>NC_059501.1:35488012-36131039 GCF_914767665.1 Harmonia axyridis
TTTAATAATAATAATGTTTATTTCCAGAGACAGATTTTAGGTCTAGGGTTTACTTAAGTAACCCCACTCTTTCTATACGTAGAATTAACAGAAATAATAAAATATATAAGTTGAACTCAAGTTGTCCAAGTTCATAAACACCGTGTACATTTTTGGTCCAAACCGCAAACAGTATTATAATAGGTACCACGTAATGGCAGAATCGAAAATGAAAAAAGATTTTTTCAAAAAAAAACTTTTTCTGCAGAAATATTCAAAAAAATTTGTCCTCAACAACAATTTTTTTGTACGAATCTTATTAACTCAGGAACCGTTAAGTTTATACCCGAGGTATAGCACATTGCTGAAATTATCGTCAAATGCATGTAAAATTCCAACTCGTTCGGATCTGTTGTCATTTAAGTATTGAGTTTTTTCTATATTCTCCTTGAATATTCTCTAGTTCTGGCGACGCGATCAACGTGAAATATTGCACGAAACTCAAAATAATTGGTATCCTAGTTTATTGCAGAATTTCATCTCGATCGAAATTACAGTCATGAAAGGATCATGAAAACAAAATTTCTAACGGTCATATTTTACGGAACCCCTAGGCCAATTTTGCTCATTAACGAACTCAACCGTCATCCGAGATTAGAACCTATCCTAAAAATTCGAAATTTTTGTTAAAGAGTTGTAGTGTTCACGGTCAAACGGACGGACATAATTAACTTTTACCACGAATTCATGATCCTATGTGGTATCCTATGATACCACAGGCGTACCCAGGAGTGGAGTTCAAACCTACCCCGAAATGTGAAGGTGACGCCATTCATTTAAATAAAAAGAGGCAAACTGGCGTGCATTATAACTGTCGATCAACCTTCACGCAGCCGCAGTCGATAACCTGATTGAAACTCACCTAACATCTAACAAACCCCCCCAAAAACTGAAGCAGTAGTGGCGAAATAACGATCTGTTCGGGGAACGAGACCTCAAAACTATGAAATAAATAATATTATATACTTATACTTAGTTAAGAATGATAAGTGATCCATTAAAATCATAAACATATTATCCGAAGAGAAATCTTATAGGCTAAATGGTCAAGGAATTCTATCCCATTAGCTTTTAAAATTTTGTTATTGTGAATTTTTGATTTGTTTTCATTATTAGAGGCGCACCAAGATATTGAGTATGAGGAATAGTATTACTGGTTTGTAGGTTGAAGTAAATACTGTAAGGTAAAATGACTCAAATTAAAGGACTTGGATCAATAAGTATGTTCCATTCCATCATGAAAAACTTACAGAAATTAAACGTTTTCTTCAAACATTATTACAAAATTTATTGATTCTGTATAAGTCTCATACACTATTCCTACTATGCATACATAATATAATCATAATGTGTATTCAACAATGTAATGCCAAATATACTATACGTATCATCACACCAACTTACAGAATGAGAATATTTTTCACTAACTTCAGGAAACATTCACTCAAAGAGAAAATTTGTTATGTTCAACAAGTACATTATTAAATTAACACTAATTTATTTGTGAACTTCAAACATGACATTATATCCTCATGACTCCACATATCATATTTCCTAAAATATTTATTTGTATCTCTATAAATACTATTGTACAAATTAAAGAATTTCGGTGTGGAATCTTCTTGTATTCTAATAATAATTGGGTTAGTTTTCACTAACACTTTTTCAAACAAGATTTCTAGATAAAATTTCAAATTTATAGATTGAATATTGGAAAATAAAGAGGATTACTGTAGGATAACAGAATTTTATTTAACTAGTTCATATAGAGTGAGAAACTACTGGCATTTGATTTCAGGTACTCAGAAGATATAACTTTGTTTTTCAGAGGTTTACATAAATCAACTTTTGAAAATGAAACAAAAATTTTCACCAATCAGCAAATGAAGTTCAGTGGTTATAAAATGATCATAGTATGGATAATCCCAGCAAGCATCCAAAAAAATATTGTATGATCTATATTTAATCAATAGAAACAGTTATTTTTAGGTATATATAATTCAAAAAAACATAAAAAACAATGTAAGTTGTTTATATAAAATCACAAAACTTCGTATTATCTTAATATTCAAATATTAAATTCTTTCAGCCTTACGAAATGGTTATTCCATTTTTGCATACATATCAATCTCCAAACAATTTTTTTCCAAATTCCATTAGTCTATGGTTTTTGCACACTTTCAGGGCATCAGCTTTTTTGAGAACACTAACAACAGATTCATTAGCATCAACTAAGTGGCAAAGAAAATCTTCAAAAGCCAATTTTACATTAGATGGTAGAGAACCGATTTTTACTTCTTTTAATAAACTTATTATTCCCTCCGCCCAACCGCTCTCAATAGCAAATTCAGATATCCAAGGTATCAGTGAAATAACACTAGACATCGTTTGCATTCCTAGGAACCACAATTCAGCCAGTTCCATCCAATTTTCCTTATATGACATAGCCACAACTAATGAAGTTGGATCGTTACTTTCATCAATGGTATATGCATCCCAAAGAAATCGTATTGTTGCCTGAATATATCTGCAAATGGAGAAATCATTTTTCTTGACTTTATTTGTCATTTGTTTCAATAGCAGCAATCCCAAAACTGCTAGATTTCCATGAAGAACCAAATTTTCTGGAATATCTCTCAGTTCAGGCAAATTTTCAAAAATGAACTTCATCAAATTATTAAAAACTGGAGAATCATCAACAAACTTAGCCTCAAGGACGGTTAAGTTCATGAAAACATTACAGGTACTAATCATAGCAATTCGGGAATCTTTCATGTCCTCCAATATTTCCTGTGACAACTCTAGCTTAGGTTGAGCTAAAACTTTCAATCTTTCAGACCTTGGAACTGGTGGACGTTTATAGTGAACGATTGTCCAATGAAATTCAATAAATTCATATAGGACTTGGTGCTCATTCTGTTTCAGAAGTATTTTTCTTGAAGTATCCTCCACTGCAAGATGACAAAGAGCCGGCATAAGAATTCTTAGGATATCTACTTTACCCAAGGGATCTAGAGAATCATCAGTTTTTCCTGATTTTTCTGCAATTTTTATTGACTTGTATGCATTGAATGTTTCATTAGCCATTTCAAGTATGAAAGGTAAAAGCTGATACACTTGGGCTCTCATTGCAGTTGTTTCTTGTGCTAGCCATGAAGCTAAAACTCTTATGGTTGCACATACAAATAACTTATCTTCACCAACAGGTCGATTTTTATCATTTGATATTTTGATTAAGAAATTTATTACAGCAGTGAAGGCACCTTTCAGACCTGTGTAGAGAGTTTGTTTTTCTTTCTGATCCAATTCCAACTGATCTGTAGCAATATAAGTCATGGATAATTCAAGAATAATGTAACAAGCAGTAATTAGCTGGGCATTAGAATTAGCCGCTTTTAAAGATTTACCATCAAGTTGCATGCGAATTTCAACAGCAGCCAACTGTATCAAGAGTAAAAAAAATTGTTTACACTTTTCTTCCTCTTGTACAACCCATTCAACTCCCAATATATCAATGACATTAGCAGCTAACATTAGGGCTGGATTTCTCTGTTGTGCACCAATTTTACTCTGTAATATGTCACTCAAACCTTTGTACAGACTCTGAGGCCAAGATTCAGTGAGAAATGTATCTTTCATTTCCCTTCGAGGGCAATTGAACATCAAAATTTTCAATATTTCACACAATTCGAATTTTCTTTTGTCTTGGTCAGTTTCAAAGTCTAAAGCTATTTTGTTCATTAAAGTATGAAATGCCTTAATATTATCATCCCAACTATTGGTTCCTTTTCGAGATATAAGTAAAACAAGTACTTGAAGAGCTTCATCGGACTGAAAGCTTCCTTGATAATAAATTTCACTCATTTTAGTTACTCCATCTGCATTAATCAAAGCATCTTGTCCAGCAGGATAAGAAGCAATGCCTTTCAAACAATTATAAGCTTCACCCACTGCCATTAAATTATCATCGTAGTCACTATTATCTGATTGTTTCACGATATCCAGCAATATTGGAACGTTTTCTAGCAATTCTGGAAGGCATGCCAACTCTTCTTCATTGCAGAACACTGTCAATATTGAAAGAGCTATGGATTTATAGATTGATGGTGGGCAATCTACAGGAACATCAGTTGTAAGCAGCAATCTTTTCAGAAAATCAAAACCAATGGCATTGAAGATAGCTTTCTTTGCAGCCAAGTTACAATCTCTTCCTTTAACTAATTTTGTGACCATGAATAAGGCAGCAAATTTCTCCGTATCGCTTGTAGAGTTTTGCAAAATTGCACAGCATTTTTTCACTGCGTCGGACACTTGACCCGACATTTTGAGCTTTATTTTTGATCAAATGCACAAAATACTTCACAATATTACACTCATTCAAACTGTGCAAAGCGCCTCACCATCTAATACTGAGTTCGTTGAAATTGGGGTACTTTTATATTTAGAATGAGTTACATTCTATAAGATTTCTAAATTCAGTCATTTCCAGCGTCTCAAATCACTGTATTATATTTAGAACGAGTCATCGACTCTTTCAGATTGAAATTTGTTACGAAGCGCAGGAAGCTCTATAAGTAGCAACAAAACAAACTGACGCTGAACAAACTAACCTTTTATTATGACGGTGAAAATGAATTGAAAAAGCAGGTAATGAAAATGTGCTAGTGTCAAAAACAGCTGATGTACCAGAGACGTAGTTTAATAATTCATGACACTGCACACAAAATTCAATAAATATTGCGGTTTTAAATGGACACAATCAAACATAGGATAAATTCAATGATTTCTAAACTTACTTTATTACATGCCAATTTATCTGCCTGTCTTGTGGCGATAATGGTGTTATCTAGGTCGAATAAAATTGCCTGAATTCCTGATCTGTCATTTTGATTTGTTTCCATATCAATTATATAAGAAATTTGATTTGAAAATAAAACCTCTTCTTGATAGATTAAGGACCACTCGATGGAAAAACTTATATTCGAAAGAACAAAGGTTGAATTGTTATAATAATCTTTGATATCACAACACTATTGTACACTTGCTGGATATTCAAAATTCATCTGTGATTGTGATTTTGTACTGACGTTTAAAGCTCGTATTATGACGTAAACGGTCGTTCATTTGCGATTAGTTCACTGTTGGTGGGAAAAATTGTATGTAGCTCCTAGTTTCCGTCGTTTCCGAGAAGAACTTATTACGGTTTACGTCGGAAAGATGAGGTATTTAAATTAAAAATTGGATAAAACATTTAAGAAAAGCACTGAATTGGCATCAGGAGTTTTGGAGCGCTCGTTCATGTATGTTCCCTTGGAGACCACAGAGCTCACAACAACACAAAAAACATTTATATACGATATGATTCATAATGATGTTATTGTAGCAGATACAAAAATTTTTGTCTGATTGTAGTAGGTTTTGTTTATCTCGATGAGTGGCCCTGATCTTCAAGAAATTTGTTATGAATATTCTCGTGATTATTTGAATGTACAGTCCAAATTCAACGTAATCGAATCTGTTGTTACGGATATATTAAGTTTTCCCCATATTCTGCTTGAATTCCTTATGGTTCTGTTCTGGTAATAATGTGATTCGCATGAAAGATGAAAGTTATAGGTACTAAGCATAAAATTGCTATTATCATTGTTTAAACAATGCTGTACACGAAAACGATTTCTTTCGAAGTTCGGTTTGAATTTTATAGGGTTCGGACAATGCAATGAATATCAAATTTCGCAGGAAGCTTGAAGTTCTAACGCTGTGATCAGCTTGTAATACTGCACGAATTGTAAAATTATTAATTTATACCTAGACCCAAAATATCAACTCCGTTGGTTTTGTGTTCACGGCCATATTTAATAATTGTTTTTTGATTAACGCACCGAACCGAAGTATTAAATTAAAACCTACCCTGAAATCTTCAAATTTCTATATCTTTCCATTCGATAATTACGGTTATGAATAACCGGATAGAATTGAATTAGATACTGATTCGTCATCAGTGAGTTGAGTTTTAAAGTGACTTTTCATCATGCGATATAGTTATAACGAGCGTTCATTAAAATTCGTGGTCAAGAGTGCTGTGGAGAAATTCGAGTGAATTATCTGTGACAACGAGTAGCGCTTAGCTTGTACCATATTACTATCATTTGTTTAAATACTTAGAATTTGAGAAGAATATGGTACAATCAAAGCGCTCTCACACTCAAAGAAAATCAACTCTAATTTCTCCACAGCAACTCTTGACCACGAATTTCAATGAACGCTCGTTATATATATACTTTCCAATATTGCCCTTCTCATTGTAGATATAATATATCTCGTAGCAGAACTTTGGCTCGGCCAGATATAATGTATATTACATCCCGTAACGAAGTCAACATTATTGTTTGAGACCATCCCCGCCTAGATATTCGATGAGACAAGAGACATCTTGACAAAATAATAAAGCACTCTGTTCGGGGAACAACCGCTCAAGAAACATATTCTGGAAATGCATAGAATAAGCTATCTAATCTTTAGTAGAATTTTTTTTTTCCAGAAGTCTCTGGACCAAAGATATAGTCTATGCTCTGGACAGTCGACCATATTAGTGTTCTGTGGTCGACATTAGTTGACAGATTATTGGTTATTTAGATGTCAGATTGTCAGTGTCAAAATTAAAATTAGCGATTTCCTCATATTGGATGTTCTGTGTTTTAAACTTCGAAATTCGATCGGATTTTAAATTTTTATTTGATATTCTACTGGCAGAAATGGATAATTTTCGAGATATTATAAAATCTAAATAACATATTCATTCTGAAAAAATTGAACAACTCTATTTCTAGAATAGATATTTTCATTCAAGATGATGGAAATAATCTATATTTATTTTGAAATAAGGTAAATAAAATTTTTGAACCAATTAGTTATGGATTCTTTTCTGTTATTCAAACTCATTATATATCTGATCAAGTTCTTATAGTTTTATATATTCATTCATTTGAAAAATGACAAATATTTCTTTGCAGGAAATTGAAATAATAGAAAAATTTAAATTTCATGATAAAAGTTATATTATTCTTAAAGTAAAGAGATGATTGAGCAACAATATGGTGTTAAGTACAGAATGGTCACAAGTTGAAGTGATAGACTTGGTAAATGACGGTTCTGGACTTGGATTTGGAATTGTGGGTGGTAAAAGTACAGGGGTTGTTATAAAATCTATTCTTCCTGGTGGCATAGCTGATAAAGATAACCGTTTACAAAGTGGAGACCATATACTTCAGATTGGTGATGTTAATCTCAGAGGTCTTGCAGCTGATCAAGTTGCAACCGTCTTAAGGCAAACTGGACAAGAAGTAAGTTTAATTTGTACCTATGCAACTATTGGTTGCTCGAAATTGAATAAAAAAAATTGTAGTTGTAGACCTTATAAATCTAAATAGAACAAATATACAAAACACAAAAATGTCTTTTTCAACAACTTAATAAATAATTTCTTTATGACAATTATCATTTTAGCCATAATAAGACAATAGTTATTAAGGTCTTTATTCCAAATTAGAGAATATATAACTTAACTAATCTTAATTATAATAACAATTAAGTGAAGCAGAGATTTAGTGCACTGAGTACAGTGTTCTAGTATACTGCATGACCTTATCTTTGATTCTAGAGTAGTCTATAATCAACAATATCAAAAATTTCAATACCTTATGATACAAAACAGTATACAAAAAATATGATATATAAAAATTAATTACTATATCAAGTTTATGAATTATAAATACTATCAAATTTAAATTTCATTCTGCAATCTCATAAATATTTTGGGAAGCATATGTTTAAAGCCACTTGAACTATTAATACTACTGACGCTCAAGGGTTTATTATGGATATATTTCAATTCTATGCTTAAGGGAGTACCCTTCAACTCAATATTGGTATTGTGAACATCAAAGCAATAAGTGATCCTATTGACAAATATAGATGTATTTTAATTTTGAGTAGCAAAATGTAAGACTCTTCTTAAAAATAATATTCAAGTCATTATAAAGCTAGTATGTGAATGTTTTATGCTTTTTATACATAATCAAAAATAATAGAATGATAGTGTATTATATTATTCATTTTATATAATTTTTTTATCGAATTATGGATTAGTGAATGTCTGAAATTATCTTATATCTTATTTTTACACATATTATTTAAATTTTAATTTCTGATGATTTAATAATTCCATAGGTATAAATTTTGCAGGTTAGAATGGTAGTGGCTAGACCTGTAGAACCTTCATCAGCTGACTTCCACAATTTGGACTTTAGCGCACCTATTGTTCCCACAAGAATTTTAACTGATCCTGAAGAACTAGATCGAACTCTTCTACAAAACGGTTTTTCAGCATTTTGCAATTATAATCGAAAATATAGTTGTATTGAAGATGAAGAAGATATACATTATAATAGCTCTGTAGAAGTTGAAACTTTGAATGGAATAAATGATATCGAGCATGAAACAGCTGTTACTATTAATAATACAAGAAATCAGAATTGTATCTCTCCAGACAGTATAAAAACTTTAACTCATGCACCTATTGAATTAGAATATACGTTACCAGAGAATGAGAAGTTTTCAGTAGAACTGAACAAAAATGAATATGGTCTGGGCATAACTGTAGCAGGCTACGTTTGTGAGAGAGAAGACTTAAGTGGTATATTTGTGAAGAGTCTAAGTGAATGCAGTGAAGCTTTCAAATGTCGTAAAATTCAGTTGAATGATAGGATTATAGAAGTTGATGGAGAGTCAATAGAGAGTTGTTCAAATCATGAGGCTGTTGAAAAGTTGAAAAAAACTGGTGATATAGTAAAACTTACATTTGAGAGATTTTTGAGAGGACCAAAGTTTGAACATTTACGAGAGGCCTTGGCAAGTCAGGAAGAAAATGATTTGAGTCCACCCTCACCATCAGTTACTACTTTAAGTTGGATACCCATTGAAAACAATGAGGTAAGAGAATAGGCCTTACTTCCAATTTAAACATTTTATATATACTTTATTGACCTAAATATTATCAGAAATTACCTACAAACACAGAAATGATATTTGATAAATGCTGAGTGTACATGAATAGTTGCGAAAAAATTTAGGGGACGATTCCATGTCAAATAATAGGGTGGGTCTTTCATATAAACTTTTTTTAACCCCCCTGCTTAGTTGCAGTAAAGATGGCGCCCGAAAAGTAGTTTTTAATTTGTGAAAAGTTCATTTTTTTTTTTTTTACATTTATTTCACATTTGTACTAGATAAATTTAAGGTCGTAAATAATTCCAGCCTCCACAACTCAGGCGTATTATCTGTTGATAAATTTTTTTTCTCAAAAACCGAGAATTTTAGCAATAAGTTACAAGAGACCTAAGTTGTTAAGAATTGATCAGTCTATCCAAAATTAACTTTCTTATTGTAAAATATGAATGTAGAAAAAGTTATTGCAAAACAAGATCAAGGGGTGGCTTTTTCTACCCCTTGGAATCATAGACGAACACCACCAAAAATTTTTTGGATGCCTTCTTGCCTGCATAAAATGTCAACTCAATTTCATTTTCGTGAATTTCTTGCTTTTCAAGAAAAAAATTAAAAACTACTTTTCGTCTGTCCAGAAGATTAACTTGCCTGAAAAAATTTGACGAAATCTCAGCTGAGACACATGTAAGTTGCTCCATCCTGCTAGAAACATCTTCATTGGTTAAAGATCTTTGTGGTATAGTGATGATCTATGCCCATTCGAAGCACTTGCACCTTTTCGAATGGAGCAGTCGGATCATCATATTGTTGTACCAGTCTCCTCAAATTTTTTACCAATTTCCGAATGAGACGAATGCTTGGCGCAACCTTTAAGTGATAAAAACCTCGAATATTGGAAAAATGTCTTTGCGCTGTGTCTCAGAATTACCATTTTTGTAAAATTCGCGTACGCACAACATGCGATCCGCTCCATAGTGACCAAATTCCCAAGATCCAGGAAGTAAGATATATAACTATTCTCAATATGAAGTTCTCTGTGAGAAATCTATTTGGAATTTATGAGATAATATTTATCTGAAAAGAAGGGTTACAAACTGTATTAGTTCTTTTTTTTTGTTATATGCTAACTCTAATCTGTTTTGATTTATTTTTGCTGAGAACAAGCTTGAAATGTGATGGAGTGCTCAATATAAGCTATCTTTCAATATCAATATATTTATATACATAATACACATTATAGTGATGTAACAGATGAACCACATGACCATATCTTGTCTTTAAACTTGACTTACAAAATGATGAATGATTATTATCTAGAAACAAAAATCCCTTAACAATCTCATAACAAAGACATCAATATGTGAGATAAAATTCCTGGTGTCAATATCTTAAAATTGATTAAAACTCTCTTTGATTACTCAACATAATTAAAATGTTAAAAATATATAAAAATATTGCTGTTATGATTCCGAATAAGTGACTAAATATTATAAGAAAGTTTTTTGAATTGTGGAATGAGAGGTGTAATTATAATTTTTCATACAAGAAACATAATTCCAACAAGAAACACAATGAGCGAATTAAAATATCCAAATATAATGCGAATATAATGCAAGAGAAGGCTGAGAAGACTACTTACAGAACATTCCATATGACCAAAAATATATACTCCAATCAAATATTTCAAATTTATTTTGGTACAACTATACAGTTTGTCACATGAACCTATGCGACTGATTTTTCTAGTGAATATTAGTTAGTATAGGGAGTTTAAGGCACATCTTATTGAGGAAAAATTGAGGCATTAAAACTTTATTCTGAGTCCTTTATGAAAATAGTTTCAACCTAGCATAAAAAAGATCTCTCACATAGTTCTTCTTTCCTCTTATTTTTCAATACTCTGTCATCAATTGATGTCACTGTGTCTACAGTTTCCTTCAAAATTTCACTCTGGGGTAGGTTAACAACAATTTGTAAAATGTATTCATCATATTGCATAGACAATTAATATGAAATGGCAAAAGGGAAATAAACATGCATGAATATTTTGTGGTATGATTAACATATTAGCTGACCTAACAATATTTTTCGCAAGATCCCTTTCCTAGTCTCAAACAGTGAAAGTGAATTCAGCAAATGACTTGTTTACATCATCTGATCTACTGGTTTTCAATAAGACATTAAATTTCCATACATATTCAATATTCGAGATTAGAACAATCAAGTTTGGCAGTGACTTCACAAACACAAATTGGATTAATTACTGTGAAATTAGCACTGCTTTATTGTATAAGCAGTGGATTAGCTAGGTGGACCCTAGTACAAAAGAACATATTGGGACCTTATCTACTTTAGTAGTTTAGTTTAATCAAGCAAAAATGATCACTGTTTTAGGTCCTGATACACGCCACCTCCTAGTCCTATGATATTTATGTCATTAGGTATAATACTTTTAACCGACTAGATATTTTAAATTCCAATTTGAATTCTGGTCTATGTTATTGTGCCACATACCCATCAACGAATTTTTTTCTCAAAATCCTTTCAATTTGAAACATATCAAGAGAAGTAATTTAAAACAATAATGATAGTTTTGCTCAGATATCACTTTCAGGAGTATATTTTTCTCCCCTTACAGTTGACAAAAAAAAAATATATTGTGCCAATGGGTGTGACAAATTCCTTCTTTACCCTTTGCTCGATGTAATCACTTATCATCCAACCTGAACATAGATACCAAATTTCATGAAAGTTGGACGAACAGTACACGATATATTAGAGACGTTGGGAATTACATGTTTGTGCATGCATAGCAATAGCTGAAATACGTATGGGACCTTCTACAATCCAAGCAGGTTGTCCATAATAAATATATTAAATTATATGAGAACTAACACACAAACAAGAAGTCAAAATTCTTCAGTATGGTTTAATATGCATTTTGCTAGTGGTAATTTGGAACTCTGAGGACAAATATTTTTTTAATCCAAAAGTTATTTGACCACTCTGTGTTCATTAGACTTTGAAGCATTATTTATGTTATGTTTTGAACGTTCACTTCATTTTATTTTGTGAAAAAAACTAATGAACTACTTTTTAGTGATTGCTTCATATGATTGTACCATTACAAATGATTCTGGAAATTTCATTTGCATATTTAGAATCCAACAGAGTGATAGCTTTCTAAAGATAAAAAACTCTTTTCAGTCTGGAGTTGAACCAGAAATAGATTCCATTAGTGAAAATAGTGAGATATATGAACAAGCCAATAATCATAAAGAAATATTTATTGAAGAGAATTTTGAAGCTAATCCAGAAGATGATTTGGAATCGGCAATAAAGAATAAGTGGGAAACGCTTGTAGATTCAGACTGTGAAATAGTAGTGGCTAACCTAACAAAGCTTAAAGGTTTGGGAATCAGCTTAGAGGGAACTGTAGATGTAGAAAAAGGTGTAGAACTAAGACCACATCATTACATAAGATCTATTTTACCTGAGGGACCTGTTGGACAAAATGGAAAATTATGTTCTGGAGATGAATTGTTGGAAGTAAATGGCCAAAAGTTATTAGGAATACGACATGTTGAAGTTGTGAAACTACTTAAAGAATTACCTAGCACTGTACGATTAGTATGTGCAAGGAAGAATAAGAATAGAGTTATTAATACTTCCCAAGATATTGAAGGTAAGATAGATTAAGAAACAAGAAATACTTTTTTTAATTGGATATAAATCCTGATGTCTAATGAAATTTAGAGGAAAATGTGAGATTAAATAAAAACAGTACTTGAAGTCAAGTCTGAATGTATCAAAAGAAAAATAAATGTAGGCCATTTTGGCCTACAGTGGCAAATGATGCTGGTTCTATTAATTAACAAATAAGCTTGAGTGCATAAGTATCCCATTTATTTCAACCTATGTCAGTTGACCAGACTAATAGGGATGAAAAAGACCCTTAGTGTATGTAATAATAAGGTGTAATAAAATAATAATAATGTAATAGGGGTAATAATAATTTGTTTAACTTGATTTTTTCGCTAACAGATGAGTATTTTTAATGCTCTGGTAAAACTAAAATTTCATCTCTTAATATTGTAAAATAATATTACATGATCTTCATAAAAAGCTCTTAGTTTATTTTGAGAAATAACAGATTTGTGAGAGGTGCTTTTAGTTTGTGTATATCCATTCACTAGTAAACTTGTTGTCTTCTATTGTGTAAATAGAACTGCAACAATAATAATATATGTGAACAAAGTAAATTGAAGAACAGAGAAAAAACAAATTGATCAACCACCGTGATAAGCCTGGTTTATATTGGTATAATCATAATCATTTATTACATCCCATGAGATGAATTTACATTTATATAGAACAGGTCAGAAATTAAGTACACAGGAAAAAAATTATATTGAATATTCAAATGATTTTGCAACAAAAATATTCTCCTTCTCCAGCAATAAATCCTCGATAATTTTTTCACACCTTAAATACTCAAGATATTCAATTCGCTCTGGTAGGTTATTGAAGAGCTTGATTTATGGGTGATTGTTGGAATTTGGTGGTTCTGTGCGTTGGTAGACAGATTATATTCTTATGTCTGGTATCATACTTGTGATATTCAGAACACTATTTCAGGTTTTGTATATTTTTACAAATAAACAGTAAGAAATTAAAGATATAAATGAAAGTAAACCAAAGTATTCGATATAATATAAATGATGGTGTACATGACTTCTGGGATGTCCAGCTGAAAATCAACCTAATGATTCTTTTCTGAAAAACAAAAACCTCTCTTTCATTTGGAGATCCTCCCCATAGAATGGTGTTATAATTCATATGGGTGTAGGATAGTGAATGATACACTCCTATCGGTGATTCTTTAGGTAAAATATTCTTGAGTCGGTTCAATGCAAAAAAAAGCACTATTCAATTGAGTACAAACATAAATGCAGTAAGTTCGCCAGTTGAGCTTGTTATCAATTCGCAATCCCAAAAATTCTAGTCAGAAGACTGCAAGTCTCCATTAGGGTGTCTTAAAGTGAGTTCGTTACTATAGTTCAGAGTCTGAAAATACAGTAGGTCTTTTTAATGCTGAGAATGAGTAAATTGCATAAATATAGTAGTAGAGTTCGGTAGTAGAGTGCTTATTATTCCCCTACTATAATAGTGTAAAAAGTTGTGCTAGTGATAGGAGAGTACTACAGATAGTGCAGGGGACAGTAAAGTGGATAGTGGATGTGTGGAATAGTACACTCTACTATCCCACCCCCACTTCCACAATTCTACTCTACTCTACTGGTTTGTTTGTTGACAATGTAAACAAACACAAGTTTAATTTTAAAGGAGGACAGTGTGTCGTCCTAGCTGCTTGTGTGCTTCGAGCATTTTTTAGTTAAAAGTTGGAACTCAAATTTTGCTTACTACGTATAAACGAGAATGAAGTGGACGGAACATGAAACTGAAATTAGTAGGAGTGTACAAGGGTTACGAATATATATGGAATATCAGCATACCTGCTTAGTTTATCACTCATTGTAATAACTTTATTTAATTACGCTTTCTGTTGTTTTCTTTCAATGGAAGAAATTAGTTTCTATATGACAAAACAAAATGTTGCTGTCTAAAGTGAAAATAGTTGCTGAATATCAATCTAAATTTAAAGTCCTTTTAAAAGCAACGAGATAGGAAAAGCACTGCAAATTTTGTCTGGTCTGTTATTTCTTATTTCTTCTTTTAACGCAAAATATCTCGACAACTTTGAAAAAATTGATCAAACAATATAATAAATTATGAATATTTAGCTGCGGGATTTAAACCCGAAGTATTTTTCTCCCAGATTCTTATAAACAGAAAGATCTTGCAACGCCGCAGCGCAGGCGGCAGGTCGCTAGTGTGACCATCCCCTCTTCGTTATTGAAAGAGTTTATTCGATATCATATCACGCAGATGTTTTGATTTTTGCAGTGGACCATGATTATTCTCTGGAATAACGTTGAATCTCCTATCTTTACGACCTTATTTTCTAAAGCTGTGTCACATTAAAAAGGAAACAGGTATTAACCGGTAGAACAATCAAGATTTTGGAAAATCGATACTACATTCTGAATATCGAATTCAAACTCATAATTAATATTCAATGGAGCGAGCCAGGCAATCTCTGACTTACCATTGTACTTCTTAAGTACATTTTCAGTCTCTTGAGGGTAGAATAAATTCTTACAAACCGTCTATACTGGTATCGCACAAAATATTTTGCGTAAAAGATATGCACATCATATTTAGAAAGTACTTTGCATTAAATTTATGATTCGGGAATTCTCGATAATTCCATCTTCCACATCTTGAATTCATACTCAAGGGTTATTTCTTGGCTGTTTCTAAATCCATTACATACAATTCTATTAATTCGAAGAGTCATTACTCCGATCAATTAAACACCTGAATGATGATAATATTGATTGATGTTTGAGAAATCTGTTAATCATTCGAAAATTTTGAAGCTTGATGTTACTATTGCTTCGGAACCTTTTCCAGGTAGCATAATTGGAACAATCCCAGCACTCATAGGCAACTTCGTTGCCTTTACTATGTATTTTTGTAGGACGTGCTCAACCATGATACTCGATACAAGTAAATAATAATATTTCTTTGTATCATGGTGTTCAACTACTGAACTACTATCTGGTGGCAATAATATTCCAATTTTATGGTTAACTTTGAGAAGCAACCACCAAGAAATTTTTTCTATATTGAAAATGACGTTCGAGACAATAAATGATGCTGGGTTGTAAATAATAAATTAAAATCCATTAGAAACATAATGTTCTCTTCATTGACAAACTTTCTCTGAATTGATGGCATTTTTGGAGAAGGTTGCAGTCCCCAGTCCCCCCCATAGCTGCACAAGTGAACTTCAATGAAATAAGGCAGGCAGGTAAAACTTAATGGGAAAAACGATATGGGTGTCCTGAATAGTTGAAAGTTGAAACCAACAAATGCTAAAATTGAGCCCCGCGAACTTCCAAACAATGCAATTTTTTGTTCAGATTTCCATGTCTTATTCTCAAGTATGTAAGGAGTTAATCAGCTGTAATAGTCAATAATAAAAACTGTGAAACAATTTAACAGCTTCAGTGCCGTATCTAGGTACTATTGCGCCTGTGGCAATATATTAGACATCGCCCTCATTTTCGACCTTTTTTTTATCCATTATATTTTCTTATAGTATTTTTTTGTTCATAATTTTTGAGCCCTATATTTTCGTTTTGCTGATCTTGTGATTATTTTAGACTTAGTACGCAAATTCTAGGGAAGGCTAGCAATATTTTAAATGCTTCCAGATTCCTCTGCATCGCTTGTTGTGTGACCTATTCATGAAAACTGAGTTGTGATCTTTCAAATTATTTCGCCTGGTGCTCCAAATTTTTTGGGCGCTCCTGCGGACCTTGCACCCGTGGCAAGTGCCACCTTTGCCACGCCCTAGATACGGCTCTGAACAGCTTGTCTTCTGACTGGGATCTGTTTGGTGTCTCTAGGCGCGTTTAAGAGAAAAGCTTATAATTTAGCTTCTGTTTGACTGTTTCCAAAAAAATAACTGAAATTAAATTATAGAATATAAGTAATAATAAAACAAATATTAGAATCAAGGCATCAAAAATTTAAAGAGCCACTATTCACGTGCTCTACTGAAATCTTCTGAATATATATATATATTCTTTTGAGAAAGAGCAAATACAAAATATTAATTTCAAACAATCAAGCATATGTGTCGATGAATCTCAGTATTAGCAGAGGAAATGTAACGGGGCATCATACATTTCAACGTATGATACAAGAGAACAGATAAAAACCTCAGCAAAAACTCTGTCTCCCCGTATCGGTGTAGTGACTGGTTTGTGTAAACGTTTACAGAATAAGCTGACATAATTTATATTGAAGGACTTCCTCTTCAACCAAAACAAAATTTCCTTTATCCTCTTCTGAATAAATGATGAACTATATGAATTGAATTCAGGTTTCAGATCCTCTGCTGAGTTTCGACTTTAAAAAACGCTCTAAAATTTCCTTTTTTTTTCTTTAAGATGATTGAATAAAACAATCAGATGATGCGGATGAACTTTTATTTTTAATTCAAATGCACCCACGCCCAACACTAGGTATAACGAAAAAAGGATAGATATTGTAGACATTCTTGACGCAAAGATGTTTGAGATTAGTGAATTCGATATAAAAAATCATCTTTGAAATTAGTTGAAATTGAAAAAATGATTTAATACATTCTTCTAGAAATCCAGATTTCTTGGAAAAAGTAGAAAATTCCGCCCCATAATATTTGACTCTCCTCTGGTTTCAGGTTCTTCGTTGTGTTTCAAATGTATAAAACGCTTGAACATTTTGTTTTTTTTTTTTAAATGATTGAGTATAACAATCGGATGAACGATTATTTCATTAAACTCGAATGCGCACACGTCCAATATTAGTTAATTTTATACGAAAAATCATCTTTGAAATTCGTTGAATTGAAAAAGAATTTGTTCAATACATTTTTCTAAGAATTCGGTTTTCTCGGAAAAAGTAGAAAATGCCGCGCCGGGAAAAAGACGGTTTGCCAGCTTCTAGAGCGCTCCTTGATGATGATACCAAATACAATATTTTTTACCGCTATATCCTTGCATTCGGAACTAATGGTCCCAGGTTCGAATTCCGCCACTGCATATTCATTGAAATTTTTATATCAATGTTTTTATATTTTTAATTTACATGTCGAGATACTGGTCAATGAACGAGGAAATAATAAACCATAGTATAAAATTTGCCGTGTTTTTAATGTAATACACATTTTGCCAAAAAATCGAGTTGAAAAATTATTCCTGATGGTTGTAACACTCATAATGTCACCAAGTATATTTGGAATGTTTAGATTTGAAAATCCTAGTATCTACATTGATTTTTTATTTCAAACTACAAGAAAATATTTATATTCTGATTATTTTTCAAACAGTTGAAAACAATTTCTGTGGAAAGAAGGAAATATTTTTCTCAGCATTTGCCTGTTTTGTCCTCAATTTTCCTTATTTGATTAGGAAATACGGAAAATCGAATAGAATTTTCAAGATAGGGGGATATATTCCGTACGAATACGGGGATATTGAGTGAAACTATTCATGTTATAGTCAGTTGAAGTTGAATGGTTTGTTTTCATTCCTCAATTTTCTTTCATTTAAAACTTCTCCATTTGAATTCATTGCATATTCAATTGAAAACTAAGTTTGAACAATTCAATAACTGCACTGCTATCTGAATGAATGTTAATCTTTGTAATAGCAATCTATTAAATTCGTCAACTAAATCTAATTTGAAACTATATTTCACATGTGTGAACTCATGTGTTATCCCTTTTCATCGACTACATAAAAAAGCTAAACACTTTTTTTTGAGCAATCATGCCATCGTTGCATTGAATTGAGTCATGCAGTTTGTTGTCTATATTACTTGAGTAGTGTTGCTTATGGTCAATTTTATTGAGAGCCTTATCGACTTCAATTCTGAGTATGAACATGATAACAAATCACTTTTAAATACTTTTAATCTTGTAATTGAAAAAATATTTCTAAATCTTGAAGGTTCCGAGTATCTGATTGGACTATATTTATAATATATTTATGAGTAGAATTGATATGATGATATCCATAAATATTTTTAGGTTTTGAAGCAAGAAATATATTAGGAGGCAGTTTGAAAAATTTACTCCCTCATCCAGAACAGCGTTTACTAAAAGCTTTGAGTGACACCAGTATTAATACTTCAAGCACTCTGACAGTATCAGATGACTTGAATCTAACAAGAGAAAAATCAAGATCAATGGAAGATTCAAATATAGCAATGTGGAAGGACGAAGTAGAGTATATTGAATTAACTAAAAATGATAGAGGATTTGGATTTTCTATCTTAGATTATCAGGATCCCATTGATCCAAAATCTACAGTAAGTAATACTCACTTCTTTTTTGAGATTTGATTTGTGAACATCAAATCCTCTCAATGTTTGTTACTTATGATTCCTAATCTGCTTGGAATTGTAAAGATCATGAAATCCCAATCTCATTTATTTTAGGTAATCGTTGTAAGGAGCCTAGTACCGAAAGGTGTTGCAGAACAAGATGGTAGAATAACACCAGGGGATAAATTGGTTAGTGTCAACAATAAAAGTATCATCAATGTACCTTTGGATGAAGCTGTTCAAGCACTGAAATGTACGGTGCCAGGACCTGTTAGGTTGGGATTTTGTAAACCTGTGCCTAGATCTGGGTTGTCAGGCTCAGACAGTGCACAAAATACTTCAAAGTCTTAAATTGATTTCATTTTCTGATACAAATATATTTCTGCAATCTCTTGCAATCAATTGAACCTTTTAATTTAAAAAATCTAATAGCAATCACCCTTCCATCTATAATGCATTCATCATTATACATATATATAAATTATTTCTAGATCATTTATAGCTGAAACTACCTGCTACATCAGTTGAATTAACGAATTGCATATAATCTATCTCATTTGATTTTTCTTAAGATAGTCTTTGTATGGGTATATTGAGTCTTATTCATAATAAGAGATTGATTATAACACACACTTTCTATTCTACATTCTTCTGAGTCTTAGTTTGAAATTGTTGAGATTTGTCTCTTTTTTTTAATTTTATATATATGAATAAGTCTTGTGACAATTATTTAGTCTTCCGAATTGGGAACCATTATGATTTCGTAATTCTCACAAAAATTAAACTGAAAAATTATACATTACAATTATATTGTCACAAAAGTCTTACAGGAACTGTCTTTTGAAAAATTATCTATTTCTGAATTTTTGTTTAATGGTACAACTAGATGCAATTCAATACAATAAGTACATCAAAGAAGAAATGCTTATTACCAGATGGTATTTTCTAGTTTTCATTGATAATTTTTTTCCAATGTATATATTGCTGTGAAATGTGGAAGTGAGAAAAATGCAATGGAGTTGGATAAATAGAAATGTTTAAATAGTCGAATGAAACATTTGACATGTTAACATTGTTTAAAGCAAACTTGGTCTTTCTGGCATGATAGCTGAATCAGAAAAATAATTTATCCACGATAACAGAATTTTCAAAATATGAGTCCATTTCTGTAAAATAGTTCAGCTCCTAGTGAAGCTTCAACTTGCTCTCATCTGAAAGTTTAAACCTAACATGTATTTTGAAATTGCTTTTGCTCCAGAAGATAGAATAGTATTCTAAAATTTCAACACAAGGAGCCATCTTATTACTGTAATCAAATAAAGAAATAGAATAATGAAAGAAGGAATAAACATTAGTTGATATATCCCAGAAAAAAGTTTAAAGGACTATGGTGCTAGTGACAGGGAAAGGATGAAATTTTTGAAACTGCTATATAATTCTGAATATCATCAATATTATCTCTGTTAGCGGATTTAAGAACATATTGTCTTAATTTATAGGTAAGCTGACAGCAAATAACACATTTTAAATTTTTAGTAATTTCGATTAATCTAAATTAGTGGAAATTGTTGTTTTAGCCATTTTAATTCACACAAGATTTCCTCAAGGTGAATTGATGGTAGGACAAAATAGAATAGGTATGATATTTATATTCATCTTAGTAATGAAATGAAATCATAAAATATTTTTCAGCATCATTGACAGACTCTAGATTTTTAGTTTAACCATGAAATTAATACTGATATTAATTTCATTAACAAGAAGTTTTTAGTTAGTTCTATAATCTCATTAGAAATGACGTCATTTCATACCTAAAGTGAATAGCCTGTTACAAATGCCTAAGATTGATATAATCAATTCAATTTTCTTTATACAGAAATTGAACCAGAAGAATAATTAGCTCCATAAAATTTTTTAGTAAAATCTTTGACTTGGATAATTAGACTAGAAGTTAGGACATGTTTGAAAAAACTGATTTGAATAAAAAACATTCAAATTCTTTATGTTAACATTTTCCTCATGTTTCATTTCAAAAATGGTTTTTTAATTGCCTTGAAAATATTTTTTTCACTTGCCATTATCCAGCCACTTGATATTCTGTTAACATTATTATAGTTTTACTTTGATTTATTCCTCCCTATGAATAGGAACTGAAAGATGGTTGTGAAACAGGTTTGAGAAAAACCTAGTCCATAAGTACTATTATACCGTATTTGTATAAAAAACATGAAACTATAGGTTCAAAGAGAATTTTCAGATGAAATGAACTATTAACTGAGTGCTACATGTAGATAAATAACTGTTGTTATATGAACTTTGATGCTCATAGATTTGCACATAGAACATGTTAATCCATATGCATACTTGATCTCATTACGTAAGAAATATCAAACAAAAATAAGGCATTCATCATACAATTAATTTTTAACACGAACAATTTCAAAATAGGTACTGAATTATTTGAAATAAATGATTGATACTATAATTATTATTATATTGAAACTTTGCACTAATTTTTCAATACCAATTTTTTTTTCCTCTTATTGGAGAGATGATCTACTTGAAGTCCGCATCATATTCTATTTCTTCTTATTATACAGCAATCTTATAAAATCTTTAGTAATTGGAATAACCAGATAATAGAAAAAAAAAACTCAAATGCTCAATAGCATATTTTTTTCTAATGAAAGGACAATATTTGAAGAAAACAAATATGTGCACAATCACCTTGCCTTTTTCAACCTCTGATAGCTGTAAGTAATGCACAGTAAGAAAATATATAAGCATATTGACTCAAAATAAGGGGCACAAATTTTACAATCCACTGTGAATGTTGAAATTATGATTCATTCAAATTTATCATAATAATATGATAAATAATGTTTGGGCATAAAAAATTTCTAGTCATGTTCAGTTTGTCATATCTTTATGAAAAAAGAGTTTATGAAGGTTGAAGATAAGCTGAATTCTCCTGTGAAAAATAATTCTTTTATTGTAAAACTACTTATTTGTATCATTAAAAATTAGTGATAATTTAAAAATGAATAATTGTCTAACTAAAACATTTTTGTGGACAAATAATTTTGATGAATTTATCATAAATAGTAGAAAATTCAACCGAACTGATTGATTTTGAATTAAATGAAGAAGGAAATTAGAAATTCGATTGATTTATAACTTTCGGTCTTTAAAATGTAATAGTAGTAATATGTTATTATTCCTACTTCCTAGCATTGGTTGGAATGGATTATTTAAAAAACTTGAACAGACAACTATTTCATTAATATTTATGTTTCACTTGTCTCTCGTCCAGGAAAAAAAATCCCACAGATAAAAAAATCGAGTTATAACTATTTACTTCAGGATGATAAATAAATACTTACAAATGAATTGGATGTTTTTCTCAAAAATTATTTATAATTCAGGGTGAGAATCTGCAACTTGTATTGTTTGTTATGTTGTAAACTAGAATGTGTAGATTTCAACTAAATATCATTGAAATACTGAAATTGATTGTTATATGATTTGATGAGTAAAAAAATTGTGGAAATAAATATTTAATGGCTAAATAGAATATCACAAAAGTAAAGTTATCATTTTTTAACACAACAACATGCAGTGATTAGCTTATGTTCCCTACAAGAGTTAGCATGAAGAAAACTACAGTCGGCGTAATAGCACTGTCGTGGTAATTGTTCTGAAAAAAAAAAAAATTATAATATTAAGCTGAACATTTCGAATGAGGTAAAATTATTTTTCTCATCTGAAATACGAGAAAAAACATGGGAGTTTATCACAACCTGAAACCTCCTCTCTTCCATAAAATCTTCAAATGTTTTTTTTTTTTATTCCAGAGGATTATCAGCGTATTATCAATTCACCCAAATGTCTGTATTTACGAATTTTGAGCTTGAACTATTGGTTTCTACACACAGATGAAGAATTATAGGTCAAAATTGTTTATACACTGATCAACAATTGCTAGGGATCACTTATGAACTTCTCTTCATCATTTGTATTTTTTTCAAGTTATCTCGTGAATATAATAATAATAATAATAAGCAGACGAATCAACACCTTTACAACTTCACAAGGAGCAATTTTCATACAACCACCAGACAAACCAAGAAAAATTGGATAGATGGAGAGAGAAGCCCCTGCATGGAAGACATTTCAACGAGGTGAACCAGGATCATGTCGACATTGAAGCGTCGAACTATTGGCTCACATCAGGTGCGATGTACCCAGAAACAGAGGGTTTTCTTTTAGCCATCCAAGATCAAGTGATCTCAACTAGAAATTACTGCAGGCATATCATAAAGGATCGAACTATTACCGACGATCGATGCCGATATGGGTGTCCAACAAATGAGACAATACAACATATCACGGGTGGATGTCAGATGTTTGCAGGAAATGAATATAAAGAGAGACACGATGCAGTAGGAAAGATATTACACCAAGAAATGGCAACTAAATTAACACTAATTCAATCTGAAAAAGTACCATACTACAAGTACCGACCGGAGACCATCCTGGAAAACGAACGCTATAAACTGTACTGGGATCGTACAGTTTTGACTGATAAAACAGTCCCTCACAACAGGCCAGATATATTGCTAGTTGATAAACATCAAAAGGCAGCTATACTCATCGACGTAGCAATACCTAATAACAACAACTTGCGTCAAAAAGAGGTCGAAAAAATTTCAAAATATAGGGACCTCGAATTTCAGATGAAGCGCCAGTGGGGAATGATATCAACGAGAACTATTCCAATTATCATCTCAACAACAGGAATAGTACCCAAAAATCTCAAGAGAAATATCAAGCAACTAGGGCTTAGTGAGTATATATGTAATGTAATGCAAAAAGCTGTTCTTTTAGGTACTGCAAGGACGGTGAGAAAATTCCTAGGAAGCGAAGGACAGGTCCAAGGATCGCGTGTAAGAGGACCAGAAGTTCGACGACAACCAGGGGGACCACAAGGACCGGACACGACCGAGCTCTACCCTTCTGATATTTTAAATATCTGGGATTGAGTGAATGTTCCTCTTAGCGAGGAGTGAGAAGCCGACGGCGAGGATAAATCCTACGCGTATAGGCAAAAGTCGGATATATACTTTATTTCCAACAATACTTTTCATAACAATAATCATACAAAAATACATTATATATAAACAGCTGTTGGAAATTGGTGAGAATATCGAAGAGAGTTTTGAAACAAAACTCCCACCGGTTTTCAATTCCGACCAAACAAAAAAAAAATAGTAAAATAACTAGTCTACAATACCAAATTGGGAAAAATATATCCAACGAAAATAATCCCTGTAACAATCTTTCATTATAAACATTTCATGGGGAGGTGCATAAAATGAAAACTCAACAGTCCAGTACAACCCTGATAATCAAAAATAAAGTAAAATGAAGTGTAATGGGAATAATCTATATCTTATAATTGAAATAAAACAAACAAAAATAAATAAGTAAATATGTATATAAATATATGGATATCTAAACATGGTGAAAAAATCTTACATAATCTGCTTTGAAACGATGAATGGATGTGCTCTTCAGGAAATTTGGCAAGTTGTTGTATACCTTAGATATTTTATATGAAAACCCCTTTTTGAAAAATTGAGTACGATGTGACGGAATCATCACCACCCCTCTATGTCTCAGGTTCAAATTATGAACGTCAGTCCTAAATGTTATCTTGTTATATAGATATGCAGGGGTTTTATTGAGTACTACCTTATGGAACATGCACGCACAGTGGAGCTTTCTGCGAGCATCTATGTCCAACCAGCCAATCTCTTTTATTCTATGAGAGATCCGTTCTCGTCTTCTGATACCATAAATAAAACGAAGACACGAATTTTGAACCATTTGAATTCTTTTTACATTTCTATATGATAAAAATGAGCCATATAATACGTCGCAAAAGTTGAATTGAGATAACACTAATGTATCACATAAGAGAGTCTTCGTTTTGGTAGTAAGAAAGTGTCTATCTGTACATTATATGTTCTCTAAGGAAAAAGTAAGATGTTTTGAGTTGATTATATCAAAGTCTTCCTCACTTCATCGGCTCTTGTTCACAAAATCGATTATATTATCTGTAGGCTGTTACAGGTGGAGTGAAAAGCAATGTGGTATTTGTTATTAAATCTGTTTTTTCTCTCGTTCAAACACATAAGGTGACAATAATTGAAGAAATGAGAACAATATCAGCTTATCAGTCATGCCGAGAAGACGTTTGGCTCCTGTGCAACTGGACCAAATCATACGGTGGATACAGGAAGGTTTGTCCCAGCGAGAAGTGTCCCGGCGGTTGAATGTTTCGCAAAGTGTCGTGAGTCGGGCTTGGAATAGGTTCATCCAAAACGACTCAGTAGCTTATGTTCGGGGGAGGTCGGCAGCGCAGTACAACAGCTGCCGACTCAGATCACTGAGAGTTGCAACAGGAGTTCTAATTTCGAACCAGACTGTAAGACGACGACTACATGTTCGTGGTTTGAGAGCACGTAGGAGGGTACAACATCCCCGTTTGAATAGGGAACACCGGGTTCATCGACGGCAATGGGCTGAGGAGCACCGCAATTGGACACTTGAAGATTGGAGCCGATGTTTATTTACGGATGAGTCTAGATTTCGTTTGGTCAACTCCGATGGACGTATTATTGCTTGGAGGGAAAGAGGTCGAAGGTATGCAGAACAGTTTATGGAACCCACAACAGCTTTTGGCGGAGGTTCTATATGTGTATGGGGAGGCATTTGTTTGAACCAACGCACAGAGTTGGTTGTTCTGCAGAACACCACCATGACCAGCCAGAGATATCACGATATGATTATTGAACTCATAATTTTTCCGTTTGCGGCTGCCGTGGGCGAGAATTTCATTTTAATTGACGATAATGCCCGTCCACACCGTAGTCGTCTGGTTAATGAAGCGCTAGAAACTCATGCTATTGATAGGATGGACTGGCCAGCTCGCTCTCCAGACATGAATTGCATCGAACATGTCTGGTCTGAGATGTCTAGACAATTGTCAACCTTAGAATAACCGATCAATAACCTGGAGGACCTTTCTAACGCTTTACGGGATATTTGGACGAATTTGCCCCAAAATTTTATAAATCGTTTGATCGAAAGTATGCCTCGTAGGGTAGAATGCTTGAGACGAGCTCGTGGGGGACCAACTAGGTACTGGCTTAACCGAAACTTCAGCCTTCTTGTGGTTTCATCATAAAATTTTTATGTTATTCAAACACAGAATTTTGAGTGTTCCTAATAAAGTCTTTTTTTCTCTCCAACTTTCCATTTTTTCATTCTTCATTCAAGTGAACCATATTATCAACTGAAAATAATCTGATATCTGACTAAATTTATAATCTTGGAGCGGATATTTCAGAAATAAATTTAGAACAAGTAAGTGATCCCTATCAATTGTTGAGCAGTGTATACGGCCACCGAATACAACTCTCGAGCATGTTAGACCTGGACGTTCAAAAACCCATCCTTCCTTCTTGCAAGTTATAGTGTTTCTCTACTTTTGTCCGTCTGATATTTGTTTATTTACCTTCTTTCGCACACCATTACTGTGTTATTTCTTTGTCATTTAATTATTGTGTTGCGGTAAACGTGTAATCCGGGTGAAGGAAAATAGTCAACTTCCTAACAAGTGCGGAAAGTGGTTCACTTTTCCTAGACGAATTTAATTAATTCTTTAATACTTAACATTCTTTGATACTCTTCTGTTCGCATATTCGTGCGGAAAAGAAATATAAGGTGCTTTTTCCACACTGTCTGGGAAAGTGACTCTGTACGTACGAAAAAAGGGTTGTAAGCGCAAGCTTGTAGAAAAAATAATTTACGCAGATTCATATTTTTCTAGCAGGGGAAGCTCTGGCTTTTGAATGCTAGGTAGTGCATTGACACACAAATATAATGCAAATAATGGACTTCAACCAGCGAGAGATGAACTAGAAGAGTTCGCATCTCAGGATGACCTAGATATAAGGGACACAAAACTGAAGCCATCCTACTGGCACTCCAGGATCCTAGGATACAACCTGAATCGTTCAGCCCACCCAACTGGAAACGGAGGGGGAACAGTGATCTATGTGGAGCAAGAGTACCGACAGCAACTGAATATACCAACGTCAAATGGCCTACTCCACCTTTTTTCTTGTTACAACAAACCTGGGAGATCACTGATGCTTGATACTGACTATCAAGCGGTATTCTGCAAAGCATCCCAGATGGAATAGCCAGAGCAGTAAATCACGTTATGGAGAGAATATGGGGGGCATATTAGGTAGCAGTGAGAAGGAACCTCCTTAATTAAATCTAATCTAGTCGGATCTGTTTATGTCGTTGATAAAATGTTAAGTTTTTTCGATATTCTGTTCGAATTTTCAGTGATTATTTTTGCGCTATTCACACGCGGCATAATCAAAATTAGAACCTACACTGAAAATTTTAAGTTGTTGGTTTTTCCATTGAAGAATTATTTTTTTTAGGTTAGGACAAAATTGAATTATGATCACGGGTTCGTCATTAGTGAGTGGAAAATGCTCAAAATTCGATAAATACAGACGTCATGACGGCATGATAACTATAGAACAATGTTCGGGGAACGAGCCATTGAAAAGCTGCAAGACTTTCAATAGAATGCCAATCTTGAAAATATAAGTCATAATTTTCTTACCATAGGGATTGTTAGGATTACTGCAGCAACAGGAATCGTGAAAAAGTTTGTCTCCACAGTAGCTAAAAACTGAACGATCACATTCTGGGCATCTTCTTCTTGATTCGAAAGGATTTATCAAAGAGTTAATACCATTGTTGAAACCAAAACCATTCAGACCTTGTAATGTGTACTGCGGATTATTGGGCTCGTTGAATAATCCTAGAATAGGAAGATCATAGTTTCATGAAATATTTTCTGAATTACATAGAACGCTTGAAGTCATTTGGCTGAAAAATATTTCTTCTTTAAACGTTTCTGAAGGTTGAACGTTTAGCAATTGAAATAATTAACCAAATGAAAAATTTAACAGTCCAATATATTTTTGCATATCAAACCCACTTTCTTGTTGATATTTATATCTTTCTCTCAATATTTTTCATGAAAAAATGGTCCGCCACTGAGATATTTCAAACTAGAAATAACTTTTTAATCGCTTGTTTTGATTTGTGAAAAAAATTTCTCAACTTTTTTTCTATGAGCCGCCGTTTTAAGCAAAAAAAACATCTTGATATCAATAAATTATCAAGAACTATCTAATAATAATAATTATCTAATAATTTATCAAACAAATGAAAAAAACTCGCGTTAAGATTTAATTTTTTTTTGCGTTACGAATTAAAATAATCTCTAGAGATTGAACAAGGAATTATTCAAAAATAATTATTAGCTTTAAATATTTAACTGGTGTATCAATTTTTCTTCAAAAAAAAATTGATACACCAGTTAAATATTTAAAGCTAATAATTATTTTCGAATAATAATTAACATCATCAGCTAATGATGTTAATTGAAGCATGTCAATAAATGCGCAATAACTACCTCTTGAAATCAACCAGATTTCATTTGAATACTTCGACTGGTTTCAGACATACATAAAAATTGACATTTTTCAAGAAAAATTAACATTCTGCATCTTGGAATACCATTTACGAACAAAATTTTTTTTAGCAAACTTGCATTATTTTTTCATGCTAAACTACCCATTGAAGTTTGTCGCACTTTTTCAATAACACCCTGTATAAGCACAACAATCTTCAATAAAATGTAGCGAAAAGCTACAGTCATACGATATTCATGAAATTTTGAATCAACATGAGTTTTCCATTCGATAATTGAATACACTTAGTTTTATTTCAGGTGGATCAAAAATTTTCTTTCGAATATTATCGTGTTCACTGCTATAAATTTGGTTATGATCTTTTCATTCGGAATCATATCAAATCTAAATAACTGAATGATACTATTAGCTGCAGTAAATTCGAAAATTACATACATTTGGCAGAAAGATGCACCCTAGAACAAGAGCGAAATATTTTTGAATAAAATCTTACATTAGTTCCGTAATTTTTACCTTATTTAGGATTATTCTTTCACAACTATTCTGAGGTATTTCTACTGGGTGTATTCCAATTTAACGATTGTCTAATTTAAGAGATAATTACCAGATTTTGAAAAATGGACATGTCTTTGAAAAATAGATAACCATACCAAATCAGTGATTAAATTAAGAAAGGATGTAGAATCGGTTGAATATATAGGGATATATTGAGCCTCAAATCATAAAATATTTATACGCATAAATTTTGGTGATGAATACAAAAAATTTATTATAATTTTTCAGAGATGAAAAGTCTCCAAACGACTCCGCCACTAGTTACTTTTTAATATGTCTAAAGGTCTATAATATAACAAATTAATATATTTGTGAGATACCGATTCTCCATACTCCCACAATATTCTGACAAGTTTGGCATAATTTAAAAAGGTCACTAAAACATTATCAAATTATTTAACTACGCACACTTCTTATAGAATAAAAATATTTTCTCACCTAAACAGCCTACAATACAAACATTCAACAATAAAAACGTGGTCCTCATTTTCATTTATTTCAAGTCGGCGAACTATATGGCACTAATATCGAGAACTGAGGGCATTGAAATGAGAGAAGTCGCAAATCTGTAACTGTATTTTGAACTGTGCGTCGTGATGGGATGTGTGTTAATGACTTTCGATTAACAGTATATTCAGATTTTCAATAGTGAATCAGAAAAAAAATCCCGAACGAACAATATACATTCAAATAAAATCATTGAATTTCCTTCGGAATATTTCATAGTATATATCAAGATTAGATCTTTCTCATCCATTTGAATTTAAATCTGAATATTGATTGGGCCAGGGCTTTTTCAATGGCGACTCCCAATCTTCACACTGGAATAGAACAATAATAAAGTCAGACTTAAATCTCCATTGAATTGATTTTGATGGTCATGCGAGATTCGCATAGTGCAAAATTTGCTTGGTAAGTTATGAATGATTTTGGAGCCAGAAGACCTATTATTTTTTATTCCTAGATTAACAATTGGATTGTACAAGTCAAATAAGAAATAATGAAATTTTAGCGCCTTGGAAGTCAACCTTCTTACTCAAAAAAACTAGTTTATTTAATTTTATTATAGGTATTAGAATTAGGAAATGGTAACTTATAAGTATATCATACCAAATGAAGAAAATTGCTCCTAAAACATTTGAATATATACCAGGTGGCTCACTCCAGACTCGGATATCATTTTGAGGGATTAAATGAAGATATTTTGATAAACTTTTTTTGTAATATGCATAGGGTAGTTAGAACACATTCTAAAATTATTTTCATATACAGGGTATTAGTGAATAAGTGCAACAAACGTCAGGGAGTGAATCTGCATGAAAAATAGTTTTGCTATAAAACTTTTGTTCGAAAATGCTTCGTATTCCGAGATACATGGTGTTAAAGTTTTCATCAAAAAGTGAACATTTAAACTACTCTCAATAGTACGCCATTGAGATATTTCAAACTGAAAATCATTTTCGAATAACGAATAACAATTTGCGATAACGTCCCTACTAAATGTATCAAAGAAATGCTAAATACGCGTTGAGATGTTTACTTTATTTTTTTGCAAAAAAACGGGGCCTCATACGAAAAAAGGCAGGTGAGATTTTTGTCACGAATTGATTGAAAAATTCAAAAATTATTGTTAGTTTGAAATATCTCAGTGGCGTTCCATTTTTTCCTTGAAAAAATTTAGATCATTACGCGTATGCGCGCCAATGATAAACATAAAATTCTTAATTGCATGCCATAAAATGCCTAATAACTACCTCCTGAAACCCCCCAAATTTCAATAAATTTTTTTTAAGTAAAACTTTAATCTCGGAAAACGAAGCATTTGCGGACAAAAGTTAGAGATATACAGGGGTGTTTCATTGGGAAACGGAAATACTTCACTGGTACATAGGTGGCACCATTGTTTAAACAATGGTGGCACCAAGGCGGTTCTGGAGATACTCCATTTAGTGGGTCTTACTGTCTTCGTAGCCGAGATACAGGGTGTTTTATGAATTTTGCCCGTTTCTTTCTGTGGCCATATCAAACGAACCATCCGGTATATTTTCTTCATATTTGGCAAATATGTTTCTAATTGAGAGCCTAAAGGTCCGGGTTAACAAAAAATTATTAATCGTTTGAATCCTCGAAACAACACCCTCGGACTTTGAAAATCTATTTTAATATTCGGAAACACCACTAAAAACTAAACTGAAACGTGTACTTCAAATTTTCGCGCAGACAGTTTTACTGCACAAATTTTCAATGTAAAAGTGAAGTTTTTAAGAACTTGAATACCTGAAAGTTGTTTGAAGTCACTTTTAACAATGAATTATCAAAAACATTGAATCCATAATTATAATAACATTACTTTGTAATACATTTTCACATTGGTTTTCCTCCAGAACCGCCTTGGTGCCACCTATACACCTGTGAAGTACTTCCGTTTGCCAATGAAACACCTTGTATAGCATATGTCATTATTTTTTCATGCAGAATCACCTCCGGAAGTTTTTCGCACTTATTCACTAACACCCTGTATACAGTGTATACAAAGCTATATACCAAAGTTACACTTCTTTCATTATAATACCCTGTATATGAATTCGAAAATGGAATCGCTAGCTAAAATAATGATGAGTTTCTTCAGATCACTTTATTCTTAGAATCCCCATTCACGAGAAAATGGCGAAAATTTGAAATTATGGACTTTTTCCAATTGGTAATGGACTAGTTTAGTGATGTTGATAATACTATATTTGACACGATAGAATCAAAATATAGAGCAAAACTGATAAACCAGTGAAAAAATTTTGAAAATCCATCAATAAATGACTGAGAAATAGATTATTTAAATTTACGTATTTTCGCGCGGAACGTCTTTGGTCTCCGACTCGTCTGTGACGTCACGCCACTTGCCTGTGATCGCTACACCATAAATTACGTTTAAATACTTAGCCGCGCCAAGGCTCTCGCGCCGTTTGTAGTTGTACAGTGTAGTTTTAACTCGAGTTTTGTTTTTATGTCACCATAATACACTTTGTACACCGTTCATAGTTTGGTTATCGCAGGAGAGCCAGAAGGGAAATGAATGGGTACCAAAATTTAACTGATACTATACGTGGTGGTAATCCCTCTTAATGTTGAGAAATTCTTATTACCGTTCAGTCCAATAGGCTTTTTGAGCGTTTGTTCTTCAAAGAGATCGCTTTGTTATTTTGTTAGTTGTCACAATGTCTGTAATTGAGGGGCGTACCCAAGAGGAGAGGGATAAGGGGAGCCGAACGCTCAAAAAAGAGTGTGCATTATCGAGTTCATTGTCAAGTTTTGATTTGGATCTGAACTGGATTGATAGTTGGAACCAAGTATAGTAGTTTTTTGGGAAAACATTCATTCGATTCTTTGCATTCATGTAAAATTTTCGGTGGTTCCAAATTTCGACCAAAATCATAAACCATCCTGTATATCCGAAACGACAGAGCTTTGACAATTGGTATAGTGGTGATATTGAATCGAACTTTAGACCATTCTGCATGGGGTACCCTCTAGGTATTCTTGTTTTTTCCATCAGATATCATCATAAACAAATATTCGTCTATTTATAGTAATGAGGCTTGATTACAGAAATCAGTGTTCGTGCTTCTTATGATCATCAAATGCTACATTTGGCCGGAGGCTTCGAAATTCCATTTCAACCTTGACGTGATAGAAATTATTGTTACCTACATACATCCTGAAAGATGATTCTATATGAAAAAAAAACTTCATTCAGGAAAAATATTTCGAAGATAGAAGGTTTATTTTTACTTCTATCGAAGACTAACTCAAAACCAATAATCCCCTTATTTATATAATACTCTAATATTTAAATCCGTAAATACTGTGAAGGTAGTGCGTTATCGTGTTTTGCTACCTAATGTACAGAGTTCTAATCTCCTGATCACTCTCAAGATATTATAAATTACTTAAAATCAAAACTGAATATAAAAAAATAACAATTATTACGGCAGCACCTCGCCGATCCTATAATAGAGGCATTACATTGCGATGTTACCTATAGTTTGTATTTTGTTGTGCCGGCCATCCGGTCGTAAAGACATTTTCAATAGAAAGGTTACGATCTCGAATACCGAAGTTAAGGTCGTTGATGGGAAAATCCGAGGGAAAATTCGACCTAGGATTCCGTAAATGTGACCATTTGAAAGATTGTTTCCTACTTCATAATTTCAAAAGTACGAATTAAATCGAGATGAAATTTTGTGTTCAGATGTAAACTAACATAGTTTAAGCCTTATGCGGAAAATCATGTCGATCGCGTTACCACAACCACAGAAATTTCTAGAGCAATATATGAAAAAATCTCATTATAGCAGATCTAATCGATTTGATAAAACTCAAGCGAAATATCTAGATAAACTAAAAAACAATAATAACACCATGAAGAATCTGGTCATATATAAAACCATTTTCTGTGGTCCCCTACTGATTCCAAATCAATGCTTCTCTCTCAAATTTTCCTTTTTATTTTTGAAATTGAATTTGATGCAGAATGTTAGGTATATTTTATGATTATTTGAACAATTTATTCATTTGAATTTATTTTTTGTTCATAATTCATGTCTTCATTTTGCACTATTATTTATACATCCTATATTATCGGGAGGTCCATTCATTATTGAAAACAACAAATTGAATAAATAAACCTACAATCCAAATTTTTTTCGAACAGGAGAACTAGACAAAGTATCTATATATGCATTATTATTCATCCAAATTAATTATTTATCCTTCAAGTTCGTCTTTTTAAATAATAATAAATTCATGTTTAATAACAACGACCAGTCTCAATTTGTTGCATTGATGTAAAATCAGAATGAATTCCTCCAAAATTTTGAGCTACAAATGGGGTCAAACGCGTGAGAAAAGACAATTCTTTTGAGTCCTTTTAAATGAATAACCCTTATTTATTCTTAAATAGAATGAATATTGGTTACTTATCTACGTTCTTCTTAATTTAATTTTGAATTTATTTTCTAATTCTACCATAATTTCTGAGGAATAATAGAGATGTTTGGATGGTTTGTTCAATTATTGAATATCCAAACGATCAAAATCCATAGGTTAAAATTACAAGAAAGATAAGGCAATATTATATTATAAATGAAGTGCTGTCAGTGAGAAACAAACTAAGATGCATAAAAAAGCTGAAACCTGTAAAATTTTCAGACAAAACGGGAGATTTTTCAGATTTATGGTGGGTTTATGCACCATTCCTAAGAACTAAGAACTAAACCTAAGAATTCAGTGATGTTTATGCACTCTCTTGTTAGTTCTTAGGCCCAGTTTCACCAAATGCTTTAATCTTGACTTGGCTCTTAAGTGAGGCCTTAGATCACAATTAATGTAATGTAGCGTTTCACCACACTCCAAAGCGCCATTTAATCGACGAATCGCGATTTAGCACTAATCGGCCATTTTTGGAGGATTATAACCTTTCAAGTTGAGATTAATAATTATTTATCAGTATGGAACTCTTGTCTATGTAATTATTTTTACGGAAATTTCTAATTTTTGGGTCAATTTTATCAAAATATGACTATATGTATAGGCTCAATATTTCTCATTTAAAATACACGTAAACTTTGTTTTTGTGTTTTATGAAATTTATTGCAAAGAATAATTTATTGATATGTTTGATTGAAATATTATTTAAGAAGCAGTTAAACTTGTTAATAAAAATAAATAAGTTAATAAAATTACTTATATAGTTTTTTTTCCAGAATGTGTGGTTTTGTGAAATGGGGTAATTTTTTTTTAACTTCTGCAAGTTTCCGACATTTCGAAGCACATCACTCGACATTTTCGGCAAAAATTACCTTTGTTTTTTGTTTACAAGATGACAAATGATTTGAAATGTTATGAGTTATGAATGAATGACACCTGACACCTAGCGCCAATGGTGGTCATCACTGCTAATACGATACAGAACACTATATAACTCTTTGTTCACAACGTTGCCAAATGGTCTGACTATTTAATCGCGATTTGGTTAATCGCGATCATCTTCGGACGGGTTGATGCATGGTGAAACAGAAAACACTGTTAAGCCTGCTTTAGTAACAAGCGGAGTTTAATCAATCTGGGATCAAGTGCTGCTTGGTGAAACTGGGCCTTAGTTAAGGAATGCGCACGTGCTCGAACTACTTTCTATTTGTTATATACTTTGATGTTTGACATTGTATTGATTGTGAAAAAATTAAATTCAATTTTTTTAGATACACCTAATACTTTTCATCGATAAACACGAATAATGGAACATAAAATGATAGAAACTGGTACTCGAGAATATTGAAATTCACGCGCACTTCTATATTTTACCTAAGTTCTTAGTTAAAAGTTGGTCAACACTCAACTTTCTAGTGTTAGTGTTAGTTCTTAGGTAAAGTGCATAAACGACCTCATTGATTTGTTAGCGTTCAATTCTTAGTTCTTTGGTTTAGTCTTAGTTCTAAGGAACGGTGCATAAACTTACCATTATACATACTTGATTTCGGGTGATCCCGTCTGTTTGAGATGGCGCATACAGCGTTTTTATTTGACATTTCTCTCGATACTCGGCTCTTCTATACTCATAATAGACCAATAGCCGTCTGTCATTATCTATATTCCATTCATTTCATTAAAAATGCAATAGGAATTGAATTGTAATTTTTCGTGAGTTTGCAGTGTCTAAAATCTGTTTTTCATTTTTAAGTGCCAAACCGATAGCGGGAATTCGAACAATTCTGCCACCTTACAAAACTCTGGTTAATCAGAATACCAAAGCAACAGGTGGACTATCTCAAAAAGTCTGAAACAAAATAGAATCAGTACCCACACCAGGGATTCTATGCATCTTAAAACAAACATAATTTTATTTTTCTTCTATGGAACAAGATCTCTGTGGAATCCGGATCAATCGCAGAAGAAAAGAAAGTTCATAAAATTACGTCATAGATACACAGAACATAGATATTCAACAAAACTGAACTCAGCTTGAGAGTGAGTTTTTAGGATCGACTTCTGTGTTTCTAGATACTTATAGATATTTGGTAAACCCATAGATTCCATAATAACTATGAGATATGACGAGATCTATGTTCGAGTAGGATATCAAAATTTATAATACTTTTACTGTATGTTATTTACAGCAAAGCAAAACTTTCTTTAAATTGATTTGTTTTTTCTTTCGAATAAGAACTTATGGATAATAGTTTAGTTGAAGCAAGAAAAGATTTAATACGTTATCAGAAGATATTTGAAACTACTTCCAATATGAACAACAATTTAATCATTTCAAAAGCCCAATTAGAATCCACAAAATTCGATCTTTTTGCCCATATTCAATCGAAAAAACAGGAGAAGGAACAACAAAAAGCGGCTCTGAGGCAACTTGAGCTGAATATCAAAAATGCAAAGAGATCTCTCAGAAAAGGAATACGAGTCGTAAAAAATTTTAAGAAAAGAAATGATGTTTACAAGAATGGGCACCTAAAACCCAAAATTGCTTGGAATGGGGAAAATGAAAAGGATACGCTTCGCTTGGAAGAGGAAATTAATGAATATGAAGAAAAAATCGCTGAAATCGAAAAAAAAATTGAAGAGGACAGCCTAGCCTTGAAAAATGTATCAACTTCTGATTTGTTCTTCCAAAATAGCCAACAAGATTCAAGCATCTGAATTTAAATTGAATTATCTCGTATTGGTGTAGTTTTTCAGTGAATGTATAATATAATAAATGCATGTTTTGTTTGGAATTATCAAGATTTCAATTTGAAAGAAGTTTTTTTCACTAAAAGGGTGTCGATTGGATGACGTATTTCAGGATAGGTAGATACTATCGAATCAAATCACTTGAAAGTTGAGTTGGAAGTTCTTTAAAATGACACCTAACCTAACCTAACCTTGAAATATCTTTTTGGAACACGTTTCATTTCTGAAGGAGACTTTACTTTCGATTATGAAACTGTCCTTGAGAGTCTCACACTGTTCTACCTTCTACCTAGTTCGACCATTAGTATTCCCCCTACTTTAACAAAAAATATTCTACGTGGAACGTTTTCGCACCACGTGGTGAGCGCCTAATTTCACGTTTTGGACCTGTGAATTGGCCTCCAAGATCTTGTGATTTAACACCGCTAGACTACTTCCTGTGGGGCTATGTAAAGTCATTGGTCTATGCGGATAAGCCACAAACCCTTGACCATTTGGAAGACAACATTCTACGTGTTATTGCCGATATACGGCCACAAATGTTGGAAAAAGTCATCGAAAATTGGACGTCCAGATTGGACTACATCTGAGCCAGTCATATGCCAGAAATCATATTTAAAACGTAATGCCACAAGATTATCTTGCGGATAAATAAAATTCATGTCAATCGAATAATCCATCGTTGTTTTATTGCAATTTAAAGTTCTATAGCTCGAAGAAAAAACACCCTTTATTATAATCTTTTAATCTTCCCCGAAGGGAAAATTAAATATTTCCAACAAAAGAGCGCTCCTCCTTCAAGGTCATCATCGTTAGGAATTCTTTCATTGGAAATTTTGGCAACAATTGCATTGCCAGCCAAGGTCAGAACAAGTGACCGGCTAGGTCACCTGACTTAACACCTATAGTCAAATATTTCTGGGGAAGCTAAAAGGTATAATTGAGAAGAACTGGAAATGGCTGTTTTTCATGTTTTTGCTTCTCTTACTTCCATAGAACTCATCAATTCAGCAAAGAATATTCAGGGACAACATATTCAGAAAAGATGCTGCTGAACGAAAATAGTCGGCACTTAGAACACCTCATTTGATTAAATTCTTCGTCTCTTGTTATTTTTGAAATCGAATTTTTATGGTTTTCAAAAGTCTTCGGGTTGTCTTGATATGATTAACTGTTTGAATCGAACTTTGTCAGCTGAAAATCAATGTCCTTATCATTTTATTTTCAGCGTCGAACAGTCCGAAGCAGGGCCCCCGCAACCGCGCGTTCAACGCGTGCACCGCACGCGGGCGCCACTCTATAGGGGCGCCAAAATCTCTTATAGACCACATGAAAAACCGAAAGACCAAAGGTTTTTGAGAATTTTTTTTTATTTTTTCAACAATTTTGAACGTGCAAAGACATCTTTTACACATCCAAACAAGTTCCCGAACGTCGCAATCCCCATAAAATAACCTCGGCCACAGATTGCAATTATACGATTCTTTTCGAGTAAACAAATCATAAATAATCATCCCTTTGTCGGTACGGGATTTTTTTATGGACCACCTGCACCGGACGGCGGGCACCATTTCTTCGATCATCACTAAAACGCATATGGTACACATAAACAATCATAAATACCGAAGCAATAGCTTTTAGCCAGGGGAATTACTGAAACTTTCGCCACCATCTGTAGGAAAAATACTACAGGTTACAGAGAATTTCTGAAACTACCAAAATCTGCTTGCTATGCTATAACAGCAGAAACCTATCCAAAGAATAGTTATTTTGCTTCGAAACGTTTAGGGGTTGAGGTCAAGACGCAAAAAATTCTACTAGTTTTTCTGATTGGCAACATTTATCCTCAGCCATTACAAGACATGAAACATCAATTGCACATAAAGTTCACATGAATGAATGGATGAATTTAAAAAAAATGTTAAAATTGTCCACAACGGTGAACGATCATCACTTACGGGTTTTAGAAACTGAAAAAAAATATTGGCATGACGTTCTAGGAAGAATTGTTTCAATTGTTAAATGTTTATCCAGACAGTGTCTAGCTTTTCAAGGTTCTTCTAAAAAACTTTTTGAAAATGATAATGGGAACTTCCTCAAAACTGTGGAAATGATTTCATCTTTTGATCCTGTGATGAGAGAGCACATTAGTGCATAACTCACAAACAAATTCTTGATGACCCATTATTTAGGCTACCAGATACAAAATGAAATTATTGAATTGATGGCTTCTAAAGTAAAAAATAATATTTTGGATATGGTTCGAAGTTCCAAATATTATTCAATAATTTTAGATTGTACACCGGATGCAAGCCATACAGAGCAAATAAGCCTCGTTTTGCTTTATGTTGTTCTAAATGACAGTTCTAAAATGGTTCAAATACAAGAAAGTTTTATAGCGTTTAGTCCAATATTCGACTCTACATGGGAAGGGCTATTCAATTTTGTTATGGGATTTTTGGAAAATTTAAATTTAGATATTGAATACATGAGAGGTCAAGGGTATGATAATGGGGCGAATATGCGCGGAAAACATATTGGTTTACAAAAACGCATACTCGATGCTAATTCTAGGGCTTTTTTGTGCCATGTGCTGCACACAGCTTAAATTTAACTGTAAATGATGCTGCTAAGGTTTCAAATGAAACACTGAATTTTTTTAATATTGTACAAGAACTATACATATACATTTTTCTCCTCATCCACAAAAAGATGGGATGTTATAAAAAAGCATGTTCCTCAGTTACATCTAAAACCCCTAAGTGATACTAGATGGTCAAGTAGGATTGATGCTATAAAACCACTAAAATTTCATTTAATTCAAATATGTGATAGCCTTTTAGAATTAGCTGAAAATGATACTTTCACCATAGAAACTAGACATAAAGCAAATTCTCTTTTATCAAATATTCAAACTTTCAAATTTATTTGTAGTGTAATAATTTGGTATGATGTTTTATTCCAAATTAATATTGTAAGCAAAAGATGCAGAGTGTAGCGATTGACATTAAAGTGTGCCAAAACTATTTAAAGAATTTAGTTGATCATTTTAAAAATTATAGAGGTGATAATGTTTTTGAGGAAAAACTTTCTGAAGCTGGAAAACTAGCGGCTGCTCTTGAGATAGAGCAAAGTTTTCCTCCATTATATAGTGTAAGACGAAAGTATAAACCAAAATTGTTCGATTATGAACCCACAGATGAGGCACCTCAAGATCCAAAAATCGCTTTCAAAATTAATTTCTCTTTGAAAATAATTGATCAAACGCTAAGTTCTTTAAATAGTAGGTTCGATATGATATCTGAATACGATAACGTTTTTGGTTTTATTTGTGATATTCTTAAATTAAATGACGAAGATGTATTAAAATGCTGTCATGCTCTTCAACAAAAGCTTACTGATCAGGAAAAGAAGGAGGCTGACGTGGAAGAAAATGATTTATTCAACGAGATAAAAGCCCTAAGATTGTTTTCATTACCTGAAGCGTCAAATCCTCTCGAAATTCTACAATATATTTTTGAAAATAATCTAACTTCTTCTCTACCGAATCTTAGTATTGCCTTAAGAATCCTTCTGACTTTACCTGTGTCTGTTGCTTCTGGTGAGAGATCATTCTCTAAATTAAAAATAATTAAAAATTATTTGAGGTCTACTATGTCACAAGAAAGATTATCTGGATTGGCCATCTTAGCTATAGAGCAAGAGATACTCGATAAAATTGATTTTGATGATATAATAAAAGAATTCGCAGCAGCCAAATCTAGAAAAACATCCATTTAATTTTATCCTTTAATTGAATATTTTATTTGTTATTCGTTTATTGTTTGGTTTATATATTTATGAATAGATTAAAGAAGAATAAAGCTCAGGTTTTGAAAACTCTGCAGTTTCATTACAAATTTAAAATAAAATGCGGTTTTGATCGAATGCTTGAATAAAATAATGAAAAATTAAAAAAATGTATTATGCAACAACTGACAGCATAAAGTTCTTAAGGCATCCAATAAAGGTTGCTGATAGTTTTTTTAACCCTTCTACAAATAAATTCCTAACGAAAACTGAAACATTTTTTGCCGATTATCCTGCGACGTTTTTCTCCACTTCCCCCCTTTAAGGGGCGCCAAAATATTTTCGGCACGCGGGCGTTGATGACCCTTGCGGGGGCCCTGGTCCGAAGCTTACTTAACCAAAAGATAAAATTTGGAAATTCAATATCTGGAACATGACTGAAAAATGGAAAAATACGGGGTGTGTCATTTAAAGAAAAATATTCAAATCGATATCTCATAAAATATCAGTTTGCGAAATATTCAAATAACGTCATTGAATTCTGCGTAAAAAGTTGCTTTTACAAAAATGAAAAATTTTCAACTGAAGAAAAGTTATACGAATATTTTGAAAATGAACACTTTCGAAAAGCACCTGGTAACTATGTAACGGTGATAGCTATAGGGTTGCGGTTTTTGCAAATGAGTTTCTCATGAAAATTGTCCCTCAGAATCCGACATTCGTTTTCGTCTATCTAGTATAGAAATAGGACTTGCATTTCAAAAGTGTTCAATTTGGCCCACCCTGTACCCTATTCAACATAATTTGTTCGAAAATGTTTTCTTATTTCTCAAGATTATTGATATTTTCTTCCACGGAACCCTCGACGGAACACTTCACTATGCAGAATCTCTTAGAGAAATAATTTTCTATTTCAGAATTTAATATTCTACAGTTTCATATATGCATGCGAATAATTACTCCGCGGTGAGAAAGGATATACATGATTAAGATAGGAATTTGTATAATTTTATCGAAGAAATTGACCTTCACTAGGAATCGTCTGCAATTTCAATCTTATGAATCCTTCCTTCTTGCTGTGGGAGATGTAAACAGGTTTTAGGCGCGAAGATTCTAAAGATCTTAAGTATAGTATTATTTCATATAAGGGGATTTTTCCAGATGATATTAACGTAACCAATTGTGTTCAAAATTGATGGCCAGTAGTAAAAGTGTGTTGTTGATATAAACATAACTTATTGTACATTAAATACTATATAGCTTACTAGTGCATAAAGTGCCTATTGTTAATAATATATAGTGAGTGAGAATATCATTGTATGACATACAGTGTAACATAGTTTTTCAAAGATGACTTCTACATTGGATCTTATTGGTCAGTCTACTGAGGAACTACCTACCGAGAAAAAAGAATCTTCAGATTCAACAATAGCGCAGAAGTTAAAATTCCTAAGAGACGTGATAACTGTTGAACCCCTTGTTACATCTTACTTGGTAGCAGCTGTGATATGCTTGCCAGCTTTTTTGACCCTGGAACTAGAAAAAGCATGTAGAGCCAATATGGGGTTAAATGAAACGGTGTGTCAAGCTATACGAGATAGTGATCACGATAATTACACAGCAGTAAATAAAAATATAACAATATTGCTAAATGGTGTTCATTCATGGCAAGCACCTTGCCAAAATTTCGCACCGCTTATTCTGGTGCTCTTCATAGGGTCATATAGCGATAGGCGACAAATAAGAAAACCATTCATGATCTTGCCTCTAGTTGGAGAATTGTTTGCCGTTGTCGGATGTATTTTATCAGTCATATTCATGAAGGAATGGCCTGTCGAAGTGCAGGGTTTCCTTCAAGCCGTCGTGCCATCTTTTTTTGGTGGTCCAACGATGTTGATCATGGCAATTTTCTCCTACGTTGCAGATTCGAGCACTGTCGAAATGAGAACGATTAGGGTAGCTATAGTACAAACTATTCTCAATGTTGCGATACCAATTGGTCAGTTTTTGAGTGGAATACTTTTCATTCATTTAGGCTACATTGGTGTACTACTTATTGCCGCTGCCCTTTATCTGTTCGGCATATGTTATGGAATATTTTTCATCAAAGAAGTGAGACAACCTAAAGTACAAAAAGACAAGAGTTTATTGAAGGATATATTCGATCCTACAAATGCTATCGATACATTCAAAGTTCTCTGGAAAGAGGACGATAAAAAAGATTTACCGTTGCTTCGGGTAATTTTGCTGATGTTCTTAATTGTCACAGGAATAACTAATGGTTAGGATATCATGGAACTTATCAAAGTTGATATTTCAATATTATTTTTTTTGTAGTTAATCTTACAACTTTATTTCTTTATCTACAAAATGTGTTTCACTGGACTGGACCCGATTTTACTTATTACATCACCACGAACACAGTTGTACATTTAATTGGTGAGTTTTGTAATATAATTTCTTGATTTCTTTCGCATAGAAATATTTTCTGGGCTGTGTTATACAATTTGAATGAATCACAATATCATTCAAATTGCATTTTAGTTGTGAAAACATCAGTTATGAATTGACTATATCTTCAGGATGTTTCTAAATTAGAGGTACAAATAAAAATGACAGATTTCTCGGATCAATTAAAAAAAAAAATCCTATAACATGAGTCCTCAAACGCTCTGTTTTTGTGATACAGATGTTAAAGTTCAAGTTTTCCTCTCTAAGCACCTTCCCTTCACAAGATATTTAACTTGAATTGGCATATATATTCCAATTTACAATTTTCATCATGTGATATCCTAATTTTGAAAGCAAATATACAGGGTGATTCTTTTTTTCTAGAAGGGTGCCCGCTTTTCCTCCAAAATTATTTTTTGTGAACCACTGGTAGTTCAAAAAAATTTAAAAAGAAACTCTGGTTCAGTACTACATCTTTTAGTTTGTTGTAGTTTTGTCGTATCTGCAATCGATTTCGGGAAAAAATTCAAACAGCTCTCTATAGTAATTCTCAGGAAAATCTAAATTGTTATAAAGATCTAGCTAGATAACTGTGATAAATGAATTAATTATAAGTTTTGATATTTATTTATCAATTCTGTAGCGAAGATTAATGAAGATTCGATAAACTGGTTAAGCATCACAAAAAAGTAGGACTACAAGAACATTCGGTATCTCGAAAACAAAGCGTTTGCAGGCTAATGTTTAAACGCCATTTTATTTTTAAAATTATACAAGGAATCTCTCAATAACCTTCGTAACTCGAATTCAGGAGCACCAGTATAAGATAAGAACAATCGAATTGGTAATAAAACAAAATTATTTCGAGAAATTTGGTTCAAACTCCGTTATCAAACCTCTTTCTCTCACATTATAGATATGAGTGAACAATATCATCAAAAACATTTTTTTTGATTACCCCCTCCAAGAAAAAAAAGATCTACGCCCTTGCTAAGAGACAAGAGTCCAACTGCCGCGTGAATGACAAGCACTTAAAAGCTACTGACCTCGCGTTCTTGATTTCCCCATTTTTATTAACTATAATATAACAAAAACTTAGTTTCGACGTCTTCGAATATTTGCGGACAGCATCTTACTCAATTCAGTCATGCATGTGCATAAAGAGATACATAAGATGATACATAATGTAGTAATTTACATTATAAATGTTCACCGTCAATAAAATTACACGGTTCGTCAAAAAAAATGAATCAATTGTTCACTAGCAGAAGTAGGCTGATCTTAATTTGTTTTTAGAATAGAAGGCTTTCACCGGTTCGCGGTATTCGAAATCGGAACCTACCCTGAAAATTCCAAGTTTCTTTAGGTTTTCCGTTCAAGAGTGATCGTGTTCGCGGTTACCGTACATTCCAAAATTACCATGCATCATTTTATTATTTCCATCGTAAATCAGGATGGGCTGGAATTCCTACTGAACTTTTTTTTGCCAATTCCATATCAAATTTTATAGAAATCAGACTTACTAGTCAAATATTGAAATATTGAGGCCCCCATTAACTAATCATGAGTAATATCATGAGGGCATTTAATTTTTCCGAAAAAAAATTGAAAAAACACGTTGCTAAGTAATATTTTAACAAGGAAAATGAGTGCTGGTTGGTACATTCTACGAAAGAAATTCAAGAAACTTTTTTTTAGTGAAGCTCTGTTGATTTCAGAAATAAAATAATTTTCTCGAAAGAAAGTCGGGTGTAGATTATCAATTAGAAAAGATTCATCGCACCCCTATATCTACGCCACTGGATAATGTTGGTCGGAGATTGTTGCCTAATTCGAAACATTAGGTACATTATCTAAACTTCGATACCTAAAAATCAAAGCAATGTAATACTAGGGTTATAATTTCAAACTTCTGAAACTTCAAAGAATAATATATATGAAATTCAAGTTTCCTAAAAAAATTGAAAAAAAAAAATTTTAATTTTGAAAATTTCTGCCACCACTTCAGAACCGCGATAATCCTCTTCCCTTTTTTTTTCTTGAAAAGCTATAAGAGTGTATTTTGACATATCCAAACGGCAGCTTTCCTAAAATACTTTTTTAGTTCGTACAATTTTCACTCCTGTCGCTCCTGATTGTAGCTGAGGCCTCTTTTCTTCTACAATGTTTTCCGACATACCAGAAATGTATTTGGAATTTCCACTAATATCAATTATATCACTGTTTTTCAATGATCATCTCCAAACCGATATTCATGTGGGGTATATTTTCATAGTAACAACTGGCCTAGGTCGAAATGTGTCAACCAAACCCAATGAACCATACTTGTTTCAATTACACCTCAAATAGCAGATAAAATTATAGTTATATACAACAATCGTGAATCTGTTGATCACAATTGGCTACCGAGATCTTGTGATTTGACACCTTTGGACTGTTTTCTTTGGGACCAGGTGGAAGATAAATTCTAACAGGCTAATTAAAAAGGGCCTCCGGTCTACCATAGTAAAAGACATTTTTTTGGCAAAATTCGATTTTATTATTCAACATAGTTGCCTTCGAGAGCGATACAGCGATTATAGCGATCTTCCAAATTTCGATACCATTTTTGTAGTACGATTTGTCTTTCGCTTCAAAATAGGCCTCAGTTTCAGCGATTACTTCTGCATTGACGCTAAATTCAAGCGAGCATTCTTTTGAGGTCGGAGAACAGGAAAAAGTCGCTGGGGGCCAGATCAGGCAAAAACGGTGGATGCACAAGCATTTCGAAGCCCAATCCATACAATTTCGCCATTGTTTTCATTGATTTGTGACACAACGCATTGTCTCGATGAAACAGCACCTTTTTTTCTTCAAATGGGGCGGTTTTTAATGATTTTATCCTTTAAATGATCCAATAGCGCTATATATAATAATCGCTGTTGATGGTCTGGCCCTTTTGAAGGTAATCAAACAATAACTTTGCCAGCTGACTGTTGTGTTTTTCCTCGCTTTAGATTCGGTTCATCGTGTGCAGTCCACTCAGCTGACTGTTGATTGGACTCGGGAGTGAAATGATGGAGCCATGTTTTGTCCACGGCGTTCGCCGTCTTCGGTGCTCAATATTTTATCAGCACAAGAAATTCTTTTTTTTTCATATAAGAAATGTAGCTACACTCACAACGCAATATCTCACAAACTAATGGTCGGACTGCTATAAAATTTTGACACGTACTAGCACTGCCATATGTGCATCAGACCGGGGTCTTTTCAATTGGCCTAATCTGTCATCTATTGTCCACAACCTATTCAAGATGTTGAAGATGGAATTTGTGAAGTGAAGGACATACAGCGCGAAAATTGGTCATGGAAAAATTTATGGTGCTGCGTATGCGTGCGCAGCAAATAACAATTTTCATGGAAATTTTCAATTTCCATAAAATTAAATTTAGTTAGCTTTGTTAAAAACAATAGAAGCTTCGAAATAGTATCTAATTAATCACCAACTGATTTCTTTCACAGGTATTGTCCTATTTGTGCCGCTATTCACAAAAGTTTTCCACCTGAGCGATATAACAATTTTAAGTTTCACATTCCTGGATAAGATAGCCACAACCATAATAATGGGATTAGCGAGATCAAACATCGCGCTGTATATTGGTAATGAATTTTCGATTTTCTAAAATAAAAATAAGGCATCGAATAGGTATTCTATTATATTTTTTACAGGTTGTTTCGTGAGTATTATTACCAACATAACGATAGTAGCATTGAGATCAATGGCCACCAAAGCGGTATCAGAGGAAGATTTGGGGAAAGCCCAATCACTATTTGGAATATTCGAAGCAATTGGAATAGCAACATTGACACCCCTTATCAATATGGTTTTCACGGCTACCCTGGATGATTTTCCAGCTGCTTTCATTTTTATTGAGACTATAGTTTATATTGGATGCTTACTCTTACTGGCACTGTAAGTATTGTGTTTTGAAGTGAGGCTTAGCATTTTCGTATTTTTTCGTAAGTTTTTAGCGTTTCATCATCTATTTGACACTCATTTTATTTTACTATAGGGGAGACTGGGGAGGGTTGATACATTTTCTACAAAATTTTTAATAAAAAATTGTGTTTAACATTTTCCAATCCAGTCAGAGAGAAATTTAAGGACTTCGCTTGGACGTTAAGCAATATTTAATAACTGAAAATAGAAATTTCAACTTTGATTATGAGCTCTTGAAATTGTCGGTGCAAAGTGTCTCAAACCTCCCTATACATGGGAGGCTTGATACACTAAAAGGGAGGTTTGATACAATAAGAAATAAGTTACAAGCAATAATAAGAAATCAAACTTTTATTATCATAACACTACCTAATTTCTATATAATTCGCAAGTAAACATTTTTATTTTACTACTAACACTGGCAACACTGCAAAGGCTGAATGTCAGTTGTCACTCCATTTTCTGATGATGATGACGATCCAGCTTGCATCTACTGCAATTCATTTTTGTCGGCGTTCATCGAAAAATTGATCTTTTTCATTTTCGTCCTCAGGATCCAAGTCATCAAACACACTTTTTTTTGTTTTTGCATTTCTGTTTGAAACTTTTCTATTGAGGTGAGATTAACTGTATCAAACCTCCCTAGAAGACAAATTTAGAAAATATAGGACGAAAACATATTATGATATTCGATTGAAGATATGTATCTACTACTGGCGTCTATGTTCTAAATGAAATGCGCATTAAGAATAAAGTAATGAATTGCGTTAGTTTTTGTTGATTAAGAGATAGAGCCTTACGTTTGTTATGAAAATTCTTACATCGAATATGTAGAAAACACAATTTAAAACTCAAAACTCTTCGTTGCTAGATTTCAACTGACACAATTTCCACACTCAAAGGGCACTGCACGCTATTACACCTTCTTTGAAGAACCGAGGCGGGAAATTTGAACGTGTATCAAACCTCCCCAGTCTCCCCTAACTTGTAAACTAATCATATTTTACGACCATGGTTCATTTCAAAGAAGCATAGCGTCGAATTTGATAGAAATAAGTTGGTGAAAAGTGCAATTTTGAACCGAAATAGTAAAGTTACACCATTTTTTTTTCAAAATGTTAATAAGTCGGAGAAAAATTCAGGTTTTGTTTTATTAATTTTATCAACCTTGAAACACGTATGATGAGTTTCATATGTGAGTAAATATTGGAAGATGGTGAAGTGTCTGTAGTGAAAAAGAAAAGAATTTAAATGCCAAGTTTAGAATTTCTGTTCTCCTTGTTTCTAGACGATATTTTATTTTCATAAATATTATTTTCGACCATTTAGGCGGCGCACTCTTCTATAGGTTGAAGGTTTTCGACTCACCCTGGTAATTTTAGCTCTCGGCAGGCCAGCTTCACGGGAACTTCTCATTCCACCACGGCCAAATTCACTTTTGTCATTTTCGATTTTTTGATTCAATTTCTGGATGCGCGAACGTAAAAAAATTAGGTTCATTTTTATTGAGAAATGAAAGATCATGCAAGGAGCAATTTTTCGTTAACATAGGCTACATATAGGGCCCAATTTGAGGATGGAAATAAAGAATTTCATGCCGGTCAAAGAGATTTTTGTGATTTTTATAATTTTCCGAATGAGCAACCAAGAATGAATTTGAGTTCATATTATAGAGGAATATGAAGGCTATGAAGGATTTTACCGTACACATTGGTTGTCTCTAAGGGAACAGCACCTAGATCCGGATTGTATGATCTCATGCCGGCCGAATAGATTTTCGTGATTTTCATGCTTTTCGAATAATGATTTCAACAAAAAAAAGGTCATTGGATTTTTGTGAGGTGTTCCCATCCAATTTTGAAGGTGTTTGCTGTGTTCATCCCAGAATCACTGATATGGAATCATCAGTTTGGCACTGACAGTGATCCTTGCCTAATACATATACTATCTCCATAGCGGAGCATGGTGACATTGCCGCAAAACAGATGGGTTTACATCTCAAGCGATTCCGACCTTCCTAGAGATGCGTAGCCAACCACGCCATCTCTCTGGCAAGCAAATAGTCACTATAACTCCCCTACCAGTACTGACGACGACCCAGAGGAAAATATATGAATGAAGGTATATTCGGAAAATGCGCATGAGAGTTGTAAGGGCGGAGTTGCAAGGCCACAGCGCGAGGTTTCAGCTTTTTTGTCCCACGTTGGGGTCGCCATTTTTTGCTCCATCTTTCGAGGATGTTTCATTTCGAGATCACTAATGAAAAAATCAGTTTGGCACACAGTGATCCCTGCCAAATATACTTCCATATGATTAAAAAGTGAAACTCTCTATTTCCGCTTATATCTACTGATTTTTAAGGTTGCCGATGAAAAATATGTTGTTTGAACAAAATCATTTGTGTATTTTCCATTTCATTTCAATACCTCCAACTATATTCGATACTATAAGTTTTTACTTTGTTTCAGCTCCTTCTACTTACGGAAATATGTGAAAACGATATTGAAAAATCCGGCTGATACAACTGAAAATAAGACTAAAGTGGAAGATGTACAAACTACTCGTATATAATACTTCATATCAAATTACTTTTGATGAAATATTCAAAAATATAATTAACATGTTTTATGTACATGTGTAAACTAACAAACTAATGAAACTAGAGACTGCTTTAAAAAATTATTCGTAATAAAACATAATAATTGTGACGCTGTATCATTACTAAGCAGTATATTTGTATGAATATAAATCATTATATGATAATTCAATGAGACAATAAAATTTTTATATGTATTTTAGAACAACATTCTAATGTTATAGAAAACGAATGTCTCAAAAATTTCGGCACAAATTGCTTCATCACTCGGCAGTTAGGTACATAAAATATACAAGGTGGATCAGAAAATAGTGTCCTTTACTGATAATTCCCTCGAAGTAATTACGCTTGATTTAAATTTTATTGCAACATTTCCAGAAATATGTGTTCGACGTAATTACTTAGAGTAAATTATCAGTAAAGTACATCATTTTCTGATCCACCCTGTACATATATTTTATGTACCTAACTGCCGAGTTTATGAAACAATTTATGCCAAAACTTTTGAGACATACATTAAGACATCATTTTCTAATCCATACTGTATATTTTATGTTCCCTAACTGCCGAGTCACAAGTGATCTTTCACCGTGAATGATCGAGTTTGTAATTGACTATTACGAAATTTCAGGCATCTATAAGATATATGCAGTTTGATGAGAATTAGTTTCCTACATAATAGTTATTTCAGTTTAAGTCAGGAGATGTTAACATCGTCAACCGCAATTGATATTGATATCCCACAAAATATATGAAAATGAATGGAATTCCATCGCTCAATTTTTGGAAATCAGTGAAAAACTTGGATAACTTAGAGCTTAGACCAACCCTGGATATATTCTCTGTGTGCAGTAATCATTTTCTCTATAGTGGATTTCAATCAGCTATATGAACAATCAATGCATATTCGATTTGGTTTATACATTTCGACAGGTGAAAATCAATCTCAAGATGTGTCTGCAAATTCGAAAGACATGGGGAACGAATAACCAATTTTTTTTTTGGTTTATAATTCTTTTCTTCATTTCACACATTTCTTACAGGCTATTATCGGTAAATGAGTTCTACCTTCTGTTAAAAAAATACTCACCTTATTAAACACCCTGTAAACCAGCATATACAGGGTGTTCTGATTTGTATCCGACAAACTGAAACGGGTGATAGATCACATCATTTTAAGCAAAAAAGTTCCTATGAACATGGGTCCGGAAATGCTTCGTTTCCGAGATACAGGGTGTTAAAGTTGAAAAAATAATTCGCGTTTTCTTAAATATCTTTCGACTGATTCCAAATAATTGCATGAAAGTTGGTACATAGGGTTTTTTGAGGTGAGAAATTCAAATTTGTGGTCGATTTGGTTGTATTTTCTAGAGGGCGCCACTGGCAATCATTTCGTCCTCTTTAAACCGTTGCAACTTTTCTATGCTACCCTGTACGTCATTCTGGACTAAAAAATCAATTCCCCTGAATTTTCTAGTTAAAAAAGGTAAAACTCATTTAAGTTGCTAGAGGCAACCGTTTCAGAGAAAAACGCATTTAAAGCCAAATCCATATTTTTGTAATCTCTAAAACATGTAGAAACAAATTTGTAATAATTTCAAATTAAATATTTTTTAGAAGTAACAATTTAGAACAAAACAAAATAACATAATAATTTTTAAAGAAGGTGTTCGAAATGTCCACCGTTCTGTTGAATGCACAAATGACATCTTCGAATGATTGATTGTTTTACATTCAACAATTGTTGCGGCATAGATATAAAATGGCTATACACAATGACAGATTTAAAGTGTGTTAGGTTCAGATGTCATTAATTATAATTATAGTTAACTAAGTTAATAGCTTATCAACAAATACAGAAAATGGTATTGATTACCAAAGGCCCGAACGAAGCATACAAAGAAGAAATCATCTACAGAGAAATAGGATTTTACAGACCTTCGAAGAAAATAAAAACTCAGTATTCGTAAAGCATTCCAACAACGCAATATTTCAGGAAACAGAATATTCAGAACACTTAAAAACAACAATTACATAGCATACCACTTCTACTTATTAGTGGGCAATAGAAAATCCGCATGCATTTCGCCTTAGAAATTTTCAAAATGAATTTAAATTTAATATTTGAATAGGAATAATTTCATGAAAGGATTTCGAAGCAGTCAAAACATATTAAAGAAAACGCGAATTATTTTTTCAACTTTAACACCCTGTATCTCGGAAACGAAGCATTTCCGGACCCATGGTCATAGGAACTTTTTTGCTTAAAATGATGTGATCTATCACCCATTTCAGTTTGTCGGAAACAAATCAGAACACCCTGTATATAACGATCTGAACGAGGAAAAATCGAACTCTCATGAACTATAACCTCCAGATGTCATAAGTAATACATTGAACATTGATATGAAGTACATATTCCCAAATTTGATTTCGAGTTAAGAGTAGGTTAACGTACTTTTTGTTGCTTAGCTATTTGGCAACCTCTACATTGCAGACTCAGTGGAGACCTTCTTCTGTGAAAAAAAATTTGTTTGGCCACATGACTTTACTTCATACATCTTTCACATTATTCTGATTATTGAAAACTTTCATAGAATCGTAAATTTCAGAATTCCTTTATCTCAGCGTTCTACAAATGATCTCAGAAAATGTCTAACCAACAACCGTCTGCATCACACCAGCTTTCATTTAGGATGCTAATATAGTAACATGTAAGGTACTGGTTGAATTTTTGTATTTCCATATTTTGTCCTACGGAGTTTCTATCTTTCCATCTCTGATTGGTGATGTTGGTCCATTTTTGTTAATCATCAAACTTGACGTTGCCGTTCACTAGTCGACCAAGAGAGTTATATTTTGTGCTACGTAGGGCCAGTCACAAAGACGGAAAGCTTCGAGTAGCAACAGCAACGTCAAGTTTATAAATCCAAGGTTGATCTCAAAATTTAACCTAAAATTAACCAATTTTACATATATTTTCCCGTCTTGGCTTTAAAAAAAAAAGGTCCGGGTAATGCCAACGTTTCGTAAGAGGAGATTATATATTTCCAAGAATATCCAATTTAGCTAAATGTAGCCATCCAAACCAATACACTCATTTCCCCGCCAAATTCCACTCTTCTTTACCCCCCCGCTGAACCCATAGTGTTGGTCTTGCCGAGGAGATAAATAGCACTTCCGAAGTGGTCCCATACTAGCCGCATCCTCTTCGTCACAGAGGCGTGTAGACCTTGACTCAAGGAGATATCTATGATTATCTATCTATGTCTAATCACAGTCCCTCTCTTCTTGCTTATATGAGCTGGTAGTTCATATAGGTAGGACGTAGACGTAGACGTCCAGCATTCTTTCCAACGTTTCGGTGGTCTTCCCTGGGTTCTCTTCCCCGTGGGTTTGTTCTGCCTTGCTCCTTTCACCAGTCTGTTGTCCGACATTCTCTCTATGTGCGTATTCCAGTATTTTCTCCTCTGCCTCACAAACTTTCCGACGTCTTGAATCCCGCTTCGTTCTCTCAGTTCCTCGTTTCTCACCCTGTCCAGTAAAGTCTTTCCATGTATTCTCCTTATTATACTCATCTCTGTCGTACTAATCATCTGTGTTGTCCTTGCCGTATCTGGTCTTGTCTCCGCAGCATAAGTAATGATGGGTCTTATATATTCTAACTTTGCTGTTTATGTTGAGATATTTATTGCGCCATACAATATCCTGAAGACAACCTGATATCCTCGACGCTTTCATTGTCTGATTTCTTACTTCCCGCTTTAGATCTCCGTCGCTAGTGATGTCTGCTCCTAAGTATGTGAACTCTCTCACCTGTTCCACCATCTTTCCATCAATCTCCAGTTTACATCTTATGGGTTCTTTAGATGTTACCATACACTTTGTTTTGGTTGTGTTTATGAGCATATTCAATGATTTGGCTTCCTGGTTGAAAGCGTGAAGTATTCTCTGTAGATCGTCTTCTGAGTCAGAAATCAATACGGCGTCATCGGCGTAGGAGACAACATGAAAATACATATTCCCCATCTTGTATCCCGCTGTTCTTGGCAGTTTTTCTGTTATTTTGTCCATAATCAAATTAAATATGAGAGGGCTTAGTGAGTCACCTTGTCTTACACCTTTATTCATCTTTATATCACTGGATAGAAGTCCACCTGTTCTGATGTTCGTTGTGCAGTTTTGGTTTATGTCAAGGATAATTTCAATTAGTAAGGGATTAACTCCTTTCTCCCTTAGTATATCGACGACATCACAGAGTCGAACCCGTTCGAACGCCCTGGTCATATCCACAAAACACATATAAGCTGGCTTGTTGAATTCTCTAGATTTCTCGGCTATTTGTCTGATAATGAATATTGCGTCAATGGTCGACCTGTTTTTGCGAAATCCCTGTTGTTCCTCTCTCAGTTGTACGGTTTTGCAGAGTTGTTCTGAAATAAATTTGGTGAACGCTTTGAGCACACTATTAAGTAGGGTAATACCGCGGTAGTTTTCTGGTGATGTTTTTCTCCCTTTCTTGAAAATGGGAATTGTGGTGCTCTTCTTCCATTCGTTCGGGATTCTTCTCTGCTTCAGAATGTGTTCGAAAAGATTTTTTATTTCATTTAGCAGCTTTGCTCCTCCGGATTTTAGCAATTCGTTAGTTATTCCGTCAGGACCGGGACTTTTTCGATTTTTCAGAGACTTCAAGATATTTTCGATGGCCTCTGTTTCGATGTTGATCTCATCAGTTTCCTCATTGTCTTTTGCTTGAAGGAGATTCTCGTCTCCACTATAGGCTGTTCTGAAGTATTCTTCCCATTCCGTCATCGATATTTTGTTTGTTTCAACAGTGTCCTTTATCTCCTGTTTGTTTCTCCTCAACATTCCCCAAATCTTTCTCTGGCTTCCGTACAAGTCCCTTTCCATTCCCTTCGTGAATCCTTCCCAATAATCTTCCTTGATGTTTCTTATTTTTGCATTCACATGATTTCGCACTTGGGTATACAGAGTCCAGTTTTCACGGTTTCTGTCACGGATATAATTCATGTATGCATTTTTCTTCTGGTTTGCTAACTCTTTTATTTCCGGTGTGAACCATGGAGTTTTATTCTCTCGATTGATATCCACTTTCCGTTCTCCTATGGACTCCCGAGCTGCGCTAAGGATATTATCCTTCAAAGTTTCCCATTGGTGATCTATATGTATGGTTCATTTCAATAATTGGGTTCTGTTCGATCTTTTCTGTTAGTCGCTTGCAGTATAGTTGTTGTGTGCTTTGATCTCCAAGTGATTCTATATTGAATTTATGAACATATTGAGGCTTGGGTTTTGGCTTACTTGGAAGGGGCAGTCGGAGTTTACATAGCACTAGCTTGTGGTCACTTCCTTCATTGGCTGCATTCAGTGTTCTGATGTCCAGTATCATCTGCGGTGTGATTGCTCTATTTGTTATGAAGTAGTCTATGACAGATTGTTGACCTCGTGTGTTTTGCCATGTGTACTTGTATTTCATGTCATGTTCAAAGAAGGTGTTATTTATTCTTAGTGTGTTGGCAGCGCATAAACTCTTCAGAAGTTCTCCATTCTCATTTACCTCTTCCTCATTGAATCTTTGTGTTATGCCTGTGAGTGCTTCGTTTCTGACTCTCGCATTGAGATCGCCCATGATCACTATTTTGTCTGTTGGTCGTATCCCGTCGATTACCTCCTGTAACTCTATCGAAAACGATCAGAAACAAGGAGGCATTATCAAAATTCAACTAATAAAAATGAAAAAAAAAAAAACAACACGCTCAATCGTAGACTTATCTTTAACAAACCGCAATTGCTTCATAGACCTATTGATATAAGGTCTATGAATAGCAATATATCAACACTCTACATAGCGTACAACTGGCAATGTCTGCAGAAATTGTTCTACATAATTTAAACAACTCAATTGATAGTTTCACATAACAAAGTTATAAATGATTTCAAAATTAAAAACGTATGATTCAAACTCCGTGATCTGTCAATTTTCGTAACAATCACACCCAGGGCCGTCGCCAGACATTTTAGCGCCCCGGTAAAATAAAATTTTACCGCCTTGCTTTGGCTGATTTATACGAATTTTCTATAGGGAAGCCTCTGTTATCCCCTCTCTGGCATCTTTTCAATTTCATATGAAATCTTATTTTTCAATAGGTAAAATGTACCAATATTCATTAGATGACGATTATTGATATTATTCAAAGATATAATTTTATATTGCCCATTACTTTTAGATCTTGGGAAAAAAAGGGATGAGATGAGAGCCAGGAGCATAGACTAACTAAACGGAGAATAGATGAGACACTAGTAGAACAAGCTTCAACGCCATCTGTTTTTGTAGAACATTACTAATTCGTGAAAAAAGCTCAATTGAAAAAGGAATCTGTATCGTAAAGCTGCTTCAAACAGAATTCTGTAGTGCACCTTTTGAATAGGTAGGTACACCCATATACAAGAGGCAAAAAGTTTTTTGAAATTCAAATTCCAAAAGGAAATCAGAAATGGATTCGTGCAAGTTATCGATGAGTGAGGAAATTTATTTTCATGAAAATAATACCTGCAACGAACTTTCATCTGATTTTCTTTTGGAATCGAGAAATGAGGATCAATAATCAAATTCTGGATAGAATAAAAATTTATTAACTGAAATATCACCAATTGAAAATACAGATTTATTTCATAAATATCTAATCAATAAACTAATAATTGCATTGAAAACATTCTCAAAAACTAAAAATAATGAATTCAATAATACAAAATATGAGTATTTATACCTACTACGCGGTATAAAGCTCCTTCAGTTAATTACCTGGCAAATCAATTGAGGGCAAAAAACCTTTTTTCAGCTTTCCATTGCTTTCCAAACAATCACTATGAAAATGGCACTGGCATATTTCTAACATGCTTAATTTGATATTTCTCCAATTCCAAAAGTTTCCTATTGCCGATGCGCTCAAGCCACACTTTTCGAATATTCTCATCGGTAGTGATGGCATATCTACGAAAATAAAATAAATATATTCTTTTTATAGGTACTGCAAATCTTGTGTTGACGTTAAAAAGTTTTCAATTGGGTTTTGAATTCATATTTTATAATTACCTTCTTGCATCTCGATTTTCACATCCAATAACACAGCACGTCTTCACTCTTGCAGGCATATCGAAATTTATTATATTTCAAAAAGAACGTGTCAAACAACTCCTTGTGTCAGTTGACATTTCAAAGGTTTTTTGATAATAATGATTATACATTATACCATAGTATAAGGAAAGTATAGTAGTAAGTATTTCCTTATACTATGATTATACTTACTATTTTCATACATCTCCCCACACAAGCTGCATATAAACCTGGAGACTTTCCTCCCAATAGACCGTAACGTGTATGGGAGCCATTATTCACGAGTGATCTCCATGAATGCAACGACATCTAACTATCAAATTGAAAATAATTTTTTCGTGTATTAGTGTCCTCCTCCGACAGATGGCGCGGAATATACGAGTGGCTCATCTATTTTTTTAGTTTGTCTATGGCCAGGAGCTCTCAGTAAACATTATACTACAAAATATGCAAGGTTAGTTCAGAGAAAAAAACTATTAAAATAAACAAAAATATTATAACCAACCTATATGTATCGAATGATAATATAGACTAATTTGGGGATTGCAAGGAAAATCCATTGATTCTGATAACTATATGTAAGTTTTCAATGAAATGATATTGACAACTCTTTCCAATTTAGAATTATCATAAAAATAATGTCAAAACTGCTACGTTTTTTAATTTTATTAACTACATCTGTGAAGAAAAGAAAAATTAAAGATACTGCTGTGGGCAAAAGAAGTCCTTTGAAATTTATTGGTGACCCGAGTCTTTCTGTGGGCTAGGAAAAGACCAATATAAGGTTGCGGTTCAGCAATGGGAGTTGAGTAACAGGATAACCCATTGGACTAATACTCCTGGACTTACTCAGGCCAAGAAATTCGTGATGATTTCACCTACCTACGCCAGAAAGTTCTTGAAGCTGCCACGAGCAGAGCTTCGGGTGATGGTGGGACTGCTGACGGGAAACTGTCGGAACAAACATCATTTGTACCGTATTAGAAAGTCAGCAGACGAGATTTGCAGGGTATGTGGATCAGAATCAGAAACAGCCGAACACATGGTATGCAAAAGTCTAGACCTGGCTGGCCTAAGAAACATTCATATGGGGAAGCCGGTCCTGGATACCCGAGAGGTAACGGCCAAGGTCCCTAAGGAGGTTGTCAGTTTTATTAACGTCATTGACGACCACCTTGGGTTTCCATGAATGAGTAGGGTAGAGAACAAAAGATCTACATGGTCGCAGTTCCGGGAAGGCTTACCGAGCCACAACGACCAAATAATGATCATGTAACTACATCTGTGAAGAAAAGAAAAATTAATGGTACGGCTGTGGGCAAAAGAAGTCTTATGAAATTTATTAGTGAATATTTTGTCCTCATAATTTGCAGAAAATTAACAATATTCTCTTTCCAGGAATTCAGATAACCGAAAGTTTGTTCTAAAAAAAGTTATAATGTTTATATAGCGATTAATGACTGTAGCATCAAATTCCATCTGTACGATTTCCTTCGTAACTGATGTTAGTTTAACTCCACAAACAAAACGAGAACCATTTTCATTGACAATCATTATTTATAATACAAAACAAAACTGGAACATTCCCAGCTATAAAATCAAAAGGGTGAAAGTACATGAACACATGAATAGGTTGATAACAAGACTACATGCATATTAATGAAAAATTGGTACCATAACTTCGGTAATACTTTTCTATGTTATTATCAAATAGTGACATGTGGTTGTTTTTCAAACTCATTTCAGTGAATATAATTTATTGATTTCAATTCATAAAAACTAGAATAGAATACTATTATTAAAAGCTTAATTCTCTTCCTGTATTGTATTTTTCCACTTTAGGCTTATTTTGAGGAGTACTGGAACTCTCTACATTCAATAAAAGGTCTAGATATTTCTCATTATAGATAGCTGGCAAAACGATATTACAGTTTTTGCACCATTTTATAACTTCTGAATAGTTCACAACGTTGACTTGGAGAACTGTAATAAAAATATATAATAATAAATTATAATTTCTTAGAAAGGCTTCTAAATTTCTATATTAGAATTCACATGAAAAATTGAAAATGAAATATAAAGAAAAATTAAGAATCTTCTCATATATTAGCAGGTAGTTGTAAAGTTAAAAAATTTTTACAATAAAATTTTAATACTCACAATAGTAATCTAAGAAAGCCATAGCCACAATAGTACATTCTTCTTCCATATTCATAACATGAAAATATTCTAGTAATTTATAAATAGATTCTGTTCTATGAATTTTCAGAGTCTTATATAATATGATTGGTAATCGAATTGTCAAAACTTCAACTAATTTTTGGTCTTCATACAAAAGGGCAATAGCTAATTGTTGGTCAGAAAAAAGTTCACTCAAAAAACAAGATTCCCAAATATATGTCAAAAATGAATAATCGTTGTGACTTTCTTTGATATTCTTAGCAACTTTCAACATATTTATAAGAACTGCCTCACTACTCTTTTTAACTTCAACAGAAATAAGTTGCTTGAGGATTATTCTTATATGCCTTCTAAGGAAAGGATTTGTTATATACAATTCCTCAAATAAATTTAAAGCTTTCATAACATGTCCTTTGATCCAAACAGCATGAGCATTATAAATTTCAAAACTGAAGTTCGTTGGTAAATTAATATCTTTTTGTTTACACAATATTTTTAGGCCATCTATCAATTCAACTTCTCCATTTTGTGCACAAATACTCATTACTTGTACAATGTAATCTGAAGAAGGAGACATTTGCAACTTCAAACATTCTCTCATCAGTGCAACAACACCGGTATCATTACATTCAACAAGAGCACAATTAAAAAATTCGTCCAGTTGTTCTATATTCGAATTTTTCATGTCTAAAATCGTAACGAAATGTTTATTTTTCAGAGATAATTTCATGTGTTGCAATTTTTTACTTTTCATGTCCCATATTTTCTTTTGTATAAGCTGAATAGTGAAATTATCAATGACATCCTGTAGGTGGACTGTGGCCGAGTTTTCTGTAGATGATAAATATTTGAAATTACATTGAAAATGAAATAGTGAGCAGCAGATTTGATTACGAATTCTGGGTAAAAAGAACCTATACAAAGCCATCAACAATAGTAATATTAGATCACATTTTTATATACAATATGCTTTTATCTGACTTATATAAACTTCAAAGCAAAACAGCTGTTAGCTGTTAGAATTGAGGTTATATTTTGTGTCAAACTCAGCAATGAAATCTTCTTCTTCTTCTTCTTCTTTCAAGGTTACCCTTATTGGAAGGGCAATTTGGGCTCGACCGGAGGTCATGTACCCAGTCACTATATTACTATTTCTCCCCTTGTTCCCAAGGATGGAAAGGATATTTGACGTACACAGGGCTAGAACATCACATACATAATGTTAGTTACACATAAACTTACATTCGATTGACTACAATTTCAACCCTGAAGCTTTTTTAAAAAACTAGTTAAACACTCTATAATCTTAATCGACTGGCTAAAAACGACATCGTTCACACTAATTGGGCATTCCATTCCCAATTGTGTTAATTTATAGTATAATATATCACAGTTTACCCTGTTCAGCTGACAATTAAACAGTATATGTACTATATCTCCGTATTCTGCACACTGACAATTAGGACTATCGTATACTTTTATTTTAAATAAATGTTCCGGAGACAGGCAATGATTGGAACGCAATCGCATCATCGTTGATACACTGTATTTGTCAAATTCAGAGTCAAACAAAAAACATTTTCGAATTGGCGTGAACTTTTTATCTCTGTTTCTCTTTTGTGAATCTAGTTGGAGTTCCATCGTTTAATAGAATCGTGTTATTTTCTTCTAATATTTTCTCCATGATTTTCCCGTTATAATTTATTATACCAGAGCCCCACATCGGGCTTTGTGAATTAAGATCTCCGGTTAATATAAAAGCCCCGTTAATTTGGTTTAAAAAGGATGATAATTTATGATTATTAAGTTTTAGATCGGGTGGGTTATAGATATGTATTATGGTGAGGTTCGTTATCTTAATGATCATTCCTTGAGTTCTTTCTGGTAATATGTCATTTTTAATTTCAAAATTCTGAAAATCAATTGTATTTCTTATTAAAGCTGCTAAACCTCCTTTACCGTCATCTCTGTCTTGCCTTACCGTTTTGTAGTGTTTTAATGTTAATTTTTGAATTGGTTTAAGAAAGGTTTCAGATAGTAGAATTATATCTGGATTAAAGCTCTCTGCAATGTTAATCATATTTTCATAATTCGAATTTATAGATCTAATATTCCATTGTATAATTTTTATTTTGTTTGTCATTAGATTTTTTTTATTATTTTAGTTATCTAAATTGATTTCCATATCGTCTTCTTCGTCATTTTTAAATTCGTCTGTTGTCTGATGAACGATTGCTGTAGCTTGTATTATTTTATAATCTTGATGTAGTTGAATTTTTCTATTGTTACTATTAGGTGAATTTTTAAAATAATGGGGGAGAAGATAATCTACTTGCGCTGATTTTTTTGGTTGTGAGTTGTTTGAGTCGTTCTCGATTATATCGAAATTTTCTTTTCTAGAATTATTTTTAAGTTCTTCCCAATCGTAGGGGATATTATCATTACATTGTGAATCTATTAAACATTTTTTATGTTCTTCATGATTATATCCCGGTATTTGTGGGGGTGGTCTTTTTCTTTGAATGGGTGTGCTGACTCTACGTGTGTTGTTGACGGTTTGTGTTTGTCTTTCTTTAACTTTCTGAGCGTACGATTGATTGTTAATGGTAGCTGGTGTTCGTAAAATATTTTCATCAGTTCTGTTATTTTTTGTTAGATTTGGAAATTCTTTGTCATTCGCGTATAAATTTCTACTATTGTTTTTCAAAATAATATTGGCTTCAAAGTAAGTGTATTTATGAACTGCCATCGCCTCTTTTATTCTTTTTTGTCTATCGAATTCCGGACAAATTCTATCTACTGCAGAATGGTTTTGACTACAGTAAATACAAATTGGTTTTTTTGCTTCGCATTCTGTCTCTTCGTGCTGTGAACCACAATTTCTACACCTTTTTTTACCCCTACACTGTTTTGCTGTGTGTCCATATCGCAAACAATTATAGCATTGAATTACCGGGCTTATATATTGGTCTACATATATTATGTTGTGAAATAGTTTGATGTTATTTGGTAAATTTTTTCCGCGGAATGTAATCACACATGACTTCGCGTCTACGTAAGTCGTTTTACCGTTTATTGTTTGTCGTCTTTTTAAGCGTCGTACCTTTATGATTTCAGATGTTGAATCTGCGTATTTCATAATGTCTTCCTCGGAGATGCTTAATCCGATATCTGAGATGACCCCCATACTTGTTAACAAATATGAAGGTATGAAAACATCGTAATCTACGAAATTATTTTTTTCCACAAATAAATTTGCCTCGCGTGAGTTAGCAAAGTCTACACCAATTCGATTTCTTCCCTTCCTAGCTATGTTCTTTATATTAAAATTGAAATCATCGTTATCGAAAAACATCTTTCCCAACGATAATGGATCGAGGTTTCCAATATTGCTTGATTTACTTTGTATGAATACTGTATAAGGTCCCTTATCGGACACCGCATATGTAAAGGATTGTTTATTCGCACTTTTTGTTGCTATTATGTTTTGACTAAGAGATTGAATTTGTGATAGCATTTCGTGATCTCCTTCTTCTGTGGCTTGTTTTTTTAAAATTTGAATTTCATTGTTCAATAATGTTAAGTCTGCAAATGAGAATTTATTCTCGTCTTTCAAGTTATTAATTGTTATGGCTGTTTTAGGGGTAACTGATCTCATTATCCGGGGAAATATCCCCGGATCTTGTATACTCATTTTTTATGATATTATGTCTCTCTTTTTTTTTCCGTCAATATAAGAAAAATTCAATATATTTATTCAAATATAGTCAATCAAATATTAGTTTTCACTCACCACCAACGATAGCACTGAGGATTTAGTTGTAAAACACTTAGGGAAATTTTTTCGCCCGCTTTGTTTCGCATCTAACCTCGGAATCCAATGAAATCTGTGTGTAATGAAATACATAGAGATTAAAGTTTTATCAGAGAGCTTTCCGCAATACTATCTATGCGAGAGCGGACGGATTTTAAATTTTTTCAGTCAAAAGTGACTAATGAACACAGGTCTTACAGATTGCTCAAATTTATTTGAAGTAAACGAATAGTACATAGCTGTTCTGTGCTACTGTTTTGGCAAAAAAAAGAAAATTATACAAAGGAATTGAAGGAAAAAACGGATGAATTGACAAATTGGAAGACGTTGAAATATCGAGAAAAATTGCCCCAGTTACCTGCTATCATTCGAAACCGCATATTCCTCGACTCTGAGAAGCTGAATGGAATGTTTGGAATGGAATCCAAACTGTTCGTCTAGAAGGGAGGGCCGGATGATGTCGACCAAGTAGGAGTTCATAATCCTTTCTGCATCTTTGCCAAGGAGGCTGATCGGGTGGTGGTTTTGAGGAAATTTCTTGTCCTTTCCTTGCTGCGGGATGAAAATCATCACGTATGTGAGATAATCTTCACGTATTTTTTTACTTTATCCTTGTGGTTTCGGTCTGCTTCGGCTATGTTCGGTCTGCATTGGAGTTGAAGGTTGTCAGTGAATACTTCTGATTTGTCTTCATGTATAAAACATTCTGTCGGCTGATCCGCGGATTGGGGAAGGTAGGGGCTGATTTCAGAACTTCTGCCATGTTCCAGATCAAATTGTTCTCGGTCGTCAGTGATAGTTTGTGAGTAGTTTTGCTGTCATTGTTCATTTCTGAACTCTCTGAAAGCCTTTCTCACTTCCCATTGGAGTTGATTGGTAGAAGTAGAGTTTTATCGGCCAGATCTTCGTATGTGTGCTATTTCTCTTGCACAATTTTTCTCTTTGATCAGCTTGACGATACGGTAGGGTAGCGTCCGTCTGTGTTGGAACGGCTGTTCTTCGCTTGTCCTGGTCGCTTCTCTCACGAATGTGCGTACGGTTTCTTCGAAATCTGATACTGCTGTTTCGAGGTTTTCGGTGCAGTCTTTTCTTGTAGACTGTTGGAACTTGCTTTCGATGGATTCGCTGCACTTCTTCCAATCAATTATACATTCCTCTTTTGCACTGGTTTCATACAACATCCAATATGCATAAAGGCTCATTTTCACTGTTGGTCTTTTTTTACTTGAAAGCATTTTAAGACGAGGGCTTTAGTTCTCTTTGGCCTTCTTGGATTTGAGACGTTGTTCTGGGAACGTTCATGTTTCCCGCTTTCAGAAATTTGGGACATCTTTAGGTGGCTGGGTGTAGAAAATTACAGTTTGATCACTTTGTTGGCGAAGTTGGCGCTTTTTTGCACTTTATTGTTAAGTGCTTGACTCCTCAATTGACACTGACGCATCTTGGATCAACTCGACAGTTTTCTTGTGCGTGGTGGAATATATGGCACTGCTACCCTTCGGTGGATTTGTGTGGTTTTTCAACCATCGCAAATTCTCAACTAGTCCACACCAACGCGTATGCTTGTAGATTTTCTCCTTCATGGTGGTTGTTAGGGTACTGTGCATTCGGGATACTTGGTTGACCTCGAAGCCCAGATCTCCCAGCTCCTCTCGGATTTAATCTTCCTTGAGGATTGTTGGTAGACCTCTGATGACTATACCTTCAGTGGTCTATTCCTTCTAAATTGTGTTCATAGAAAGCGGCGCTCGTGGCATAAATCTATCTTTTCAGTTTTCTATAATGGTCTATAGTTTTCACGTGAATGCGAATTCTTTGATTCGCCATTGTTTTGGTCTATTGTCTAGGATTTGGAATCCTTCTTTCTCCCAGGTAATTGGAGGGATCCTTTGTTTTTTGGGAGCCTTAGGTTCGCTGATGACAGAAACCTTTTCTCCGTCCTTCTTGCCTGGTGCTGGGGAGGGCTACACCGGATTGGACTTTTATGTCCGTATCATTGTTGCAAAAACAATGGTTTTGGCCTTGACGTTGTGCTCGGGTCACGTTGATGGTGTCCAGGTCGGAGTGAAGAACCTGTGCTCATTTTTACCACGTAAATAACCAGAACTGTCGCTTCTGGAGTGCAGCCAATCCGAAATGCAAGCATCAGAAATCCTTTTATTTGCCAAAGATCTAGGCTGCAATGTCATCATGAGGAATTATCGTCCATTACTTTTTTGAAGATGAAAGGGGCGTATACCTACTTTGAATTCAGATTGTTATGTTAGTATATTAAATGAGTTTTTGTTGCCTGAACTACAGAACATGTTTGGCTATAACGAAATAACATGGTTTCAGCAGGATAAAAAAACTTCACACAGGTATATAATGTGTCTCTGCCAAACTTTTACAGGCAAATCAATCTCCAGGAGAGGTGATATTCATTGGTCCCTCGCAGTCTGAATTTGACGCCTATGAATTTTTGGCTGTGGGATTCTTTGAATCTGAAGTTTAAGTTAGCAAACCAACTTCCCTAGCCCAATTGAAACAAAAGTCATGAAATGCCATACTTGCCAAGTCATCATGAAGAATTTTAGTGTTAGATTGAATGAGTGTCGTGAACGCGAGGTAGACGCTATAAGGACATCATTTCCTAGAAATGAATTCCCAAATAGTTGATTTTCATAATTTTTAATTCATAATTTACATTTTCACAAACAACTCATTATTCTAAATAGCCTTCTTACATATAAATTTTCTTTGATACCAGTAGTGTTTCATATACTTTTTCCTTATATATCTATTCGTAAGCTTTCCAAACGAGATGTACGAATCATTTTATGTCACTATTTATATATCTATTTTGTGATTGCTTTTTTGTTTACATGTTCTCACTGTCTCTCTCTGTTTTTTTACAAGTTTTGAATGAAAGGCGATGTAAAATATGAGATATTTCAGGCTAATGGCCATGGTAGTCGATGCCTCGAAAAAAAACAAAACCTATCGTAAAATGACAGCAAATTGCTCTCTTACGCTAACATCTTGTGTTGACTCTATTTGAAAGCTGAATTTGGTTGACTCGTGCATTTGGACCGATATAAGTATATATTTTTTTTGAAGTATTCGACTTGTGATTAATTTACCTGATTCATTGTTGTTTTACTCCAAATAGTTCTAAATCTGACTTAGCTGACTATTTGGCTCAATCAAAAATCGAAATTGTATGAATATGACTCTTCAAAATATCGTCACAGCAAAAGATATATGTCCAAAAAGTTTCCTCTTCTAATAAAAGATAGTTCCTGCTCAAGGAAACATTACTTTTATCTTTACCTCGATATGATAATTGCTGCTTTTATTCAAATATATTACTTTTTTTCTGAAAGACCAAAAAGTCCTTTACGTCAGTGCTTCCTTCATTTTTTGAAAGTAAAACTCTTTTCCCATGAGTTATTTTTATGATTTGGTACTGTCGTAGTAAAATAAATGTGGGTTATATGGAAATATTAAACTTTCACGTGTTTATTCAATTCTTTTCATATAAAAATGCTACAATGGTTTATCACAGAAATAAATAATTTAAAATCAAATAAATAATATAAAATAGAATACTAAAATATAGTTGATTTATTGGCCTACATTTCTTGCGAAATCTTATGAATCTGCGCTATAATAATGAACAATATTCGAACTAACATTCGCCTAAAAAAATATTCAGTGAACTAGCAAAAAATGCTGGAATTAATTATTTCTCAAAAGGGTTAATCAGAAAGGCAAAGATCTCTTAATAGTTATAAAAATAACATCGGAACTTTATATCAAAAAAATTAATTTCATATAATATTTTCAATATCTCGATATTTCTCAATATTATATTTCCAAAGAAATATTGAAGTCCATAATTTTATTCTTATGGGAAGAGACTGTATTCTCAAATAATTTCATGTACAAAGGTAGATAATGATGTTATTTGTCTTAAAGCTGCTCATCAATTCCAAAATCAGACTCATCTTTAAAATTGGCTACTTTTCATTATAGAAGCAGCAATATTCTCGGATGAAGGTAGACTCAATTTCTCTCTACCACCCACCTTTATATTCGTACTTCTGACAAATTTCACTCCATGTCTGACAAATATTGGTTAAAAGGGTCATACTTTCCTTATTCATGAGCGTTTTTTTGATTTAACTAAGGTTATGATGGTGTGATACATATCAGAGAGTACATTCATCATTGATGAATTAACAATCCTTTGAAATGAAAATGAAAAAATTAAAGTTGATCATTATTTCCAAAACCAATTTATGAATAACCCCACTGCGAAAGCTGAAGCTCTCCAAAAGTCTGTTTCATAAACAGACTTCAGATTATTCAAAAAGCAGATTGTTTTCAATTTATCCACCCTCTAGCATCAAATATAAAATGACCCTCATGTCTTTTCTAGATGTGGAATTATAGATGTACTCTTGTATGTACAATAAAAATATTTTTGAAAATTATGCACCAGTTACATCACTCCATTTCAGAATCTGAATTAACGTTTTCAAATTCTTATTCAGAACTAATGATCCTCAAAATTTTTGAATTCCAGCCTAAGGAATCTGGAACACAACTGTTTTTAGGATTTTTCGAATCCTTGTAAAACACATGAGAAGACACGTGCCACCGGGTTGTCTTTTGTATTGGCGAACGCATTAGTACAAACAGAAACAATTTTCTTCATCCGATCACTTTTGATAATAGGTTTTAACTGTTTCACATCTGCACGATTTAGCATTTGCTGTTGATGAATTTTTGCTACAGTCCTTTTTTCCAACCATTTTTGGATCAACTGCTCCACTTCGCCGTCATTCATCATTGATGGATGATTCTCTTGAAAGTATGGAAAAGGATTTTTTATAGTAGAAACGTGAATATTGGGTGGTACTGTTATCACTATGCTAGCTTCAAGTGAGGGTGAGAACAGCATGAAGAAAACCTGAAAAGTATAATAAAGAGTATGAATATATATAAATTTTTTATTCTCGACATGTTAAAATATTTGAAAATTAGGATATTGTCATTTCTTCAGAAAAAAACGCGTCAAAATTCAGAAAAAAGGCTTAAATTCTCATTACACATTTTTCTTTTATTTTAAGGATGCGTAAGACAAAGAAAGATAAGACCTCCGAGACATTGTTACGTCAAGCCTCCACTGCTGTTTTCAACGAGGGAAAACCTGTTAAAATGTGGCAAGAGAAATTGTATTTCCTTTATGACTTCTCGAAAACGACGTTTCTGAAATACGACTATTTTAACATCAGACACGCCAGAAAAAATGTATTGGCTGAAGAACAAGTAAAACAGATTACAAAACAGATGAAGACATTAGAAGGACTGGAATAGGAGAAAATAAAGATACAAGAAAAGTAAATGGTAAAGACAAGGGAAAAGGTAAAGAAAAAGATCAAGATTAGGAAAAGGCAAAACGCAATATTGCGAGAGTGACAGTGGTAACGATCTGGAATGGTTCCCACTGCATGATTTTTATGATTCGTGTACCTACAAATTTTCGACCATGAGGACAGAATGAGATAAAGGGTGTTTTTTTTTAGAGCTATAGAACTTTAAATTGCAATAAAACAAGGATGGATTATTCGATTGACATGAATTTTATTTATCCGAAAGATAATCTTGTGGCATTACATTTTAAATATGATTTCTGGCATATGACCGCCACGTCTGGCTCGGATGTAGTCCAATCTGGACGTCCAATTTTCGATGACCTTTTCCAACATTTATGGCCGTATATCGGCAATAACACGGTGAATGTTGTCTTCCAAATGGTCAAGGGTTTGTGGCTTATCCGCATAGACCAATGACTTTACATAGCCCCACAGAAAGTAGTCTAGCGGTGTTAAATCACAAGATCTTGGAGGCCAATTCACAGGTCCAAAACGTGAAATTAGGCGGTCACCAAACGTGTCTTTCAATAAATCGATTGTGGCACGAGCTGTGTGACATGTTGCGCCGTCTTGTTGGAACCACAGCTCCTGGACATCATGGTTGTTCAATTCAGGAATGAAAAAGTTAGTAATCATGGCTCTATACCGATCATCATTGACTGTAACGTTCTGGCCATCATCGTTTTTGAAGAAGTACGAACCAATGATTCCACCAGCCCATAAAGCGCACCAAACAGTAAGTTTTTCTGGATGTAACGGTGTTTCGACATACACTTGAGGATTAACTTCACTCTAAATGCGACAGTTTTGTTTGTTGACAGTATAACTTATATCAATGAAGAAAAAGAAGTTTGATTTACAAGTATATAAATATCTTATGATATTACTTATCTGGTTAATGTTTCGGCAAAATGCCACCCACATAACCATTGTCAAACAGAAGATTTCCACGTTATTACGTAGGAATCAAATCGAAAGTTACCTAAGGAGAATGCACGCCATCGAAGGAGAGTAGCGATATACCGGTTTCATCCTTGTTAGGGATCATCATAATAATAAATAATTATTAAATAATAATAATAAATAATTATTTATTTATTATTTATTTATTAACTTATATAAGATGTATTTCTCTTGTGAACGAACAAACTGACCAAAAATCTTATTGAACAATACCGTATTCCTCTGTTATGGAACCAGCTACTCTAGCTTCATTTCCAGCCACTCCAGCTACTAATCTCTAATGTAGATTTTTTTTAAACGACAAAAATTGTATCGAAAACACTTGGACAAGTCAATTTCAGTTTTCAATTATTTATATATTAATAAATAAACATTTAACTGAAATCACAGAAGCTCCTTACTTCAATTGAGTGCTTTCCTCATTTCAAACAAATAAATTAAAGAATAGTTATGTATAATACAAGTTAGAGAGAGTTTTTGAATGAACGAGTTCATTGCATTTTTATTGAAATTTATGAAATATTTCCATAAATATCATTTAGTGATATTTGCATTGAAAAATGTTGGTTGGCAGAACTGATATCTTTGAGGCAAATTGATGAATCAACAGATAAAGCCGTGGCGGAAAGTTCGGAGTACCAACATATAATAATAAAATATAACCATGAAAACTGTGCGTTTCTGATATATTCTCGCACGATTTTGTTCTACAAGATGTGGAAGAATGAACGGAATAACAACAGAATTAGAGAATAGTTATTTATAATACAAGTGCAGAAGGCATTGATATTCTTCCACGAGTTCTAAATTCAAAAACGAGAGAGTTTTTGAATGAACGAGTGGTAGAATGAGCCTTCTGTACGAGTATTATACATTATTTTCTCTAATTCATTGCATTTTCATTGAAATTTATGAAATATTTCCATAAATATCATTTAGTGATATTTGCATTGAAAAATGTTGGTTGGCAGAACTGATATCTTTGAGGCAAATTGATGAATTGACAGATAAAGCCGTGGCGGAAAGTTCGGAGTACCAACATATAATAATAAAATATAACCATGAAAACTGTGCGTTTCTGATATATTCTCACACAATTTTGTTTTACAAGATGTGGAAGAATGAACGGAATAACCACAGAATTAGAGAAAAAATATTCCTTTAGTAGGCTGAGGGTCAATTGCCTTAAATACAGTTATTTATATATTTATTTATTCCTTTAGTAGGTTGTATTCTGCATTGTTCATATATTTTGTATAAATCTTGCAAATTTTCTATTATATTGTTTTCCGCATGTAAATTAGATAATACAAAATGTATACCACGCGTCCACAAAATGAAATCATTTTTAAATAATAATACTCACTACTCAGTGACGGACCTCATTTTGATTTTCAACTCAAATTGATCTTATCTACGAAATTAATGATGCAATAGATCCAATATTATAGTATAACTTATGTAGATAACGAAGTACACACTCATTATTTTGAATTATTGCAGTTGAAAATTTTTAGGTCACTTCTATAGGGATATCATGCGGTCGGTATATCTGAATTAATTTTTCGAATTCAAAATTTTTATTTAATTGAATGTTGATCCTATCTTTCTTTCTCAAATTTCGTGATCAAATAATGCGATTATGTTTGAAAGCTATAATTAGAAATAATAATATTCGATAATTTTTGTTGCGTATTCTATTAATCACTGTTGAGATGATAGCCAATCTAATATTATTTCAAAAGAAATCAGAAACTAATGCAATGAATATTCTATATGGAGTGTTTGGTAAATGTATGTCAATTTTTTCGAGTTCGCCTCACTTTCAAAAATACGGACTAATTCTTAGGTTTCAATCAATGATGTTCGCCTGGTCAAACGTAAACCCAATCACTTCTGAGCGGAAGGATCCCTAAAAACTTGAAAATTTCAGGGTAGATTTGAATGTCTCGGTTGAGTTCGCTAATGGTCAAAATCCCATAAGGGTAGTCGTAAATATGGCGTTCGAAATTTTTGGTTCCGGATAAAAATTTGCAATTGGTTGTAGAATTATATTTTAAAGCCCGGTGCATAATTTCATGTTGATTGCGTTATCGAAACCATGTAAACTCAAAAAAGAATATTGGAAAAAATAGGTGTCTATTTTTAATAATTTGTGAACTTCAGTTAATTACAATATTTGATGGTCAACAAAGACTCTGGATTTCCTTTGGTCACATTTAAAGAACAACATTTATCAATTTGAAAATTTTGAAATGTTGAAAAAATCTAACGATTTTAATTCTGGAGACCTTGATGGCACCCAATATTTGAATTATCTGAAGTTCATAGATTATCAAAGATAGACACCTCTTTGATTTTCAAAGCCAAACTCAAACTTTTGATGATTTTTCAGTTTGATAAGAAATCTATATATCATGTTATACAGGGTGTTTCAAGTTCGACGGCCTATCAGATGTTTCTGGAGAACGGGGCCGATTTGCAATCTGAAAATTCGGAATATGATATTGTTCATGATGCCCTATTCAGCTGAAATATTTTCGAAGTTCCAGCACTTCCGGTTATACAAGAATTAAAAGAAATTTATTTAAAAAAAAATTTTTTTTTTCATTCTGTCTATTTTGTTCCACAACTTGTGACAGGAATGAACTGATTTGCCATATAATTAGAGAAAAGTATATCCAGAATTTTGTCAATTGAATATTGGAAATTCAATTCGTGAAATCAAATTAGTGTAGCTTTGATAATGAAAACACCTGTCACATGTTAAGTAATCAGATTTTTAAATTTCGATGGTCATAGAGTATTATTGCAAGTCGGTCTGGAAAGGGATCGAATGAAATTGACTCTACGTATAACATAAATTCATAAAATCTCGAATAATAATAATAATAATAATAATCATGTTTGGACACTACCCTTATTTTTTACCGTAGAATCCAACGAAATCACAAAAAAATAGGGTTCTAATTTGAAAATCGAAAGTTATGATCAAATTTTGTTCACAATTTTTGGCACAATATTTGAAACATCCTGTGATGATATTTCTCAAGTTCAAGATATGCACGAATTTCCTACATCATTCTAGTTTGAGAAAATGAATTGAGTATACGCATAGGATATTCACAGTAAAAATAATTCACGTAATTGTGACTAAGGAAATTCACTCTTTTTTACGGTTTTTTCTTGATATTTTGAAAAATATAAGGAATAACGCAATAACTTTAGCGAAGAGTTATTTAGAATTAAAGATTTGATAATATCTAAGACATGAAATGAAAAAAAAAGTTTTTTTTTAAAACATTTTTTTTTATTCTTGCATATCCGGAACTTTGAAAATATTTTAACTGAATAGGACATCATGAACAATGTCATATTCCGAATTTTCAGATTCAAATCGGCATTGTTCTCCAGAAACGTCTAATAGGCCGTCGAACTTGAAACACCCTGTATATTCATGAAAAGGAAAAAAGCGATTGTATTCGCTACAGAAATTTTTATGGTTTACATTGAGAAAAAACAGAAGTTTGTATTATATCTTCTAAACTAATTGCAATAAAAAAAATCACACTAATGGATTCTACCGAAAAAGTGCCTGTAGAATGTTTTTGTTTCATGTTGCACCAGTAATAAAGAGGTTATGAGAACTATCCATTTTGCGTCATAATCCAAATTTTCTCTTACAGCTTGAAAACAGTTGAATTTATGAGGTTGCGGTTTTCACCAAAATTATTCTCTGAAATAGGAAGTTAGGAGCTTTTGAGCACATCCATTCATAAGCCATTTGCGCCCTTAGATATCACATACTACAAACAATTATGACTTATGAGGTCTCCAAGAGCCGAATTGGCGCATGAATTGACGAGCACCTAAAAGTTTCTAACTGCTAATTTCTTTTTTTTTTTTGATTTTTTTTTTACTGTAGTTGAATATCGTATTATTCGTATAACGTATCAAAGAAATCATATTCATAATAAATATCAATACAAAATTAATGAGAAAAGCACTGATGAAAATTCTAGAGCCTTCATTAAAATTCATATTGATGAAATTTTTTCAATAAATATCGTATGAATCACTACCTCACAATCTAGTAGAAGAAGTCTGCTTGATTGTGTTTACGATTCAATATTTATTTCCATAAAAATAAATATATCTAATACTGTACAATTTTCCACATATTTTCACCAAATACCTACCCTTGATAAACGTAACAGTGATCCGAAATAATTGATACTGCTAGTGAGTAAAACAACATCAAATCAAAATAAAAAATCTAAGCAAACAAAATTAAAATTAATGTTATCGTGAAATCATGATCGACTTTTTCTATAACGAAATAATTGATACTGCTAGTGACATTGGAATTATTATTACGAACATTGAGAAAGGATTCTGAACTCAAATTATCGTTATAAATATCTCTCAAAAAAAAAAACTATTTCAAACCTTCAACCACAATTAGAGATCAATTCAGCAATGGAATAAAAACAAGTTGTAAAAATGAAATGCAGTGATTGTCGCGTATGTGAATTATAAGTAACTATCAGTTTTTAATTTATTTCTGAAACTCACCACAAGAAAGTACATATTATGATCAAAAATACTAAAAGAGCCACTTGAACACCAGTTTCAATTAGCCCAGAGTCTGAACCTCGGCAGAATCATGCACAGACACCAAGTCACTTCACTGAACTTTCAACTGTTAATCGTAATCGATCGCAGACCAATCTCTTAGTCTTCCTGGAAAATTCAAGACCGCTATGAACCCAACTATTTGTAAATAATCATTCGTTGTTGATAAAAATTCAATCGGAACAACAAAAATACTTCATGAATTCTTTATAATTTGTATTGGAGAGTGAAATTGCCACCCAAGAAGAAACTCGAATTCAAAAGTATTATCTGTACATCAAGTAGATCAAATGTACCTAAAATTCCTTCAATGGTGGCAAAATTCAAACTTAATATGTATTAATTTTTGCATTATACAGAAAATCCAAATAACATTTTTTTTCATTCGAGTTTAAGGGTTATTGAAAATTCAGCGTCCTTACAAGATGGAGATCGAATATGTGATTTTTTAAAATTATTTCATTAAGATGTGAGATTACCTATCGAAAATAATCGAAAAAATGGTAGGATTTTTATTGAAAAGGATCAGGCACCACGTATGAAAAATGGTTAACGTTTAATTTCAAATGTAGTATTGTTTTTTGTAGACCTTTATGTATTATGCCCTTGATAAAAAAAACTGATCAGAAGACTCTGGCGAGAGCTAGTTCCCAAGTTATAGGATGTTCAAATTAGAAATAATAGCTACAAATGTAATAATGATAATTATTATTCAAAAATAATTTGATTTTTTTTTATTTGAATTAACGTGTCTCAGCAGCTAGGCCATTGACACAAGGTACAATGTACTTATCCTCTAGGCATAACAAATAATACAGTACATAAAAAAATTCACAAAAAAGGAAACATTTAACTAAAATGAAAACAATCAAATTCGATTATAAAGTTGACAATCTTTCAGAAATTGAATTGATGCTTCGATTTGAGTTATCGAGGTGAGATTTTCTCTCAGATTATCTTTTAGTCCTATTCGACGACGGAGTTCACCATAATGTGGACATCGAAATAGAAGGTGTTCTACACTTAAAAAGGTGTCAGAACAGTGATCGCACATAGGAGTACATTTGATGACATCAAGTAGCTGTGTGTCAGCTTGGTATGTGATATTCTTAATCTCCTCATAACAATTTGGTCGTTTCTATTGAGAATGATTTTAATCGAGGGAGCAATTTCAGGTTGAATTGTATGTACCTTGTTATTGCTGCTATTCAATTTGGGTTGCCAGTCTTGAAGAGATTTCAACTTAATTATCGCCTTTACGTCTGAGTGTAACTGAATTTGAATCATTTAAAAACAGCCGATTTCCCAGTATTTTTGACTTTGTTTTACTTCAGAAATTTTTGAATTATATAATAATTAGTTGCCCCCCCTGAACCAAAAAAAATTAATCGTTATTAAATTTTGTCATTAAAATTTTTCAATATTAATAAAAATTTCTTTTATTAATATTGAAATTATGTTTCACCAAGTGATAAGCGAGGAATCAATTTCGATTAAAATTTTTGAAATGAATATTTTATCATGAAAAAATGCTCACACTATTGAAAATTATGGAATTGGGGTAATTTATTGTTATTTTATATAATGCCACAAACTGAACGACCATGTTTTGTCCCCTCCCCTTATTTTGATCCTGGGTACGCTCCTGGATATAAGTATCAATACTTATTTTAGCTTTCTCTCATTATAGGACGTGGGAATAATGAATCATTGTTTTTGTCTATAAGAAATCAGAAATCTTCATATGTTTTTCTAATGCACACAGATTAAAGTGTCGGCAACTTCTCAAGTCTCAATCTTCATGAAATCGAGGTTACAGGTCAAATGATACAGTTTCTACGTATATACTAAGACGTAAAACTCAAAGATTTCTGTTTATCACTAAATGGATTGAAAAATATTTCAATACTAGAAGTCGAACATAATTATCTCTTAATATCGATTAATGCATAAAGCTACTTTGTGGAATTCGAAGGCATAACAGTTTACAAAGGCATTCTCTACTTAAAATGAAAGTTTACCTATTATATTTTCTCCGATTGACAGTAAATATCAATTTTGCAGACACATATCAATCAGCAAAGTATTACTGGCAGCAAAATAACGACTTTCCAGCCTAGGCAGCAAAATAAGTTCATAAGTTAACTATAATTGTTATGGACATACACATTTCCATATCAAACATCCATTCCAACAATTGCGATTTCTATCAAATTTCGTTTTAAATCACCACTACGGGAAAAATGAAAAGATTCTGAAGAATGTTGCAGCAAATGTTAAGGGACACATTTGTGAGTTATAATGAAAATGATAACCGGCGCAATCTTGTAAATGCCAAAACAACGTCGTTCGTGGAAGTAGTGCCAAATATCTGTTTCTATTTATTCCTGTTGCATTGAATATGCAAAATATTTTATCTAATCCTATTGAATTATATACTCATTATTCAACTGCTTTTGAGCAATTATAATAGTATCTATTAACAACAGCGTGATTTATAATAACTCACTATTATAAATCGGAAAATATGAATCTGTGCTTCTATACTTCTCTGCTTCTATTCGATTGGCCGAAAGGGAACATTCCATTATTGTTATTGAGGGGAGGAATGTCCGAGGAAATGTCACTTTTGACGTTTTCAAATTAAGTTGATATCTAATTATTGTGAATGTTTTGCTGAAAACGATTAATTCAGATAGTGAAGATGAAATATTATAAAGGTATACATTTCCAAAAGACAAACAGCTAATGTTACCATACAGAATTAATTGCTCGAAAAAATATAAAGGAGTTTGAAAATATTTTCAAGATTGGTGTAGCAGTAAGATCATTAAGTCATCGTTTACAGGGAATATTTTTTGGTATATTTTAATGCATTTTTATAGGCATTTATTAAGGTTTATCAATAAATTTCTATGTCTGTACTCTGTACTGGATTCGAGCTAGCCGAAGCTAGTTCGATTGTGATTGGTGGCACTAAGTTTCCATCTCTCTTGTACGGGATCGAGCACATTATGTTTATTTCCCGTTCCTTCTGTCTTTATTCTAAGTCTGTATTTTTTTCTTAGCATTTAGTGATATAGTCGTAGATAAAGTATAGTATTCAACTTGCGGTAATGGTCATAACTCACTTGATGAATTACAGCACTCGCCTGCGGCTCGTGCTGCAAACATCATCTGCGTGAGTTATGACCTACATTACCGCTCGTTGAATAATATACTAATTTCTTCAATTAATTATTAAAAATTAGTAAATGTTTCCAATTGATGAAGAGCTTTTATTATTTACATCAGCTGCATAGGAGAATTTTGCAAGACATGTTTTTTTTCGGAATTTCCAATTTCAAGATTTGATTGATTTCAAGAATTGCATTTTATGTAATATCAATTTGGAATTGACAACTGTCAAATTGATTTTGTTTATTGTCAATTTGAAATCGACTAGTGCCAATATGATTTTGATTATTGACATTTTGCTTTTGATTAATGCCATTTTGAAATTGGAGTTGCCAAGTTGATCTTAATTTATGCCATTTTGATTATAATTAATGCCAATTTGAACTTGAAAAGGCATAATAAAAGAGCTAAAATAAAAAATCCTCAAATGTCCGAGGAAATCTTGTACCTGCGCATTCGCCATTTTGCTACCATGAACTTTCTATTCTTTTCGCAAATTTCTCTTATGTTCTCTAAGGAGAAAGGGCTCATTTAAGAAATGAATGAAAAGTAACAGAAGTCAGCTGCAACTATTTCAAAAGAATAAGTTAGTTGTTCTATAGGATTCATTGACTTTTTGGTCAGAATTTCGTTTACGATGATAGCCTTGTACCGGGTTTTCACCATAATTTGACCACCCCTTTAACTTTGTCACTAAAAGAGGTACAAAAAACAACAAAAACAACAAATGTTTTCTACAAAAGTTTCACGAAATCGACTAATGTATTTTCAAAATGATTGCACAAAACGAAATATATATCGGGTGTCCCAAGGTGAGTGGCCTATTAGATTATTATGGAAACTATTGATGGTAAAGATTTCAAATTTTGTGGATAGATATTTGGCCATGTAAGGTACATTTTTAAAATAATTTCACATTTCCAGTGTTGCCGGATGTACGACAATTTGGCAACAACTTTGTTATTTTGAATAGGACATCCGGTATTTCTATTTTTTTTATGATACTCCATAAAATATTGAATCTGTTCACTCTTACTTTTCCATCCCTATTCTCAACGGTTTTTGAGTTATTAATTATTTTTCGAAATATTTGATCAAATTGGCGTATTACGAAAATGACTCTAGTTCGTTCAATATTTGAGATTTAAGTCAGAAATTTTGCAAGTCGTTAGATATTGATCTGATCTCTGTCACTGCTCTTGAATTATGGTTGTCAATAATACACGACGGACCAAAAAAATTCATCATTTGCCAAGTTACAAAATTGTGAAAAAGTCTATTTTTTCAAATTAGACACCTAGTATATTTTTCAATTTTTGGAATCAGTACAACACACTCTACAATTTTTCTATTCACGTCCCTATACCTATCTCAACTGGATTCCGAGTTATATGCGTTTATTAGATTTCACATTGATTCAATAAGTGTTAATATATTTTGTATTGTTATGTTCTCTATGTGGTTCATAGATCGATATATCAATGAATCAGTTCAATCCATAAATGTCAAAATAAACAATAATTGCCTAACAGGTGTTTTGTTCCGAGGTTTTTCTATAAATAATGGCACAAGAAAGATATACACATATAACGCATATAACTCGGAATCCAGTTGAGATAGATATAGGGACGTGAATAAAAAAATTGTAGAGTGTGTTGTACTGATTCCAAAAATTGAAAAATATACTAGGTGTCTAATTTGAAAAAATAGACTTTTTTACAATTTTGTAACTTGGCAAATGATGATTTTTTTTGGTCCGTCCTGTATTATTGACAACCATAATTCAAGAGCAGTGACACAGATCAGATCAATATCTAACGACTTGCAAAATTTCTGACTTAAATCTCAAATATTGAACGAACTAGAGTCATTTTCGTAATACGCCAATTGGATCAAAAATTTCGAAAAATAATTAATGACTCAAAAACCGTTGAGAATAGGGATGGAAAAGTAAGAGTGAATAGATTCAATATTTTATGGAGTATTATAAAAAAAATAGAAATACCGGATGTCCTATTCAAAATAACAAAGTTGTTGCCAAATTGTCGTACATCCGGCAACACTGGAAATGTGAAATTATTTTAAAAATGTACCTTACATGGCCAAATATCTATCCACAAAATTTGAAATCTTTACCATCAATAGTTTCCATAATAATCTAATAGGCCACTCACCTTGGGACACCCGATATAGAGTGGCAATATATTGATTGCAACTCCATTTTTTCAAATGGAACACACTGTATATTTTCCTATATTTGACTTGCTCTTTTTCCCTTGATTTCGAATATATAACATATGTTTGGCCTATCTCTTTTATTCTGAGTACCACAAAGTTTCAAATTTTAAGAACCACCTGGCATGCTCAGTAATCAGTTTTCAAGTGGTAGGCTGCTATAACCCAAAATGCCCTTTTTGAAAACTTGAAAACTGATTACTGAGCATGCCAGATGGTTCTTAAAATTTGAAACTCTATGGTACTCAGAATAAGAGAGATAGACCAAACATATGTTATATATTCGAAGTCAGGGGAAAAAGAGCTAGTCAAATATAGAAAAATATAAAGGGTGTTCCATTTGAAAAAATGAAGTTGCAATCAATATGTTGCCCACTCTATATATATATATTTCGTTTTGTGATATCATTTTATAAAACACTAGTCGATTTCGTGAAACTTTGTAAAAAAAAATTTTTTGTACCTCTTTCAGTAACAAAGTTAAAGGGGGGGGGGGGTCAAATTATGGTGAAAAACCCGGTACCTATTATTAAAATCCATAATTTATTTTTCTACACCTCTAGGCTTTTTCGAAGAATTATACAATTCTTCAGCATACGGAATTCCATATACAGTACAATATTCTTTTGCAAAGTAAAAATTGCAAAACAAACTTGGGATGAAGTGTCAAAATAAATAATTGTAAACAAACTCCGCCTGAGTATAAAGGGCAAGAAATGAAAAAAGATCGTTCATTCATTCGCCAATTAAGCTCTTTCTGTGGCTACCAAGGGTGTAAATGGCTCATGAATGAATGAACGCTCAAAAGCTCCTGACTTCATTTCAATGTTTTCCTCAATATCTTTCGATATACTGCTTGAATTTAATATGTATCCGAGAATCAAAAATACGAAATATTAGACTAAATAAATACGCAAAATCTAATTCAGATCGTATCTCTCTTCACTCAGATATTGGTTTTTTTTTTTCAATATTCTTCTCTAATTTTTTATGGCCAAAATGAAATTATGAGCTTGAAACAGAAAATAACGGAAATAATGGGTAATTTTTTTCAATATTTTTCTTGAATTATCTATGGTTCTGGTTGATGTACATGAGATTCTGCAATAAGCTTGATTGTTATTTTACACCCAAATCCAAATTTTCATTCGATCGAATCTGCAGTTTTGAAATTAACCGGAAAACAAAATTTAAAATGGTCGTATCAAGATGTAATTTATCAATCTTTTTTTTGTATTATTTTGTGTTGATTATTGTTATTGGTTGAGTATGTACAATTGTTATAGCATCCGCGAAAGGGTGGAATTTGGAATTACACCACAGGCATTCTTGCCTAGGTAACTCTGCTCTTGAACCGGTATAATTATGTAAAAAAAGTGTACATAGTCTTTTCATCCTGAATTGAAATTGAATCTATTATTTTATTTATTTATCAATTTATTATATACAGGGTGGGATTTTGAAAACGAAACAGAAGAGATAACAGACGAAATGAATTCATTTCGAAGTGAACTCGTACTCGTCCATTTTTAATTCGGGGGAGACAACTTTTAAGATTAAATATCGCTTTGATCCTTAATGTACACAATTTTGGAAGAAATTCAGCAAGTTTGAAATTTCGAATAGGTAAAATGAGGTCAGTGATACTTTATTTGGAAGGTATTTCTATCCTATGGTCAGTATTTTATTTTTTTTTTTTGATCCATTCGAGATATTCAAATTTGAATTTTGATATGATGATATTGGTCATTCCGTTAAGCATGCTATATGAATTAATAAAATTTTCACTATTTGTGTTTACGATGATAATCGTAAACTGTGATTCACTAGACGACAAAATAATTACTTTATTACTTTCATCAAAAATTTGAGTAAAAATATTTCTCTAATTCTGTGGTTATTCCGTTCATTCTTCCACATCTTGTAGAACAAAATCGTGCGAGAATATATCAGAAACGCACAGTTTTCATGGTTATATTTTATTATTCTATGTTGGTACTCCGAACTTTCCGCCACGGCTTTATCTGTCAATTCATCAATTTGCCTTGAAGAAATCAGTTCTGCCAAGCAACATTTTTCAATGCAAAAATCACTAAATTATATTTATGGAAATATTTCATTAATTTCAATGAAAATGCAATGAATTAGAGAAAATAATGTATAATACTCGTACAGAAGGCTCATTCTACCACTCGTTCATTCCAAAACTCGCCACTTCGTGGCTCGTTTTTGAATTTTGAACTCGTGGAAGAATATCAATGCCTTCTGCACTTGTATTATAAATAACTATTCTTTACTTAGTAGAAAGTCTGGAAAGGTTTCTTTATTTTTCGATAATAACGGAATCGTACACCAGATTTATTCAATGAATTGCTCCCAAAAAAAAAACAGAAAGTTCGTTCTAGAGCTTGTACAAAAATTTCAGTGCTCAATTTTCTTCTCTGGATTCATCAAATGAGCAAAATCTTCTCTACGCAGACGACAAATTATAGAAGAATGTGGAAAAATAACGCTAATAATGCTACACAACCAAAACGTGACGACTAGATTCTCTCTGTGTATGGGCGAGGGGGAGACATTTAATTTTCGAACAATTTTTCAATATTCGATTATTGATAGATTTAATTTACTATTTATTCAATTCCCATATCAAATGAATAATGTATGTAGGCTTGGTTAATCGATCGTCTAGAGGTATGATTCGATTACCTGGCCTTTCGTCTTTTTTTCCGTGATTTGTAATAATTAAACTCTTTTGAATTATTTACATCTATTTACAAAGCCACGATTATACAGTACAAACTCAGTATTGAGAAGATCTTAATAACGTCCTAATTACAGGTTTCTCACTACGGTACTGAATTTCGTCTTTAAATCTAGTTTTAATTACTCGAAACGTCTTCGATTATCACGTCTTTGTCGTACTTTAAGTTTTCGGTCGTCTCGTCTTTGATTTGTTCGCGACTCTTCTTAATCTAGTCCGTCTTTTCGTCTTACGTCTTAAGTTTCAACCGACAGAACTTACTCTTACCTCGACTTAGACCGAACTTTACTCGTCTTCTTCTTAACTTGAACTGTGTCTCTGCCGATTGGAACTTACCCTGTCTCGAATATCGACCTCCCTTCTTTCGGCTTGACCACACCCTTAGGGAAAGTACCATCCCCTAGTCCAATAAGAATTTTGCCGTACCGACCATAAAGATCTTCGCGGATTTCTGGAAATCGAATATTTTTGAAGGACTAGAACCTGATACACAGATGTGACACATCTGGTACGACCGTGTTGTTCTCGAACTTTCCCAACCCCCCAGTAATTCTCTTCAAGATTTACAACACCATGACATATCTTCGACACCCCGAAGAATAACACATCCTTTTTACATTATATGTACAATAACAATTCGTTCCCAGTAAATTCATTGAAACTGTCATGCCCTCGACACTTGAAGAAATTAATAGGTCTCCAAGCATCCGGTTGACCATCTCAATTATTTACAGGGAACAATAACTGGATCCAGGGCCCCCGCAACCGCGCGTTCAACGCGTGCACCGCACGCGGGCGCCACTCATAAGGGGCGCCAAAATCTCTTATAGACCGCATGAAAATCCGAAAGACCAAAGATTTTTGAAAAAGATTTTTTTTATTTTTTCAACAATTTTAAACGTGCTAAGACATCTTTTACACATCCAAACAAGTTCCCGAACGTCACAATCCCTATAAAATAACCTCGGCCACAGATTGCAATTATACGATTCTTTACGAGTAAACAAATCATAAATAATCATCCCTTTGTCGGTACGTGATTTCTTTATGGACCACCTTGCACCGGACGGCGGGCACCATTTCTTCGATCATCATTAAAACGCATATGGTACACATAAACAATCATAAATACCGAAGCGATAGCTTTTAGCCAGGGGAATTACTGAAACTTTCGCCACCATCTGTAGGAAAAATACTACATGTTACAGAGAATTTCTGAAACTACCAAAATCTGCTCGCTATGCTATAACAGCAGAAACCTATCCAAAGAATAGTTATTTTGTTTCGAAACGTTTAGGGGTTGAGGTCAAGACGCAAAAAATTAAAATACTCAGATAATTGGAAAAATTTGTATTTTGTGTAATTATGGTTTGTTTTACTGTTTCTTGTTGTGATTAAATTAAATTTTATGAAATGGTAAGTACCTATCCACATACAGTATTAGCATTTCTATTAGTCTATACAATTCGATATTTTTTTTTTCTGTTTAAAATGGTGCACATCCTAAATTAGCCCATACCTATATACTATAATATTATTTTTCGGCAACCGTCCGGGAAGTGCTCACTTCCCGGACGCTTTTTCTCTGAGAAAGTAGCATTTCCCGGCCTAGTCCGGAAAGTACGTACTTCCCGGACTAGGCCGGAAAAGAATCATAGAATCCATAGCAACCGAGATAACGGCTGACAGTTCATATGAAATTAGTTGTCAAAAATTTGCATGTTTTTTTATCGCAATCGCAATAAAATATGGAAAGCAGCAGCGATAGTGTTATTTTACATGGTTGCCGAAAAAATATTGTACGCAACACGCCCGAAAATGGTTTTTTTGGACTCACAGACTTCCAGGACTCGCTTACGCTCGTCCTGGAATTTTGTCTATTCGTCCGAAAAAAACCCTATTTTCCGGACTTGTTACGTAAATTACTATTTTATTTGCTTCAAATAGGGAAGTATTGTTTGTAATTGTGAAAAAATTGAATCGACTTTGATATTTTGAATTTGTTTCCTGGGGCCACCATCATATTATACTTAATTTTTTTTTAATATGCACCCTGGATCTGTATTATTTATTTGATGTTCGTAGCCGTTTGACATTCTAAAAAAATTATATTTCACCTTTGCCAAAAATTAATTATTATAACAGGAACAGGGTATGTGCTTCAGATCGGTCTTAACTTATTATTATTATTAATATTAACTCCATTTAGGTTTGAAGGCTCGGATTTAAGGTTTAAATTCATAAAAATGAAAACATACGGGTTATTCTCAAAGGGATGGCGCAAAGTAAATCATGGGTGAATGTCCTTACCAATTTTGGATCAAGTTTTCCTTAAATTCTAGGAGCCATACAAGAGAAAACGACCTTCTGATGCAAAATTTCGAGAGCAAAAAAGAGCTAGACTTCAACAAAGGGAGAAGATGGCTGGGAGTATGGAATAATATTTTATAATTATTAATAATAATATTAATATTTTAATATAATATTATGAATAATTTAAAGAAGAATAAAGCTCGGGTTTTGAAAACTCTGCAGTTTCATTACAAAATTAAAATAAAATGCGGTTTTGATCGAATGCTTGAATAAAATAATGAAACATTTAAAAAATGTATTTTGCAACAACTGACAGCATAAAGTTCTTAAGGCATTCAATAAAGGTTGCTGATAGTTTTTTTAACCCTTCTACAAATAAATTCCTAACAAAAACTCACACATTTTTTGCCGATTATCCTGCGACGTTTTTCTCCACTTTCCCCCCTTAAGGGGCGCCAAAATATTTTCGGCACGCGGGCGTTGATGACCCTTGCGGGGGCCCTGACTGGATCCTACATGTATCAGGTATAAAGTCACTTAAAAGATCTTATTAAGCTCTTTTTTAATCTTGGCCAAGTTTAATAAAGAGCTTAATAAGATCTTTTAAGTGACTTTATACCTGATACATTATTCATTTGATCTTGTTACAAAGTCGATAATTCTTTTCTTGCAACTTATTCCCCCACGGCTCAATAGTTTACAGTATTTCAGCAATTATCTATGTTGTTTTTTCATCGAGGAGTCTCGAAACATGTCTTTTGAAATTTTCTCTTAATGAAAAAAATATTATTGTTGATGGGAAAAACTGGAAGTTTTCTAATATCTGGTGCATGACAATTATAAAGTATCATCGAATCTAGATAGAATAGATTTAGCTCAACTTTCGCCTTATAAAGACGGTTGTCTACAAAATAAATGAATCATAAATTCAATTGATTACACACCATGCTCGACGGGAAAAACAGTGTTGTTCAAAATTCAAATATGAATATTTCGAAACTCAATGGTTCAAAAATAAAAAAATTCCTTATGCTGAACTCATGACTGAAAGACCTTTCAAATAAAGTATCATTTCCCTATTCGAGATTTAGGGGTCGGGGTTGTAACACTATTGGCTGAAACGATATGGATTTATGGATATAAATTTGATGTGAAAAATTGTCTAATTTTTTCGAAATTAATTCATTGTGCCTTTTAACTCGTCTGTTTCGTTTTCAAAAGCCCATCCTGTATATGATGGTATGTTATTTGCAAATTATGAATAACATTCAGCCACGGGTTTCGAAAAGTTTATCGAGATTATTTGAGTACATGATAATTGTTTATATGAAATCATTGGAAACGAGGGGTCTAGTTGGTGTTAATGATAAAGAATTCTGAGTAACATTTGTTTATTGATGATTTAGGCAACAGGTTTTACCAAATGATGAAACGGAAACGCCAAATGTATAGGTATTCCTAATAAGTATATCAACTGGCTCTTCAAGTCTTAGCAAACAATATAACTAACATACATAATGCAAATAAAGAAACTCAAATATTAGTTTGGCAACTCTGAGCTATTTCTAATTGAGCCCAACCTATAATACCGTCACCTACAGCTCATAGTCAACAAATCATATCAATTTGTGTATCGTTATTAACAATGTAGGCAAAATATATTTTATACACTAATCAGAAATAACATTAGAGAACGAAGATTGGCAAACATTATTCAATCAATCAAATTCTTGTATAATCGTGATGTTTTGAAGACCTCCGTTTTACTTTTGACACCTAATTGCTACTCATCTTAGTACCTATAGTTTTATAGTCAACGAAAACCTCTAAATCATCAGACATCTTCATTGAAGGAATTGACTATGATTTATCTCCAATAGTATCCTCTGTAGCCATTGCTCCAGCCGTTATACCCTCTACCACCCCAGCCATAGCTTCTGTAGGAGGGGTAACCATCATATCCTCCATAACCCCATCCTCTGCCCCATCCCCAAACTGGAGTTCGATAGTAGCCTCCCCAAAATGTATTGGCCGTTTCCAAATCTTCCTTCTCGGTTTTAACATCTTTCTGATCCGATAGAGGTAAATCCGCGTCTATTCTATCTATTACTGCTGGAACTGAATGGACTTTATTTTCAACATCTTGAACTACTTGTTGATCAGCCTCGTGTTTGCCTTCGTCAATATTTTGTTCATCTCTCAGGACTACAGCTTCAATGGAAATTATAAGAATTGCCAGGTAGCAAACTTGGATCTGTGAACAAAAGTTGATATCTATAAAACCATATTTTACAATGAGAATTATCTATTTCACATAAATTAGTTAGTTCTTACTAGATTTCAATATATCTTGTAATCTATTCGATCGTATCTTATCGGAAATTAGAGTTATAAACAATAAATAATTCTTGCTCCCAATGTTGAAACCTTTGACCTCTGCAATGAAATACAGCTACTCATACCTAGTGTTAAAAAACAATGTTTCAATATTTTGAGAGCTGATTATAGACCTCAAAATATAAACATGGGTCCGCAAATGAGCCGTTTCGGAGATATAATTGATTTTCGGTACGTCTATTAGGGAACATTTAGATCAAATATTTCCCAGAAGATTGATAGGACGAGGAGGCCCAGTGCCATGGCCCGCTAGCAGAGCCCCCGCAACCGCGCGTGCAACGCGTGCACAGCACGCGGGCGCCACTCTATAAAAGGGCGCCAAAACCTCTTATAGACCGCATGAAGAACCGATGGACCAAAGTTTTTCGAAAAAGATTCTTTCAAATTTTTCAACAATTTTTTTTTCAAAACTTCTTTCTTGCAATTTATACAAGTTTCCGAACGTCGCAATCGGCATGAAATAGCCAGATATTGGTTTACAAAAACGCATACTCGATGCTAATCCTAGGGCATTTTTTGCGCTATGTGCTGCACACAGCATAAATTTAACTGAAAATGATGCTGCTAAGGTTTCAAATAAAACAGTGGACTCTTTTGATATTGTAAAAGAACTTTATATATATATTTCTCTCCATCCACAAAGAGATTGGAATGTTATAAAAAGCATGATCCTCAGTTACGTCTAAAACCCCTAAGTGATACTAGATGGTCAAATAGAATTGATGCTAAAGTTTCATTTTATTCAAATATGTGATAGCCTTCTAGAAATAGCAGAAAATGATACTTTTAACATAAAAACTAGACATAAAGCAAGTTCTCTTCTATTAAATATTCATTCTTTTAAATTCATTTTTTGAAGTATCATAATTTTTTATGATGTTTCATTCCAGATTAATATTGCAAGCAACATGATGCAAAGTGTAGCGATTGACATTAAAGTGTGCCAAAACCATTTGATGAATTTAGTTGATCATTTCAAAAATTATAGGGATGATAATGTTCTCGAGGAAAAACTTGCGGGAGCTGAAAAACTAGCGGCTGTTCTTGAGATAGATCAAGGTTTTTCTCCATTATATACTGTAAGACGAAAGTATAAACCAAAATTGTTCGATTATGCACAGACGGAAGATCCAAAAATCGCTTTTAAAATAAATTTCTTTTATAAAATAATTGATCAAACACTAAGTTCCTTAAATAGTAGATAACGTTAATGTTTTTTGTTTTATTTGTGATATTCTTAAATTAAATGACAAATATCTATTGAAATGCTGTCATGCTCTTCAACAAAAGCTAACTGATGACAGGAAAAAAAGAGACTGACGTGAAAGAAAATGATTTATTCAACGAGAGATAAAAGCCCTAAGATTGTTTTCATTATCTGAAGCGAAAATCCTCTTGAAATTCTACAATATATTTTTGAAAATAATCTAACTTCTTCTCTACCGAATCTTAGTATTGCCTCAAGAATCCTTCCCACTTTACCTGTGTCCTGTGTCTGTTGCTTCTGGTGAGAGATCATTCACTGAATTAAAAATTTTTAAAAACTATTTGAAGTCTACCATGTCTCAAGAAAGATTTTCTGGATTGGCAATCTTAGATATAGAGCAAGAGATACTCGATAAAATTGATTGATTGATAATATAAAAGAATTTGCAGCAGCCAAATCTAGAAAAACATCCATTCAATTTCTGGATTGATCCTTATTAAATGTTTATGCCTTTATGAATAATTTATAGAAGAATACAGCTTAAGTTTTGAAACACATTTGAAATGTTTTATGTTACAAATAACACCATAAAGTTCTTAAGGCAATGAAGGTTGCTGATAGATTTTCAACCATTCTATACTAAATTCTCAACAAAACTTCAAAAAAAAAATTTCCGATTATACAGTAGTACTTTTCTCCACCTCCCCCCAAAAATTAGTTCCGCACGCGGGCGTTGATGTCCCTTGCGGGGGACCTGCCCGCTAGATCTCCCGATTTGAATCCTTTTGATTTTTGTATTTGGGGTTATTGCAAAAGTTCAATGTATGCAACGTCAGTGAATAACATCGAAGAGTTGCAACATCGGATTGAATTATCCTATCAAACCATCCGAATACAACCAGGTCTTTTCCAAAGACACTCAAGCTCATTTGCGGACCCATGCTTTTAAGAAACTTTCCACTTATTCTGAGCTCTAGAATTAGCTTCCAAAATATAGAAACTTTTTTTTTAAACCCGGTTAGAGTGTTTTAATTTGAAAAGGTGTCATCCTTTATGTCCCCAATACAAGATCAGAAAAAATTCAAAAAGAGGTAAACTTTGGTGCATAGAGGGGGATTTTATACACTTGGTTCCAATCAATTTGTAAAAACCATGTGATGACAACAACCCCTAAAACCTTAAAAAGTGGGAAGGGGGTTGAGTGACACCTTGATTGCCTGTTCAAAAATGGCATACACAAATAATGACAAAATGTTGTCCATTGTTTTACAGACAAAAATATAACCTATTTTCAAATTCGACCATGGCATTTTGTTAAATTTCATCTTGAATTTCTCGAAATGCTGTACGTATTCTTACTTTAAATTCTTAAACATTTCAAGACTATTAACAAAAAAGATCAAATGGATTGGAACCAACTGTATAAAATGTCCACCTACGAACCAAAGTTTGTTTATTCTTGGAAAGTTCACTACACAGTTTTTTTCTTGAAAAATTACCTACTCACTGAATTTGATGCTATAAGACGTTGGCATTGCCGCAATCAATTACCTACTTAGGTCTTAAACATTGAAATAAATTATTTGGAAATCACGTTTTTCTTGAAATAATTTTCTGTTACATTAATATATTCATTAGATTTGAAATTGTTAATTTTGGAAATATTCAATAGTTTTCTTTCTAATATCAAATTTACGTTTGTTTTGGTTTGTGCAGTAGCCTGGTTCGATTTTTTTCACATTTTATTATTATGTGTTGTTCATTCATCGTAAGAGGTCCCCTTAAATTTTCAGCAAGTATCCTTATATCGCTCTCGATCTATTCGTAATTCAATGTTCAAAATTCCATGACACAGACTATCTCATGATTTTATGCTTCCATGGGTTTACAAATATTTCTTCTCTAATTCATAATTATTTATTTTTCATGGATTCCCAGAACTAGAAGGTGTATAGTCTATTTAGAACTGACGCTCAAAACCTGCAGGTCATTTTTACCGTAAAAGAACACAGAATGAGAATCAAATATAAATACCAAAACCAAGTTCAAAATTAACGAAAAACCTCTCCGAATTTTTTCAATATGGTTCATTATTTCCTCAACCCATATGTAATAAAAATAACACTGTATAGACTAAATTTGATTGAAATAGGTACCTAGATCAAAGTCTACGAGAACGGCGGACAAATTTTGTTGAAACATTTCAAATAATGAACCTTTGAAATTGTTTAAGAATAAAACGAACAGGTTTATCCTTTTGTGGGGATTCTATATTGTTTATCATTAGCTAGAAGACTATTGTGTATTTAAAATTGAAATGGTAAATAAATAAAAAAATGAGGAATTTCGAAGAAATTCAGCGTCAAGTTAGAATCTAGACAGCTAAAAAGCACGGAATTTTTCAATTCGTTGATTATGAGATTTATTCACATAACATTTCGAAAGGAAAATTAAAATCCGTTGTAACACTGTCTTGATCCTCACAGCTTGAAAACCTGAGTCAAGAATTTCAAAGGCTACCCACTGAACATAAAATCTTGTATCATAACTCAATGACTTGAAGAATGGGAAGTATCTAAGACATGATACAAGCCATATCAGTAGCAATCAGGATCAATTCATAAAAAAATAACATTTTATATAAAATTTCATACATCATCTGTTGTAGTTTCTAAGGAAACATTTGAACAGCGAATGTAAAGATTTTTTGCATTTTTTGCACTCAATATTTAAATTCTATATACCTACTCCGCAAAAGTTTCAGGGGAGTTAAATTATATTTGGTGAACGAATAACAATTGGAAATAGTCAAAAGAATAATAAACTTGAGAATAATTTCATTGCAGTTGAAAGACAACTCTTTTTATTAAGCAAAAAATTTGCAGAGTACTTACAAATTTCCTAGTCATCTTTGCCAAATACACTGATCTTTTGCCGATGGAAAATCATGGGTGGAGTATATATACACACTAGAATTTCAAGGGCTTTGACCGAGACCGTGCAATGAGTGTTTCTTCTTCAATAGCACCTGGTCAAGGCCAGAATGTGGAGAACAAGATGCGGGATCTCGGTGCATTGATTCGTCTACGCTCTTGCAATTTTTTTCAATGACCATATATGAGTCAGTAGTAAACAAGGCAGTTGTCACAGCTTCTATTCCCATCAACGCGAGTATGCGATTTTTTTGCGGATTACCCTCCACTTAACACGAATTTATTGTCTTGAAAATGTCGATGTAGGTAAACCTGATAATTTGCGCTGATACAATTTTTATTTGAATGAGAATTGTTTGTTAAAAAAAACATGAGTGCGATTAGTGAGTTGATAATTGATATCCACACAGCTTTTAAACGTAGGTAACTTTGATTCTCCCCAAGAGATTTCAAATGTTAATTTTTGGAATCAATTATTTTTAAATTCTAGATAAAGAATATTATACGCACTATGTGGAATATATGTGGAATAGTCAGCTTATTGATTCTTTAGTTTTTAGGCTTACATAGGATTTAGTCCTCAGCCTTCATTTATATGTAATAATAATAATAATAATAATAATAATACAGGGTGATTCCGGAGGAGACCGTCAGATTTCAGGAGAAGTTTACATTAGTCAAGGTAGTTTCGAATCAATGTTTGGTTCATGGTTGGCGGCCTTTATTGAGTGTTTACAGGGTGATTTGTCCGATTCGACCGATTTTTCTTTTATTCATAACTTTGGTAAGGATTTATCAATATTGATGAAATTTTCAGTTCAGAACAATATGATTGTCTACTTTCAATAATTCCAACACTTTCTCAAAAATAGAGAGTGGGAATTATGATAAGTTCAGATTAAATTTGAAGGTTGAAAAAACATTCCGTTTTCAAAAATTCGCTCTCTCCTTCAGGTTCTACCATAAGTTTACATTACTGGAGCGTTTTTATTTTTTTGGCACACGTCCAGTTATCCTAGAAAAAAAAAGCTGTATCGTCCAATGATACAAAGCTCTTCCGAATGATGAAAAAAAGTTTTTATCAAATTGAAAATTTTCCATGAAACTCACATCTCAATTTAAATCAAGTTCGTTAAGATCCATGGTTACCATCACAGTGAACCACAGAATGGGAATATTAAATAAATTTTCTGTTATAAGAAGTGTATCTCAACATGCCCCAATTATTTACTCATGCGGAATATGCAGATTTGATTTTTGTTAATGATTTTTGTAACGGAAATGGAAGTGAAGCCAAAATGGAATACCAAAGACGATTTCCCAACCGACGTCAACCAAATAAAGGTACTTTTAGACAAGTATTCTATTATTCTAAAGAACATGGGCAATATCCTAGTAAGGCAGAGCACATTGATAGGCCTACTCAAAATGAAATTTTCAATCAAATTGTTGAACGGGTGTAGGAGGAACCGTCTATAAGTACTCGTCAAATCAGTTCTGAATTAGGATTTTAGGTTGAAATTAGAAGTAGAGAACACTTAGTTGAAAGAATTTTAGAGGAATGTAATATCCTAAAGCAAAATCAATCCCTCATCAGAAGTTCAATTGGAAATTTAATAAAAAGGTCGCGAATATGTATTCAAAAAAGAGGAAATCATTTCGACCATTCTATGTAAATTTTGTGTTAATCCTTAGTTTTGTTTTTCATAATATGTTTCGAATGTTTATTCTGTATTAGTTGTTGTAGATTTTTTGGTTTACGTAGGTACGTATAAAGATATTTTCTGGATTAAATAATAATAATAATAATAACATATATTCATCATCAAAGTTTACAGATACATGAATTAAATAAAAAGTACTCAAGTAAATGATTTCATACATCAGAATATGAGTGATTAAAAACGAATTTCGAATTTGGAAAAACTACTTTAGAACTCTGGAAGAGCTTTGTATCATTGAACGATATATAGCTTTATTATCTTGTTCAGAATATTCAGTATTCTCACAGCCTATTAGCGAAATAACGATATTGTTCATCTTTAAAAAAAATTTCTAGGAAAACTGGACGTATGCCAAAAAAAATAAAAACACTCCAGTAATGTACTTTTCATTTTGTCCATTCAACATGATATTTACGTTCTTTCTGGTTCAGGTGGATCCTTTGAAATAAATTCAAAAACCTTAAACTTTCGAAAATTACTATACTGCTGTTTTTCGATAATTGCATTTAGTTTCGAAGCAAGAAACGAAGGATATCTACTTTTATTCCTTGTTGTCAGGATCTTTTAAACGCTTCATCATTGATAGAGAGCATAGTTTTATATTGTATGAATAATAAAAAGATTATTTTACCTATACAAGTCCGATCTGTTTTTACGGAAATACTCTTTTTCGATATTCTTCTCGAAATTTCTTACTTCTGAGGACGCTATATCAACAAGAAATTTCACTCAAAGCTTGAAATTGATATTATTCATCTGCAAAAAAAATTTAAAACTATTCTAATCAGTAGTCATTAAAATACTAGACTCTCTTTATATTCTGGTTGATCATTTCATGGTTCTTAGCTGGCGATCGTAAATTTTGCATTTAACTGTAAATTATGGAAATTATTATTTTATATGTAAAAACGCAAAATTTGGTCGAATATGTTAGATACTGAGTGGAATTTTTTTCAATATTCTTCTTGGATTTTCTCAGGAAAAGAGCCTTCTGTCGAGTTGGCTGAATTTTTTATATGTTATAGCCCATGTCGTTCCAAACAAATAGTTCAATAGCCAAAAGTTTTTCTAAAGGGTAGTTTTGACGACAGAGGTCCTTGAAAACTCTCATTTGTTCTCCATTGTTAACAATACAAAACGTTATCTTGGATTATCATCAATATTCTGAAGTAATTCAGACGTGAAGAGTCATTAATATGATAATATTATATAATATATGATAATATTATACATATATTATTAATATCTACTATTAAAGGCATTGTTCTTTGAAGTTGTTAAATTTGGTCAATTATAAAGTGTGTCTCAGCTACCTACTTATAATTTTTAAAGTTCAATTTTTCGAAAATGGTTACAAATCGCCTTAGCCATCTACAATTTAAATATATTCATGAATTATATTCATTTCATTCTCGAAAAAATAAAGATAGTGCTCCTTTCAAAAGAAAGCGAAAGTTATATCCAAAATGTTCTGTATGGAAAAATATTTATCGAACGTCATAATTTCAAGGCATGAGAAAGGATAAGAAATATTACAAATCTGTCTATAAAACTTCCTTAAAGAGATTTTCTTTGTGAATCTATTATTATTATATTTAGAAAATAACTTTCGCTTTCTTTTGAAAGGAACACTCCGTGCATTTTTGCGAGTGTGATGTAGAATGAGATTCAGAATAGGATTCATAAACATTTTTTGACTGTAGATCGCTAAGCCGATTTGTAACAATTTTCGAATAACTTATGCCTTGTTTCTTGTTGTAATTTATATTCTCTGGAATTGAAGAACCTAGCATAAATATTCCTTTTTTCTGAAATCCTAGAATGCCTACTTCCTCGAGGCAAATTCAGACCACAAAATACGGTAATCCAGTATTATAATCCTTCCCTATGCAACGAATTTTGCCGGGATTTTCTGGCTAGGTCGTCAAAATTTATCTCTACTGGTTTTTCATAATGGTACACTTAGGATGGTAGGTAAATTTATCCTTCGAACCATCTCACATCAAGACCATATATTTGTTGAATATATTTTTAGATACATACAGGGTGTCCCGTAAAGACCACGTCAAACCGGGGGAGAATGTAGATCAAAGGATAACCCATCTGCTATGACAAAATTCCCATTATAAAAGTCTTACCGTTTTCGAGATATTTTTTTTTGCCTCTTTCAATAGTTTTGTCCTTACGGTTGGTACAATTTTACATCTTTTCGGTTGATTTTTTCAGTGAAATATTGCTGAAGAATGATTTTAGCGTTTACATTAAAAACATCTTCCGAAAATTTTAAAGGGAGGCTATAAGAAATATTTTTATTGGAAATTTTGGTAGTGGATTATTTTGTTTATGAAGTTTAGCCCATCGTAATATTTTCGCACGTAAAAAATTGCCATTGTTCACTAAGTAATGCAACATCGAAGATTTCTTAACAGAATTGACAAACTTGATTTTGTTAGAAACGTACCCATTTGGATAAAAACAGCCATATCTTTTTTCTTTGAGCAACAAATGACTTGTGTGATACCTTTTTGAAAACACTATAAAATAGACAATTTATTGGTGTAATGTGCAGCAGTAGCTCGGTTAATTTTTTTTCCACTACGATGGGCTAAACTTCATGAACAAAATAATCCACTACCAAAATTTCTAATAAAAATATTTCTCATAGCCCCCCTTCAAAATGTTCGGAGGATGTTTTTAATGTAAACGTTAAAATCATTCTTCAGCAATATTTTACTGAAAAAATTAACGAAAAAGATGTAAAATTGTACCAACCGTAAGGACAAAACTATTGAAAGGGGCAAAAATTCATTATTTTCAACAAAAAAAAATATCTCGAAAACGGTAAGACTTTTATAATGGGAATTTTGTCATAGCAGGTGGGTTATCCTTCGATCTACATTCTCCCTAGGTTTGACGTGGTCTTTACGGGATACCCTGTATAGGATGTTCCTAAATTGGAGGTACAAACGAAAATGACAGTTTCTTTGAATCATTTCAGGATAAACGAGGATAAATTTGTTTTCTAGCTTCACTCCTGGGGCATAAACGTACCTCGGGAAAAATCTTGCATTTAATTCCCGAGGTGTATAATCTATACTATTTCACAACTCATTCTATAAATGAAAACAATATTACTTTCAATCTTTTCCAAGGTGACTTCCAGGAATATCGGTTTCAAAACTCCATAAATCAAAAATTTACGAACCTAACCTATAGTTACCTATTTTAAAACAATACTATGAAATTAGAAATCCTTGAGTGAAAATTTCATTTCAGTTTACTTTTGAGATCGAAAACTTGTTCACGAATGAAATGAAATAATTTCAAAATTATACAGAATGTTTCATGACTAACTGTATAGGTGCATACTTCGAGTAAGAATTCTATTTGGATAGTCTAAATCAGTCTTGAAAATTATTCTTTAGTTTATTCGTTCACGAAATACAGGGTTGAAATTAAATTAAATTAAAAAAAATCGAATTATGGAAATTAAAAAATTCGATATATCAGAAACTGTTTGCCATATTATGTGTATTGAAATTTTTTGTATACAGGTGTTCCCAAATTAGACGTGAACCTTGAAGGAGGTGTTAGTGTCGCTCATTTACTGTCGATTGAGCCATATTTATTGATAACCGAAAATCAACAGTTTCAGAGATCTTGTGTTTCTTTAAAAATTTCTCACCTTACTTCATTTTCTGTCAATTTTTTCTTCGTTGACCAAATTTGAATTGAATTTTGGCAAAGCAAAAACTATGCTGTATTAGATGTTGATAATAAGAATTAATTTGATTTGAAAGTTGGTATATTAAGAAAAGAATAGTAAATTTCTCATATAAATTTGCCTGCAACTTTAGAATTCCACAATTTATGTATGATAAAATTATTTAAAAAGGCATGAATATACAAAATACAAAGTTCCAGGTGGTATCTACGAATTTGGATATTCTCGATAACGTTTTGACGTCCTTCAATTCCGTAAATATTTTTGTGGAATTTTTCATTTCTAAATCACAAAAAAAAATCCAGAAAATTTTTTAGTTTGGTTTATTATAGGCAATCATGCATTAGATCGAGATTTGCCAATATTCAAGGACGAATCATTTTCACATAATCAATTAATCAAAACATGTAGAGGAGGTATCTTACCCGAATGAGATTAATATCATGATGTGGTACAATTTTGAATAATTCAAAAGCAACCATAATCTTCATAAAAATTCCCAACATAAACCGATTGAGATATTCGATTTTAAACCAGATAACTACTTACCTACCTACTTCAACCCATCTTCCATTTCCGGCGTATCTACCTACTATCTGAGAAGTTGAAGGTTTTTACTACACTTATCGGCAGTATCAAAAACTTTCTTGGAAATTTGATACTTGAATGAAAAAATGAGGAAAGTCAGGAGCACTCATCGATTCATGCACCAATTGCACCTTCGCATCCTTGGAGACCACATAATTATATTGATGTGGTCTCAAGAGCGCAATTCTCACATAAAAAAACAGCGCTCAAAAACATTAGTACAATTACTTCAAGTCAATGTTTCATTTTTTTTTTCATTATCCATGTTAATATTGAAGTCCAGTGAAACATAACTTATTCACACTTATTAAAGTGTGAACAAGTTATCGATTTTAATGAATACTAATAAATAAAATAAATATTGCTTTATTGATGTTCGAAAATTTACATGTATTTCATATAACAGAAAACTTGGCCAATATTAGGCACAGTAACTCAATATTATGCTCTCCTACCTACATGAACATTAAAAACATCAAAAAATCATTAAAATAAATCATCAATACATAGGGGATCGAGCAAAAAAAAATTAGGTGAAGCAATGAGAGCTTAGCAATTATAGAAAACGGAAAAAGTTTCTTACAGATGGATGGATTAATAAGTAGGAATTTGTTCAATTCTTTGTTGTAAATTTTATAGTTATTGATCTGTAGGGATCTCGTGTGGGTAGGGTGTTGTACCGGGTTTTTCACCATAATTTGAACCCCCCTTTAACTTTGTTACTAAAAGAGGTACAAAAAAATGTCTTTCACAAAAGTTTCACGAAATCGACTAGTGTTTTTTAAAATGATTTCACAAAACGAAATATATACAGAGTGGGCAACATATTGATCACAACTTCATTTTTTCAAATGGAACACCCTAAATATTTTTCTATATTTGACTAGCTCTTTTTTCCCTGATTTCGAATATATAACATATGTTTGGCCGATCTCTCTTATTCTGAGTACCACAGAGTTTCAAATTTTAAGAACCACTTGGCATGCAGTAATCAGTTTTCAAGTGGTAGGCTGCGATAACTCAAAATGCCCTTTTTTGTGTTATCTCGTTGGCAACGATATGACATATAGTCAAATTGCCAACGAGATAACTCAAAAAGGGGCATTTTAAGAACCACCTGGCATGCTCAGTAATCATCAGTTTTCAAGTGGTAGGCTGCGATAACTCAAAATGACCTTTTTTGAGTTATCTCGTTGGCAACGATATGACATATAGTCTAATTGCCAACGAAATTAGTCAAAAAAGTGCATTTTGAGTTATCGCAGCCTACCACTTGAAAACTGATTACTGAGCATGCCAGGTGGTTCTTAAAATTTGAAACTCTGTGGTACTCAGAATAAGAGAGATAGGCCAAACATATGTTATATATTCGAAATAAGGGGAAAAAGAGCTAGTCAAATATAGAAAAATATACAGGGTGTTCCATTTGAAAAAATGAAGTTGCAATCAATATATTGCCCACTCTGTATATATTTCGATTTGTGAAATCATTTTAAAAAACATTAGTCGATTTCGTGAAACTTTTGTAAAAAACATTTTTTGTACCTCTTTTAGTAACAAAGTTGAAGGGGGGGTCAAATTATGGTGAAAAACCCGGTACATTTTCGGCAAATAGTAAAGCAAGAAATACTAATTCGCGTTTCTATTGAAAAGTGGTATATCTACATTTTCTAATTCATTTTCTCTGGTCTTATAATGGTGGGTTAGCGATGGAAATAGATGCTTTATCTGTGGAAAGTATATTAAGCAGCAGTAATATATAATTATTATGATATTTTGAACGATTTGCCATGTCCTTCGAAGAAGTAGAATATTACCTATATTGATTAGCTAGTGCGAAAAAACAAACCTTTGTTCTAGAGTGGAAGTGTAAAAAATGTGGTTTTCGCACTATAATTTTCATACGATTGTGAATAGTACAATAAAAACATAGTATAAGGAAAGGATTCCTTATACTATGATAGTAAACAGTAAAACAGTATTTTTTGTATTTTCTGCGTTTCTATAGCAATGACATTTCGAAGCCCCAATTTCATTGGTCTTTAACTGTGCAAAATCATTGGGCACAGTAAAATTTGAACTGAGAGAAATATTCTTTACAGATTCAGTATATTAATACATGATTTTTGCCCAAAACTTGAGGAATCTATTGTTTTAAATGCAATTAAATGATATTACAAAGGCGATATTTCATAGCAGTCATAGAAAAATTAATAATTGTGGTGTTTAATTTGCGGTTCTCAGTTCCTATACATTCCCAACATAGAACTGAAACACTAATTTTAGACTGATTATTTTATCGTTGACGATTCCTAAGTTCATCAATAAAAATAATAGTCTAAAAAGTAACGTTTCGAAAAAAGTTATCCTTTTCCAATCAATTTATTCCGAACAATTTATTGTACATTCCTCATTCTTAAATTCATTACCAGGTGTCGATGAAACCACAAGGAATATACCTATATATTCAATTTTCTTACCTTCGAAAACAAAATTAACTGAGGGGATATACCCACATTTTTATTATGATGAGTATAGTTAATCTCTTATTGTTGAAGCAGAATTTAATGCTCAGAAAATCAATCAAAACTGTGGTCAAGATGCAAATGAAATATAATTTTTCTTCTGACGATAACTGAATAGCGTAATTAACTGCTATTTATTTGTTTCTGTCCAACTGAATACAGATATTTGTATATACTACATATATTATCACAAATTCATCTCTTTTCCTTTCAATTATTTGCGGTTTTTAAGATAATATTGAATTCACATAAATTCCACATAAAATTTAAATTCACTCAAATGGCTTGCCTAACACTATATTGGTATGACTTTAACAATAAGGAAAATTTTATAGGAATATTTTTCATGCAAATAAATGTAATGCGATAGGTTTGAATGCAAGAAATAGTTGCGACAGTCAAGAACTCAATATAAATGGAATATTTTCATATAAAATTTGTATATTAAGGTAACTGTGTAGGTATCTCTCGGTTCCGAACAACGTGGATTAAAAATAATTAATTTCATTGATTCATTTTTCAATTCGGAGATTGAACTGATGGTCGAAATAAATATGTACTTAAGATAATACAAATAAAAGTGATTGTGAATCCTCACAGACCTCCCTCCCTTGGTTGCGCTATAGTGAAAGGAGTGCATAAAATATAAAAAAAAACCATTAAAAAAATATCGATAAAACTAAAACTTAATCAATCAATTAAAACGCAAAGAGCGCTCCGATATCTTATAATGTGCTAAACTTCTGTTCTTTTGTTCAAGAAACCTGATCAATTTATGCACTTCTTCTTGAGGGGTATGTCATTATACTTTTTAACTATTCCACTCATCAACCCTTCATCTATTCAATTCATGCTTGAAAAAGCTCAATTTGTAAATAACGTTCATTTTGTTGAAAAAAAAACTCATATAGGTACTCATTCATTTCGATCTAGAATGTATTGAAAAAACAAATTAATGAATTCCATGTATAATATATCAAGTAATAAAGAAAAACAAATTTTGTCACTGTGTAGACAATTTTCATTTAACGTAATTACTCATTTCATCATCGACCTTATCATTCAATACTGTTGACATTACACGAAAGTTTTCATACATGACGGATTTTAATGAAAGAAAGAAATATGATGGGGAAACAAATGTTCGAATCTAAAGCTGAAATAATACTTTTCCTATTGAGTTCTGACAAGTATTGTTGTTTTAAAAATTATAAGGCTAGGTATCCCACATTTCCAGTCAAATCATTTCCTATTCCGATATGTCGCTAGTCGAGTTGATATCCATTTTTTTATTATTACTGAATGCACATTTTGCATTGAGTAGTTCGGATAAATTATCAGATGCTCTGAAAAACAATTCGATGACCGAGAATCCAAACAATAATTCATCAATGGATGCTGATAATATTTTACGAAAAGAGGCCAGAAAATTATTGAATGAATGTGGAGTGGAGATAACCAGTGATGAGAACAGTTACTCCGATAGAAAGGAAAACAGTCGCACAAAAAAATCAAAGAACCAAAACGCTAACAAACACAGTAACTTCCAAAATAATTCTGAATCTGATGAATCTAATGAGTCGAGAGAACAAAACTATCATAATGGCCATATAAACAGAAGAAAGCAAAACTTCAATGGAAAATACAAAAAAAATGATAACAGAAATAACCACAATAATAATAATAAACAAAATAATCGTAATTCCAACAATGAAGACAATAACGACGATGAGAATGATAGTAATGATAATGATGGATCAGAAGAAGATTATGATTCAAGTGACAAGAAATATAACAGGGAATATGACAATCATAACAATAGAAGGAATAACCACAGAGGAAATAATAACGAAGATGGAAATGATAACAATAACGACAACAATAATAATAAAAGAAAAAACGAAAACAGTAGTAACCGAAATCGTTTTTTTGGTAGTAGCTCCAACTACAACTATAATGATAATAACAAAAACGATTACAATTCTAATGGAGGTTATGGAAACTATCACTCAAGTGGATACGATAGCAATAGAAATCAAGGCAGCTATGGCAGCAATGATGGTAACGACCCTAATTGCAACACTTATAACAGAAATAATAACTATGGTAGCTATGATTATAATAGTAGAGGTAATAATTTCAACATCTATACATTCACACATGGTCGTAATCTTTAATTTTGTCCTATTCCGGTTCTATGAGCAGTATCTTCTTTCACATAAAGGCGGCCACTCACAAGGATACCATGTTCGAGCGTTCGGATAATTTTACAGTCGGGCAGCTCGGGACACGACCGCACGACTGTAAATCAGAGAATGAACTTGACTGCCCGACTGGAATCTCTTGGACGCCTGGCGTTCAAAGTCTCGAAAAAACGCTTCGTGAGTGGCGGGCTTTAGGTTTAGTGCTATCCTGGTCTAGAAATTCACCTCCTTAATCCGGTTTTGGGACCGGCAGTGGCAGTCACCAGGCTTCTCAGTCGACCTGAGAACAAACCACATGCGGAGTTGAAAAAATTAATATAATGTAACATGACAGACTTCTTTAAAGTTTTAAAATTAGGAGCAGGCATATATTCTCTTCAATACAGTACCTACCTACTTTTCGTCAGAAAATTCCACTATAGATGTAATCATAAAGACTTTTTAAATATCTTTATTCAATTTCTAATTCCAATATATTTACTGTTTTATCGGTTATTTATATGCATATGAATTTTCAAGGTAATGGTTATGACACGAGAGGTTTTGGAGGATATGCAAGAAGCCTCTCATCATACTTCCATAATAATTTCAAAAACAATGACGATATTGGAATTTTAAGATATAAAAGATCAGGCACCAATGAGGAACAGGTTTGAATTATCATCAACTTGTTGTCAATAATACTTAACAATAGTTTTTTAGTGCATTAGTCAATGTGTATTTGGTTATCTACAAATGGTGAGTTGTTTAGCTTTATGAAAGCAAATAAGTTAACTTTTCAAACATTTTCGAAATAAGAGTGAGAAAGATATCCACTCTTGAAACTTTAACAACTAAACTGAAGTAAGTTGAATAGAATATAGTACTTCATCTCCATATACAGTACTTTATCTCCAAACAGATCGTCGATGAAGATACATTTCTTACTTACCCGTAACCTATGCAACCTAACGTTAAATTACCTATCAGGGCCGACGCGAACAATTTTGACTCGGTGATAATTCTCCATTTTTGATTTCTCTTTATTTTTTCGGACATTTTCACCTGCAATAAATTCCTGGAGTCCTTCGACGCCGATGAACAATGCGTAAGTAATATATCTGATTCTCACATTCACAATCGATCACATACGATCGATGAAAGATTACCTATCACACCACAAGATACAAAGGGCGGTAAGGCATGCAAATCTTCTAAAACTAAATGGGATTAAAAACATATGTTCCGCTGAAAACATTTAGCATATATCAGTAACTAGTTTCGAATTCAGAATCGTAGGAATTTTCCATATTATATTGAATGTGCAAACAACTTCCGCGTAATTCGAAGTGTTGTTTTTCGTGAAATACATTCCATCCCTTATTCAATTAGGGTAATAGGCAATGCTGCTTATATTGTTTGGGTTGCCATGATGCCATGTGTTATTTATTGAACAGGTGGCTTAGTAAAGACGGTTTGGAGATTTTTATTGCAGGGAATGTTGATAAATGAAGCAAAACGGACCAACCTCATTTTGTTTTTAAGAATCAAGACTATATTTTTCAGAAATATGAAAGGGAGCCACAAACTGGGCTAAATTGCTCCCCATCAAAAAGAGGTGCCTGAAACAGTCGCTTCACTAATTCATCCCTAACGCCGGCCCGGTTACCTAGGATATGCCACTAAATTTATTCAAAAAGTTTGTTAATCTCTTTTTTTTCGAATGCCCTTAGGTCGGGGAATCTTAAAACTATTGAGAATGGGTACACGCGGGCTTTTCATCAATGACACATGAAACATTTAATTTAGATTATTTGCTTTAGAGAACAAATCTAATACTTCTCAAAGTACATTCAGAGTATTCTTCAAAATTTCAGCTTGACGACGATAGGTTTCCATCTGAAACATTAGTCATCAAATGGCTCCAAGAACGCCTACAAAATGATATGAAAAGGATTAAAACTTTGAGAGAAGCTAGGAAATGTTTCGGCAAACTTTCATTTATGGGTGAATATCTTATATTAAATCATTGTTTTATTTCATTCATGAATTCAATTTTTTTCAGAAACAAAGGATGGTTGTGAATACTCCAAATCACTTTCAAATTGCTTGAATCTAGATTTAGAATGAACGTTATCTTTTGAGCACTCGTCACTATTGCATAGAATTGCAGTGTACTAATAAATATTTTTAATTAGTTGTTTACCAGTCTTCTCAATCATGAAAATAAAAATGCAGAATATTTATATGTATCCCTGAGAATGATGAATAAATGAAAAAATTCTCTGACATATGCTTCCTCTACCTTCGCTCCTTATAGTTTACAGTACCTATGTACTTTTCTTTCGGTCTTTGACCATGATTTGCAAGTGGTTTTGTTGCCTGTTAGTTGTAAATCATCCATGTATAGCAAATGATTAAGTGTAATAGTATTACTATTGCCTTTGATATTGAAACCTCTTTCAGTACCATTCAGTTTAGAAAGGGGGTTCAACGCCAAGCAAAACCATAAGGGACTCAATGAATTTCCATGAAAAATTCCTCTTTTAAATGCAATATGTTCAGTAGTTATGTTCGCCATACAAAGTTCGATTATTCGTTCTCCATTTCACATAGCATACTTCAGAAAGTTTTTTGTAATTGGATCGATCTTGTATCTATATTTCCAAAACCTTGTCAGCCAGCCATGTGGAATTGAGTCGAAGGCCTTCTTATACTTAGTCAAAATAGGTATATCATAAAAAGATTTTTTTTTAGAAGGCTTGGTTGCATATGATTTAATCTATTGTCGGCAATTCTTTCGATCCTAGTGCATTCTTAAACATCCTTTCTGCTATGTTGTCATTATATTATTTGTCTCGAAATGTTTGTAGATACGAGATGCTAAACATGATGTGATGATCTAATACAGGGTGTTTCATTTTATACCGGACAAACCTATATAATCATGTAGATGACACCGGGAGAATCATTTTTCCCTTATGACGTATACCTCGTTTTCGAAGATTCGAAGCATAAGCGAGATACAGGGTGTGCAACGTCATTTCTGACCAATATTCTATTGAGTGTGGTCAGTTATGTATAACCTTTGAAGGTACCATTTTTGGTCAAATCAGAGTATTTTTGAGTGCTCAATTCAGAAAAGGTAAAGAACCTTGAAAAAAAAATCAAAATGGCGGAAAACCTGCAACGTTTTTCATCTTTTTTAACGAATAGTTGGACCATATACCACTAAAATTCCATAAAGAGGGGTCTCTACCGTTTTAGCGATAAGTTCAAAAATTTGTACGCTTTATTTTACGATAGAGACCATTTTAAGAATATAAAGAAAGCATAGGAAAATATGTCTCTCTGGTCGTATACCTAAATTACCTAACCTAATAAAAAAACCATAATAATTATAATTTTGTACATTCCGAACAAACATATACTTCGTTTATCTACGTTTCAAAAATCCAATAATTTATAAATAACTTAAAAAAAATTAATTAAAAATGGTTCAAGCAGCATTATCATGTATTAACCAGGTTGCCTCCTATCTAAAAGTTCAACCAGGAAAAATCAATATTGGTGCAGATTTTGTAAGTACCAATAATTGGTTTTTCATCATATATTAGTATATATAATGAATTGAAACTATATTCTAGATGATAACTCGAACGAAAAAAAATATTATTCAGAGTGGTTTCGTTAACATAATATCAGATCTATTAAAGGAATCAAAAATGAAAAATAATATTGAGAATCAGCTTGAAGAAGTTCAACTTTGGCAATGGCTTGAGTATTGTATTTCATATGCAGTTCACTCGAGCTCCCATCAAAATATTCAACAAGTCCTTAATGTAAGAGAATCGAAATATTTTTTCTTGGAATAATTATTAGCATTACAGGAACTCAATGGACTATTAGAATTAAAAACTTATTTAGTGGCCCATAAATTGACAATTGCAGATGTAGCATTATACTACATTATTTATAATGTGATGGTAAGTTCATAAAAAAAAACTCAATCAGAAGTATATGTTTGACTAACATAAATGAAGAGTATTTAGGTCAGAAAGCAACATAGATCATTCTGAACCGATATAAATATATTTATGTGTATATAAAAAAATTAATGTAACTCAAAATTCTATTTTCATGTGGCTAAATAATAATAAATATCATATCAATCGTCTAATAAATACAAAAAAACAAATTCCTTTTTAAATTAAGTCTTTCATATAGTTTTGAATTATAACTGCTAAAAGTTAGTGTTCGAATTTTGTTTATATGCTAACTCAATTTTATATTTATGCCTGAAAAGACAATAATATATTGAATCCAGGGTTCTTTTTTTCATAGGAATTTCATCAAAATTTTTGTCATAAATATACTCTCATAACATAAATTTTAAATTGTAGGGTGAAATTTGATTTCAGAGTTGTTTCTGAATATATTAATTGCTTAAAGATTTAAACTGTCATTTGATAGGCAACGTTTCGGGCAGTGCCCTTTTTCAAGCCTCTAAACAAGGTAAATAATTAAATCAATAAATTTTAAATTCTGTGATTAGTGACAGAATTTAAACAAGGATTAAAGAGCATCAAATTATAACTAAGCATCAATAACATGATTTCTGAGTAATTATAATAATTTAACCATAAGATAAAATTACTAGATTATGTGTGTTTGATAAAGTATTTTTGCAGCAAAATCTGACACCTGTTGAAAAGGAGACATACTTGAATGTTTCTAGGTGGTTCGACAACATTCAACAAAACAGTGCTATACGACAATCTAATAAGTTTGTGAATTTCTCTTCCAATTATATCACACATAGAGCACCAGCTCGACATGTATGAAATCATATTAAACTCATTTAATAACACAATTAGTTTTATTTTTATGAATCTTCAAACAATTCTTAGCATAAATTTATATACACTTATGAAAAATTTGAATTGAATAATAATTAACCAGACAATTCCAATTTGCCTAGTGTGGTTTTTACATATATGGGTTCTAAAAGCTCAGTTATAATACCAGTAGCAACAGTTACATTGTTTTCTCTAATTGTGAATGGCTGTCCAACAGTCATAACCATTTTCCACTGTAGGGTCAGATATATGGGACCATGTTCTCCAGGCATAAACATTTCAACACCTTTTTCTGGAAATATATATATTTCACTCAGTTAGTATTGTTCTTTCGATTAACATATATGAAAAATAAGTTATCAAAGAACATGCAATGATAAATAAAATTAATGTAGGAAATATGTATTCAGTGATTACTTCCTAATAATGAGAGTAAAACATTTCTGAATAGAATATAAGAAGAAAAGAGTGAAAATTTATTACACAACTATTGCAAGAAAATATAAAAAAACAACTTTAGATAAACAAGTTCTGTAGATATTTGATAAGAAACTCACCTAAATCAAGTCTGCATGTTACATTCCATGTATTACTAAATAATTTTTGACTATATTTACTAACAATTGGCTTGGATCTTCCTCCTTCTTCATGTGTAAGGAAATAAATATTTCCTTTAAATCTATTGGTGAAAACTTGACTTCCTCTAGGGACTAACTCCATTCCCCTAGAGACATCTCTAGATTTTACACCTCTCAATAAAAGTCCAACATGATCCCCAGCTTTTGCCTTGAATTAAACATCAAATTAAATTTCAATGATTATAGTTAGTTTGGACAATTACCTGTAAAATACTATTTTTAAACACTTGTATATCTGAAATAGTTGTTTTTAAATGACTATCAAAACCAAGTAAATCACATTCTTGATTTTTCTTCATAATACCCCTTTTAATTGTTCCCACTACAACAGTTCCTCTACCCTTTATGGTAAATGCACTGTCAATGGGTAGAATGAATGGAGATTTTAAATCCCTTTCTGGATTTGGTATATAATTATCGATAGCATCTAGTAATTGTCTAACAGATTTCTCTCCATATTCATTATCATCACCCTTCAATGCTGCTAGAGCTGATCCAAATATTACTGGACAATCGCTATTGAAACCATATTTATCGAGAAGTTCTCTCATTTCTAATTCTACTAATTCCAAACCCTAAATGGAAGATAAAGACTGCATTAAAACCAAATAACTCATCCAATTTATCATTAGTATAAAAAGTGGGTGAATTTCTTTACACATATTTGGAATAATTAATCTTATACTAAAATTGGAAAAAAGGGACTTAAGTAGTCATAAACTACCTACTTCAGTATCTGATAAATCAGCTTTGTTGATATAAACTATGATTTTTTTTATTCCAACTTGCTTAGCTAAAAGCAGGTGTTCCCTTGTTTGTGGCATTTCACCATCATCTGCCGCCACAACCAAAATAGCTCCATCCATTTGTGAAGCACCAGATATCATATTTTTGATAAAATCTGCATGACCAGGACAGTCAGTATGGGCGTAGTTTCTTTTTTTTGTACTATAGCCAATGTGAGCAGCATTTATGGTTATTCCTATAAATTTCAATTCTTCAAATATGACAAAAATTCAAGAAATAAAAAGGATAAAAACATTATTTTAATTTATACCAAAAATAATTTCAGCTAACTACACCTCTAGCCTTTTCTTCCGGAGCTTTGTCAATTTGATCGTAAGACATAAACTTGGCGAGACCTTCCCTCTGTAATATCTTAGTTATTGCTGCTGTCAACGTCGTTTTTCCATGGTCAACATGACCTATAGTCCCAATATTAATATTAACTTTTTTGTCTGTGCAATACCTCCTGATTACATTGTTATGATTTTCAGAACTGGTAATTTTCCCTTTGTTAGTTTTAAGACTGGTATGGGAATAGTATTTGAATTGAAAATCTGTTGAAAATCTTTTGGAGGGTTCATTGATAGTGCTAAAAAAAAATTGGCTCCACAAGGAGTAACACGTATTACTGTTTTTCAAGAATCTTTTCCTCGTGTGAGCAATCATTGTGAATGATTTAAAATATTAATGCCAAGATTATTTCAACATTTTTTGTTCTAAATTCTAAATATATTAGGTTATATTTGTTGACAATCAGATGAACTTCAAACTTGACAATCTTGACATATTTATTTGGTAATGTTCAATATAGATTTGTCTGAAAATTTTGAATTTTTGAGCTGAATGAGATATCATTAAAAAACATTCTTATAACTACATCCCGTAAGAACTGAAAACATCATCCCAGAAAGCAATTTTCAATTTCTGTGAAATTCATTTTTTTTTATGTCATATCTATTGCAATATTTGTGGAAAAATCCAATATCTATCAAAATTCAGTTTGTCTAATGGATTATTTCATTTCTTCTATCCATATCAATGAATTTTATAGTTGTATTTTATTTGTTATGTCAAAATAAATGTCATATTTTGAACAAATGATTTGGATACCGTGTTTGTTATTACTCATCCCATTCAGAAATTTTCTACTTAGTTCTGAAAAAATTGTCATATTTTGAAAGTGGGAAATTTTTACAAAGTGTGTAATATTTCAAAATAACAATGGTAGATAAACTAGGTAAGCCCTAAAATAATATTCTTATGAGTTTTCTTAGAATAACAAAACTGCAATGGTGGTTTCCTAAAAAGGAAATTATTTTACTAATTTCATTACTTTAGCACTGAATATTCGATCTGAGTATTAGTGAAATGAAATTATTATTGATGTTAATCTTGGAACCGCAAAATATGATATATTGGAAAGAATACATGTTGCGGTTTTCTCTTTAAAACTTCTATTTTGTTGAAGAGAGAAAGCCCCTTACTCCTTTCGCCTGGTGAAAATCTTTAATCAATTAATAATTTTCTGTAATATGTAAAGAATATACTTAGCTCCGCAAATGATATCCACTTTTATAATAAAAAGGGGATATGGAAAATGTTGATCAACAATGAAAATATTCAACAGGTAGGTGAAATATGTTTAGAAGAATACTTGTATTTCTCTCATTTATCCACTTTAAATATCTGAAGATGAGCTATTCATCGGCTAGATTTTGATGAAGAAATTGAAATTTTGAAGTGTTATTAATTGTGTTGATATTAGAGAGTTGCTAGATAGTCAACAACTGAAGTATAAAATCAGAACCCATGAAAAGAAACTAGACTAAATGGAAATAATGTAAATTTCATACCTATTTAGTTTCTCTTTTTAAGTTCCATAATAACTTATTACTTTTATCACCCACTTCATTTTCTTCCTACTGTTGACAGAAATTCATTCTTGAAGTGTAATTGCTAGTGAAATATTTCTTATTAAACTATCAAAAAGATATGAGGAATTCTAAAAGGCTAGAGAAATTACTTCCTTTATGTATGTACATTTTTTATGTTCTTTTTGAAAGTTTTTCCTTTATGTGATGTGAAACAATTTAATTTCAGTGAATAGTGAGGCCAATACTAGGCGAATTTCAATGGTTGAGAGTTGCTTTGGTAGTTCTGGGCAGGTGAGTCTCAAGGAAAACTATTTTTTGTGTGCTTCTGATTAAAATGTATTTTTTAAAAATTGAACAATTCTATTCTTTATATTATGTCTCATTAGATTGTTTTGAAAACTCCATATCTCTTCAATAATGCAATAAGAATTGGTAGAAGTTCTTTAGCAATTATTTCAGAATTCCTTGTGTGATATATCTATCCATCATATTATTATTTTCATATCAAATATCTTTTACGTAATGTTGCAATTCTTGAAATTTAGTACAAAAATGAATTGTGCCCTGTATCGCAATTCCACTAGAACAAAAACCTAATCTGATATTGAACATTTTTAAGAAATTGGGCTTCTGTATTATAGTAAATGATACTAAGCTTTTTTGATCGATAATTGAAATACTTGAAAAGATTGAATTATTAAAATTACCAGAAAGTTTAGCTTGAGAAGATATTAAGAGAGAAATATTGAGAAGAAAAGGGTGCAGAGGAGCACTCTGGTCAAATATTCTTGTTTTGGAACTGTTTGCTTTGAAATTTCAACATTGAGCAGTTAGAAATCTCAATCCAAAATATTTTGATCACTGAGTTTTCACAAGGTTTTGCAGCATCAAAAAAGAACCATTTTTCCTTTTTTGAGATTGGTGAATGACAAATTGCAAGTTTTTGATGGAGATGGAAGTTAAGTTTAGTCACTTATGATATTCTTCAGATAGTGATAGAAAAAATTTCTCAACAGAATTTTTGATAGGGTAAATGCAGTGGTTAGCCGACCGGCACTGGTTCTCGACCATTCCGTGTTTTGAGATAAAATAATAATAAAAATATATCATGTAGTGCAAAATATTTTCGCGGTACGTGTTCTCGACCATTCTACCCTTCCAAGATAGTTTGCATAGTAGTGGTATAGATCAAAGTTTTCGCGCTAAAAATTAGTTTATAATCGCCTATCATAGAAAAGGGTTCTTTCTCGTCCTCTCTTAGAAAAGTGCTTTGTGATATATGACCAGAAAATAGTAATTATTTCTTATTTTAAATGAATTATGTGTGTATATTTTGTTCCATATCAACTATAAGATATATTTTTGAGTGTATTTCAATCAAGAAGCAAATAAATGTATATTTTTTTGTATTCGGCGGTCGCGAACTGGTATTGGAAAATTTGTATCTTTTATTTCTCGACCAAAGTGGTGGAGAACCAATATGTTACTTCAATAATTGTTTATTTCAACCGATATATTTCTGTTGGATCATTTTCGTTTTTTTTTCGATACCCTGATTCATTTATATGTCTACTTTCTGAATATTAGTTTGCGACCACCGAATTAACGTTGAAACATTTATTTCTACCCTTTATTTATTCGCGGTCGAGAACCAATTTGATTGTACTTAATTCTCGACCACTGGTGGTCGGTGTTTTATATTTTATTTACTCATTAGTTTCTAAATAGATATTAAGAGCAAAATAACCAAATAATGTTGTATGAGTTGCTATTTTGAAAAATTTATAGAAAGTGGAAACTTTTGCAAAATATTTTTTTTTTTACGTTCCGAGTGTTTCTTACTAGATTACCTCATCTGAAACCCATCTGAGTGATAGGTAGTGATGACGACAGTAAGGTACGAAAGTAAGTACTAATCACTCATCTCGCTCTAAAGTTTTTTATAAAATTTTCAAGTGGAGCGGCCACTATTATTAGTGGTCGAAAACTAACACAAAAATGGTCGAGAACTCTGCGGCGTGGTCGAGAACCGAAGGTTATTGAGATTTTCTATATGTTTTCACATTTCAAAGGTTAAATGCGGAAAGAACGCTTAATATTATATGACACATCATTCAAAACTCGCCAAAGAATCGATGAACACCAACACCATTAAAATTTGCTAAGTTTATGTGTGAAAAAATCGTGCTCGAAATCGATGTTTCTGTTAACTGGTCGAGAACCAGTGCATTTACCCTATGACTTGAACAATACAATTCATTGTGGTATTTGGGCGTTTTCTTAAAAGAAACAAAATTGATATAGTATTTTTATATTGGGGAAAGGATAGAATGCGAGAACACAAAGAATATTTTTTTGAAATAATAATGATCATAGGTGATGAATACGATAAAATATTTTTTTCAAGAAAATAAACACACATTTCTATTATGCCACAATGGCGGTGCTAGGCGTCATCGATATCATCGACCACCTAAGTCCTCGCGCCTTTAAGGCTTAGCAGAAAAGTTGTTATTATTGAGTTTATTTTTTTCGTATATAATTTCGTATGCCTGAATTGTATTTATCCAGAGTCGCAGAGTGGTCTAGCAACGCTATGAAAGTAGATGATACAGCGCTTGAGACTTGGGGAATCCCCTAGTGGTCATTTTCTTTGTTTCCTTAGTGATTCCGCGTCCGAGACTCGCTGAATACCCAAGTTTTTTATGATAAAATTTTCATGTATGACAATATATGTGCTTATCATATGATAATCAAGTGATTCATATATCATTTTTCGTCCATTAATTGCAACAAACTAATACCCTAATATATTGAATGAATATATTGAATTTCTTCATTCTTCAATTCTGTTTCAATTGTTTGAAAGTTTACCTCTCTCTGTGAAGAAATAATCCTCCCCTTTTCATTATTTATTGAAAACTTATTATAGTTATAATTTAAACGGCTTAAAGGGCAATTAGAGAGTTTATTGGAACTTGAAGAATTTCCGGATATTTGTCCTATTTGTCATTCCTACAAACATCGGTATAATTTCAACTAAGTGCGATTAGAAAGTTTAAGTATCTTCAGAAATTTTGGAATTTGGCATTCTTCGAAATCAGGTTTAATTTTATCTACCTTGAGGGGGATAAGAGTTTTTTGAACCGGTACCGGACCTTGAAGAATTTCCGAATATTTTGTCTCATTTGTCATTCTTCGGTAAGGGATACAGTTCAAATAAGGATAGACATTTTAAAGTTGGAACCACAATAAAAGTTACATTATGATTAAATCGTTAAAAATGTGATCTAGTGCTCAGTGTTAATCATTTATTCTTTTTTCACAGAATATGGCTACCCATACGAAAAAAATTATAAAAATATTGAGGGGGTGTTTGAGCCCATGGTTATTCGTCTCGGAAACACAAGAAAATATTTTCATAAATCTAGAACTACGAAAATAAAAAGGATAAGCTGTATTCCTTATCATCGAGGTGAAACATAATTTCAATTTTGTGATTGTTATCGTTTCTGAAAAAATATTTATTATTGTTATACAGGGTGTTTCCTTATTGAATGTCAATATTTATGGGGTGATTACATTTTGAGATACAGGGTGGTGGAGTTTTCAAAAATAAATAATTGTTAATATCTACAATACCACTTCAGATATTTTAATGAAATTTGTCATATATGTACTATAAATCAAGAAGCATTTTTAATGTATCACTTTTTTTTCAATTTCCACCAGTGGCCTTCGTACGCAATTTGATCTGCATATTTTGGCAGACATTGATAGTACGCTACAGATTTTTCCTGAAATAAAAATTATTTTTGAAATTCCTAATCATTTCTTACCAAAGTTAATCACTTGACTTTTTTCAATCTGATGCACAGTTTTCGCTTAAAAAAATGAAAACTGTTTCTCTGCATGATCATAACAATATCGTTGATACATATATATGACAAAATCACCATGCAGAGACATACGTAGATTTTATTTGTCAGACTAAAAAAATTCAAGGGATCAAATTTACTCATAATTGAATACAGATTAAATTTTTTTTATTGACTGAAAACTTTGCCACCCTGTATCTCAAAAGGTGAGACGTTTAGGACATATGTTCATATGAAGTTTTTTCCTTAAAATGGGCCCAAAAATCACTCCCATAAATATCGACATTCAATTAGGAAACACCCTGTATATTATTATATTTATTTAATACCTCACGTATTTTCCGAGAAGAACTCAGGACATCGGACAGATTTTTCAAAACATAAATGTGAGAATGTCAGGGGTGATGAAATTTTTTATCAGCTTATATTCTTTTCTATATCTATTTTCGATCGAAAACAGGTGCCTTGAAGTGGTAAAATCAATTTTGCAAAGAGAAAAGAACTTTTATTAGATTTCTCGCCACAAATTGGTGAACAACAATTAAATGGTAGATGATGGCTTAATTTACTTTCTCAAAATGACATGACCCCTTACCTCAAAATTTCAATTCGGATCTGTTATGAAGGAAATATAAGGTTTTTTCGATATTCTGCTCAAATTCTGAATGGTTCTTATTCGGCAATCATCAAGAAATTTCGGACGAACCTTGATTTTTATTTTATATTTAGCTAGGTAATTGACAAATTCTTAATTCGGTCAGATCCGTTATCACGGAAATATTGGGATTTTTTTCGATATTCTGTTTGAATTTTACCTATATGGTTCAAGTGAATCGATCAAAATAAAATTTGGCATAAAGCCTGAAATTGTTACTATACACGCAAAATTCAAACTTGGTTGGATTAGTTCTCCCTGAAAAATTTTTTTTTTTAATATTCGGTTTGAATTTTCTAGGGTTCTGATGACGTAATCAATATGAAATTCCACACGTAGCTCGAAATTGTTATTCAATATTTAATCCCACAATCTCAACTTTTTTGTCACTGAAATATTAAGTTCTTTCCCTTTATTTTGCTTGAATTTTGTCTGGTTCTAGAACACGATCAGCACGAGATTTTGCTTATGGTTTGAAATTTTTATTCTACATCTGACTACGAAATTTCATTTCGATCGAATTGATGGTTTGGAAATCTAAAACGGTCATATTTACTGGACTTGTGCTCATTAACGAACAGAGAGGAAAGTTGTGAGAACCTAGCAATAAAAAATATTTCGATCATTGCTTTCAGGGGAAGAGCTTAATCAAATGTTACCTATGAATATTCGAAAGTTGCTGCTAAGTTTTGTCAAAAAACTCCCACTCTTTCTTGGTGACAGACCAAATGAATACTTATACTAACAATAAAACGCTACGAATTTGAAGTATAATTTATTATATCCTTACATAATATTTCAACTGAACATAACAAAAACAGTGCAAAATCTACTCAACGGTTTGCTAGGTCCTCTCTATATACTTCTATAATCCATTTGAAAACAAATTTAACAAAATGCTATAATATTGAGATAGTTGAACTCGATGTTAATATCTTTCAATCAACTATTACAAAACTTCAAAGATGTTAATTTTAAGGCTGACGAAACATTTTTTTTTTTCATTATTTTCTGCAGAAAATTTAATGTTTAGAGGGTTATCATACTTACGACCGGTCTGACGGACAGAGTCAACAGTGATATCTGTTTATGGAAATATTCTATTAATTTCGTAAAAAATTCACTGAATTATAGAAAATAATGTACAGTAAGTTCTCTCTAACACTCGTTCATTCAGAAGTTCGCCACTTCGTGGCTCGTATTTGAATTTTGAACTCGTGGAAGAATATCAATGCCTTCTGCACTTGTATTATAAATAACTATTTGATAGCATTACTGAGAAGTCAAAAGTGACGTTTATATAAAAATGATATTTCTGCTTCATCCAGTTTAGTTATTAGTGAATACTAAGATGCATAGAATACCTGGTGTGTCTACTTATACCTGTAAAACTTTCAGACAAAACGGGAGATTTTTCGGATTTATACCTACTTGATTTCGAGGGATCGCGGGCTTTTCAGATGGCGCATACATCGTTTACATTTGACATTTCTCTCAATTCTCGACTCTTGTGAACCAAGGGCGTAGATCTTTTTTTTCTTGGGAAGGGATAATCGAAAAAAAAATTTTTGACGACAACTTTTATTCATATCTGTAATGTTAAAAAAAAAGTTTGATAATGAAGTTTGAACCAAATTACTCGAAATAATTTTTGTTGTTACTCATTCGGTTGTTCTTACCTTGTTCTCAAATAAGTTACGAGTTACGAAGGAAAATGAGAAATTACTTGGATAATTTTGAGAAAAAAAAGTTTCATGAATATGAGCCCACAAAGGCTTTGCTTTCAATATACAGGTTGTTTCTAGTGTGTCGTACAGTTTATCAAATATTTATTAATCTTCGCTACAGATTAGGTAAATAAATACCAAAACTTATAATTAATGCATTCATTAGAGCTTACTAGCTGGATCTTTATAACAATTTGGATTTTCCTGAGGATTACTAGAGATTTTTCTTGAAATCGATAGCAGATACGACAAAACTATAACAAACCAAAAAGTGTAGTACTGGACCAGAGTCATTTTTCTACATTTTTCTAAACTAACAGCCATTCACCAAAATATAGTTTTGGAGGAAGGAAGCAGGCATCCTTCCAGAAAATATATCACCCTGTAGATTTACATTCAAAATTAGCATATCACATAGTGAAAACTTTAAACTGGAATATCTATGGCCAATTCATATTAAATATCTTGTGAAGGGAAGGTTATACGAGAAAATAATTTGAACTTCAACACATGTATCTCAAAACAAAATGTTTGGGGACTCATGTTATAGGACTTTTTTTCTTAAAATGATCCGAAAATCTGTCATTTTCATTCGCATCTCCAATTTAGGAGCACCGTGTAATTACCCCCAGTATCCCCCTATTTCTACGCTCTTGTCGTGAACTTTGAGCACAGACTAATCTGTGTAATCTGTGCTTTGAGTATAGAACAATAATATTTAATATTCTATGGTCTATCATTATATTCCATTCATTTGAGTAAAAATTCGATATGAACTTAATTGTAATTTATTGTGAATGTTTGCAGTGTCTAAAATCAGTATTTCCTTTTTAAACGGCACCAGGCAGATGCGGGAATTCGAAAAATTTCAAAGAGCGCCACCTTACAGCACTCTGGTGAAGCAGCCCACCAAAGCAACAGGTGGGTCTCTCAAAAAGTCTGAAACAAAATCGAATCAGTAAACACACCAGGTATTGTATGCATCTTAGTGAATACCATTTTGATTGACATTGACATCCTCAACCGTCACATTTGGATCTTGTACGAAATTGAATTTGACCACGAGTTTTTCATCAGTGAAGCCAAACTATTGTGTGAATCATTCCTTAAATAGAAATTTGAATTACTGATTTTATGGCAAACTAATAGCGTTTATCTTTGAGAAAAATCACTCAATGACAGATTAAATACAACTATTCGATTTTGATCCAGTTACCAAAAATGAAAAGTTCAAATTCACCATATCTTATGTATGGAAAAGTAATCAGGACTCAATTATAAGCTTTTGAATGACATTATAGATTTATGTAAATAATGGTTTAACGTCTGTGTATTAACATATTAAATTAATCGGAGAATCTTGAGCTTTCTCGATGGCTCAGTGGCTAGAGCGTCGAACTAGTTATTCGGAGGTTGCTGGTTCGAGACCCACTCGGATTGAAAAATTGTCTGAATGCCGTGAAATTAATTTAATATTATAGATTTATCCATGTAATCATCAGTGGAAATTAGAAAAGCAAAATAAAATATTATTTTCAAAGTTTATTTCGCTATAAGCAGTCATGTAATCTTTTTGAGCATAAGCTTAACAAGCAATATGTGTTGCGGTGAAATTAAGTTCTTCTGAATTATACCTCTATTGACTTTTGTATCGGTGAATTCAATATGGTTTCTCAAACACTCGACATTTGCCTTTCAGTCTTTCATTTCAATAAAAAAAAATTGAATTTACCTAATTCTGTGATACTTATTCAGATATCATATTTAACTGGTGATGTTGAATTCTTTAAGTAATTCAAAAGCGACTCCGTTTTCAATGAGTTCGTCCATCAAAGAAGTTTCGGCAAATACAGCTGCAGGAGAAAATACCCCTCCCCTCTTAGGCAGGTTGAATTGCTCTGTAAGAATTTTGATCGAAGCCAAAACCATACATTTAGAAGTTATCCCATATACAGGATTAGTCCCCTTCACTTGTACAATAATTCCTTTTTGAGGGGGTCCCTTGAATTTATCATCCGGATTCGTGGATTTTTCTGTCCAACCTTTCCCTACCAGGGACAAGCAGAATTTGGTGTTTTCAATTTTTTCCTTCGATGGCTGTTGTTGATCATTGGCGAACATTCCTAATGAAAAAAATCTGGGATATCTCAACAGAAGATTTCTTCCGAACTTGATTCTAGCCAGAGTCGTGAAGAAAGCGCCGACTATGCCCAGAAGTAGCATTGTGATGAAGCCGTTGATCAGTAGATAGGTTTGGATTTGCGCCGGTCTTTTATGTTGCTCTTGGTAGAAATAATATTGTGATCTGTACATCACTGATCTATCTGGTCCTGAAAAAAGAAAATGGATCAATAAATCTCGAAGCATTAATATTAGGAATGCAATCAAGTCATACTAGTTTGATTTTACACACAAACTTGACTTGACTTGAAAATCAAACTTTTTATGTAAAAAAGTTTGACTTGACTTGATTTCTGTATCTTTAGATTTGGCTTGAAATCAAACTTCTTCAAACAATTTGTAGTTTGAATATCATATTGCGTAACGTATCTGAACCTGTACTCTGCTATTCCGCAAATTATTTATAGTTCATTTTCAGAAGGATACGCTTGGCTTTCGTTTTTTTTTTAGTTTGTTCGTTGTGTCTAAACCTGAACTTTTTTCATGCAGCTCGGAATACCGTACAAAAACAAATTGAGTCTGATTTTGTAGACCCCCCCCCTCCAAAAAAATTATGAGAAAAAAATCTGTAGACGAGCCATAATTAATTAGCAAGAAAAATAAATATACAGATTTTTTTGATGTTGCGGCAGGCGATTCCAAAACAATGAAAATTGGAAAGTGCAAATGATGTAAAAATAAAGAACAACGGTATAAAATGCCAATAGTGAAACAAAGTCATTTAACGACATTTGTTGAGGAGCCACAAAAATTGTATGAGGTAGAATTTTCGCGGGAACCTTCTGGATCAAGTAGTATTTGTGATAGTAATAACATAAAACGTCGGATCCAAAATTGTCAAAATAGTTTTTATTAGCAGGGGCTCAAGTGCCAAATTTCTTGTTCACAGCATTCACTCAATTTGTAAGAAGTACTGAAGTAAGAACTCAACTTTTCACGAAGAGTTTTGAGGTGACAAGTAGGAGTTGATTGAAAAAAAGTTTGAAATAATGTATCTTCTTTTTGTTTCAAATTAATGTAGGTACCCACTTACTATATTCAACATAAATATTTTATCCATTCAAGGTATATCTACTAAATAAATTATTTTTCAAACTAGTTTGACAAACAGTTTGAATTTTCAAACCTGTAACCATTGTCCAGTTTGATTTGACTTGAATGATTTGTCAGAGAGATTGACTTGAATTTGACTTAATTTCAAGTCAATCTCAAACATTCAAGTCAAACTTGTGTAACTCTAATTATTATGGGATATTAACCCTATCCAAGTGATAATGAGAAAATACCTAGTAATAATTAGATCAATTCAATTATTTTAGTTCAATAGTATCCATAATCAAATTACTAACGCACTTTCACGAGTTGATTTCTTTAGTGTGCAATCTTCGAATAAAAATAAGTTTATTTCAAATGTATGAATTATGAAGTATAAAAAATAGTTCTACTCAATATTTTATTATTTCCAATTTTTGCCCAACTCCGCCTAACAATCAAGGAACATCCAAAAAATCCAATAACAAAGGGTTAGACAGTGGCGTAACGAAAACATTTTGCTTTGAATAGCTCAATGTCGATTTCAACACTATTTACACAATTTAAAAACAAAAATTATCTGTATCGAATATATAAAAAAAAAATTTTTTTTTCAATTCGTGAACCATTTTTAAAAAATTTTTCCAAATATATAATTCCCACAAACCGGGTGTCCCAAATTATCGTGTGTATTGCTTTGTATAACATGGAAGTTCCTTCCCAGTGATGTATAAAAAAGGTCGTACGTTTGACAGCCCTCTGGTAGCTACCTCTCACCTTTCATTTTCAAATGTCACCCCCTGTATATTGTCATTGGAAATTGCGTGTCATTCTATTTGGAATACAACGATAGCACATACTTGGTATTTTTTTAACAACAAAAACATTAACATTTTGTGAAGTATGAACTGCAACCAAAATACCTACTACGTAATTCAAAAAACGAAAAAACATTTGGAGCAAGTTTTTTGTTATAAAAAACATCGGTTTTTTAAAACAAAAATTCATCTTCTCATATGCGAAGTGTGTACAAACATAACGGGGGGCATTTCATTTTTCTAAGGATTATTGAATAACGTAAAAGAAGTCACAAAATATTAATGTTTTTGTTGTTATTAGTGAAAAAATACCAAGTATGTGCTATCGTTGTATTCCAAATAGAATGACATGCAATTTTCACTGACAACATACAGAGGGTGTCATTTGAAAATAAAAAGTGAGGGGTAGCTACCACAGGGCTGTCAAATGTAAGAACATTTTTTATACACCATCGGAAAAGTACTTTGATGTTATTCAAAGCAATTTTTTTATTATCTTGTCGAATAAGCTAGATATTGCTTGTATACCATAACTTGGTATACAACTCGGAATATTGAATCGAAATTACCATTCTAATTGCCGTGGATACAATAGGATGGCATGAAAACAGTGACGGCGCTAGTGGGGCTGGCCCCACCTAAATTTTTGCTGCCCTGTCTGAAATATCGTTTGAGCAAAAAAATACAACATGAATTCATCTCCAACTAGATGGACCTGGAAAAAAGGTTACTTGATATAAGTTGAGAGTTTGGTTCAACTCAACAACTACAGGGCTATTTCGGGCAGCAATTGATAAGGTCCGTGTCGCCATCATGTTAGCCAACATCAAGAATGGATAGGCATCAAAAGAAGAAGAAGAAGATATAAATTTTTCGAAACGTATAATGTAGGCACTGAAAGTAGCGAATGGAAATTCAATATCGTCAAAAATAAGGGAAACATCTAACAATTCTAATGAAAAATTGCAGAGATTCCACATTATCAGTACTCTGATTGTGTCTGTTTGTGATTTTTTGTTCTCCAAGTTCTCCAACTTCGCAAGTTTATTATCAAGCTTGTTGGTATTTCTATGTAAAACGTTGCCAACCAAACTATTTTCTATCTTGATTCATCATGATTATCGAAAATAAATAAAAAAAAACTATTCCGAAAATCATTTCCTTCGATTCCATTCCATTTGCAAGATAAAACTAAAAATTACGTTTTTTATTGTTTTTCAACAGCTTGCATCTTTTCAACCAAGCCGAATAGGAAAAAATGGAAAAAAGTGTTTACTTTGACCTCAGGAATCTTCGGTTGAAAAATATGTAGGCACAAGTCAAAGAATCACCCTGTATATAGTAGGAATTAATTATATTTTGAATTAAAGCACTTACTATAATTGAACAAAATACTGGTAATTACCAAGGGCATAGTAAGGGGGGGTAATTAGTTACATAATTCGTCCAACAAGACCCATGTTTCAAGTGTATTATTTTGAAGTGTTCATCTTTGAAGACGATATAAATTTGAATAAACAGTACATATTTTGAATTTATTGTTATTCGGTATTCTGAAGAAAAGAGGGTTCAAACACCATGAATTCATATCGTTATATTTTATCATGCTATTTAAAGAGGAAATAATTGAATCATTGTATTAAATTTGCAATTTCTTTTTCGCACTGCTTCGCTATTCCATTAAATATGGTATTTTGAGGAAATTAGTTTTTTTCTATTTCATAGCGTTAAGACGGAAATAAACGGTAAATACTCCATAATAATTATGTTAATATTTTGCTTCCTAGTAGATAATAAATTTGAAATGAATTCCTGAACAATTTAATTAAGTTATTATAGATGAAATTCCTTTTCAAAAGCATACCTCACTAGAGCACAGATGAATGATTTGTTGAAAGATTAAATCACGTGTGGCCATTTGATAAATCTTTTGTGATTATTTCTATAGTATAGTTCTATAAGGAAGCATTTAAGTTCTAATAATAGAACGAAATAAGTTGCTCTCAATTGTTGATACTTCAAAATATATTCGTTCACTTATTTTTCAACTTTTCTTAAGGCAACCATAATGGAAATAGGAAGACCAATAAAATTTGTCACGATTTTATGTTAATACAGTATGAACAAAAAAAAGTTGAAAGGAGCTAAAATAATGAATGCTTATCTTGCAAGCGTTGGCAAAAACACTGCCAATATGAAAAAAGATAATTTGGAAAGGTCAGATTTGTTTGTTAGATCATTCATGATATGTTGTCAAGGATAAACAAAGTCTAAATCATCTAATCATTAAATTCGAATCAAGTATACATTTATAGTTACCTATTACCTAATTATTCGGTAAAAATTAGTTATATGTTTGACAGTTCGACATAAACGAACAAATTGGTCTATCCTTAAATCCACGTTACAACATTCGTTGAATATTTTTATCGACGTTGTGAACTAATGGATCAAAAAATCACGTCATATATAATACTTATTTTTCACATGAATAAATAATATTCCATGGAACCTTGATGATTTCTTTAGATTTCGTCGTTTCATTAGCTTGTTCATTTAATTGGGTCATTATAATTAATTAATGTTAATTTCAATTTTGAATTTCTTTCATTTTAACACTTTTCGCTTAAAAATAACTATTATTCCATTTGAAACGAATTTGAATTTGATGAGGAATCCATCTAAACAAACAATTTTGTCAAAAAAGTACCGGGGATTATCCCTAAAAACGTGAAATATGTATTTTTCATGAAGATTTATCACCTGCCAAAATAAAATACGTACTTAAACCATCGAATAATCTAATAATTAAAACATTATTTGGGCGTATTCTCTGTATTCGATTTCTGCCAAATTTTTTCTTCTATTATTATCAACATGTAAGTGTCGTTGTATAATACAGTAGGTATGTTTTCACACACCATATAGGAAATGGACGATGAAGAGTAATTGTCAATTGCTTTTCTACTCTCACAACGAAAAAAAGGATCCCTGAGCCTAATATGGTAAGTCGCACTACTCTTGCATCTGAGACGAACGTCCGATCCGATATCTGATCGTATAAACTTATACCGGATGTCCCAAGTTATCGTATACAGGCAATATCTAGCTCATTTGACAAGATAATAAAAAAAAATGATTTGAATAACACCAAAGTACCTTTCCAATGATGCATAAATGAATCATTTTACATCCCCTTTTTATTTTCAAATGGCACCCCCTGTACATTATCAGTGAAAATTGAGTGTCATTCTATTTGGAATAAAACATATTTTTTCAGTAATAACAACAACACAAATTAATATTTTGTGATTTCTTTCACGTTATTTAATTATCCTTATAAATATGAAATGTCTCCACTCATGTTTGTGCAAACTTCATATATGAGAAGTAGATGTTTTTTTTGTTTTAAAAAACTGATGTTTTTATAACAAAAAACTCTCTTTAAATGTTCCATCGTTTTTTGAATTGCATAGTAGGTATTTTGGTTGCAATTCATACTTCCCAAATTTCAATGTTTTTGTTGTTATTAATAAGAAAAATACCAAATATATGCTTTCGTTGTATTCCAAATAGAATGACAAGCAATTTCCATTGACAATATACAGGTGGTGCCATTTGAAAATGAAAAGTGAGGAGTAGCTACCACAGGGCTGTCAAAAGTACGAACTTTTTTTATACATCATTGGGAAGGTACTTTGATGTTATACAAAGCAATTTTATTATTTTTTTATTATCTTGTCAAATAAGCTAGATATTTCCTGTAAACGATAACTTGAGACACTCGGTATGTAGATATTTAAGCATCAGATGCCCTGATCCCACAATTGTTTAAGACAATCGGAACCGAAACTAGGAAATATCCAGCCGCCCTAAGTATATTGAAATAATTCAATAAATGAGGTGATCTTCAGAGTAAAAAAATTTTTTTTTTGTTGAATTGCGTATTTTAGTAATTTCGTAATCTATTATGTATTAAATGCAAGTTTTCAAAACATAATTTAAAAAATGGACTGAATATATCATCGACTTGAATATTTATGATTATTGTGATCCAAAAACGCTGTACTATGACGTCAGATGGACGCGATAAAAATTTGGCAAAAGTGCAATGAAGACCCGTTTTTTTCGCATGTACGAACAATAGTATGATTCTGTGTCAAGGTTAAAATGAAAATTCGATGCGAGCGAATCATTCGAACACTCATTCATTAAAAAATCTTTTCTGAATTTCAAACTCGTGGAGGAATATCTATATGAATAACTATTCTTCACGACTCCTAAATCAAAAATATATATATGTTGAATTTCAAATCTTGTTTCATAATGAAACTTCTATGTATTCCATTTCGACATATATTGAAATTGAAAACTGAAGCGGAGATATTTCGAGAAGAATTCTTCTTCATGTTTTTCAGAAGATGAAGTTATATTTGTATGCGTATTATTACTGATTGGGGGCTTGTTCAATACAGGACTAGAGTCAGTTATTGAAGAGATCAGCGTATTTGAAATGTTCATCCGATTTCGTATTGAATTTTCAATGTATTCTTCCATTTCATTGATGAAACATGAAAACATGCCAGAAACACGTAACACATTTTCCGAGATAGAATTCATCTTTTTTGCTCCTTTCCAACAATTGGAATGAGTATAATTATAAAAGTTAATTGAGTCTACTAGAATGAAGGTTTTTCAATATAAATTAAAAAATTGACAACATTTAGTCCTTTTTTTATATATCTATTTTGAACACCTTCATCAAGTAGACTCAATTAATATTTATAATTTGAAATGATAATTTATTGGTTAAGTGTCAACCTCAACCAAATTTCTAATTTTGTTTTTCAATTGTAAATGTCGATTTGTATTTGTATTCCACGGGAAGAACAAGAAATAAATCAATGGCTACTTGTCGTAATTCTGTGAATTCGAACTAGAGAAACATTTATTGTCAGTTAGTTTTGAGATTACCCAATTGTAATTCTTGTGAAGTAGGTATACAACACAGATTACATACTCTGTGGTATACAAGTTATGAGTTGGTAAATTCAGTAAGTTTTTCAAACAATAAGGCACTGATCAGGAAAAATTGTACTTTTTGGAATATTTATATTCAATATTAATAATATTGAATATAAATATTCCAAAAAGTACATCTGCCTTTATGTTTATTTAGTTATTCAATTTATCATCCGTTTACTCTATTTGTACAGTTTTGGTTATTTTGAATTTTCTTTTGGTTGATAATTAATATTTTGTCACTATTGGAATTGTATTTCAAGGAAAAAACAATTTGTCATAAAAATATATTATGTTGTGAAGGAAAAAGTGTAATATTATCAATATACATAGCAAAAAATCTCGAAAAGGAAACATCTTACAGAAAAATGTTTCGAATAAAAGGTTGATGATTTTGATGGGGAAGTACATTCATGCCAGAACCTCTTACATTCCCATTGTGGGGGTATGGGGGTCAACTTTGGAATTTCAAATGGGACCCCTTGTTTTTTATAGCAGATTTGTATTGTACGGCAAAAAATACAAATGTTTTGTACGAACAATTTTTCACGATTCGTCACAGATGACGAAATCGAGTCTGAATTTTCGTATGACGTACTCGTATTCTTAACGTACTCGTTCTTTAGTAGATCTATAGTAGAGAACAACAACGAATCAAATGTTCAGTTAAATTTTAATGAAGTCATAAATTTTTTGTCAAGAATTTTCCGCCGAATATCCCTCGGCATTGACAAATGCCCCATAATTTAATGACAAATTTCTCAAGCTCGTATTTTGGTAACAGGCGTAACAGCTCTCTGCTTTCGGCTTCGGGTTTTTAACCAAGTAACGAGCTTTCGATTGTCATAACATTATCTCGTCTATTATCAATGCTCTAGGGATATCACTACTGAGAATCAATTCGGATCACAGATTGGTTCTATTCTCTCTTTTCGAAATTAATTCGTAATATCCATTCCATAACAAGTAATGGAATGAAATTCAGTCGAAATTCATACGAAACTAGGTATTTCAGTATTATTATTACATATCAAGTGATGGAATACTAACATGTTGTGATATAGACGATATAGTAGTCGTGGGGAAAAATATTATAGTTATAGACTAACCTGGAAAAAATACCGCCCATTTTCCATCTATCGGTGATTTGAATGGCAAAAATCTCCTCTTGAGCACCGGTTTCATTTTCGGCAATTTTTTCGAGAACAATTCCGTCCTCAGCGGCCTCAGCTCACTCACGTGTCCAACCTCGTGCACTGCAGACGCCCAGGTACCGTAGTTGCTTTCCGGTTCCCTCGACAAGGGCCCACCGCCCTCCGTCATCTGAAAGTACGTCTCCACCGAGTTCAAGGTGCCATTGAAATTGTTCTCCAAAAATATCACCCCCAGATCGGCGGGGATGCTGTCCACGCCGCAAGAGCTGACGATGTAGATGTTCTTGTTTTTGGCCTCCTCGTTGTACTTGAACTGCATACTTTCCATGTAATACGGTTCGCCGCTGACGTCGACGTGGTGGGTACCTTCCTCGACACACGCCTTGACCACCGTCTCTCCCAGGAACCTGTAGGGGCCGCAGCAGTTGATCACCAGCCTAGCTCTGGATGCCATATTTTTGACGGATTGTGGGTCTGTCAGGTCGGCTATGATTATCGGCCTGTTGGTCGCTTCGGAATCTTCTGTTTCTGCTGCCAGATCCGCCAGCGCTTTTCGAAGGCCGTTTTGGTTTCTTCCCGCCACCCCCCATGTCAGATTTCTTCCCTTCGCTCGGGTTAACTTATGGAGCTCTTTCAAGACGTACTGGCCGGTGAAGCCGGTGGCTCCAAGCAGTATTATATCCAATTTTTCCGCCATTCTGATGCTCCGGTATGAGTTGCTCGCACTTCACACACTGCTCAAGGAACCGGTCAAATCCGTGCTCTTCCCAGCCTAACTTTTCTTCACCTGAAAAAGATCGAACCTCATAAACTGGCTTTATATGAAATAGTGAATGCATCAAGGTCGTTCATGTTTATGCGATGAGGACTTACAGAATGTCGAACATTCTTTGATGTAGTATCATAATGATTATGGCCAAAAAAGGATCCCCAGAAAAAATGAAATTAAAGCATGTGCAGAATAGTATGCGAATTCAAAAGTGTTTGATTGTTAAACGGGTTCAGTGATCCTTCATTATGAAGGTTTTCGTTAACATTACACGTTTGGGTATTTATAATGTTGTCTGTCATATATGATATCGCTTTACCTGAAATGATGAATGGAATTGATGTCGATATAGAAGCGGCAGACAACTAAATTGAGCGTCGTTATTGTTGAAATAGTCTTGGGAAATAATCCATTATTAGAATTATTAAGTATTAATGAATAAGTTATTAAAAAAATATCTATTCCCTTCATATTATTGAGTTCGATCGTCTTCCTACAGTGAAATCGATAATCATATACCTAGTTGTCTATTTTAAGAAAAAATTAATTGAAAAGTCTGCATATCTGTATAAATTGTTTTTACACAATTAATTTATCAGAAACTAAATATATTTGAATAATAATTTGGATGACTATCGAAATTGGTTTTAAATCAAAATTTCTAACCAAATTTATAATCGCATGAAAAATCATCTGAAGAATATCATAGATTATTTTCGAAAATTCATAAAGCATCAATTGACGATCGATTTATAGTTTTTAATACAAAAAATTTCTAAATAATTTTTCAAAAAATTATCTTCATACAAACTTTATATACAGGGTGTAACATGAGTGACTGTCCAAAGCCTAGTGGTGAATGCAGGTCATCCAGGCCTTCCAGAAAAGTAGCTTGTTTTGTATATTAGGACTGTTAATTTCGGAGATACAGGGTGATTCATGAAAATTGGCCTAAATTTCTGATCTTCATAACTTGGGAATCTGCAGTCCGATTTTGTTCAAATTATAACTGTACTTATTTTCGCTATGAAGCAAATATATTCACGGTTTTTACATTTTTCAAGTTGGGTTAAGTCATTTTGTTTTAAATTTTATATCTAGTTTTTGAAGAATTCACAGTTTCATCAAGCATACTTATAATTGATATTTTAAGCCGCCTGTTACAACATTCAGTAGGTGCTGAGAGTTTACAATGGAAGAGAGTTAAACGGAAAGCTATAAAATCCGAAAAATTATCAGATTACATCATATATTATCACAGAAGGGATAAAAACAAGACCGTATTTAAAAAAAGGAACATAAAACACATCATTTTTTTTTTCATTTATTACTCCTTTGAAAAAAGTGTGCCATTCAAAGTGAAAATTTAATTCATTAGACTGAAATAATTTTCTTTCATGCCAATAACGATATTTCTCTTAATCGTGTAAAAAATGTAGATTTCGAAGTCTAAACGAAAAAACTCAATGATCGGAATACTGCCCTGATATCGATTTCACATTAATCGTTTTCAAGGGCTGCATGAAGTAAATGAACCCACAAAATTTGAACAAAATCGGACTGTCGATTCCCAAGTTATGGATATCAGAAATTTAGACCATTTTGCATGAATCACCCTGTATCTGAAACTAACATTCTTAGGTTACTTTTCTGAAAGGCCTAAATGACCTGCATTTGCCACCAGGCTATAGCCAGTCACTTATGTTACACATGAATGATCGACTTATTCATGACTTTATTCAATTTCATTTCTTGAATTGCCATTCACGAAGTATTAAACGCCAAAGCATCTAATTTTCTCAACGATTTCTATAGTTTCCCAGAAAAGCTATATAAATGGCCTTTAGCAGACACATAATTCATGTGAATCGGTCAAGAAAAAAAAAATGTTTCCCCTTTAAAAAATAAAAAGTTGTATCTGTTAAACTAACCTTTTTTAATTTTCAGCCTTTAGGAGTTCCCGGTAGAGTTCTAGTTGGTGAAGGTGTTTTGACGAAAATGTGCAGAAAAAAGCCAAAAACGAGACAATTCTTCCTCTTCAACGACATCCTGGTCTATGGCAACATTGTTATTAATAAGAAGAAATATAATAAACAACATATAATCCCTTTAGAAGAAGTGAAATTAGAAAGTTTGGAAGATGATAATCGTGAGTATGGATCTAACTTGAAATATTTAGTTCATCATATACAAAATTAAATTCAGGCGAAAAATATTTCTGCCTTGAATTAAAGCATTCATTGATAGTATTTGCAGCGCCTTAAATTCACCAGTAGCCTGTTATCTTCCCATAACTTATTCACAAACTAACGAGTATATAATTTCTATATGAGTATGAAACTCTTCAATCATCTACCTAGAAAAATAAGAGCCATTAAAGAAATAAAACTCTTAAAATAGAATTATTCGCAATGTTAGTCAAATGTGAACCATATTCAATACTTGAATTTATAGACTTTTGTCATGTACCGGGTTTTTCACCATAATTTGACCCCCCCTTTAACTTTGTTACTAAAAGAGGTACAAAAAAATGTTTTGTTCAAAAGTTTCACGAAATCGACTTGTGTTTTTTAAAATGATTTCACAAAACGAAATATATACAGAGTGGGCCACATATTGATTGCAACTTCATTTTGTCAAATGAAACACCCTGTATATTTTTCTATGTTTAACTAGCTCTTATTCCCCTGATTCCGAATATATAACATATGTTTGGCCTATCTCCCTTATTCTGAGTAACACAGAGTTTCAAATTTTAAGAACCACCTGGCATGCTCAGTGATCAGTTTTCAAGTGGTAGGCTGCGATAACTCAAAATGCCCTTTTTTGAGTTATCTTGTTGGCAACGATATGACATATAGTCAAATTGCCAACGAGATAACTCAAAAAAGGGCATTTTAAGAACCACCTGGCATGCTCAGTAATCAGTTTTCAAGTGGTAGGCTGCGATAACTCAAAAAAGGGCATTTTAAGAACCACCTGGCATGCTCAGTAATCAGTTTTCAAGTGGTAGGCTGCGATAACTCAAAAAAGGGCATTTTAAGAACCACCTGGCATGCTCAGTAATCAGTTTTCAAGTGCTAGGCTGCGATAACTCAAAATGCCCTTTTTTGAGTTATCTCGTAGGCAACGATATGACATATAGTCAAATTGCTAACGAGATAACTCAAAAAAGGGCATTTTGAGTTATCGCAGCCTACCACTTGAAAACTGATTACTGAGCATGCCAGGTGGTTCTTAAAATGCCCTTTTTTGAGTTATCTCGTTGGCAATTTGACTATATGTCATATCGTTGCCAACAAGATAACTCAAAAAAGGGCATTTTGAGTTATCGCAGCCTACCACTTGAAAACTGATTACCGAGCATGCCAGGTGGTTCTTAAAATTTGAAACTCTGTGGTTCCATGAATATGAGAGATAGACCAAACATATGTTATATATTCGAAATCAGGGAAAAAAGAGCTAGTCAAATATAGAAAAATATACAGGGTGTTCCATTTGAAAAAATGAAGTTGCAATCAATATGTTGACCACTCTGTATATATTTCGTTTTGTGAAATCATTTTAAAAAACACTAGTCGATTTCGTGAAACTTTTGTAGAAAACATTTTTTGTACCTCTTCTAGTAACAAATGTAAAGGGGGGGGTCAAATTATGGTGAAAAACCCGGTACATACAGCATAGGTATAGTAGTTCATTTGTAAAGAATTTTTGACTTGTTTTCATTTTGTGATTGTAGATACAATTCTGGAAATAAATACTTATTAACTTACAAAATCGGAATAAACACGATTAAAATATAAGGCGGAGTTTTATTAAACATTTTCGAGTGAGAAGACCACAAGCCTACACATGACAGAACCAATCCTAATAAGTAAAACTAAAATTTCAGGGTCTTGGCTTTAAAAATTCAAAAGTAACGCAGATTGTGAAGGTGTCCAAAAATCAACGCAAGATTCGAATTGAATTGAAAACACATTTTTTAGTCTTTTGGTTTTAATTATTTTATTGAATCATAAAGTACATATGATAGGGTTATTTATGGAATAACACATCATGCAAATGGCCTCCACGTCTTTGCTTACATTTGAACGCAATCGTATGTCGAAATTTTTCATGACCATTCTGCATAAATGTGGCTGAATTTCGTTGATGCAACGTTGAATCTCCTCCTTTAATGCACGCGTGGTTGTGGGCTTGTTGAAGTAAACCTGTGTGTATTTTGTTTGCAGAATAAAAGCCTTTATTATTATTTCAAATGACCCCATAAAAATAAATCTGATGGGGTTAAATCACACGATCTAAGGGGCCAATTCTGATCACCGAAACGAGAGAGTACACGACCTGAAAATGTCTCATGCAGTAATTGAAGTTTATCACGGGCTGTATGGCATGTGGCACCGTCTTGTTGAAACCACATATCGTCCACATCAATATCAAACAATTTTGGCCAAAAAACTGAGTTATCATGTCGCGATTAAGCACCAGTAACAATTATTGCTTAACCAGCCTCATTTTCAAAAATGTATGGTCCAATTATGCCTCCAACCCAAAATGCACATCAAGAACTGACTACCATGATAGACATTGCCTTATTTGTATGTAAATAACTCAAAACCTTGTTATGTAATTTTTGGTTAGGGAATTCTAACTAGCACCCTTTTTTCAGAATATAGGAATGGATGGCTCATAAGAACCACATCCAAATCATTTGCTGTATATGCTGCAACTGCTACAGAGAAGACTGAATGGATGGCTCATATAAATAAATGTATTGAAGATCTTTTAAGGAAAAGTGAGTTAACTTTTTTTAGTGAACTGAAATTATGTATTTGGATTTATACATATAATAAATACATAAAACTTAAAATCATCTTTTGTTGAATGAATGAAGTGGGATTTTTGCCTACCTTTTGATTTTATTTACAAATGAAAAAAACTTATTCCATAAGCGTTTTAATATATATTTTTTGATAAATCCTATTATCTTATTATTATTAAATAGGTGGAAAAAAAGCAGTGGAGGAGCATGCGGCTGTTTGGGTCCCAGACGTTGAAGCACCAAATTGTATGCATTGTAAAAAAACCCAGTTCACGTTAATTAATAGAAGGGTGAGTGTTGCTTTCATTTTTCCTTTGATCAAGGTGTCTATTAAAAAAAGGTTTGTGCTATCTTTTAAAGAATTAATTTTTCAGCACCACTGCAGGAAGTGTGGTGCAGTTGTTTGTGGACCTTGCTCCAATAAACGATTTTTACTTCCTAATCAGAGTTCAAAACCTCTAAGAGTTTGTCTCCATTGTTACGACATTCTCACATCAACAAAACCTAATAATTCTAATGAAGTGCCTCAGAAAGGTGAGTTCTTGAAAATAAGACATATATTGATTGGATTTCTTAATTTTTGAAACTCACTCAATATTTCAGATCGGATAAATGCTGATACTTCTGGAGAAGAAGATTCAGATGATGATGAAGAAACTGCGAAAGGACATTTAGAATCTGTAAGTAATCAACATTAATTGCAATCACCTAAATTGTTCATTCGTGAGTAGTTCATTTAGTTCATCAGACCAATCAACAATTTCAACAAACCCAGAATATATACCACTCTTATAAAGTGAAAAAAAATCTGTGGTCGTTTTGGCATTCCCATTTAGGTTCAGTATATGTACAAAAGAAAAAACATAGATTTACAAGGTTTCTCAGTTACAAGATGAGATAGAGCGATGCAGTTTTTTTATTGAACCAAAGATTCCAGATTCGGTCCTGCTGTTATAGCTTCTGTGGAACCTGATGTTATTTTAATGATATTTATTAATTTCCAAAAATGGATTTATTTCATTCAATTTTAGATAATTGACTTTATGTTTGCATCTTCTTCTTAGTACGCACCTAACCAAGGTTGGCGATCCTTCTAGCAATCCTAATGTTATTGTATACTGTTATCATTCGAGGTATATCCAAAGTCACTTGAACTAGTCTATAAAAACGCTTGACCAGAGATAATTGCAAAACAGTCATAAACCATAGGCGCACACTTTTCAAACTCTTGAGTTGAAAATAATATTTTTGCGTATGTATGGGACTCAGATGTCGATTCTATCAGAAAACTTGTGACGTGAGTAGATTTCGCTGTTACATCAAAAATGATACTATGTCATTCTACGGTGTTATAATTTGATTATTCTTTATTCTCGACCTGTAATATACTATTAAGGAACGTTATCAACGATGATAAACTGATAGAATTATAAGAGCACGATGTTTGAGATTAATTCGGAAATGTTCTTTCTGAAGATAAGACAAACTAGGGTAGAATAAGTGATCAGTTATTGTCTTCGATCTCTTCAAAAAGACCGCTTCCGCAATCTTCCCTATGCACGAGAGAAGACTGATTGGACGGCAGTCCTGCGGAAATTTAGCATGCATCTTTGCCGCCCTTGTGGATTGAAACCACGTTGGCTTTCTTTCATTTCTTCGGAAAGTGCCTTAGTCGTAGCACAGCAATGACTCTATTCGTCATTGCTACTAAGGCTTTGGAAGATGCACATCTTGAAGAGTTGGAAATTCAAATCATTGGCCCTACTTTCCCCTTTCTTCGCCTATCACCCTACCTCTACAACCACTTCCAAAATGTCAGCATCCCGTGGATTACCCTATATTTACAATTATTTATTCCATTGTATAATACTGCGATTTATTACAGAGAAATTCAAACAAACCAAAACAATAAATACATAAAATTAAATATTTCTAAATGAATTACCGAATTATCCATGAATTCGGTACGAGATGCAAGTTCAAAAAATTATTAAAAAAATGATGTGCATATTCTTCATGATTGATCAATAAATAACAAAGTACTACTTTTTTTATTTAGTTAACATTAAAACATTCGATTAGATTGATCATTATTTTCATTAGATGTAGTTCCTCATCTTTAGGGTAATTTTATTTAACACACTAAATTTTCAGTTTCGGTGGTAGGTAATGAAAGAATTATACCGTTTCAATAGGCAATATTTTGATACAGGTTCAGCGTAATCCACAAGGCTCTTTGGATTTTCATGAAATTAGAAGAATATTCGAATCAAATCAAATATACATAAACAATATATTGAAAAATAAGTAGGGAAAATGATGGATTTTGAATAAACCTTTTTCTCAAATAAAAAAAAACATACTTAGGGTTGAGACTTTCGTGGATGTGAAAAGGAATCAATCCAACAACAGAAGATTTATTGAAAACATTTATTTATGAAGATACTCTGAGTAATTCGTAAATTTATTGACAATAATAAGCTTAATTTTTTTCAGCCAAAATTTTATGGTGACTGTGTTAAACACGATGAAACTCAATAATACCTGCAGACACATGATGTTTAGTCAACTTATTTATATACAAGTATTATTTCTTATGATCATACTTTGAACTAATATTTATATTATTTAAATTAGCATTCATTCTCTTCTAAGATTATCGTTGCTTCGAATTTGTCAGTATTTTCCATCAAGGCATGATTTGCATTTTCGACATTTTGAAGTCAGTTAACTTCAACAATCAATGATGATCTTATTATGAGAATAATTTATTTTTTTGTCGCACATCTGCTTTGTTGAATATCCAACCTGTTATTCCATGTTTTGGAGTTAGATATATATATTTAGGTACAAAATATAATTTATATGCTATTCAACTGCTTGCGGCAAAAATTTGGAAGTAAGGAAATTTCTTGTTCTTTTTTGTTTGATCAATTCATTGTATTCTAGAATTTAACTCAATTGTATTAATTATTAAAATAATAATGCAGTTTTTTTAAATTGCAATACATAAAATTGAGATTTTGTGTTATTCAATAACAGTCAGTTGTCATTATTGCCAAAAATAAAATGCCGCAAGTAATTGAAGTATTTTTAGTTTTGAATTTAAGATGAATAATATATTCGTTATCTGAAACAATTATACGGTTTTTAAATATAGGTAGGTTTTATAATGTAAAAAAATTAAATTTTAGAATTATTGGTAAATTTTGTAGTATTTCTTTACCCCAATCTGAAAGATGAAATTTCATTCAAGAAGTGATAAATTTCATTTTGATGATTATACATTGTTCTTAGAATAGATGCCTTCTAAAATAATAAATAGTGACCTAAATAGTCAAGTAGGTACAAAAGTCGATTCCTGGCTATCTGCAATTTTCTGAAGGCTGAAATTCATTTGTCTCAGTTAACTTCATATCAAGGAGGTCATGTCAGGGTTGTTTGTTTGAATAAATTAATATTATGGGTAGAAGTTTGTAGTGAAAAAATTTTATAACCACTATATCAGATTAGGTAAAGAGTAATTTCGTATTTTTCGCTTCATGAAGATTGTTACAATCATCTAATTCAATTCGAATTGCGCCGTTCTGTCCGATAACTTTTTGCTAACAAGAATTCAAATTCATAATGCCCTCGTCCTATTGGCAAAAAACTCAGACAACCAATTGAGCCTCTATTGAGTCCAAATTCGTAGGCCCTAGCGCGTTGGCCATGGATAGAACAGGTGGTAGTCACTTGGTGCCAGGTCCGGATTATAGGTTGGATGCATAAGAACTTTCCATCGGAGCTCCCGAAGCTTCTGTCATGTTATCAAAGACGTGTGCGACCTGGCGTTGTGTCCTGATGACACATGATTCCTCTGCTATTCACCGATCCTGACTGCTTCTGTTCGATCGACAATTTCAAACGGTCGAGTTATTCACAGCAGAGGGCAGAACTGAGCGTTCAACCATAGGAGAGCAGCACACATCAACTCCTTTCTGGCTTGAACACTGTCTGGGCCGCTTATTTGGCTTTCGACCACGATCTCTGTCGTTTGACATTGTTATGAATGGCCCATCTTTCATCTCCAGTCACCATCCACTTCGGAAATGTGTCGATTTTGTTACGATTCGACAACAATTGTCGGATGGAAATTCGGTCCATAAAGTTTTTTGAATTCTGAATTATAAGGTTCCCATATAATGATTACTTTATTGTTAACATAGCGATCATTTGAAAGAATGAAATAAAAAGTTAAAATTTTAGTTAAAATCAGAATGACACATCGATAACAATGACTGGACTGATGGCATCAGCAGAGCGATCAAATATCCCTGGATTCGTGAGAGCGGTCAGAGAGGTACCAAAGTTTTACTAAAACGCAAAAAAACACGTTGTGGTAATCCCTCTTAGTTGTAAAGACTTGTGTTAATTAATTAAGATTAACATAACGACTCCAGAAAACTAGTTAGATTTTCAAGAGAAAAAGATATAATTTTTCATACTTACCAAGTTAAACAAGATAGTGCCTACAGAATAGTTATCAGACATCTTCATCCCAGTATTCCATCAATTGACATCAAAACAGATATAGAAAAACACGGACATAAAGTTAGGAACATAAGTATCATCAGAGATCGAATGAAAAACACACTTCCGCTTTTTATGTGGACTTAGAACCAAATGAGGACATATATCAATTGCAGTTCATTCTGAATCAGAAAATAAACATCGAACCACCAAAAAGAAATTATACAATGCACCAGATGCCAAGAATATGGGCACTCGAAATCCTACTGTAACAGACCATTCATGTGCGTAAAATGTGGTAGGTAATCAGCATGATTCTAAAACTTGCCAAAAACCAAAATCGACCCCAGCAAGATGTGCCTTATGTGGAGCTAATCATCCATCCAACTACAAAGGATGCCAAGTATATAAACTTCTTTCAAAAACAATAAAAACACTTACAATATGACAGACAGCAAAACATTCCAGAAAGGATTTACGAAAAAGAACAGCAGCCCGATAAAACTATACCTCAACCAAATAGAATGTCATACGCCCAAGCACTCCAGAGAAATAAAGTAAATGAAGATCCTCCCACTCAGAAACAAAACTCGAATTCCTTAGAAACCATGATGACAAGTTTCCTCTCGGACTTAAAATACATGATCACACAGATGATGAACCAGAATCAGATTATGCTTAATCTGCTAACAACACTTGTGAATAAACTGCATTAAAATTCAACAGCTTCATACGTATAGCTTCATGGAATGCGAACGGCCTTCCAAAACACAAAGATGAGTTAAAAACTTTTGTTAATTTATATAAAATAGACATGATGCTGATTTCAGAAACCCACTTCACTGAAAGAACCTTTTTCCAACTCCCACACTATAGTACATATTCCGCCGAACATCCAAATGGTAGAGCACAGGGTGGGTCAGCTATACTTATTCGGCAGAACCTCAAGCACCATACATTGCCAAATTTTGTGACTGAAGAAATACAAGCTACAAATATAACAGTACACACGGAAACGTGGAGCTTCGATTTACCAGCAGTTTACTCACCACCACGACATAGCTTAACCGAAAACCAATATATATGGAGTTTTTTCAGAACTTCCAGCGAAGATTCATAATTGAAGGAGATTGGAATGCGAAGCATAACCACTGGGGATCTCGATTAATAAATCCTAAGGAACGTAACTTGATGAAGGTTTTAACAAGCAGAAATCTTCATGGTGTTTCTTCCGGAATACCAACATACTGGCCAACTGATCCGAACAAAATCCCAGACATCCTTGACTTCTTCGTCACAAATGGTATAAACAGCAATTATATACAGACAGAATCAGCTCAAGACCTATCATCGGACCACTCATCGATTTTGATGACTCTCAGTACAACCGCCAAGTTCCGGCAGAAAAAAAGTACACTCGCAACATCTAAAACCAACTGGAAACTATTTCAAGAATTATTAAGTGACAGAATGAGAGTAGATATTGATCTCAATGAAATTGAGGAATTGGACGAAGCTGCAAGGTATACTACAGAAGTAATTCAGGGAGCAGCCTGGGAATCCACACCAACCCCATCAAAAGAGGATGATATCGAAACAAAATTACCACTGCAAATTCGAGAACTAGTAATTGCTAAACGACAAGCTAGAGGTATATGGCAAAGATCCCGTAACCCACCGGAAAAAACAGTTTATAACCGCTTAGGTAGAAAACTTCAAAAAAGTCTTGAAGATTATTCTAACTCGCAATTTCAACACCACATTCAAAATATAGACAACAACAGTGAACACAACATTTGGAAAGCCACGAAGAAATATAAGAGACCTACAACACGAAAACCTCCAATCCGAAAGACAACTGGGGAATGGGCCACCTCCGATGAGGAAAAATCAAAAATCTTCGCTTTACACTTGTCACAAGTACCGAGACCGGATGATCCACATCCGGGCTACAATGATACAGAGGTTGAGTCTTTTCTTGATATTGCGTGCCAGATGTCTCTTCCCATAAAACCTTTCAGACCCAAGGAAATTCTTCAGGGAATTGAAAGCTAAAAAATAAGAAAGCACCCGGTTTCGATTTGATAACTGCAGAAATTCTGAAAAAACTGCCACAAAAGGCTATATTATTACTCAATATTATATTCAACCGTATGATGAGCCTTTCCTATGTCCCGACCATCTGGAATTATGCTGAGATAATAATGATATCCAAGCCAAACAAACCTGAATACGACGTGAGATCTTATGGACCCATAAGCCTTTTACCAACTCTAGCTAAATTGTTTGAAAAACTTCTACTCAAGAGATTGAAGAAAGATAATATAGATCTTTACACAATACTACCCAACCATCAGCTTGAATTTAGGGAAAACGATTCGGCAAGCCATCAAATACAAAGACAAAAAATTTGTACTGCTGTATTCCTGGGTTCATCGCAAGCATTCGACAAGGTTTGGCATAATGGCCTTCTCTACAAAAATCTTCCTCAGCCATACTATCTAATCAGGGCCGTCGCTAGCCAAATTGCCGCCCTAGGCAAATACCCAATTTGCCGCCCTAACAGTCAACTCTGCAGAATGCAAAAAAATTATTTTGGGTTATCGGGGTCTTCTATCGAAATATGAAAAAGTTGAAGGCGACAGTTTGTAAAATTTTAATTATAATAACATAGAAAAAATATAAACAAAACCAACAAGTTCAAACTTGTACAAAAAATGAAAATCATTTTAGGATTGGTAAGGAACAATAATAGGAATACATAATATGAATGACTAGAACAAAAAATATCTTTCCGGAAAAAATATTCAACAAATTATTCAAAAATTAACTTTTCGATCATTTATTCAAATGATCGAAAAGTTAATTAATTAAATGTCAAAATTGGCATTTAAGGATTGGTAAAAACGAATAATATACATGACGAGTATAAATAAACAAATGTAAAGATAGAGATACATAATATAAATGACTAGAAGAAAAATATAAGTACAATATACATATAATGAGATAAGTTGATTAGTGATACAAATCTGGAAATATTACTCAGAAAATTCAAAGAACTCTTTAGAAATTAACTTTTCGAGCTTTCATTTTTGCAAATTTGCTCACAAGTTCTTTGATATCTAATGATTCTGCCATTTCAGATTCAATGGATAGATAAGCTACATTATTTCAAATTCGAATGCGCCCACCCCCAAAACTAATTAATTTGATAAAAAATCATGTGTGAAATTCTTTGAAATTAAAAAAAAAGTATTCAACACTTTCTTCTTGGAATTCGGATTTCTGAAAAAAATTGAAAATGCCGCCCTCCAATATTTGCCGCCCCGGCAAAATGCCAATTAGCCAGCCTCCAGAGCGGGCCCTGATTCAGTATTTAATTAAGAAAAAGTTCTTCAAGGGGCAATTGAAAGTTCCGGGCGAGGGAAGTATGAGAACGTTTTAGAAAAATATTATCTTGAAATTTTTGTTTTCTCTTTCGGCACCTTACATTTTGAACATGTGAATTTTTGTTCATAAAGTAGAATATCGTAACTGAATCTAAGCGCCCCAATTTTTCTCCAGGGGGCGCCTGGACAGTTTTGGGGCGCACTACTACCACCCCGGAAACGTACCTGAAAGAAGCACGGATCATATTTCTTTGGGAACATTATACCTATTTTGAAATAAATGAATATGATTTTTTCTATTAAGTCTATCTCATCATCCGACGCTTCGAACGTAGGTACTTCCCAGTTCCGAAAAATGATAATAATAAGGAAATGATGAAAAGAAAAAATTATAGAACTTACCTTCAGTAATCTACTTTGAAATCCTTAAATCCAAAGGCAAATCGAAAAATTCAGAATATAACACTCACTTTGCACATACAGTACGATCAAAAAAATATTGTTATATAATGGAACGTGGTATAGAATAAAATAAACTTCTCAGATATGTATTTCTTAGGAAGGATGAGATGGAAATGATGAAATGGAAACGTTTCTCGTATATTTTGCATTCATCTGGGAATAGGCATTCTGGTTGAAGAATTCTGGAGAAAAATATCCTCCACCCGCTATCCTAATAAAGCAATAAAATTGAGCATTGTAGCAAAGAGAAGCCCGACAAGCCTGATTAGTACATGTGTTTTTTAGCATCAATATCTCGTAAACAGTAAACAGCTGTGAGAGGGTTTACACGACATCTGGATATTTATGAGTTGTTGTGTATAATGCGGCACCTCTGATAGTTTAAAATGTTGATTAAATTGTCTGTATATTTTCGTGTTGTTTCTAACCGATTTAAATCTCATTTCTTACTTTGAATTTCTACACATATGATTTTTGTTGATCAAGATTGAAATTCCGCCCCAGAATTTTGCCGCCCTAGGCGGTCGCCTCCCCTGCCTACCCCCTAGCGACGGCCCTGTATCTAATTCTAAAATCATATCTCACCAATCGATATTTTGCTGTGAAACAGGGTGATGCTCTATCTGAACCAACTAAAATAATAGCAAGAGTACCATAGGGAAGTATACTAGGTCCACTGCTTTATCTCATATATACATCCGACATTCCAGAGAATCAGAACACTACAATAGCATCATTTGCAGATGACATAGCAACACTCGCAACCCATGAAAATGCGGCTACAGCTTCCAAAAAACTCCAAGAACATCTGAATGAACTGGAGAAATGGTATCGACAAAGGCGTCTAACCATCAATGAAAAAAAATCAGTCCAAGTAACTTTCACCAACAAACGAAACATATAATATAACCACCAGTTAAAATACATAGAAATCAAATCCCGGTTAAAACAGAAACCAAATACCTAGGAATCCACTTAGACCAACGCCTCACCTGGAAACAACACATTCAAGCTAAAAAGGCGCAAATAATTATCAAATTCCGACAAATGTACTTGCTAATAGGCAGAAAATCCAAGCTATCCCTCCAAAACAAGGTACTGATTTACAAAGATATAATTAAACCAATATGGACATACGGTATTCAATTCTGGGGATGTGCCAAGGCCTCAAATATCCAAATAATACAGAGATTGCAATCCAAAATACTTCGGTCGTTAACAGATGCACCTTGGTACGTTTCCAATTTGACGATACATAATGATTTGAAAATCCAATTTATTGATGAGGAAATCAAAAAACGATCAAGAAAATATCAACAAAATCTGAAAGGGCATGAAAACAGCATAATAGACAAACTAGCAGAAAACCCATTCAACAGAAGGAGACTACAGAAAACTTGGCCATTTGACTTCAATTGAAGTTTTGTGAATAAGAAGTGTCAATATGTTTGATAACTTCTACATGTCATTTTAAATTCATCACATTTACTTAATACTTTTCTAGAGTAGATGTAAATTTCAATAAAGGATATATAAAAAAAATGTTCAAATTATACAAGTTAGGGGTAAGCGAGCGTTTCAGGCGCCTCTATTTGAGAGGCGGCAATTCGGCCCAGTTAGCTGGCCGCCTTTCATAGTTCGTACTTGATTCTTGAGAAAACATAAGAGTGTTCCGTTCCTGTTTTTCCTTGTAAACCGGTTTCCTTCCTAGTTTCCCTTTTGTGTTAATATTGACTTTCAGTTTCTCACGTGGAGTCGCTTCTGGAATATCGTTGTTTTGTTTGTTATCCCAGTTAGTTTTTTTGAGCAATACTGAAACTTTGCATTCCCTACCGCCCTTAGTATCTTATGGTGTGATAAGTATTAGAACCTAATAATTAGGTAATCATTCTTCGATTGTACGCAGTGTCATGTCAAAGTTGGATTATGTTTGATAAATTTAACAGTGTGTAAGATAAGTATTTGTATTTTGTAATGTCAAGAAATTCCAACAATAAGGCAAGAAGAAAATCTTTATTATATTGATGATAACTCTAATTGCGGTGTTATCTGATAATGTTTGGGATGTTATGTAAAATACTATTAAATAAACACTCTGAAACAATAGATTGGTTCATTTCCAGATAGTGGATTGTTTTAATCAACTCCTGCGAAAATCACGTGTTTAAAAAAAAAATTAATTCTCTTTACTCAGAGGGGCAGCAAATAGTGTTTGGCCTAGGGTAGGAAATGAGTCTAATCCGGCCCTGCCTTGAATATTTAATTTTCCATCACCAATTCCCACTTGGTTTAATTATCTGTTGTTAAACACTTGCGATAAAGAATCTATATAAACAATAAAGATCCCAAGTTAAATTTGAAAGAAACGGCTTCGACAACCATTTTGAATGAGAAAAATTATTTTGCTCTGTGGAAGTTGTTTGCTCACAGAAACTATTTTGGTCATATGATTGATATATAAACGTCAAGTATGAAGTATGTCAACTTGATATCCTTCAAAAAGAAATAGAGCTAAGTTGAAGTAAGGATTTATTTATCACATGATAAGTTATTGAAGGAGTGTAGGTTGAGCAGTATTCTTGAAACATTCCAAAATGCCCATTTGTGGACCAAAATTGTCGATATGTGGTATAATTCTAAGCATTTGGGGAATTATCCAATTGGTAAGAAAGTTATACTGAAGTTATAATTTGTTTCTGAAAAAATATGTTCAAGGGTCTCATGGGAATATTCTATTTCTTTGGAGCAGTAGCTCTTTCTGAAGATCTTCCAGAAGTAGAATTTGATCCAGAACACGGCTTGAAAGATTTTTATTCCAAAATTGATGCAGGATATACACAAGTAAATAGTTTAATTATGTTTTTATATTTTCTAAATGATTTTTCTTTCAGAATGCTTACAATTGTTGGATAGCTGCTTTGTTATACCTGGCTACGTTAGTATTTTCAGCGCAACAATTTTGGGCCAATAACCGTTCTTCATTAAGTGTTTGAAATGTTTCATTTGGTTTTTCTCAAAAACTTGAAATATTCAATTAAAAACAAATATTGTGTAAATATTCATTTCATAGGTTTTGTAGATTAGCTGAAATTTCAATCAATAGGATTCATTGAGTTCTAGTTGTAAATGTCTTGTTTCAATATAAGTTTGTTACTATTATTCACACTAGTTATCTCAATCTCGAAATAAATAGTGGAGTTTGAGATATGATTATGATTTATGTTCATTATACAGATGTCTAAATCAATGTGTATATTTATTTAGTACTGACAATTTCCAAATAATGATATTCACCAAGTATTACTGGAAATTCAATTAATTTTAACATACTATTTATATACAGGGTTAGCCAATTGTGCTCGAACGGTCGATAACTCTTGGGAATTTTGTGTCAGGAGAATGATTCATTTTTTGACAGTGTCGACACATTACTCAGTGCATAAGCTTAAATTGTTTTTGACTCTACCGGCTGGTCAGAAAGTAGTGAAACATGATAACATCCTGTTTTTTCCAAATGAGAATGCCTAATTCTGATTTTGAAATAGCCCACATGTCATCTTTTATCAGTGATTCTCTTTGATGTAGGCCATTTTTTTTTTGGGAAATTTCATGGAAGATATCATTTCTCGAAAACGGTTTGAGATAATTGTAGGATTTATTTTTTATTGAATTCCCGAAAAGTATTCAAATGTACGGATCACTCTTCAGGTGATCTGAAGGAAACTGCAATTTTTTAAGAATTACCTTCTGTTTATTCAATGGCATACCATGATTTTTTTTATCTGAGGGATACCCTAGTGAATAGTCTTCATTTTTTGTTGAGACATAGTTTGCCTAAAATGAATAGTTTTCAAAATACTCCGCATTTCATGTGTCTTTCAGGGACTGGCAGTATACTTTTCATGCATACAATTTCAAAGAAATAAGATTACTGAGCTCTGCTTTATACCTACTAACGATATCAATTTAAATTTTTCGAATCCATCTCGTCTAGAGTGTCTTCTTTCAGGATATTTCTGTACATAAATTCGTGATGCAAGGGAAGTATTGCTTTCAGCTTCTCCAAGGCAATAAACCATTGATTTGTTCCTCTAATTCATGGTGGATCTGAAGTATTTTAACAAATGTTTCCAAATATTTTGATGATTTCTTCTTTTTTAAGAAACTGCAGTTTCTTTCTGACCACTCTTCATGTATAGACCATTTGATTGTCAAGGATCGGACATCGAGACGTTGTACGACTCTTGGAGCTGTTGTTGAAACTGACATCATTATTCATTGATAGCTCGTATAACGTCACCTGAAAAAAAGGTAGGATTAATGAGATGCCTAGAAAGAGGAAACGGCTAGAACTAGCGACCGCAAAAAGCAGCAGGTCTAGTAAGGTCAATCAAGGAGATTAACATATTGTTCAAGATTATAATGAACAGGCCTACAAGAAGTATAGAAATAAATTGATAAAAAAAAACTAAGGCAAAATTACCAGTAACAAGTCGAGCTCGACTGCTTTTTGGAGTTGTGTAAATAATATAATGAGTTGCAATCCTGAGAAAAATAAACGATTAGAATCGGGGTATGTATCTACGAATGAATATGAGATTACCGAGGAATTAAACGTGCATTTTTCTACCATGGGGAGGAACTTGTTGGATAGATTAAATCGGGGCCGGAACGAAATTATTTTGATTAGAGCTTCAAGTAGAGATTCCTTTTACTTAGCGGAGGTTGGTGAAAATGAAATTGTTGCGATTGTCGATCTGATGAAGAATGGGACCGAATGGAATTACGCCTGAAATACTAAAGAGCATAAAGCATATGATTGCAAAACCAATGATTTTTAATGATTTAGAACTGGAACGTTTCCCGCTGCCTTCAAGCATACGATCATAAAGCCAATATATAAAAAGGGCGATAAACTTAATGTGGACCTATATATCCCTTATCTCAAACCTGTCCAAATTTTTCGAGAGATTACTTAAACATTGTTATTTGCAGAAGAATGAAATATTGTCCTATATAGACAGTTTGTGTTCAGGGAGGGGAAGTCAACTGAGGACACAATAGCTGCGATCTCGGCTATACTACATAAGAGAATTGATGAGAGGTGTCCTACTTTGTGTGAGTTTGTTGACCTGGCCAAAGCTTTCGACACGGTGAGCCATGAACAGTTATTGCTCGTGCTTGAGAACGCTGGATTTAGAAGAGTAGCGTAAACGCTCTTGGAAAGGTTTCTGAAAGATAGAAAGCAGCAAGTACAAATTGGACAGTCTAGAAGCAGTACCTCAAATGTCGAGTATGGAATACCCCAGGGTACAGTTTTGGGTCCGTTGCTGTTCAGCTTGTATATTAATGGTCTGTTTAAACTTGAACTAGAAGGAGGCATAGTGGGATTTGCTGATGATATTGTGGTGATTTACAGTACTGGTGACTGCAGAATGTTGAAGGCTAAATCTGAAAAGGATTTTGCTAATGTGGCTAACTGGTCCAGTAGTCGACTCTTATCAGTCTTCTTTGACAAAACATGTTTTGTGCCGTTCACGGGTTCACGTTTTTTATATGCGCGCTACTTACCCAATTACAGTGCCCTGGATGTGAACTGTGGTTGATTGCTACGAGTGTCAAATACCCTGGTGTTTTTTTGGATGGGCACTTGAGATGGGACACACAGATAAATAATCTGGTGAATAAGCTAAGACCCATTTTATATAAGATGAGATACCTCACTAAGGTGCTTACAGTGGATCAGTCACCTTAGATATGGTATCACAGCCTGCTCCCAAGGCCTTGGGGAGCAGCCTTAAATGTATATCTGAAAAGGCTAGAAATCGTTGAAAATAATATAAGGCATGCCAGTTACTTACCCTTACAAATCAACTATATTCAGTTTCCGGAATTTTTGATTTGAGACAACTCTATTTCTTCATCGCAACAAGTAGACAGTATAAGTATCGATCGGAAATTGTTTACATAACACGAGGAACATAAAAAATACGGTTGTTACATCAAGACTTAAATAAAGTATCATCCAGCACCCAGATTTTATTCTCGAATCCCTCCAGAATTCAAGAGCATAAATACCTTCAAGCTCTTTAAGTCCAGACTTAGGAAGTGGTTGGCTGGAAAACCTAGGTTGTGGGTACACCATTGTGTTGACGTTAATATGTACATCTACTGAATTTGGGATCTACCTGTCCTGATTTGCTTATGTCTGACTTTAAGAATGTTTATTGTTTCAGATTGATCTTGTTCTTTTAAACCATTCTTGTTATATTGTCTTATAATATTTATGTTATCTGTCTTTTGCAAACTATATTTATTGTTGATACAGATAAAATTGTTACTTTGTTGTTTATTTTCATATCTTCTCATGTAGAAATAACTGAATTGATTGTTTGCGCTTTCAAGGCTTTCCTTCAGCATGATCTATTATTCATTCACCTCTAAATACATTTTTTGAATGAACATATTATATACTATTGTGAATTATTATTACTTGTAGAGTAATCCATACATTTGCAGAAGAATTGAAATTTTTTCGGGAAAATAATTGAAAAATCATACAATCATTTTGAATGGTTTACAAGATTTGATTTCTAGTTCAAACTATAATATTCATGAAATTGCCGAAAAAAGGGGTTTATGTCCAAAAGTACCGAAGATAAATTATGGCAAGTAGGGTATTTCAACATCAGAATTTCATGTAGAATATGAGTATGATATGAAGAGCATTCTAATTCCAAAAAACAGGGTGGTATCGTCTGTATCCACTTTCGGACCAGCCTGTAGTCAAAAATAATTTAAGCTTATGCACTGAGTACTGTCGATGCCCTCAAAATTTGAATAATTCTCCCAATTCTCTTCAAAAAATAATACCTATACCATGTGATTAGAATGAAGTAACTTCAAGGTAATTTGTCAATTTGTTATTAATCAAAGAATTCCTGATTTTTCAATAACGTTATGATTAACTAAGCCTTGAATTCAGTTTAAATTATATCTATGCTGCATATATTTTTAGAGAGTACATTAAATAAGCGAGGTCCTAGGATTAAATGAATGCATTCTAGCTTATCCATCATTTTATTTAATTCTCTGATATAATTTAATATAAAAGTTTCAAAAGAATTCAAAAATGGATGTTTATCAGTGACTTTGGGCTTACATTAAATTCTTGTCAAACTTTATATATATATAACTCCACATGAATATTGTTTATATGTACTAGCAAGATAACTTCCTGGTTTCTTTAAAAGGAGTTCTACAAGGCAGAAGCTCCAGAAATAATTTCAATAAGTTCTCTGGTGATAACAGCTTGTCTAGTACGATTGAAGGCTAAAGTCAATTTATCAATGACTTCAGTAGCATTTTTACTTGCATTATCCATAGCCGTCATTCTTGAAGACTGTTCACTACAAGCTCCTTCTTTAAGAGCATAGTAGATGAGAGAAGCAAGTGAAAATTCTAGATAACTCTGAATAACCTCATCATCTAAAGAGTCGTAGATAGATAATTTTGGTGCAGCCTGAAAATTAAGCACATGTATATTTAAATTTCTCAAGGCAGTAGAGCTGGATTATTAGAGAGTTAATTCCTGCTTAATAATGAAAAGCAGATACGAAGTCAGTATTATTTTAAAATATTTCTTTTCATATGGAAATAGTTGTTCTCACCTGAACAGAATTCAAGCTGAATACTGGTAATGATTGAGTGTTATAAGATACAACAGACTTAAAACGATTGTAGATAATCTCTCCAGAACCAAATTTATAACCAGATGCAATGACAGCATCAGCTAATTTCGAAGCATCATTGAAAGTGGGAGGCAGACGACCAATTTCATTTGCCGCCATAATAATATTTTTGCCATAGAGACGACCCAAAAGTGCTCTAGATTTGTCCCCAACACAGACTATTTTAATATTCTGGTCGTCTTTCATAAGTTCATTACGAATAACTTTGGCTACATTAGAATGTATAGCACCACATAATCCTGAAAATTATTTTATTTATGAGTTTTCTCAATCTGTATCACTCAAAATTAACTTCAGGATTTTCTTAAAAAATAAAGAAAATTAACCTCTATCTGATGATATAGCAATGTATAACTTTTGGGGTACATCAGTTGGAGCCGTCACTTCAGCCTTCTCATAAAATTGGGATGCACCTGCACCAATTGGTCTGGCTTGCTTCAATTCACGTTCAGCACGATTGTACTTAGCAGCTGACACCATCTTCATTGACTGAGTGATTTTCTGGATATTTTTAACAGATTTCAATCGAATAGAAATAGCTTTAAGGGTGGCCATACCCCGCTGTTGTGATATTTGTGCATTTTGAGCTAGAGCTGGTGCTAAAGTCCCAACTATGCCGAACATTTTTTTCTACAAAATGTAAAAATTGTATTATGTAAGAGCAAGTTATGAACATCTGACGTTAACCTTTGCAGCCAGGTTTTAATAAGAAAATATATAAAATTATCTTCCGTAATTTTATAAATCATACCTGAGGAATTCAAGAATTCTAGAAAAATAATTGAGGAAATATAACAATTATATTTCCACACGAACTGCAAATGATGGCCTTTTGAAAGAAAGCAGTCGGCAATCCACAGATTTTGGTGGACTCGACACTCGACTCTGTGAAGCTGACAGCTGACTTTCCTATTGAGTAGTCGATGACTACAGAAGCACTGAGCAATCACAAAATATATCTCTTCGTTCCAAATCGCGGTATTGAAATACCGTCCCATCCCTAATGTTTAATCTCGCAAACAAGTTTTTTATTCGAAACTAAAAGACTAAATGCTTTTCTGAAAGTATACAGCTTGTTGTATGTTGAAAGCTATAGGCATCTGAAAATAAGAATGCAGCGCCAAGGTGAGCAGACGTAGAACTATAAATGTTGACATTGGAGTGTTTTGTTGTATTAGTTGTTTGTGTATTTGCGTTATTAAAATTTGATTTTACAATAAATATAAAACTTTTCAGACTTCTATAGTGAACAAGTGTGTTACTGTGTATATAATATTTTCATTTTAGGTAAATGCGGTTGGTATCATCATTTGTTTCAGTTCAGTCTAGTGATATTGAAAGTTATGCAAGGATGGAAGACTTCGAAAAATGACGAATAACAATCGTGTGCATATAATATGTGAACGGTTCAATCAACATTATTATACTACAGGATTCTAATAGTACCTTTTTTAGGTCCAAATGGCAAGACTGAGTTTAGTAGAATACTTGGGGTATTTAAAGGCACAAACACTGCTAGAAGTGTTTATGAAGGTGAAGAAGTTTTAAATGCTGGTCACATAATAAAAATTTTACATGTTATTTGCATGACTAATAAACTTCAGTTGAAAGGTTTTTTACTTATCCGAATTGATCATTTCACGTTACCCTTCAATTATACAGTCCCAACAAAATATTACAAATGCTAATGTATCAAATGTTTTAAGTAATACTACAGAAAGTCGCATATCCATTTTATTTATTCATTATTCATTTTACTCACAGAAAACCATTTCACTTGGTTTTCTCTATTTTTTGTATATTCATGTCATTAGTCCCTCATATACATCGATAGTTTAATTTGAGGGAGTACTTTTTGTTTAATTCATGTATCTGTAAACTTTGATGATGAATATATGTCCCCGACTTTTGCCTATACGCGTAGGATTTCTCCTCGCCGTCGGCTTCTCACTCCTCGCTAAGAGGAACATTCACTCAATCCCAGATATTTAAAATAACAGAAGGGTAGAGGTCGGTCGTGTCCGGTCCTTGTGGTCCCCCTGGTTCTTGTCGAACTTCTGGTCCTCTTACACGTGATCCTTGGACCTGTCCTTCGCTTCCTAGGAATTTTCTCACCGTCCTTGCAGTACCTAAAAGAACAGCTTTTTGCATTATATTACATATATACTCACTAAGTCCCAGTTGCTTGATATTCCTCTTGAGATTTTTGGGCACTATTCCAGTTGTTGAAATGATAATTGGAATAGTTTTCGTTGATATCATTCCCCACTGGCGCTTTATCTGAAATTCGAGGTCCCTATATTTTGAAATTTTTTCGACCTCCTTTTGACGCAGGTTGTTGTTATTTGGTATTGCTACGTCAATGAGTAATGCTGTCTTTTGATGTTTATCGACTAGTAATATATCTGGTCTATTGTGAGGGACTGTTTTATCAGTCAAAACTGTACGATCCCAGTACAGCTTATATCGTTCGTTTTCCAGGATGGTCTCCGGTCGGTACTTGTAATATGGCATTTTTTCAGAATGAATTAGTTTTAATATGGTTGCCAATTCTTGGTGTAGTATCTTTCCTACTGCATCGTGTCTCTCTTTATATTCATTTCCTGCAAACATTTGACATCCTTCCGTGATATGTTGTATTGTCTCATTTGTTGGACACCCATATCGGCATCGATCGTCAGTAATAGTTCGATCCTTTATGATATGCCTGCAGTAATTTCTAGTTGAGATCACTTGATCTTGGTTGGCTAAAAGAAAACCTTCCGTTTCTGGGTACATTGCACCTGATGTGAGCCAATAGTTCGACGCTTCAATGTCGACATGATCCTGGTTCACCTCGTTGAAATGTCTTCCATGCAGGGGCTTCTCTCTCCATCTTTCCAGTTTTTCTTGGTTTGTCTGGTGGTTGAATGAAAATTGCTCTTTGTGAAGTTGTAAAGGTGTTGATTCGTCTGCTTCACACAGTATTTTGTAGAACTCTGATGTACTTGCTTGATGTCTGAAGTATTCCCGTAGGCTTTCATTCTATCTGCCCACTAGCAAGTTCCATGATGTCCGTAAGACCTCTGCCTCCTTTATTTCTCGGCAGTGTAATCCTCTCAGTGCTGCTTTTCGGATGGTGCTTGTTTGCTTTTGTCATCAACGTTCTCATTTTACGTTGCAAGTTTTCGATGTCTGTTTTGCTCCATGGGACTATACCGAATGAGTATGTTAGAATTGAACATGCATATGTATTGATGGCTCTCGTCATGTTCCTGCTGTTGAGGATTGTTTTTAAGATTTTTTTGATTCTCCTAATGAACTCAGTCGTTAAGTCTTGCTTCATTCTTTGGTGGTTGATTCGTCGGTTCTGTTTCATTCCAAGATATTTATAAAGATCATCCGACTTCATTGCTTCTATTTGCTGTCCATTTGCGAGAGTGATCGGTTCATCTTTTATTCTTCCTCTCACTACGCTGAGAGTACGACATTTGTCCAATCCGAATTCCATACCTACATCTTTCGAAAAATGTTCCACTAGTTTGACCATAATTTCTAGGTGGTTCTTATTGCCTGTTTTCAGTTTCAAATCATCCATGTACAGCAAATGATTGAGGGTGGTAGTATTATTATTTCCTTTAATGTTGAAATCCTTTTCAGTAGCGTTTAGCTGTTTAGAGAGTGGGTTCAGCGCCAAGCAGAACCATAAAGGGCTCAAGGAGTCTCCTTGGAAAATTCCCTTCGTAATTGGAATCAGTTTGGTTTTTATGTTTGCCGTGGAAAGCTCGATGTTCGTTTTCCAATTGTCCATTGCAAGCTTTAGAAAATTGGTTATAATTGGATCGATCTTGTATATCTCCAAAATTTTCTTCAGCCAGCCATGTGAAAGTGAGTCGAAAGCCTTTTTATAATCAAAATAAGTCATGAAAAAATTTCTACGTTTCTTGAAGGCTTGGATGCATATGATGGAATCTATTACCAGCTGTTCCTTCGATCCTTGTGCATTCTTGGAACATCCTTTCTGCTGTGTTGTAATTATTTTATTTTTCTTGCAATGTTTGTAGATACGAGATGCTAAACATAATGTGATGATTTTGAATATTGTTGGTAGGCATGTTATAGGTCTGTATTTTGATGGATTCATAGTGTTTTGAAAATCCTTCGGTATTAGGTAAGTGATACCTGTTGTTAAAAATGTTGGCATTTCTGTTGGATTATTTATTATGTTATTTATGTATTCGACTAGCCTGCCGTGCAGACACCAAAACTTCTTCAACCAGAAGTTGTGAATTCCATCTGGGCTTGGAGATTTCCAATTGTGAGTGTTCTTCAATATTTCCTGTAGTTCTTCAGACGTTATTACACTATGTGGCATACTTTCTATGGTCTCACATGATTTCTATTCTCTTCTTATCCAACGCGCTTTGGAGTTAAAGGGAGTTGGTGTTGACAGTTGATCGGTCCAAAAACTCTCCATATCTTCGGCGCTTGGAGGACTCCCTAATTTTGTTGACGGTTGGTCATTAAGCATTCTATAAAATTTCTTTTCGGAGTTTTCAAAAATCATATTGTCATGTTTTCGTTTATAGCTCTCATTGTATCTTCTCGTTCGTTCAGAGCACAGAATACTAAATATATTCAGAGTTCAGAGTATACACTTAATTTTTGTTTGAGTGTATCTAGAGTTTCTTGAGCACTTTCATTGTTGGCGTCGTAGTTTGCATGTCGCCTATGGCGATCCATAATTGCATCCACTATTTTTTGTAGTTTTCTCGACGGAGAACCTTTTTCAAATTGTGTTAACCTTCCTATATCTTGTCGGAGGCTATGTACTTTTGCTTCTAGCCTATTTTGCCAATGTGGTTTGTTATGCTGTTTTTTCTGTGCTGGTTGCTCACTTCTAGGTTTTGGCTTCACGCCGAGCACTGCTGATATTGTAGAGGCTGCACAGTAGGTAATAAGATGCAATGACTCTAGGTTCTGGTCATTCGAAAAAAACGTTGGAATTATCTCTTTGTTCATTATGTGCAGAATATGTGAGAGTTTTTTCGATGTCTTCAGTCTAGGAAGAATTGGTCGTTTGAGAGGATCAGTACCCTCGAATTCTATGAAATATCTATTCATTCTCATTGTAACAGATAATTGTTCTAATAGATCTCTTCGACTTTCTTCTCGGTTTTCCATAGTTGCAGTTTGTATATTCCGCCATTGCTCATCTCTTACTAGTGCCAAATCTCCGCTGTTTTGTTCCTCAGTATTAATTTGTGCATTGGTGTTGTGTTGGTTTTCAGCACAATCGTAGTTTTCTTCAATTGTCACTTCGTTGTTAGTGAGGTTCCTATTCTATAGCCTCAGTTGGACTTCATTTTTTATGGTGTTAAGTCTCTCATCGGGTACAAGTTTATTTCTCAATATGACCCGGTATTGGTCGGCTACTCTTTGTTCAGAAACTTGAAGTTCGGGATAGTTTCTGTGGAATTCTGCAAACAGCTTTTGCCGGTAGCCTATTTTATCCTCTTCCATATTAGTGACTTCATAGTATATGCGCATGATCGTTTCATTTATCGAACTTGTCCATTTCATGCGTCTTCTTGGTAGACCTGCTTGGGTGAGTGCTGGTTGGGGATCCTGCACAGCACTTTCAGCAGTCGGAGAAAAACGTGTTATTCTTCTCCTAGAATGTTGAGATTGTAGAGGCGTAGCATTTTGTTCGACAGACGCCCGTCTCCTTAGCACTCTGTCACCGACGTCCCGCATACTGTCATGTCCAGCGCCGGCTCCAGACACGCCCTGACGAACCTCAGGCAGCGGCTCTATATTTATATTCCTTAAATTCACCATCATTCACGGGTTCCTCCGTGTCGTGGAGGAGACGGCCTTTGATCGCTTTTTACGATCCGCAGAGCTAGGGTGGGAGAATTCTTGAGCTGGTTTCCACACGGCTTCGTCCGTTACCCTGGACAGGGACCCTTCGACAGGTTACAGCTTCCCGAGTCAGGGAGCTCCTGGAATCTGCGGTGGGCAGGAGTCGATTCAACTCTCCTGATAGGTGAATCGCTAGGGATTTTCCTACCCGCTACCCGCAATATATATTATTATTATTATTATTAAGACTCAATTTACATGAGATGTTTCTAAAATAAATTTATATAACTAGGTTACTTACAACTACTCATATTGATACCTATTTATCCAATTATATTATTGCTTGACTAATGAATCATCAAAAATAATGAGAATTCAATTGAAAATATTTCACTTATAAAATGTATTTATTTTGAAAATATATTCGGCGTATTATACGACTATTCTAAAATAATTAAAATGTGATAGAGAAGTATCATCAGTGTGCCCTGAAAAAAAATATATAGAATTTCAGAGTACATGCCCAAATGTTTGTAAGGAATTTTTCCAATATTGTGTAAAGGTACCTTAGATTTGAAGACTTAGAAACAAAAACTTCGGTATGATTTTTTGAATGTCTGTTATAAATAATTTTTATGAAGAATCAATTAATGAACGACTAGTCCATTTGCTGCATACTAATTGGAAAATGCTGTATCTCATTATTTCTAAGTAATCTAATTCCTTAAAAATCTATATTCTGCAAATATTGAATTGGACAAATTGGTTACAACACAAGCAATTGTAAATATATCTTCAACTTTCTTCACTAGAGACCACTGCAATTTACCTCCTAAAATTTTAAATATCTTAATACGCTGATTGACTCTTTCAATATGTACTTGAGCAGCTGCTATTTTAGCATTTAAAAATGCTTCCTCGGTACTCAACTGTTTTTTATCTATAAAAAATGGTAGCCTGATCAACTCTATTTTAAAATGGTGACAAACAAGTTTTCTTTGTTTCAATCTTTCAGATCTACTACTAGAACATTCAGGTTCTGCCTTTGTGGTAGTAGATCCAACAGGAAGATTTCTGAAAGGCACAGCAGTCTTTTTCAAACATATTTTCTGTGTAGAACTGGAATCTGTAAACGATTATCCCCATAAATATAGTCTAAAATTTCATGTGCTATCAGTGCTTACCTCGATAAAAATAATCATCGATAAAATGCAGGGAACATACTTTCATATTTCTTGTCACTGGTTTATCGATTTTGAGTTTCAGTTGCCAAGCTTTTTGTCGATCTATCAGCACTTTACTCCCCAATTTCCCTTCCAACCAAACACGATATTTATTACCAGTTTGAGGGAAACATGGAACTTGATATTTGAACTTTTTTTTTCTCAGGAAGAACACTGTGGAACTGAACAATAGCGATTCGAACGACTCTTAAAATGATTTAAAAAAATATAAATATTTGTAGAATATCACACAAAAACAAATCAGAATGCAAGAACCTCAGAGGAATGAAAAGGACTGACTACCTCTGAGGCAAGAACCATGTCAACATTTTCAGTTACTCTGATTGTCACCAGGTGGCATAGCGCTTATGTTGATTCGCCTATGTACAAATAGTTAAATGTAAGAATTATGTGAATTTTTTTCTGTGACAACAAATTTCCATTTCTATGATATAACCATTGATTGGTTAACCTCACATTTTTGTTGACTTGGTTAGCCTTGGTTATTCGGTTATTCTGGCAAACTAATTTGCAACAGAAGTTTATACATTCATTTCCACTATATTTAGAATTATCCAAAAATTAGTGATTCAAAATGGTTCGTAAACTAAAATATCATGAGCAGAAACTTCTGAAGAAAGTCGATTTTATTGATTGGTCAGTGGATAATAATTTGCATGAAGTGAAGATACTAAAAAAATATTACATACAGAAAAGAGAGGATTATACGACGTAAGTTGATTGTTCTAGTTTGAGTAAAACTAATTATTTCCGCAAATATTAACACTGTTTCTACAACTAGATGTTGCCTTCTTTAGATGAGTATGATTATTAACTTTCTGCTTTACATTGGTTTCCTTAAAACCAGTATACATTTAAAAGTGAGATCTTGGAAATTCGAAGGTTTTTTAACCAAAAAAGAAATGAAGATTTGTTCAGGTCTGTCCAGTCGTTCAGCAAAATATGTTTTTGTATTGTACCTATTTCCATTGCTTGTGAAAAGTTCATTCTATTTCATTCATTTTCAATATGAAAAACTATGAAGTTATGGTCAAAATCATATCTCGTCTTTAAAAATGTTTATTATGTGTAGGAATGTTGATGCCCATTCATCCTATATTCAGAATGTTGATAAAAGTAATTCTCTGTTCAATTTTTCAGTGGTAACATTGATATTATGAATTTTCAGGTACAATAAGCTGTCCAGAAATATTAGAGATTTGGCCAGAAAAATAAAGGAAATGGACCCAAAAGATCCTTTTCGTACGGAGTGCAGTTCCAGGCTGATAGAAAAATTGTAAGGAAATAAACTATATTTTTATTAGCATTCTGCCTTTATTATTAGGTGTCCAACTTTGCTTCCGCCGTTTTGCAATAGATGGCTTTAGTGGTGAGTGGTAGTTGAAATAAATAGATCGTAAATGTCATACAATAAGCTCAGGTATTTGTAAACATAACGCCATCGAAATATTAGTCGATTTGTTTTTGCATCATGAAATTATCGAACGGCGTTTGTTTGCTTGTGAACAGCTGCTTGGAAGGCAATGATAGAAGGGATTTCTGCATCGCATTGTGACTGGAGACGAAAAATGGGTTCATTACTATAATCCCAAGCGCATAAAAGTTGATGGGACTAGCTTGGTGTAGTGTATTTTGAGTTTTTGAAACCGACTGAAACGATCACAGGCGATCTTTATAGAACGCAATCAATGCATTTGAGCCGAGAATTGAAAGATAAACGGCCGCAATACAACGAGAGATAAAGTGATTTTACAGCATGACAATGCTCAACCCCATGTTGTGATAGTGGTCAAGACATACTTGGAAACATTGAAATGGGAAGTCGTACCCCACCCGCCGTATCCTCCAGAGGTTGCTCCCTCGGACTATCACTTGTTTCGATCAATGGCACACGGCCTGGCTGACCAGCACTTCCGGTCTTGTAAAGTAGTAAAAAATTAGATCGATTCCTGGATTGCTTCAAAAGATGACCGTTATTTTTTGTACGCTGCCCGAAAGATGAGAGAAACTAGTGACCAGCGAAGGATAATACTTTGAATCATAAATGTATAACCAGTTTTTTACAATAAATCCTCGAATTTTGGAAAAAACGCTGGAAGCAAAGTTGTAGAGAATGCCGTAACTGAAATTTTTACTTTTGGGGTTTTCGTTTCTATATGGGTTCTTTCATGGTTGAATCGTTGTATAATTATGTTAACACGGCAATCTAACGTTTTAATTAACTATAAAATGTTCACAAGAACCTCCATAGAAGCGAAAACCCCAAATGTAAAAAATTCAGATAAGGCATTCTCGTTTAGCACGGCAGTAACTACGTAGGGTATTTATAATGTAGGAGAGTAGTACTACACTCCATTCAGCTACTGTAGAACATGTAATGACAAATTAAGTATTATCACAGTCCATTGACTTATTTCATTGATTTAAAGTAGTTATCGCAAGCAAATTCCAGACATGTGAAGCATTGAAGTTCCCCCTAGCAGCTTAAACTGCTCTATTATTGTGAGTTTTTTAACATGTTATTTCTCTCACCAGGTATGTAATGGGACTCATACCGACTAGATGGGATTTGAGCTTAGCAGATAAGGTTACAGCATCATGTTTTTGTCGGAGAAGATTGCCAGTTGTGATGGTGAGAAGTAAGTTGTCTATAGACCCCCAGTATTCGATTTTTAAAAGAGTAATTTTCTTTTCAGATAAAATGTCCGAATCAATAAAAGGGGCAGTTAAATTAATTGAACAAGGGCATGTGAGAATTGGTCCAGAACTTGTTAAAGATCCAGCCATGTTGGTGAGTAGAACTTTGGAGGACTTTGTCACATGGGTTGACGAATCGAAGATAAGAAAACATATTGAAGAGTACAACGGACTGGTAAGAATAATTTTCAATTTTTTTGGTGTACTCTATTTACTTTAGGTATGAAGTAACATCACACAAGCAAATTCTATGGTTTCTCCGTTCATTCCGCCACATCGTGAGTACTGCAGATTCACACAGATTTCAGACTTACATTTTATTCAGGAGGCTCATTTTAACACTCGTTCATTCAAAAACTTGCCACTTCTTGGTTCGTTTTTGAATTTTGAACTTGTGGAAGAATATCAATGCCTTCTGTACTTGTATTATAAATAACTATTTTATAATTAAACACAAAATCAAAAAATTCAAATCATGACAATATTTTGAGAACCAGTTATTGATGTTGTATTTATGGTAAATCTTGTAAAAAAAACCAGTCTGGCAATGATGCTGATAAATTTTTCATGATGTTATTTCCTACCTAAAGTGAACCAATATATGTTGATAAAGTATTAGGTGATATATTGAACCCACCTTCTCACTATATACTTTTATTATTTATCAGTTTGATTTTCATCAATTTACCTTTTCAGAGGGACGATTTTGTACTATAATATGAAGTGTTGGCTTCGGAGAGGGTGTTATGGCATTTACTTCGGATGAGGTGAACAGTGCTGAAAGAATGAAGAAAAGAATTAATGAAGGAACATTTCACTTAGAACTGGAAATATATGACTTTTAAATGTTTATGCTTCAGGAATTTTAAGATCACAAACCAAATGAGTAGGGTATTTTGTGTTCATTCTGATGATAGATTGTTAAAAAATATTACTCTAATATATTTTGTATATTGTTGTTTGCTGTTTTTTTTTCCTGACTATCCTAGGTCTCTGAGAAAAATTGAAGGATAACATTCAAATTGAATAAATTCAAACCTAAACTAAATCAATTACATTTTTTGGGATCTCTTTTGATCCTCAATTAATTTAGGTGAACCATGTTGATTGTTAAGATCAAATGGTACAGTTCTGTTGAGTTGCATATGTGTTACTGTGTATTAATTAGGGAAAATTGTTCAGGGTTTAATATTACAAAGAAGGGCGGTGAGGTGAGTGCTTGTTTATTCATGAGCCCTTTTGTTGACCTCAGAACTGTATATCATCCCTTGAGACGAGAATTAGTTTAAGGGCTGGTTTCATAAACAAAAGTGAAGTCTCGCTTTCTGTGAGAAATCTCCTTTACAAATGAAACATTATGGTAAGAAAAAGGTTTAAAGTGTCCTTCCTTATTAAGTCCGAATATAGGTCCTTTATAGCAAGCATAGGTAAGAGGTCCTTCCGAAATTGAGCCACGGACACCCACAAGGGCGAATTAAATAGAAGAGGTTCTGGCATTAGTGGACTTCTCCCTCAAAAACCGCTTTTATTTGAAAAATTTTTCCGCGAAATATTTCCTTTTCGAGATTTTTGACTGATTCAACTCAACAAAATCACCCGGTATAGTAGCTTCGTGCAAATTTCGTGTTGATAGCGGCGTCAAAAAAAAAATAGTAAGGTCAATCACGGCATTAGTTTATATAAAGTTTTTTCTTAAAATGAGTCGCCCTTTCATATTCTTCAAGTAAGAACCTGTATATACATATAATAAAGCACTACACTGAGTTTCTTATAGCACTAAAATAAAACGAGAAAACTTCTCACGTGAACTCAGGCGCTTTTGAGCGTTTGAAATTCATCACGGAGCTTGAAATCGTTATTTCATATCTACTCCTAAAATCGTCCGTTTTGTTGTCACGGAAATATTCAATTTTTTTTATATCCTTTTTGAATTTTCTAGGATTATCAAGCGATCAACATGAAATTCTACATCGGCTTGCAATCGTCATTTCTACATCCAAATACAAATTTTCACCTTGATCGAAATGCAGTTTTAAAATTAACACGGGAAAACAAATATTTTAACGGTCTTATTTACGGAACCCCTAGTCGAATTATACCCGTTAACCAACTTAACCAAGGCGGTAGAAATCCAATCCTACCCTGCAAATTACATGTTTCTAGCTCTTTTTTTTTCGGGAGTCAAACTGTTTACGGCCGGACAGAATCAAATTTGAGGACGGATTTGACATCATCGGCAAGTGAAAATTCGAAAATTACAGACTTTGTGACGATATGATAGAGCGATCTGTTCGGACAAGAGTATAAGGTCTTTATACTATGCCTTCACGTACTGTGGCGAGTCGTGATAAGATAAAATGACCATCAAAAACGCCTGCTTATAGATAGCTGTACACATTAACTTCATGCCCGAAAGAGTACATAAAATTGAACGAATGCCTGTCTTCTTTCAATTTCATCGAAACAATACTACCATGCAACGGAAATGCCTCTAGTAGAATTACGATATCAACAACGCACACTAGACTAAGGAGGATTCACGGAAAAACAGTGGTTTTGACCTCTTGAGACCTCCAGACATTTAACGTGATTCCCCTTTCTTAGATAGGAAGAGTCGCAAATTGAGTCAGATCTAGCCAAACTGCATCATGAATCCGGACGTATGTGTCTTGATAAAGAGGATAAATTTGCAACAAACCTACATCAACACTGAAGATTGTAACGGTTGCAGCTTTCGCAGAAAGACGCGACTATTGATGCACTTATAAGTGCATCAATAATTCCTTAGTTGATAATATTATCAATGTTTGAGACGCCTATAATCACTTTCTACAATATGAGTTGGGAGACAAGGATTAAATAAGATTGAAAGATCATTTGAATGAAATAAAATAATAGAAATAATTCTTCAATTTTTATTTCAATACTTAGATTATATTTGAAACAATAAAAATAATACATCTTGAACTCACAACCTTTTCACAAACCAACCAAAACTTTTAAAAATATAAATTATAGATTTTACTAGATTGAGTTTACATCACTTTAAATTCCCAAACACCTAAGAATTCAAAAAAATAAATATGTAAAAAAATCATAACCCTTTTCCAATATAAATTTAATAGGCACATAAAGTTTTCTCATTGGTAAAATTATTCTTAATATTATCTGATCTGTTCCAACTTGGGCACTTTAAGCATAAGCTATATAATACTAATAAGAATTATATTACCAATGAGAAAAAAGAAGCTTTAGATTTTCTTCAAAAGTCAGAGATAATTCAGATTATCGATTATTGGAATAGGTACTATCACTAACATTGAGGAACGTTTTTTACAAAAAATTTTTTGAGGCAGTGTCTAATATTGCTTTTGAAAAGTACTAATTGCATATTATTACAATATTCAACTGAAAATATTTTATACCAAAACTGAAGTTATAATGAAGATGAATTAAAGGTATTATTTTTTTTTTGCATTGGTAACAAATTATTGAGTTTCTCTTTTATTTTGTAGAGTGAAATCAATCAAAAATAGCTAGCATTAATATTGAATATTCACTAAAGGTCTCTGATGAAGTTCAAGTGATAATTAAGATGTAAGAGTAAATTCCAATATTCTCTAAGAAAAATTGTTGAATTTTTAAAATATTACAGCATCAAAGATGGAAAACAGTAATTTATATATATAAAATTATACAACAATTCAAAAACATTTGTGGAATGTTTTCAGTTGGAGAAATCTTCATATAAAAAATGGAGAATTTCGATGAATCGATTAAACATTGTACAATCGGCTGATTGTTCTAAAAACTATAACATCAGATATTCAGTCGTAAAGTTGGCGCTACCTCTATAATGGATTAATCTAATGCTACAAAATTAATATTTTGAAATGATTATTTTTGAAAATCTGCAAATAGTAAAAATTATTTTTTTTTTTTAAAAAAAGTAATATATTTTGTTTAAATTCATTCCAAATGGAAGATGAGAATCTTAAGACGTCTTCCTTTCAATTAGGAAGGTAAACATAAAGAACTGAATTGTAGAAAATAAATTGAAAAAATTAACAAAAACACTTACACAACAAGCATTTCTTAATATAAACATAAAATCAGATCTTAGTAATAGATTCCAATTTTCGCATATTTCTTAATAAAAATTAAACAGTACTATAAGTATCACAAAATGCACTGTTTAATTTTGTAAAAAAAATATGTATTAAGAATTGTAAAAGATCAAAATTTGCACCTTCCAAGTTAATTTCTTTTAATTTCAAGTTACAACTCACTTTTTGGTGAGTTTGAAGTTGTTTTTTTAATGTTTGGATTAATATTATTATTTTGATTCCCTCGAGATTCATCTTTGTCTTTATTTCTAATCGTGGAAGTTGGTTTTGGAGTTGTTGTAGTTGTTTTTGGTTTAGAAGTTGTAGCTACTGTGGGAGGTTTCTGAGTTGTGGTAGGTTGTTGTGTTGTAGTTGGGGCTGGAGTTTTACTCTGTTTTAGAGATGGGGGTTTTGTAGTTGGCTGTGTAGTCGTTGTTGGTTTAGAAGTTGTAACGGTAGGTTTTGAAGGCGTATTTGCTGTAGTTGGTTTGGGAGGTGGAGACTGCTTAGGAGGTGGAGACTGCTTGGGAGGTACAGATTTTGGTGTGTCGATTTTAGCTGTAATAGTTGGTTTGGGGGGTGCAGCTGTAGCAGTTGGTTTAGAGGGTGTAGCTGTTGTGGTTGGTTTGGGGGGTGTAGCTGTTGTAGTTGGTTTGGAGGGTGTAGCTGTTGCGGTTGGTTTGGGGGGTGTAGCTGTTGTAGTTGGTTTGGAGGGTGTAGCTGTTGCGGTTGGTTTGGGGGGTGTAGCTGTTGTAGTTGGTTTGGAGGGTGTAGCTGTTGCGGTTGGTTTGGGGGGTGTAGCTGTTGTGGGCTTAGGAGGAGTATCCTTTGTGGTCATTTTGGGAGGTGAAGCCTTTGCAGCTGGTTTGTGAGCTTCACATAATTGTTTTTTTGAAGTCAATGAATCTGATTTCTTACTCAAATGCTCCCATCCTACCTCAGCTAGTGGAATTCGTCCTAAATAATCATTGAAAGGTGAACCTAGGTACAAATAGTTCTTAACAATATGAGCTTCACTGAACCCTTGAATTGTTTTATTGTTAGTCCAGAGAGTATCTAGAATTTCACCATTCTCAGATACATGGAGTATGACTGATCTGCTTGGAATTGCATTAACAGCTGATGAGATATGGCCAACCTAGAAAGAGAGAATATTTCGGAAATATTCAATTCCAGCCCTATATTGTCAGTAATACTGGCCAATTTCCTTACTATATTGTAAGATCAACAATGGTTTGCATATGAAATTCATATAAAACCATTTCTTCAAAAAATTATTAAATTTTTTTCAATTTATGTGAATAAAAATACACTAGTCCAAAGTTGATCAGCTTAGAAGTAAATCTCAAATTTTATATAATGAATATTTGGAGTTTATATCCTGATGAAAATTTAGTCAAAATTCCCAAGTAAAACTGTATTATTTAATTTTTTAAAATTCAGAACACCGATGTTAGGAAATTTTTAAATGATACTTACGAAATGTGTCGTCCTTTGACATATTTCATTTGGGTACAGTTTATCAATGAACCGGAAACCAAATTCAGCCAGTGAAAGTGATCGAGCAAGGAACCTTCTAATATTTGGAAACTGTGAGAATGTACTAATAAGATTAGGATTTTCTAAATTAGATTCCACAATGACAGTTATGAGGAAACCTGATCTACCATCTGTTTGGATATTATCAGGTACTCCAGGTAATCTAACAAATAAATCTGTTGTACCAGTCTTTGGTCCTTTAAGATAATGGCGTAGAATTTGATTTCTAGCATCAGCAACTATTACAAAATCTTCATTTGTAGAAAGTGCTAGTCCATTTGTGAAGAAACCATCCTCCATTAAAACTTTATTTTCACCAGTTTTTGCATTATAATGAATCAATCTGAAATCAATAATCTATCAATTTGCTACAATGTCTAGAGTTTTCGAATTTCTGGGAATGGTCTCAAGCAATACGATTCGGCTCGCTGATGACGAATCCGTCCCCAAATTCGATTGTGTCCATCAATCACGATAACATTTAAACAAAGAGACTTAGATACTTTAAATTTTCAGGGTAGGTCCGAATCTCTTATGCCGCGGTTAGAAGTAGAATGAAAATTTCAAGCTGATATGATATGATTGCTTAGACATAAAAATTGAAGAATATCTGATTTAAAGCTCTTTGCAAAATTTTAAGCTGATCACATCATCAGAACCATAGAAAATTTGAGAAGAATATTGGAAAAGAAATACCCAAAACAAACTAGATAATTAGAAAATGCAAAAATCTCAAAGTTATCAACATTGGAATGAAGCTCTATTTGAGAAAATTTGACGATTTTTTCACGTTACAAATATTTCTGGGAAAAAGATGCTAATAATATATAGAAGCAATGAGTAATCTGATTATGAATAAAAAAAACTGGGTGTTACATTTGATAAAATAAAAGTTGGTATTATTTCCAATGAAATTGAAGGTCAAAAGATCCTAAGATTTTTCCAAGAATTCATCTCTCTCAATTAAGCTTAACTATAAAATTTCAAGTGTTCATCTCGAATCCTTCTTTGAAATATTCTAACCAACGTTTTCAAGAATATACTTGAAAACTTTTATTTTTCATTTATAATTAGTTATTCTAATTTTTGACGTAACTATTTAACATTAAAACTTCTAATGACAACTTAAATATCCTGATGTAAGTTAAGCACGTTGAAACAATTCATTCAATAGATCAAGTAGGTAATTTCTACACAAAAAACTTACCTTCCTGCTGGATCATCTAGGAGAGCATAAAGTCCATCTTGAAGTATGAAATTTGAAGTTGAATCTGTCCAATATACATCTCCATTACAACTAACAGCTACACTATTCGGTAATTTCGTTGGTTTTCCTTCAATTTCCTGTCCAAAGGATACAAGTTTCTTTTTATCACCTGCAAAATACTGAGTGAGAACTAAAGAATTTGATAAATGAAAGATATTGAAAATTTGGAGTAGTAAGTGAATTCGTGGCAAGTTGTTATAAATCAGGTAAAATGCGAGAAAGAGGTTTTAATCAAGAACTGAGTTTTTAATCTCTGTATGGTGTCCACCAAATATCAATCATTATTTTATTTGGTGCTTCCAAGTCTACCAAAGGTTAAGAAAAGTTATGTGATCACTTGTAAAATAACAAAATGTGTGGTCCCCAAATGTATCCTCAATTTCCTGTGAAGCGTAGAACGCTATAGAGCAGATATACTATATCCGCAAAATTACTTCTAAGGAGCATTCCACGGAAGAAAAAGTGCTGCAACTGATAAATTTGGTGTCACAGCATCCAACACTTTTTAATTTAAGTTCATCAGATTATAAAAATATTAGAAAAAATACATTGTGAGGACCAATATTGCAACACCATGAAATAAAACAAGTATCTCAGTAGGAACCTTTATTAATTTGTTACAATTTATCATTCAACTATATTCATTCAGTTTGCCAGGATACCGCACCGTTATCAAAAATTGAAAAACTTTGCGAGTTGATTTCAGACATATATCTCTCATGTATGTGATACGAGAAAATATACCCGCAATGATTTTAGGAGAAGTACTAATAAGGGAGGAAGGTGAACCAGAAAACTTGAAAGTATTCCGATGACTGTGATTAAAACACATTTGAAATGTAGATATTATTGAATAAGCTCAATGTCAATAATAGTTTTCCTTCCCCAGACATGTAATCTCCTTAAAATGAAAATGAACTGTTTCTCATTGAAACGGTAAAATTACTCAAATTTTTCGTCTTCTAGAACCAAATGTTTTTTCAACAAAGTCTTGTGGTAGCCCTCTTCATTTCTATTCGAAAAAGTGAGCTAGTTAAAGACTCTTTCTAAACATAGTTTGTAAGTAAAATATCATCGTCTTCTTGTTCATGATTGAAATAATCTTAACAATCTATTTGAAAGCTGCTGAATATAAGACTATCTCAAGGTAAACAACCGAACTGCCGCCGAACGTTAGACGCTGTCTTCAGTGGCGTACCCAAGGGGGGATAAGGTGGAAACCCCCCCCCAGGAGGAATATCCATTATAAGTCCAAAAATAACGCTCAATCGTGCAAAAATTGAATCTTGAATCAACGAATCATCAACCAGCGGTTTTATCAAAGGACTCGATCTGATCGCTCCGAACTACTCGAATTGAATCAGCGGCAGCCCTGATAGCAATTTCTCTAATTTTTTTGGACCCTAAAGTAAATGAACAATATCATATTATATCTAATTATCCCTTTGTCCCAAAGAATCACTTTGTCGACACTTTGGATTCCATTACTTACTGCGTTAACATTTTTACTCACAAAGACAGGTCAGTAGGTTTATATTTTCTGTTGATTAGTTTGAGGTGGGTGGCGTGAAATTTTTCTATTATAATCTCTATTTTATTCCGTGTTTAACTCTAAATGTGTGTTGCTGTTGCATGATCTCTAAACTAATCAAAATCTCATTATGAGAAATCAAACATTTTCAAAAGAAGGAAAAGTGATGGAAGCGAATCTTCAAGTTTTTCGCGAAGCGTCATCTGATATGACGCTTCGACAGGTTGAAATCAATCTCAAGAAGAGTCTGTAAATTCATTGGACATTTGAATCGAATAACAAATTTTTGTTGTTCATAACTCTTTATCCCCCCCTAAATCTCATGTCTGGATACGCCATTGGCTGTCTTCGAAAGTCATACCGACGACAACGACACTTTTGAAGAGAAATTTTCATGTACAGGGTGTTCCGTAAAGACCACGGCAAACCGAGGGAGAATGTAGATCAAAGGATAACCCACCTGCTATGACAAAATTCCCATTATAAAAGTCTTACCGTTTTCGAGATATATATTTTTGTTGTTGAAAATAATAATAATGGCCGGTGTACCGCTGCACCTCGCATGTGAGGAATAATTTTCGTTGAGGTGAATAATTATGCGAATAATATTTTCGCACGTAAACAATTGCCATTGTTCACTAGGTAATGCAACATCGAAGATTTCTCAAAAGAATTGACAAACTCGATTTTGTCAGAAACGTACCTAATTGGATAAAAGCAGCCATATCTTTTTTCTTTGAATAAGAAATGACTTGTGTGATACCTTTTTGAAATCACTATAAAATAGACAATTTATTGGTGTAATGTGCAGCAGTAGCTCAGTACATTTGAAGAATCCAATACCAAAATTTTCAATAAAAATATTTCCTCTTCAAAATGTTCGGGGAATGTTTTTAATGTAAACCTTAAAATCATTCTTCAGCAATATTTTACTGAAAAAATTAACCAAACAGGTGTAAAATTGTACCAACAGTAAAGATAAAACTATTGACAGGGGCAAAAATTAATTATTCTCAAAAAAAAAATATATCTCGAAAACGGTAAGACTTTTATAATGGAAATTTTGTCATAGCAGGTGGGTTATCCTTTGACCTACATTCTCCTTCGGTTTGACGTGGTCTTTACGGGACATCCTGTATATAGGTGTTGTGCTGCACTTATTAGTGTATGATTTACAGAGGTTTTTCGAGTACCTGCCATAGTTTAGTCAAAGGTTATTAGTCTAAGATCCCGATATAAAACGACCTTCACCTCTCGGTGAATTTTATTTGATAAAACGTATTTTATATTTAATTTAACATGTCAATAAATATATCACATATGGGTTGCCTAACAAATTTTAGTCCAGAGTAGGTTTAATGAATAATTAAAAAAAATTTTTTTTTTAAACATTTCACCGGTTTGATTATTAGATAAATTCTATACCAATCGAAAGTATGAAGCCCATAGAATGTGCAAACGTTAGGTTGCCTATTTTTTCCGGTCACAACTCTCGGGTAGCCAGGTATAAACAGGTATATCTATACTAGCATTTTGCAACGGTCTGATTATTGAATCAAAATCAATAAAATTAAAGATTATTTTATTATGAACACGGTGGTATAGGGTTGCCTGCGGAAAATCAGTCCCAAATCCCGGTTGTCGAATTTTAAAAAGTTTAATATTGCTGCGAGTGAATGTGTGCGACTGAGAGGTCCCAATCAACATCTCATGCGATAGAAGAGGACACAGCATAGCAGCTGTTTGAAGTCCGTCCAGTGAAAGAAAGAGAGTGCGCATGCTATTTGTTCTTGGAAATGAAAAGGATAGCGATAGACTCGTATATGCGTGCATCATTTTGGAGTAGATAATTATCAAAATAGAGGAATAGTTATTTAATTTTTTTTAATCAATTAATCATTTATGTGTGTATATTTTTTTATGTGACACTAAAGTATATATACATCTTTACTAAAAAAGGTTATAGTAATACATATATAATACTGATCTTGCAAATTTTATCTGTATTATTAGACGACAAAATAAAAAACAACAATTAAAAGAATACTTCTGTTTATTATAAAAAATTATAAATACAAAATTTTTTTTAAATTATTCAGGTTCCGAGTCATCGGACATATAACTATGATCTCCAACTTCTGAATCTTCTTCGGCATCATCACTCTCCGTTTCAGTTCTTTCGACAATGTCTTCTATCTTTAAAGGTGTATGATCCCCAATGAATCCTACTGGTTTTAAATATTCATCTAAGAACCAACCGCAGTTCTCAGGCTGAAGTTTCACGCATATTGGATCCGTTGCATTAAGCCACATGGAATTTACAAAAATAGTTCGTGAAATTTTCTAAATTAATGATATCCAGCATGGTGGTATGGAGTTGGAGTCAAAGCCTTTTATTTTTTTAAGAAGTGCCCGCTGTCTTCTTTAGCAGATTAATTTTTCATAAAAATGCGATATCTCGCATTGTCTTTCTTTCACTGGACGGACTTCAAACAGCTGCTAAGCTGTGTCATCTTCTATCGCATGAGATGGTTGATTGGGACCCCTCAGTCGCACACATTCACTCGCAGCAATATTTAACTTTTTAAAATTCGACAACCGGGATTTGGGACTGATTTTCCGCAGGCAACCCTATACCACCGTGTTCATAATAAAATAATCTTTGATTTTATTGATTTTGATTCAATAATCAGACCGTTGCAAAATGCTAGTATAGATATACCTGTTTATACCTGACTACCCGAGAGTTGTGACAGGAAAAAAATAGGCAACGTTTGCACATTCTATGGGCTTCATACTTTCGATTGGTATAGAATTTATCTAAAAATCAAACCGGTGAAATGTTAAAAAAAAATTTTTTTTAATTATTAATTAAACCTACTCTGGACTAAAATTTGTAAGGCAACCCATATGTGATATATTTATTGACATGTTAAATTAAATATAAAATACGTTTTATCAAATAAGCTTCTCGGTGAAGGTCGTTTTATATCGGGATCCTATACTATATCATAGGCTTTTGTTAAGTCGACAAATAGTAGTAAATAAGTGTTCCTATCTATTGCCATTTTCTTTTCAGTGAGTTGGCTTAGTGTAAAAATATGGTCTATACATGATCGCCCTGTTCTTAAACTAGGCTGCTCCTCTATTTCTCTTGGCTCATATTCCTTTTCAATCAGGTTCCTTAAGATTGTCCAAAAAACCTGCTGAATGTATGTACTATTCATCAATTTTCATATTTTGCCTTACTTCCCTTTTTATACAAAGGAGTAATTACTTCCTTCCATTCATTCGGAAGAGTTTCACAATTTGAGTTCCTGTTAAAGAGTTTACATGATCCATTTTTTATCAGTTCTGCTGGGATTCCTCCGGGTCCAGCAGCTCTCTTATTTTTCATAGATCTTATATTCTTTTCCATATGTTCTAGCGGCAATAAACAAATAATGACATTTCACTTGTGGTCTAGCAGACAGAATATGAAAGAAATTATTTCTTATCAATTTAAAAAAAAACATAGTCGTCCAATTTTTTTGTTAAACGTCATTATTTGTTTATTGCCGCTAGACAATAAGTATTTTTGATAATATTGTTAATTTAACTAATAAAGAATGTTACGCGTTACTTTATGAGCACACACAAAACTATTGTTATTAGGTGTGTGAATAAGTCTTTCCCGTTTTTTTTCAAATTTTGAGCCTTTATTGTGAAAAAATGGTTACAAATGAATTATTGAAAGTATTGGCCATCGCTAGCTACAACTTTTCCCCATCTTTCTGGCAACATACGAATCCCGTTGCGAAAAAATTCGACCGGTTTGGCCTCTATCCAGTCATCCACCCATTTTTTGGCTTCCTCGTAGGAATGGAAGTGCTGGTCAGCCAGGCCATGCGTCATCGATCTGAAGAGATGGTAATCAGACGGAGCAATGTCTGGACTATACGGCGGGTGGGGTAGGACTTCCCATTTGAGCGTTTCTAAGTATGTTTTCACCGGCTGTGCAACATGTGGGCGAGCATTGTCATGTTGCAAAATAACTTTGTCGTGCCTGTCGGAGTATTGTGGCCGTTTTTCTCGCAGTGCGCGGCTCAAACGCATCAATTGTCGTCGATAGACCTCGCCTGTGATCCTTTCATTCGATTTCAGAAGCTCATAGTAAACCACACCTAGCTGGTCCCACCATATACAGAGCATGAGCTTGGCGCCATGAATATTTGGCTTGGCCGTCGATGATGATGCATGGCCGGGTAGTCCCCATGATTTTCTTCGCTTCGGATTATCGTAACGGATCCACTTTTCATCGCCAGTCACGATACGATGCAGAAAACCCTTTCTTTTATGTCGCTGAAGCAGCTGTTCGCAAGTGAAAAAACGCCGTTCGACGTCTCTCAGCTTCAGTTCGTACGGCACCCAATTTCCTTGCTTTTGGATCATTCCCATGGCTTTCAAACGCTTGGAAATGGTTGTTCGGTCAACTCCCAATGCTTCAGCAAGTTCTTCTTGCGTTTGACACGAATCTTCATCAAGCAAAGTCGCCAATTCTTGATCTTCAAAGATTTGCGGCCGCCTGGAACGCTCCTTGTCTTCCACGTCGAAATCGCCACTTTTGAAGCGTCGAAACCATCCGCGAACACTTGAATCATCGACACAACCTTCTCCATAAGCTTCCTGAAGCAACCGATGCGCCTCGGCAGCAGATTTCTTCAAATTGAACCAATAAAGTGAAACTTCCCACAAATGACGTCGACTCGGCTCAAATTTCGACATTTTCACTATTTCAAAAATTAATGATGCGAAAAAATTTCAACTAATGTGTTAGTGTGGAATTGTTGACAGATGAATAAGCTTTGATTATGACATATGTAACCATTAAATACTCGCACAGTATTGGTGGCGCCATCTCTTACAAAAAACGGGAAAGACTTATTCACACACCTGATATTTTTCTCCACCCTGTACCAATTGTGATACATTTGTGGAATCAGCTCAACTAGAGTAATCGGAAAATTGAGACGAAATGGGGGTGTTCCATTTAAAAAAATTACGGTGACGTCATTACTCGAAAGTAATTCACATATTAGATCATTATTTTAAAATACGGTAAATTAAAATAAAAAATCGACGTGTTTCAGGATTATTTCTTAAAATGGTCTGTTTAGCTAAAAATTAATTTGTTCCATGCTTTACGGACACAGTGTATACAGTAGAACTCCGATTATCCGTTTTACTCTGTAATCCGTGCTCGTCGACATTTTCACTCATTCGTTCCCACGAGCAGACATACACTCGATTATCCGGGATTACATTCAATACGCATGCGCCATAGTAATAATCGGACGTCGGGGGAAGTACATCAACGTAACGTGTGCTTCTGTCGGCAGGAAACATTATGAACATATGTGTGCAATCGTATAGAATTCTGCCGTAGACAACGATCTGATACGAACATGCATTCACAGGGGAAGAAGGTAGTTTTGACCATTGAGAAAAGATTAAAGCTGATTGAAGAACATGAAAAAGGTCATAATATTCCATTTTTGGCAAATTCACACAATATTAGAATGCAGACAGTTCATGATATCTTAAGACAGAAAGATAAACTTCTGCATTTCGCTTTTAGGTCCGATTCTCTCAAGGGAACGATGTCTCGTAAAACGACCATAAAACCAAATTTTGAAGAATTGGATAATGCAGTGTATAAATGTTTCCAACAAAGGCGAGTGGAAGGCCTTCCAGTATCAGAACCATTAATATTAGAGAAGGCAAAATGGTTCCATACGGAAATGAAAATTGAGAAACCTTTTCAAGCTTCACAAGGATGGTTACTTCGATTTAAAACAGGTCAAGGCATACGACGACTCGATATTCAGGGTGAAAAACTGAGTGCAGACAATGAAGTAGCAGAATTATTCCTTGCTGAATTTAAGAGTTTAATAGAACGTTATGTAAGTTCCGAACAAGTTTATAATGAGGACGAGACCGCCTGGTCATAAGTGTAGTAAGGAGAGGATAACATTAATGCCTTGCTCCAATGCCAGTGGAAACCACAGGTTACAGTTATGCATTGGTAAATCGAAAACTTATAGATCATTCAAAGGAACAGAAATGAAAAATTTTCCTGCCAGATACCAAAATCACCCTAAGGCATGGATGAATCCAGAAATATTAAAAAAATGGTTTTTTGATGATTTTGTTCCTTCGGTTAGAGGCCACTTAAGATCCAAAAATTTGCCGCAAAAGGCAATGCTCCTATAAGACAACGCTCCATCGCATCCAAATGAGTTAGAAACTGAGGATGGACAAATATTTGTTCGTTATCTTTCACCAAATGTGACCTCATTGTTGCAGCCAATGGACCAGCATGTAATAGAGGCATGCAAGCGACGTTTCAGGAAAATAATGTTACGGTTCCTATTGAAAGCTGATTGCAGTCTGAAAGAATTCTGGAAAAATTGGAAGATGAAGGATGCTATTTTCGCGGCAACGGAAAGCTGGAATGACATTCCAACTGTGACTTTGCAAAGATCTTGGTTCAATTCGTTGCCTTCTTTAAAAGATGACTCGAATAACAGTATTGGATCTGAAGAGAATGCAATATTAACAGCGCAACTTTTGAATGGCTTACAAAATCTGGTAGAATTCGAAAATATTTCAGTCGATGATGTTTTATTACTCCTTCTGGTTTTTTTTTTTTTTTTTTCAGATTTAATTATAAAGTCGTCAATGGTTGGTGAAGAGAAAGGATGGAGAAGATTTTGTTTGGATGAAGAGGAAGCCCTTCAATATAAATATGTCAGTTTATTCTGTAAATAAATACACAAACCAGTCACTGCACCTATACAGGTAGACAGAGTGTTTGCTAAGGTTTTTATCTTTGCTCTTGTATCACGTTGAAATGTATGATGCCCCGTTTACATTTTCTCTGCTAATACTGAGATTATATCCACACATGCTCGTTTGTTTGAAGTTGATAATTTTCTCAAAAAGATATATATATATATATAGAGAGAGAGTAAAATTTACATTGATTTACAAATTGAATAAAAATAAATGCTTCATCCCAATGTAATTTCCATATTTATCTATATGTTCCAACTTCATATTCAAATATTGACAAATTACTGTGAAGTAATTGAAGTTATTAGGAAAATTTTCATAATAGGATCCTCATATCTCACATTTATCAATCTTTTATCTTCTTCAAATATGTTACTTGCTTGTTTTTTTCACTAAGGATAATAAGCACATTAGATTGTGGCAATGATAATTTCAGTAAATTATGTGTAAAAAATTATTCAACTGAATACCAAATAGTAGTATTTACCAGTAATTTAAGAACTTTTAAATTTAGAAACAAATTCCCTAAGTCTTTATAAGACTTTCAAATAGCATTAGCTCAAACAAATAATAGAATTACTTGTGTTCTCAGTAGACCTTTTCACTATAGAAAAAAACCATACATTACCTGTATTAACATCAACTCTGAATATTCCGTAATATGCATCTGCAGTATAAAGATAACCATCACTACCAAATCTCAGTCCGAGTGGCCTACCACAAATGCGTTCTTCATAGATCCCCTTACATGGTTTTCCAAATTGAACAACGGGAACAATATGTTTACCATTAATCTTTACTATATCTCCAGTATGGAGTGAGGTGTAAATATAATTTTTATCATCTGTAAAACTCTCAGGACCAAGGAGTTCTTCCTTGAATAATATTTCTACATTTTCTAATTTATTGTTGGGGGTCAATTTCCCATCTAGAGCTGCTTTAATAATCCTGAAATAAAACGATCAACTAGAAAATTATTGAACAATGAGTCCTAATACAATATTATTTTATAGAAATTGGTAGGAAATTAATAAGAAATCATTATTACTTATAAGACTTCACAATTGGTACATCAGGCAATAATCCAGGCATAAATGTTATGAATAATATTAAAATTATTATATTCACAATAAATATTTTCAAAAACGACAGTAAACCCATTTTTAAAATGGAAAAATTCAATTATAGAACTGAGAAATATTAGAGAATGTTTTTAGAACAAATTCAAGATTATTGAATGCGGAAATTTCATGTATCAAATTGTTATAAGGATATTTTGAATGAACTTTGAAATTGAAATACGTGTAAAAATACTTCGAAATCATAGAAGATAAATTAATAAACAAATTTTTCTTCCAATATAACCTACCTGAAGGATACCGACAAGACCATAGAACTTAATGTAAGGGCTGGCTATTCAAGGGTAGGTGACGATATCTGAGCAGAAAAAGAGAATTATTTTTTATTGCAGAGACGTCACAAATCCTTCAAATGAAGAATATTCTATGTTCTAGTCACAAATCACTGCACTCATTGACAAAGGAAGTAGGTCATTTCTCTATGGCTGTACTGTGCACTAGTTCTCTATGATTCTAACCACAATTCATTCAAAATTTCGTAGTATGTCACTAGTTGAAAAACATTTTGAATCGTTATAGTTGATTCCTGATTAGTTCTGAGTGTTATTTGTATTGTTTTCGAAAGTGAACCTATATTAATGAAGAGCTGAAGAATGGAAAAAGAAAGTGTTGATTGTGATTCCAAAAAGTCGCATAGGGATAGACGTGCAGGTATATTATTTATTTTTTGAAGAACGTGATTCAAAATTAATTAAAATCTATCCTGACTGTAATGAACGTGAGAAAATTTGTACGATTGCAGAAAAATGTCATTCTTTATTAAACCCAGCCAGTTGACCTTCAAAATAGTCCACATTTGTGAAACCATTCTGAACAAAACTTAACACAAACCCAATTTTTGTGAAGAATATTATTTGAATGGATGAAGCAAAATGTTCTAGGAAATTCATTTTCAATAGGAAAAATGAACATTTTTCCATGGAGATGGAGATGGAAATTTCTTTAGAGGGGGGCACTTTGGTCGGACAAAGCGTCTTTCACTCACGCTTTTAAAAAACTGGGTTTTCGATGAAGATTCTTTATTAATGTATGGGGTAGTCTTTAACGAACAATTACTTCCAATTCAAATCCTTCCTAATCGTTTGAATGCCAATGCATACTTAACATTTTGAGAAAACGGTCTCGCATATTTGCTAGAAGATTTTCATGTGGGTTTAGTATAAAATCAATTCTGGTGTCAGCAATACTGAGCATCACCGTATGTTGGACAAAATGTTGTCGCCTTGTAAACCAAACTTTCAATAGGAGATGGAATGGTTGGCGGGTCAGGTGCTATGGCCTGAGTGACCTTCTGACTTGAATCCTTCGAATTATTTTGTATGCGGGCATTTAAAACAACTAGTTCACCTAGAAACTTTTTGAGTCCAATAACTCGGAAACAAAGACTCATTGGCAAAAATTTTATTTTACATTTTTCACCCATAATATCATCCTGTATACGTTCCTTGAGTTTTAAACCACTGTGTATATATCATTATATATTGTATTATTTGAAGTATATATATTCAAAAATTCTCAAATTTTTTTTCTGAATTGTTTTAGGTAGAAAGGCTGATAAAAAAAAAGCTAAAGATAAAAATGTTACCCAAATTCTGACTGATAAACAACGTAATCCGAAAGCCTTTGGATTCAATTCTGCCATAAAAGCTGAAAGGCAATTCAGACGAAAACAAGATGTTGACACCAAGAAACAACACATTCCTTTAGTTGACAGAACTCCTATTGAACCTCCGCCCATTATTATTTCAGTTGTAGGTCCTCCTAAAGTTGGAAAAACTACATTAATCAAAAATCTCATCAAACTATGGACAAAAACACCAATGACGAACATAAAAGGTCCTGTATCAATTGTCATAGGAAAAAAGAGAAGGGTTACTCTCATTGAATGCAATAATGATATAAATTGTATGATAGATTTGGCTAAAGTCACAGATCTGGTTTTACTTTTATGTGATGCTAACTTTGGTTTTGAAATGGAAGTCTTTGAATTTTTAAATATATGTCAGGTTCACGGAATGCCTAGGATAATGGGGGTTTTGAATCATTTAGATATGATAAAAAATAGCAAAAAATTAAAAACAACGAAAAAAACTATCAAAAACAGGTTTTGGAAAGAGCTCTATCCTGGTGCAAAATTATTCTACTTATCAGGAATAATACGTGAAGATTACCTAAAAAATGAAATAAAAAATTTAGGTCGGTTTATATCCCTTATGAAATTTAGGCCTTTGTCTTGGAGAAGTGATCATAGTTATATATTAGTAGATAGATATGAAGATCTTACAAATCAAGAACTTTTAAGAAATAACCCAAAGTGTGATAGAAATATTTCTCTATACGGATATATAAGAGGAATGCCTTTGAAACAATCAGAAGTTCATATAGCTGGTAAGATTTGTTCTATAGCTAATTAGTATTTTATTTTGAAAATATAATTAATTTCTTTACTATTTCAGGATTAGGAGATCTTAGCATACATGATATATCTTTTCTGCCTGATCCATGTCCCCTTCCAGAAGAACTTAAAAAGAGAGCATTGATCGAAAAAGAAAAAATGATTTATGCCCCATTTTCTGGCGTAGGTGGTATTGTTTATGACAAGGATGCAGTTTATGTGGAACTTGGTGGTTCTCATAGCCACAAGGAAAGAAGAAATGATGATGAAGTAGATAATATAGTCAACAACCTTATTGAAGCAAAAGAAACATTAGACACAAAAATGGAACATTCAGAAATGCAAATCTTCACTGGTGGTGAAAACATAACAGCAAAAGAAATAAATGAATTTAGTGATTCCGAAGACTGTATTAGCGAAGAGGAAAATGACGAGGAAGATGATGAAAATGAAGCTGAAGATAAAATTGATTTTGTGGAAGAACAGGATGGGGAAAAATCATCAAAAAATAAAAATAGTAAGGATGATGAAGATGAATTCAATGAAGAACTTAGTATGCTGAGGAAAAAATCCCATACGGTGGAAAAAATTTTCGATTCAGGTAGAGTGAGGAGGAAAGTAATTTTTGAAACTATGGATGAATCATTTGCTGATACAGATGATGAATCATCAGCTGATACTGATGATGAATCATACAATGAAAGTAGTGATGAAGGAAATCAAATAAGTCAAAATATCAAAAAGAAAGAAGATTTAATAAATAAATCAGATGGAAATATACATAATAAAATTAAAGATGTACTTAAGAGTCTTGATGATAAGAAAAATATCAGTGAAGTATCTGAAGATGAAACAAAGGAAAATATAGAAGATGAATCAGATTTAGAAATGGACGAATCTGAGGAATCTGATGAAGATGAACCTTCAGAAGGGATAAAATGGAAAGACAACTTGGCTAAAAAAGCACAAGATGCATTCATGGAAAGACAGATGTCAACAAGAAATTTGAGGAAATTATGTTATGGTAAGTTGGGGAATATATTATAATAGTTTTTTAAGTATTTGATTAATTTAGTACGAAATGTAGTTCATCATGCTTTTCAAATTCACCTCTAGTTGACTAAATGATCTAAGCTGTTTGTTACTCCCTTTGAGAAATACAAAAATTATCTTTGTGCTTAAATTGGGCTCAACAGTATGAATCAATGTTTCAACAGCGATTGGAATTTATTATTGGAATATTAAAAATACAGTAAAAGTGCTTTCCACTTGCATTAGAACAAGACCTTAATGTTACCCTCTCTTTATTACCACAGTTATAACCAGGAGCAGATTTTTTGCTATGTATTGAAAGTGTTGGTTTATTCGGTAGGGATGGTAGTTTGTTTAACATGGTTGAATTAAGTTATGGAAAATTAAATAATCATTATTTTGCACTCACAATGTTTTCTACAAATCTACAGACTCTACCTTTAAATATAATATACGATTAATAATGCTGAGGCCTAATACAAGATACAAATAATTTTGTACATCAACGTAGATCCACAATTTGGTATCCGATTCTGCTTATAGTTGAATTCAACTATTTTTGTAATTCTTCATATAACATTTTGTACATTTTGTAGAATTATCCTAAATTTATTTCAATGATACATCACAACCTTAAAACTAGTGTTAAAGCAATCTACTCTTTTAGTTCGTTTTTTGTGTTGATATATTTTATATTATTTAGGACTGTTTGAAACTACTGCAGCTATTTAACTTTCCAGTGTCTTTTTCATTGATATGGAAAGGATGTCTCCATTTGTAACACTGAATAGATTTATCTACCATTTAGTTTGATTCAGAAATTCATTAATGAGTTAATAATTTTTAGGGGAGGAACAACTTCAAGAAACAATTTCAGAAGAACAAGAGAATGAACTTGGAAACCTGCTCAAAACTGTATCTAAAAGCCAACAACAAATTAAAATCAACAAAGGATCTCTTGATGCTTTTGAAAATACAGAAAAACCCAGATATATTTTTGATTTGCCCATAAAAAATTGTTTTGTCACTGGAACATGGAAAGAAAGTGAAGATGCGAATGAATTATTGAAAATAGATGCTGCTAAAGATTTGAGTGATTCGGAATCTGAGGTATTTGGTGATTTCGAGGATTTGGAAACTGGAGAGAAACGAAAAAGGGAGGAACCTGAAAATACTGACCTAGAATACAGTATAAAAAAGAAAGCACTCAAAGAAAGATTTGATGACGAATATGATAATGGTGAAAATAACACTTTTTATGATGAGCTAAAATTGACAGCAGATAAGCAATCGCAGTTGAATAAAACCTTTTTTGAAAATATGCCGGATGACCAAAGAACTCAGATTCAAGGTTTTCGGTCTGGAATGTATGTAAGAATGGAATTCAAAAATGTTCCGTCAGAATTTATTACTAATTTTGACCCAACTTATCCTATAATTGTTGGTTCCCTCAACACCATCGAAAACAAAATTGGTTATGTAAATGTAAAATTGAAAAAACACAGATGGTACAGCAAAATTTTAAAAACAGCTGATCCATTAATAATTTCTCTTGGATGGAGACGTTTTCAAACTCTACCATTATACTCCAAGATGGAAGATGATATGAAATTCCGTTACTTGAAATACACCCCTAAGCATGTAAGCTGCAATGCTCACTTTTGGGGTCCACTCACCCCCCCACAGAATGGATTTTTGGCTGTACAAAGTGTGGAATCCAACCCAGAGGTATGTTCGATCAATTTTTTTAAGTCAAATTATGCAAAAAAAATATTCTGAGACGTTTTTCAAATTACAATATTAGTTGTTTTTTTTTTAAATTACTTCATCAATTGCTTGCCATATAAGTTTGGAACATTTATGAGTAAATAAAGATCTGTTCTCTATTTGAAATGAAAAATTTTATAAAATAAAAAATTTTCTCTATTTCAGTATCGTAATGAGTTCATTACAGTTCTAAAAACAGTGCTGTAATGAACTCATTACAACATTGTTTTCAGTTATATTTTTCGTTTTGTGGTTGTCTATATGACTTCCAATCCTATCAAAATTCAACACACGTCAAATTGTCAATATAATATAATTCGGATTTAGTGAAATGATTAGCGACATTAAATTCGCAATTTCTCTTAATTCTGTTGGTATTAAATCGATTTCGTCAAACATAATTGATGAGTTTCATGCGTAATTATAAATTATTTCGAAATTCGAAACGTACTATTCAAACTGAAATTCCGTAATCTGTCAATTTTCGTAACAGTCACACCAACTGCCAAGATACAATACAAATGTCACTAGGATGTATTTTTCATTGAATTTCGAAAATATTTCACAAAACTCGACTGAAATAGAAAAAATATTGTCTAATACTCGTTGCAGAAGGCAATTCCAACACTCATGCGTTCCAAAACTCGCTCCTACGTCACTCGTTTTCGAATTTCGCATTTGTGTTGGAATAGGAGTCTATTCTGCAACTTGTTTTAGAATATACTATTACTGATTGATGACACTTGATTTGAGATCTTCGAATTATTTCAAATTAAAATTCTCTAGATATTCTTAATGATAGAGTAATCATAGATAGAGGAAGTATATGCAATTTTTACATGTCCCCAACATGGTTAGATCAGGTACGTTGGCGAATTGTGATTTAATTTAAAATCCACAATTTTACTATATCATTATGAATGTATATTATATTGAATGAAATATATTTATTTGAGTGATTCTCAATTAAATTTGCAAATTTGAATATTTGGAATCCGATATTTTTCCTAATTGTGGAATTTATGCAGAATATTTATTATTTTCTGTATCTACCTGCTGAAATTCAAGGTTTGGCAACTTTTGTTCTCCTAGTGTCATCGGTTGTTTCACCTTGTTTGGCGCGCTTGAAGTTTGTTTTCTGAATATCTGATATATTTAGGTATTTATTTCAATATATTTTGAGTAAATATGAAACGTTGATTCACTATAAGACATAAAAAGTGCTTTCTTTGTGGAGAAACTCGCAAATTGAGTGAAATATGCTATCACTGATATGTTTTCATTTCCACGCGCTTCACGTCAAATTTGATAGTTTGGGACAAAATTTGCTTACTGCTCTATCTATGTTTATCACTCTGAGTTCTCAATTAATTCAACAAACTTGGAAATTTATTTCACGAATGTTCGCTGTATCTGAAGATAATTTTGGATCATTGTTTTTCCTATTTAAACACAGTCCTTTCTGTTTATTCAGAATAGTAGGTTCCTACAAATGGATAGTTTTCGGTAGAGTTAATTTAGAATATCAATATAAAAAATTCATTTTCCAGATCTTGAAAAATCAAGGATTCAGAATAGCAGCTACCGGAACTGTTGGGGAATTGGTGGAATCAACACAGATATTGAAAAAACTTAAACTAATAGGTTATCCTGATCCCACCAAAATATTCAAGAAAACTGCTTTCATAAAAGGTAATATAAATTTTAATGAGTAATATTTGAATTCTTATTGTTGGGTATTCACTATTTTTTCAGATATGTTCAATAGCTCCTTAGAGGTAGCAAAATTTGAAGGAGCTAAAATAAAAACAGTATCTGGCATTAGAGGTCAAATCAAGAAACCAATAAATAAACCCGAAGGAACTTTCAGAGCAACATTTGAAGATCAAATAAAAGCAAGTGGTAAGAATTTCATGATTGATCCTCATTGATTGAGCGTTTTTTAAAAACTGCATATACATTTTTACAAATATCTTTTTTTAGATATCGTATTCTGTAGAACATGGAAAAAAGTAGATGTTCCACAATTTTATAACCCTGTAACAAATCTTTTACTACCCATTGACCAAAAAAATACTTGGAAAGGTGCGAGAACAACAGGAGAAATTAAACGTGAGAACAACATCAAAGCCCAAGTTAACCCAGATCATTTATATGAGGTAATATTTTATAGATATTTGCATAATTACTCATCATGCTCTTGAATATTAAGAAAAATTCGCAAAAGAATTTGATTAAATTCATATTATAATTTTATTACAGCCAATCATTCGAGAAGAAAAGCCATTTGCACCACTTGTTATTCCGAAGAAACTTCAGGCTGCATTACCTTATAGGGACAAACCAAAACATGGCATTAGGATGTCTGAGAAGAAGAAGGGCACTGGTAGAGTAGCTGTAATAATGGAGCCTAAGGAACAAAAGGTAACTAAATTCTCAAAATATTGATTCCAATTGTTGAGTAATAGACAACTCAAAATTCAAAATATTACTAAATGAGCCAATACCAACTTAATTTCGATTTTCCACAGCCACCTGGGTTGTCAATAATTCCTGAATGGACTATATAAACATAACTTATTCACTCATATTTTCATTTCAGGTAATGAACATGATGAAGATGATCAAGACGGTTTATAATAAGGATAAGGAAAAGGAAAAACAAAAAACGAAAGAAAGATTAGAAAAATACAGGCAAAGCAATATTGAGGCACAAGAGGAAGCCAAGAATCGAAACATTAAAAAAATAAAGAAGGAGGTTATGAGAAACCGAAGCAAAAGAGAATTGAGCAAAAAAAAATGATTGTAATTATTTTTGTAAATAAGATACTAAACTATTAAAATTAATTTCATAGTTAAAATGTGTTTTCATCATATGAACAGAATTGATATTCAACTATTTTTATTAAGATTAGTTTCTCCAGTTTGCCCCCAGTTTAGAGAAGGTAACTGGGGGTACATTGAAATTTGATTCAAATATACATACTTCCAATCGAAATAATTGATATCCAGTAAATAATTAATTATTAACTATATTAAAATTATAAATATACAGTATAACTTCAGTAGTCCGGGCAGATATCGTTCCGGTACCTGCCCGGATTATTGAGGCGTCCGGATTACTGGAGTGATTTTAATTTAAGAAATAAAGCAACTTACAAATTATCAAAATAAGGTTTATTAATCAAGTCACAAAAAAATATTATTTTCTCATAAAATAAAACAAAACTCCTAAGTACATGTAACACGTTATGTAAATATGTACATGATGGTATTTACAATATTGTATACATATATATTATGTATGTATGCAAAATTAAATATCTTCTACTTTTTTGAAAAATACATATCAATTTCAGTTTGGACCTTTTTGGATGCATCTATATCAATTGCCTTGTCTTTAAGCCTTTTCAAAAGCTATAAATCTTCAAGGGTGACATTATTCTTCTCAGTCCACCTGATAGCTAGACTTTTCTGTGAGTGTAAGTGTCTTATGTGATCATTTGACTGGAGCCATTGCGTCCGGCACGCTCAAAAACAAAGTGTAGAATGAAAGATGCTGCCGCCGCGCTGTTTCCAACCGGTATGTAACCGTTTTTTACATGTATAGACAGGAAAATGCTATTGTTTTGCATAATGAATATTTTCGCGCCCGGATGTCAGAGGTGAAAATTTCAAAATGCCCGAATCCCAGCAGTGTCCGGGCTAGCGACTGTCCGAACTATCGAAGTTGTACTGTATTTGTTAATGAAGAATATATATTTTCGGCGGTTATACTTGAGAATTATTATCCATAACTGGCCAATGCCGAAATGAAATTGGACATATTTATTCAATTCAATTCGAGGAATAATATGCATTAGATTCGATATGATTCATTCTCATTATGTTATGCTAGGAATAGGGCTATTTCAATGAAACACCGTCTCTCCCTCATTCGTTAAGAAAAAAAAATTCCAGAATAACAAATTTAATATCCACGCTTCTCGAAACTTCACAAAAAATATATAATTCTACCATGCACCCGTGTTAAAATTAATTTTCAATATTCCTTATCACCTTATCGACCTGAAAAAGTGAGGTGTATATACTGTTTTTATTCTGATCATTAAAGCGAACATATCAGATTCGCAACTTAATGAATGAAATGGTAACTGACTGGTCATGAAAACCAGATGTAAATAGAAAAAAATAACTTGATTCGAATGGGTTCATGGGCACCCGCAGGGGGGTCCATGGCCCCCCCCTGAGATTTTGTTCGCCTCATTTTTCAGCACAACACCCTCACTATAACCTTCTCAATCCAAAGGGCAAGGAAAAACTGAAAGTAATGGATTCACAACAATTTTCCGGTTTTCAATGACAATCATGGACGCTTTATCGTTTTTCAATAATTTTCATTTTGCCCCCCCCCTGAGAAAAATTTCTGCGGGCGCCCATGAATGGGTTAGTGGTTAGTTGTCATATAATACTGATGTTGTATTTTGATCGAGATTAAAAACTAATTTTCGAATTTTTTATGTTTATTTCAACAGAAAAAAAATAACAATGCATTTTTTATTAACGTTTAATTCTTTGTTCATTTGCCTTTGTACAATTGAGATACCTATTTATTATTTTTTTAACACTCTCGAATTGAATGTGTTATAAATTTTCAACATACCGTCTTTCTCGTATATCAATAACTGGCCAATGCCGAAATGAAATTGGTCAAATTGATTCAATTCAATTCGAGGGATAATATGCATTAGAATCGATATGATCCATTCTCATTATGTTATGCTAAACTATCTTTTCATTTCATAGCTATTGCTTGTCCAAACTCTCTAACATCACTTCAATGGCATTGTATAAAAGAACACTTTTCCTCAAGCTGTGACTCTTTTTATCATCCATTATTTCTTTAATTTTTTGTCATAATGTTCTATTATTGTCCTCTTTTTGATAATATATTTAGTATTCTGTGGTTTTTATCACAAATCGAATGACAACTTTAGAAGCATAGAATCATTACCATAATAAAATACTCATTGACAACAGCTTGAAAATTTTTTGCACAAATACATAACCTTTATTGTAATTTGTAATGCCTTTCCCGGTTGAAACACTATCAATTTTATCATCATAAAATTGAAAAATTTCTGTCGAGTTCCAACTGGTAAAAATGTTATCGCGCTCAGTTATATTCTCCAGAACTCTGCTATCCAACACAAAGGTAATTATAGTTTCTTCGTTTATAAATATAATATAAATTTTTTTCAGAATTATCATGCAGAGTTAATACACCAAAATATATTCAAGAGATTTCGATCCTCAACTCCTATAAATACTGTTGTAATGTTTGTGCCGCAACAAGAAGTAAGGTTTTATCCTTTATTGCTGATGTATGTGACAATGATTTGTTTACAGGCATGGGTTGTAGAAAGAATGGGAAAGTTCTATAGGTTACTAGAGCCAGGATTAAATATTTTAATCCCAATTGTAGATAAAGTAAAATATGTTCAAAGTTTAAAAGAAATTGCTGTGGATATCCCTAAGCAAAGTGCTATTACAGCTGACAATGTTAATTTGAACATTGACGGTGTTTTATATCTACGAATAATAGATCCATATTTAACTAGTTATGGTGTTGAAGATCCAGAGTTCGCCATTACTCAACTAGCACAAACTACCATGAGATCTGAACTTGGAAAAATTTCTTTAGATAAAGTTTTTAGAGAAAGAGAAAATCTCAATGTATCCATTGTAGATTCAATAAATAAAGCTAGTGAAGCTTGGGGAATGCAATGTTTGAGATATGAAATAAGTAAACACAATTTTTTAGATTCTGAATAGATTGGTTAAATTTGAAAATGTACTTTTCAAAATCTACTAATCATCATCATGATTATAATGTTGTCTCATGTTATGGCATATTATGCAAGCTTTCATCTAGGGTGTTTAGACAAGCAGCCTAAATTTCATTATACATACATACACATGATTTTAAATTTTCAAGCTTGCATTTACCAAATTCACAGTTTATGAAATTTATATTTTTGCTATAATAGTATGTTTGCCATCACATAAGACATAGGGTAAAATATTCTTTCCATCATTAGAAGCCTGGATATTATGCATTCATTTTAATTTTAGGAGATATTAAATTACCACAAAGAGTCCAAGAGGCAATGCAGATGCAAGTGGAAGCAGAAAGAAAAAAAAGAGCTGCTATTTTAGAATCTGAAGGTATACGAGAAGCAGATATAAATGTTGCAGAAGGTAAAAGAAGAGCAAGAATTTTAGCTTCTGAAGCTGAAAGGCAGGAACAAATCAATAAAGCTTTGGGAGAAGCATCAGCTATACAAGCTGTGGCTGAAGCAAGAGCTACAGCCCTTAAAGTTGTTGCTAAAGCATTAGAGGAAGACTTAGGACCAAATGCTGCATCATTAACAATAGCCGAGCAGTATGTAGCAGCATTCAATAAGTTAGCAAAATCATCAAACACATTAATTCTTCCATCTAATGTGGGAGATGTCCCTACTTTAGTAACTCAAGTAAGTTGACAATCAAAAATTGTTTTATGGAAGAAATAATCAGTGAATTCTTCTTTAATCATAGGCTTTGACTACATATTCAACGATTTGTAAAACTCAAGCTTCTACTAATTCTGTTGAAAAGAAGATTGAAAAATCAGTTTCAAGGAATGATATGCTACCTGAATATTTCAGTGATGAAGAAGAGGCTAAAGTGATAGATTCTATTCAAACCATAAAAAAATAATTTGTATGGCTTATTTTTTCATATAAATTGTTATATATATATATATCAAGAATAAACCAATTATTCAAAAAGTATATGTGCCTGTGTATTTAAGGTCATTGCGGAAAACAAGCATTTTCCTGAACACTAGTGAGCTAAGGGGTGGCTGTAATTCTGCAGCCCTTCCAAAAATACCAACAATTCAGAGAAAGTTTGTCAGTAGAAAGAATACTATGTCTCTAATAGATTTCCGTTCATTATTTATTACCCCCAGCATAATTTATTGCTTCAATTGGCAACTTCAATACATACAGAAAGAATTTCTTAGGGGTTACTTCTCAAAGATAACCATAAATTTCGCATTTTATTGCCACCAGGTAGTAGTTCAGTAGTTGAACACCATGATACAATAGGACAAGGAATCACAATAAATTTTTTCGCAACAATTCATATACACCCAGTGCCAGTATATTGTATTGATATTTTCTGACACTATCGAAATGTATTGAAATACAGAGGGTCCCAGGAGTAACTCTACAAACTCTTACCAGATATACAGTAGGACTAGAGGAGTATGGATTTACAATAAGAAATTAATTTTTGGCTTTTCTAAGAAAGTTACAGGGTGAGTTTCAGATGGTTTATTGATACATGCGGAGATCGAGTCAAAGATATTAATTGTTTCAATATTCCAGGACCGGACTCATTATTTCTCATTTAAAATGTTCAGGTTAAAAATATCATTTTGTATTTCCAATTCAGAATATTTGTTTAGATTTCCAAAAAGAGCATAAATTCAGCCCATAGACCTGATATAAAATGTGTGATATTAGGTCTATGATTCAGCCTTGATACGCAGTATTTAGAGATGGGCTAAAATGTCGATATTTTTTCAGAAAATGTTGGATAAATATCGTCAATATTTTCTAATCCAATACTATCGTGGCTTACGGTAGGAATGATGCGAACGATGTGGCATACCGTAACCGAACGCAGTAACAGAATAGATAACCCTCACTCCTCACTGCATATGGAATGAAAACAAAAAAAAACTTCATTACTTTCTATGGTTAGTATTTTGCTTAACCTTTAAATTAAACAATTCAAGAAAATATAGAAAAAGAAGGGGGAAGTAAAAAAAAAGTTATAAATGGTTGGAAGGAAAACTAAGAATTCAAAATATTCATTTGGTAACGATATACGATACGATTTTATTTGACCGATTGAACCATAATCAATTGACGAGTATTAGCTGTGAATAATGAGTTTTATAAGCGAATTATCCCAGTCCAAAGAATACTTGAGCTTCAGAAGTAGTGTACCTTTAAAAGTTATAGTTGTAGATAGTGATGACAAAAAGGTTAGCGGATCTTGTTCATATTATATATATGTATTTCAACTTCAACTTGTGACTTTAAGGGATGGAAAGTTTTCGATTGTGGACCAAAAACAATAAAATGTCCACTTGTTTGTCTACCTCCAGTATCAGGATCAGCTGATATATATTTTAAACAAGCATTAAGTTTATCAGCCAAAGGAATACGCGTTATATCTGTGGAAGCTCCTGTTTATTGGAATGTAAGAGATTGGTGTGAAGGTTTTAGAAAACTTTTGGATCATTTATGTCTCGATAAAGTTCATATTTTTGGTGCCTCATTAGGTAATGAGAAAATTGTACTTTAATTTTTGGTAAACCCAATTTTTCAATCATACTTAAGTGCCTACAACAACAATTATTCCATAAGAAATAACAGAAAATATTAAAATATTGTTATTGTTTTTATCTCAATTTAAAACATTCAAAATCAGAATATGCTATTTCACTGATAGAATATAAATTTTCAGGTGGATATTTGGCTCAAAAATTTGCTGAATATTCTTATTTAAATTCAAGAGTGGCATCTTTAATTTTATGTAATACATTCAATGATACTTCCATTTTCAACTCTCATGAATCGGCTGCTTTATATTGGCTATTACCAGCACTGGTACTTAAAAGACTGATTGTTGGCAATTTCAAACCTGATAAAGTAGACTTTAATATTTTGGAAGCTGCAGAATTCATGGCAGAAAAGGTAAAAATTAATTTTTATTTACCCGTTTTAAATAAGCAGGCTCCTTGATGAAAACACCTGAGCCAAAACTAGGAACATGCAGTCGGTTTTTGATTTCTTTTCGAAATACATATTCTTTTGTATTGGTTCTAGTTGTGAGTTCTTATCTTATAATTTCAAATTCTTTATCAACTTTTTTTGGGATTCAAAGTTAATTCTAGTACAATAATAGGACAAACATTGCATTGTTATTATTCATTTCTAGAATCAGATGAACTTTATTTGAAATCACTAAATCATACTTATGTTCTGCCAGTTGAATTTGATAAAGTGCACTATTCCATATTTACGTTTTATTTGTTAGGCCATAAACATGGTAACTTTCGAATGGAGAGACCTAGAATTATTAAATTTTCAGGGTAGGTTCGGATTTCCAATGTCCCAGTTAAGTTTGTTGATGGCATAATCCGACTAGAGGTTCAGAAATATGGCTGTTGAAAATTTTGTTTTCCTGTTAATTTCAAAACTCCATATTTGATCGGTATGAAATATTGTGGTTTTAGGAATATTGCATTTAGATGTGAAATAACAATTTCAAGTTCAATGCCGAATATGTTCACCGAAACCAGAGAAAACTAGTGAAGAAAATTGAAAAAAAAATTTGGTTACCTATAAACTGATGGAATTCAGATTTTGAAAGTTTATAATTATGTCTTTTGGGAAGAAAATTTTTTTTTTGAAAAACTATTCACTTAGAAATGGAACAATAGTGACACGATTTAGCTAAATTGATAATGTCACATGTATTTATAAAATTCCTTATCTAAAATGACTGTGTCGTGATTGCAGGTGGAATTCTGCACTATCATCAAAAAGTAATACAGTTATATAAATAAATTGTTTCAGAATATAAAGTTCAGACTAATATCAAATACCATTTTCAAGCTTTGTGCGAAAATTCAAGCTGATCACATGAGCAGAACCGTAGATATGCAAGAAGAATATTGGAGAAGAAATACCCAATATTTCCATGACAACATATCTGATGGGGTTGAGATTTCGCATGTAGAGAAAATTTCAAGTTTCATGCATAATTTCGTCGTCAAAATTATAGAAAATCCAAGTCAAGAGGTTTAGAGTTCTTGTTCATTCATGCGCCAATTGCACCCTTGGATATACCTACATATATACAGTGGTATAAGATAGTATAAGGATTATACTATGGTAGTACCCAACCAATTGGTGTATTAATGAAAGACAAGAAAAATTTTTATGTCGAGTTTACGGTGCGAAGATGTTTGAGATTAGTAAATTTGACTAAAAAATTCATTAGTGAAATTCATTTGAATAAAAAAAATTATTTCTCTATTTCAGTATAGTAATGTGTTCATTACAGTTCTAAAAACAGTGCAAATGAACTTATCACAGCATTGTTTTCAGTTATATTTTTCGTTTTGTGGTTGTCTACACAGAATTCCAATACTATCAAAATTCAACACACGTTAAGAGCACGTTCACATGACGAGCGGTCTACGCGCCTTTGAATGAGCGGTGGATAATTGGATACCGTTCACATGGAACGCGGTTGCCAAGCGGTGACCGCTCGTTGCCGTAACGGCCCGTATTCAGTTTGAATTCTACATTTTAATTTAAATCTGGATTCAGTATCAGATTCAGGTGAAAATTAAACTTTTTTAAGTTTTGATAGGTAATTATAGATCGAATAGTTTCTATTATTCATCAATTAAAACTGATCCTACTTAAATCATCTTCGAATTTGCCGATGACATCGTCCTAATAAGTAGCAACATGCAGGAATTGAGCGAGATGTTAAAACAACTTATTGATGCTCTGAAAAAAGTCGGTTTGAAAATTAATGTTTCAAAGACCAAACTTATCAATAACATCACAGAACACATAAACATTGACGGCACACAACTTGAAAATGTAGAAGAATATATAATATATAATCAATAAGAATCGGCAAAGAAAATCAAACAGCAGAGATAAAAAGAAGAATCAGGCTAACTTGGATGGCTTTTGGAAAGATGAAATATATATTCAGGAATAACGACATCTCAATAAACCTTAAAAGGAAAGTTTTCGATGCCTGCATATTACCGGTAGCGACATATGGCCTGGAAACTATGGCAATAACTAAAAAGACCGCAAACCAGCTGAGGGTGATGCAGAGAGCGATGGAAAGGACTATGCTCAATGTCTGTCTTAGAGACAGAAAAAGGAATGAAGAAATCCGACAAAGAACTAGAGTAGTAGATATTATAGCGCGTGTTGCAGAATTGAAGTGGCAGTGGGCAGGACACGTGGCTCGACAGGAAAAATAAATGTAAATTAAATTCAACACAAACAGCAGCTAGAATACAGTTGTTTAAAGTTTTTCAATAGACTGCCTAATGAAATCAAAGAAATAAATAATTATAAACCATTTAAGAATATAATATTTAATTTCTTGTTGAATAATTATAATTAGAACCATATACTTAGTATAGTAGATTTCTGCTGTTAAGTGGTAGGTGAATGTTATTTTGATACTATTTATCTTCATTTGTATTTGTTCTACGTGTATCTCACGATTTCTAAATAAATAGCTATTATCATTTTTATGTGGTCACATAATAAATATTTTTTCTTCATTAGCATCTCCTTCACAGGATATGATGACGAGTTCTTCCCAAGCCCGTCTCCTTGAGTTTTTATCTGAATATACACTACTTGTCATGTCGCATATTACAGGAAAATTCTCAATTTCATCTATGAATAATTTAGGAGCGTCCGGTTCCATTTTGAAATATTTCTGACCGAACGGATCGAAGGAAAATACGTAAATACGTCTCTGGCCTCTATCAGCTCGTGCAAGCGCGCTCATCTGAACGGATACATCAGAAACCTATGATCTCAAACCGCGAGCCAACGCGCGGTTACTATTCATGTACTTGTAAACGCGCGGTTTCAAACCGCGCGTAAACCGCTCGTCATGTGAACGGGCTCTAAGTGTAATTATAATATAATTTGGATTAAGTGAAATGATTTGCTACATTATTCGCAGTTTCTCTTAATTCTTTTGGTGTTGAATCGATTTTGTCCGACACAATTCACGAATTTAATGCGTAATTATAAATTTATTTCAAAATTCGAAACGTACGGTTTAAATTCAAATTCCGTAATCTGTCAATTATCGTAGCAGTCACACCAACTGCCAAGATACAATACAAAAGTCACTAGGATGTATAATCTGAAACTCGCTCCTTCGTCGCTCGTTTTCGAATTTCGCATTCTTGTTGGAATAGGAGCCCATTCTGCAACTTGGTTTAGAATATACTATTAATTCGTTCTTTCAGTAATCCAGATTTCCCAGTTGTAGATAATGCCGCCCTCCATTATTTGCCGCCCCTCTAGAGTGGGCCCTGCAGTTTCAGGTTCCTAGCTCAGTTTCGATTTTAGAAAAAGCTTGATAATTTGGATGATGCGGATGAAGTATTATTCAAATGCGCCCACGACCAACACTAGTTAATTTGATATAAAAAATGAAGAATATATTAAAATAATGGAATGTGGTATGAAATAATAATACTTCTTACATTTCTGAAGAAGGATCAGGTGGAAGTGATGAAATGGAATCGTTTTCTTATATTTTGCATTCCATTCTGAGGCATCAACATTCTGATCAGAGAATTGAAAAGAAAATAATCCATAACCCCAAGTGGCAATAAAATTCGGCAACGTAAAGCGAACGCCGACAAGCCTGATGACTGCATGTAATTTTTTTTTGCGTCAATAACTCGTAAACAGCACTATGAGGGAATCACACCTCATCTAGATATTTATGGGTATAATGTATAATGCGGTACCTTTGATGGTTTTTGATGTTAATTATATTTATCGGTATTCCTTCCTGTTGTTGCTGACTGAATTAAATCTCATTTGGTACTTTGAATTTCTATGCATGTTATTTTTGTTGATCAAGCTTGAAGTGCCGCCCTTGAATTTGGCCGCCCTAGGCGATCACCTACCCCCTAGCGACGGCCCTGGGTATTCAGTTGATTTCATATGGTTTTAGATATAGACTATTGCGATTTTCAATATTCAACAAATTTTGTAATCAAAACAAAATAGGTAAAATTGTTCCTAGTTCGGCTCTGATTTTTTTATTTAAAATACGACAATTTGTTCTGTGTTATGAGCGAATCTCATCATTCAAATTTGAACCAATTGCAATTGAGCAGCGGCTATAATTACGGAACTCTTAAACAGATTTTTCCCTTCCCTGAAAATTTAAAGTTTCCAGGTTTTTAATGTTTGAGATTATAGTATTCATGTCTAGACCAAATTAAATTTTTCCACGAAATCGTTATCAGTGAGTTGAATATCATTGTTTGGGACCCCTTCTGGCACAAAATTCGAAAAATACAGGAATCGCGATGATATGAAAAAGCTTCCTGTTCGGGAAACAAACTCTCAAAAAATTTCTAATCGAATAACTCCATAAGTAGAATTAGCTCATATGTACTAATTTTTAAATAAAGTAATCAAAATTGCTTGGTTTATGAAAAAATTGTCTAGCTTGCCTCATGGATTTAACTTACCATTAAAACAATTTCGGTAGAAAGCTACTATAAACTATGAGATAGTAAAAACCATGTTTCAATATACATATACCTTCACTGTCAAGTTGTTACTTCTTACAACTTAATTTCAGTTAAATAAGCTCTACAGGTTGGCCCATTTTTTGAATTGACCAATCAATATGCACTACTATCAATATTAAATACAAGTATCACCCCAAATTCAAAAGAATAATTAACAAATAACATATATGAAAGCGTATTTCAAATGTGTGAATGAAATTTTGATATGTATTGTTATAATTTCAGTTGGAATGCTTAAGCCAAATAGAATTAGCTAGTCGACTCACATTAAATTGTTTGAAAGGATATGTGGAAGCACATAAACTCAGAGATATTCCAGTTACAATTATCGATGTTTTCGATGAATATGCTTTATCAAGTGCTGTTAGGGAAGAACTTTATAAATGTTACCCAGAAGCCAAAATTGCAAACTTGAAATCTGGTGGCAATTTCCCATATTTAAGCCGATGTCAAGAAGTAAATTTGTACATTCAGGTGAGTTATTTCAAAATAATGAACGTAATTTTTTACCCATATATTCATTTGTACTCAACAAAACGAATGAATCTTTGATGGAAATAATAAACCGAAACAGATTGTTATATTTTTATAGATTTTGATGTGCAAGGATTTTCTTATATAATGATAATAATTATATGGCCGATATTATGGTGGTATTCACATTGTTGTCTGATTTTAATTTTTTCTGGCATAATAATGAACTTTGTTATTTCAAACGGATGAAATGAAATGTATATTTTTTGTCTTCTTAAATCCTCAAAAAATACCCAATATTGATTGACTGAGTTCAAGCAGCATGTAATGAAGTAGATAAAAAATCAACCAGAAAAATGGCTCAAATAGCTCATTATTATATACCGGGAGCCAAAAAGCATGTAGAAGAAATGAAAATTGGAAATATTCGAAAATAATTGTTAATAAATGTATTGTTTTTTTAATAATTTTATTTCAATTTACGATTTTTAGATACTTTTCATTCCTTAATTTTTTTTCAAATGAATTAACTTCCACCGTTCCTTCAATTATTGGCAAATGTAGTAAATAAAATGTTTCAAAACATAATTTTCTGAGAATTAAATATATCTATAATTTGGCTATAGTTATTTAGGATTCGCTTTTGAACCTAGTTTTTTTTTAAACACTTTCAGCTGATGTTACTGAATGCTATCTTTATTTGTAATTCACATTTACATCGATAATTATTAAAAAAGAGTCCTTTTGTTACAATTCTGCTGAAAAAAATCATCTTCATTTGAAGAAAAACCTTCAATACCAAGTTTTAAATACTTGAACATTAAATTGTTGTGCAAGATGGATCAACCCATATATCACAGATTAGCTGGTCTGTATACCAGTGAATAGTGATATGGAGTATTTTCGATAATTAATGCTACATAAAATGTGAATACTAAGTGCGACAGTATTGTCAAATAGACTTTTTTTATGAAATATCAAATTGCCTTCATAAGAGTACATTTTTCTTTGAAAAAATTATGACTTAACTTGATGTAACATCAAAAATATAATAGTGCGGGCCTGCACTACTGATTATTAATTTGGACTGAATATTCGTGAATTAAACCAAAACCGTTATATTAAACACCGAAAACTTTATTCTACCAAACTTCAACTTTTCTTTCCGAACCGATACATCTCATTTATTGTCTGACAAAACATACGTCTCGATATTCCCAGAACATGCGACGTTGCCATAACTAAACATCATAATAACTAGAAAAGGGCTAAAACATCATACTGACAAAGAAACTGCAACGGCCAGAAGGAGCTGTTTAAATTTTAATTTTTTTTAAAACATAAATTGTATAGCAAGGAGTTAATTATTAAAATTTGGAGAAAAAAAACGAAGAGTATACAATTTTTTCTAATAAATTTGTTAATAATGTATTTGCCCACCGCGATTATCTATACACTCCCCAACACGTCTCGGCATTGATGCAATAAGATAGTCTATTTCTTCTTGAGGGATACTATCCCAAGTTACCTGTACTTCATGTCTCAGAGCCACCAAAGTCCGTGGGGGCTGGGGTAAAGTTCCAAGCCTTCTACTCATGATGTCCCAAACATGCTCTATGGGCGAAAGATCCGGGGATCTGGGCGGTCAAGGCAAAAGATTCACATGGGTCGCTTTGAAAAAGTTTAAACTAATTCCGGCAATATGAGGTCGGGCATTATCTTGCTGAAATATTTGATTCTCGAGCCGGTCAAGGTAAGAGAGAACATATGGTTCCACTATTTCTTGAAGGTAACGACCTCAAATAAAGACTAAAGGTGACCTACTTGCACCCCATACCATAACGCCTACTGTCCGGTCTACATGACGCTCAACATCAAACTGAGGTTCACGTCTTTCTCCCCGACGTCGTCTAACCCGTCTTCGGCCATCATATGCACCCAAAGAGAATCGAGATTCATCAGAAAAGACGACCTGATGCCATTCCACATTCCAATGTTGACGTTCTCTGCACCACTGTAATCGTTGCCGGTGATGCTCAACCGTTAGAGCTAACACACGATGGGGTCGATAATGCTGCAGTCTAAAGAACCTTATCCGGCGGACAGTTACAGGATGGCCTTGTTCTCCTAATCACTCATCCAAAGACCGAGTTGTTGCAAATCGGTCTTTAATAGCAAGGCACACGTAAGGGAATTTTGGAAGATTTGATCTAGCGCCGATCAGATCGCTCTTATTATCTGTCAATTAATGCGCAATGACAGTCCCAGTCGTTGAACGATCCGGACTGTCACAGTTCTCCCCCTCCGTCCAATCCCCTCGAACTTTGAGAGAATTTGCCACTAACTAGACGAGATATGTACAGGGTGGGCAAATAAGCGAGGTAAGCGGCTATATCTCCACTCATCGTAGAGACTTTCGGTAGAGGTATGAAGTTCATACCTCTACCGCAAGGGGGAGTAATAGCTATCGTCGAGTAAAAAAATGAATTTTACTCGAAAATGTTTCATATAAAGTTGAAGAAAAAATATTATCACTCTAATCCTTGTAAAATTCTCTATCTTTTTGAATTGTCACTTTCGATTTTACGACATCAAATAAGGATAGGGGAAAGGGAGAAATCTGACTGAGTGAAATGCCTGTAACTTCAGTTTGGCTCAACATTTTTGAGCAAATTAGATCTCGCCTGAGAGATAATATCTTGTTGATTGAGGACAAAATATACTCATGATAAATTTGTTTTTGCTGCTTTCGATAGGGGGCGCTAAGTCAGAAGTTCATTGTTTTGTTCATTTTACTCCGAAATTTCAAATGTAATGATAAGATTTTCTTAACAGAAACAGAAAGTCCATCAAATTTGCATGAAAAAACCTGAAGGTCGCAAAGCGATAGCTTCAGGCGTTCTGGAGTTATGGCCGAACGAAGATATTCTTCAACCGATGCACGGCGAAAAACCAAATTGTGTCTTTAGGTTCTGACAAAAACAGAAATCCCATCAAATTTGTATGAAAAAACCACAAGGTCGCAAAGCGATAGCTTAAGGCGTTCTGGAGTTATGGCCGAAAAAAGATATTCTTCAACTGATGCACTGAAAAACTAAATTGTGTCTTCTTTCGGCCATAACTCTAGAACGCCTGAAGCTATCGCTTTGCGACTTTCTGGTTTTTTCATACAAATTTGATGGGATTTATGTTTTTGTCAGAACCTAAAGACACAATTTGGTTTTTTGCAGTGCATCAGTTGAAGAAAATCTCCTCGAACAGCTGGTTTGTTGTAAAATTTAAAAAACTTGCAAAAAACAACTACAATATTTAAGTAACAAAAATTGTTCATAAGAAAAGACCTTCACGATTTTGTTCTTCAAATTCAATTATTTACTCTTTGCTATACTATTTATGTTTCACAAAAAAAAATTAAAATTCAAACCTCTTTCTGGGTGTAGCAGTTTCTTTGCCAGTTAGTTTATATCATAAACGAATAGACTTCAATTTTCAACACTGATTTAGACTATACAAGTGTCCTGAATTTACGCTGGAAGCTGCTAGTTATTCATGAAACAGCCTGTATCCAAATATGCTCTTCCTAGAAGATCTCTAGATGACGGACGTATCATTTTTATTCAATTTTGACATTCTATACATTTCAGGGTGGGTCAAAACTTAGTTTCTTGAACGATTCCAATTATTCATTATTGAAAACAATAACGAAAATTAATTAATGAAAAATACTCCAGATATGATCATGAAATTCAAAATATTTCCCTCAAAAATTGTTGAAACTCTGATATTTTTTTTATTTCAGATACACTTGAGACAATTTGACGGTAATGATCTTTCACCTTCCAATATACCTTTATTGAACCGTTGCTGACGATATGTATACAATACATATATTTTTTTTTTCTATTTTTTTGGACGATATATCCATTTACATAATTTTATTATAATGAAAAAAGTTATATATATTTATATATTGTTCTCAAATTTGTTTTTATCAGATGTAAGATATACTCATATAATCGTTGAAAATTATTTTATTATTGACAAATTTTTGTATATCTTGTGACTTGATCATAAATAATAAAAATATCTTTGTCAACTATTAATCATTCCCAAATCTTGTCTTCAATTTTTACAACAATTTATATTACATAATTCCATCTGGAATTATTTTGCATGTGTCCGCAATGTCTGATATTATTTGATCGATTGAGTCACTTTATATACGGATATGAAAAAAATCATAACACAAGATTAAAATGCTTTTTTTTCGTGAATCCAATAAACCATTTTACATAACAAATATACTTTATGAATTCCATTGGCCCACTACCACATCCTACCAGCAGATTATTTTTCTCAAACTTATTTGATATTTATAAGTACATTGTCTCCTCTTTCAGGATTTATGATACTCAGGTGAAATAGGTACTAATTTATTGGTCAAGGCAAAGAGTCCATAGGAAAGGGGATAGTTACATTTTTGATGGTCTATTTTGCTCAATATTTGAAAGTCTTATGCATTGAACATTGTATTATGGGTTGGAATTTTTCTTCATTTAATTATATAAAAGGATAACAAACATTTTTTGTTGAAACAATAATTTCTTCACATCATTTTATATTTCAACTACATACTACTGGATGGAATCTCAAGTTTTTACATGTCGAACATGGAAAAAATAACAAGGGATAAAATCAAAAGTACATAACAAGGAATTTTGCCAATAGGTATCTTAAAAATTGAAATATTAACTAGAATTTTTAATCCGGCATTTCAGTATAAAGTAGAACTGGCGGTTTATTTGATTAACTCATTTCCCAAAAAGGTAGAAAAGTTTTAAATAATGCTTATTAATAATGATTAAGAAAATACTCTTCGGCCGGCATCTCACAGTTGCGTCCCCAACTTTTATATATATTTTTTTCCTCTATTCAATAGGTGAATTTACTTGAGAAAAAAATAAAAATCTTCAAAAATTCAAGCATATATTATATTATTTGAACAATTTGTTTTATATAGATAAATATATTGTAAAAGTATCTATACTATACTTCAAGTAAAAATATGTGCATGCTCACATACAAATAACTGTACTTCTGTAGCTTCTAGGAGTATATCAAAATATGGATATATGCATAGTAATATGTTAATAATAACCAATAGAATTTTCTTTAAGTTTTCCATACAAGCAAATTTTAATAATTTGATCTTTTTCAAAGAGTTTCTTAAGTAACTTTTTATAGGCTTCTTGAACATCCTCCTTATGGTTTTCATTTGGCAAAAGATCAATAACTAAGGCACAATGTTCTGGAGAATCTTTGAAATCTAGAAAATTATCCAAAAATTTTAGAACCTGTAAATCATGATCATCATCTTTATAGATTAAGCTGAGGAAGAACGTTAAGAAATATTTAAAATTTCCAATAATCAAATTTCCATATTTCTCAAGAGTAGAAGAGAAATATTCACTCATTTCTTTAGGAAGTGAATCTGAGTTACTATCCGAAGCTGTATGAATAACAATAAAGTCCAGAAAGATATGCTCTTCAAATGTTTCTTCAATTGTGAATTCTCTTTTCCAGGCAGCAGAGAATATCTTAGGAAGATTTTCATCATATTTCAACCCGTTTGTATCCCTCTTCAGCATTTTTTTGAATATATTGAAACAGAACTTACTTATTATTTTCAGTATATTGATTTTTTTTTCATCATCATTCCAAAACATTTCCTTGAGTTTATGTATGCATTCAAATATAAACTTTACTTTTTTCTCTGTATTTCCAGAGAATAACAAAAAATAATTTGTGAAATTAAATACTGTATCATTCATAGAACAGTCATCTAAGTCAAATAGATAATTTTCAATGATGCTCATAGCAAATTCTTCACGTAATAGTTTGATATCACTTGGATTCAAATTTGATAATAGTGATGCCATATTATCATCCATTTTAACTCCATCTTTTTTAACTTTACAAAGTTTTTCCCAAACACATTCAGTAAACACAGCTCGATGTTTTATTGGAACTTTATGAACATTTGTAATTAGCTTCAGTATATCCTTTTGTTCTTTTTTAAGCTGTCCAATATATTCACTTAATAATGGCCAACACTTTTCAATGTTATTTCTCAAATAATACTTGTAACAACTCAGAAACATATGTTGTCTTACAGACACATTTTTCTCTAACTGTTCAACCTGGTTGTATTTCATCATAACTTTATCTATTGGACATATCAGACTTGTGAGAAATATGGAGTGCTTTCTCGTAGAAACAGCCTTAGTACCCAATTCTTCTAAGGCCGGATATAAGAGTTTTTCTGGAATTCTACAGAAACTACTGTAGACTGAGGGTAATGCAGAAGGTAATACATCTCCACGGCAATATTTCAGTAGATCTTGCAGGTTTTGATCTAGATGTATCCTGTTCTTTAGATATTTGGCTAAAGCACATTGAATTTCATAAGATTTTCTGATATCTTCACTTCCTCCAGCTGTATCCACTCTATCAGTCTTTGGAATATATTGTTGAAAAAACTTTTGGAAATCTCGAGATGGCATAAAATATACCAATATTTTAATTACACGTTCTCTTTTTGAGGGTTCTGCATCCTCTAATTCTTTTAAACATAGTTTTGTTATATCATTTGGGATTTCAATATGTTCATATTTCTTCAAATTATGTACTAAGTTTATGTCCTTATTTTCCAGCATGATTCCAACTTTATTTAAATTATTCTTCAAAATCTCAGGTTTATACTTGAGGAACCATTTTGTGATAGAAGTATCTTTTAGGTTTTTGAAATTGTGCCAGTAAACTTCATCTAGAATTGATGACTCTTGACCTTCTTTTTGTCTACAAACTAAATATTTAAAAGCTTTTGATAGTGATTTATCTAATTTTTCTTTGTCTTTCAGAACTGAGAAAACGCTCAAAATATTCTGTTGATCATGAAGTGAAATTGGATTGTTTGGGTGTTTCTTATTCCAATTCATCACACTTAATATAATTTGAACAATTAAGTTGAGTTTTTTATCATCAGTTACTTGGGGATAATATTTTATGTATAATTCAAGCATGGATTTCTCAAAACTATCATCATTATACTTGAAATCCACTAGCTTCTGTGGTATTTCTTTCAAAAGAGTTAAAACCAATTCATCTATAGGTTGGTTTTGTGATCGAAGAAACCTTATGTACTCCATAAAAATTGGATAGAACATTTTTTGTTTTTTGAATAACTGTACAGTAATGATCTCATTTATGTATTTCCAATGTTCTCCAGTAAGTTTCTTCATCTCTAACTCATCATATAAACAACGTAAGAAATTATAAAGTATGCTAACATCACTATTTCTATGTCTTTGACAAAAAGATTTGAGGATGTTCACTAGAGTATCATAATCTTTGTTTAATTTGCAAGTTGTTATCAATGTATTGAAAACAGTTTTTCTCTCAGCAATTCCATTTTCATCTCCAAGCATATAATCTTCTTCATCAAATTCCATAGTAGAGCATTTCATCGCGCATCTTGCCATCATTGCTCCATCTGTATACTTCTCATAATTTGACCTCTTTTCAAACTTTTTCAACCAGTTTACTCTTTCCTCTTTGTCCGGTATTAGTTCAATAAGTCTTTCATCCATATAGTCTGAGTTTTCCCAAAGACTTTTTTTGTAGATTTCTTGAAAAGCATTAAAATATAATTGATATTGCTTGCTTTTACGATAATATTTCATTAAAGACTTTGCATTACAATATTGAAATTCATATAAGTCCTTAGGTAAGGCTTTCTTATAGAATTCAGGAAAGTTATCACCTAATTTTCTTACAAGAGCATCATTCCTCAAAAAAGAAATATATTTATTTGGATCAGCCATAATTTCATCTTTTTTTATCAAGAGAAATTTTTTTGTAGTTTGTCTACCAAAATTTCTTTTGTATATATTGAATTTTTTTCCAAATTCATCAAAAAAAATAGGATCTTTCGTTACAATGTAATCGAAAAAGGAACGCCATTTATAGTTGTCCAGATACGATTCCTCTTGTTTCATCATTTCAAAATAAAATGTGACCAAAGATGGATTTTTATCTAAAAGTAACTTCAATTGTGACGAAGAGAGCCAGCAAAGATTTTTTTCTAGCATTTCCTTAATTTTTTCATCAGGACAACCAGTCAACAGTATTGAAGAAACTTGCCAACCATATGCAGAACATAATGTTTCAAATAAATTTTTAATTAATTCTTCATCTTTGATGTAAACTAGTATTTTCTTGAGAATTTTTGTTCTTATAGAGAGAGATAAATGAGGAAATAGATCTTGAACAAACCTATCTGGAGTAAATGTTTTAACCAGTTCTTTTATAAACCAAGATTGTTTGATAATTTTACTGGCTTCAATTTCATTTCCATCCTTTAGTATGTTTATGAGGTCATTAGAACGTTTGAAAATCAATAGAATTTCAATTTTGAATGTTTCTTCGAGGTATGATGTAGGTTTCAATTCCTGCAAAATCAAATCGATAGTATCTGATGATGCATTCTTTAAAATCTGCAGTAAATTATGCAGAGATTTCTTTTTTTCCTTCAAAGTTACCCCTTCCAGTTGATGAAATTTCGTTATGAATTCTTCAGGCAACATGTTTTGACCTGTAAATATATCTAGTGAGTTGAATTAATAGTTCTAGAGTCTTCATTTATATCTTTTTTCAGATAATGAAATGATATTCATTCAAATAGATGTTGAAATGTGAAAACTTTCACAATTCGAGCTTAGAGAACGAAAAAAGACAAGTAAATTTTAAACGCGTATAGTATTAACAAAGAGTATCGAAATTCAAGTTTAAAAAAATACCAACTACTGAAAAACAATTTAAATTTAATGATATGTTGAAGAAGCTTTCTATGCATACGCTATATGTTATAATATTGAAATCGGTCTTATATAATTCGTTCCCACAGCTTATTCCATATTGAGTAATGATATCATATTGAAAATTTGTTTCCATATTAATCCAGTCAGTGACAACATCCTACATGTTTGAATTTTCATAATTCCTCAGTTCCTGACATTGAGGTTAAGGAATTACTGATTGGTTTAATTTTACACAGAAACATTTCATCTGAATTATTTCAATGAGTTGAATCACTGACAACTCTATCTTTGATAATATAAATGATAACTAAAATCAAATTTGCAAAGAAATGAACCCAACAAATTCTTAACTATAGGTATAGATTATTGAATAGTGTTATGAATGAAAATAATTCATGACAAACTCACCTCTTTTGAAATGAAGCAAAAGTTTTACCTTAAATAAATAAGAATTGATAATAGCACTTGTGTTTTGTATTTTTTAGAACACGCCCTCTTTTTACCAAAATTATTACTCTTATTAGATCATTCGTAATTTTAACTTCGATGCAGTGGTCTGTCACTGTCAGTTCGCATCTAGGTATTCAAATTATAATTGCGGTCTGCGGATAATTCAAATCCCAGCTTAAATACTTATAATAGTAATTTACGTAACAAGTCCGGAAAATAGGGTTTTTTTGGACGAATAGACAAAATTCCAGGACGAGCGTAAGCGAGTCCTGGAAGTTGCTATTTATTCGAAAATTTCAATGATTTGTCAAACCGATTATCTTCTGTAGATTATCATTTAGATTTCAGATGAATTAGAATAACGATATTTCCACAGCATTCATTTTTATTATTGGATCAGTATTCGCGTATTTTTAAATATATTCCGATAGTTAGCAGTGAAGTATTTGCTAATGAATTTTTAATTCTTCCTTTATATTATTATTGTCTATGAGTATCAGAACTACCTTATATTTTTAACTTGGTTAATTTGGCCTGGTTTTTTGCAAGTAGGTGTAGAGAATTCAGACAGAAGATATAGGGTAAATGCACTGGTTAGCCGACCGGCACTGGTTCTCGACCATTCCGTGATTTGAGATAAAATAATAATAAAAATATATCATGTACCTAGTGCAAAATATTTTCGCGGTATGTGTTCTTGACCATTCTACCCTTCCAAGATAGTTTGCATAGTAGTGGTATAGGTCAAAGTTTTCGCGCTAAAAATTAGTTATAATCGTCTATCATAAAAAAGGGTCCTTTCTCGTCCTCTCTTAGAAAAGTGCTTTGTGATATATGACCAGAAAATAGTAATTATTTCTTATTTTAAATGAATTATGTGTGTATATTTTGTTCCATTTCAACTGTAAGATATATTTTTGAGTGTATTTCAATCAAGAAGCAAATAAATTTATATTTTTTTGTTCAATATTCGGCGGTCGCGAACTGGTATTGGAAAATTTGTAACTTTTATATCTCGACCAAAGTGGTCGAGAACCAATATGTTACTTCAATAATTGTTTATTTCAACCGATATATTTCTGTTGGATCATTTTCGTTTTTTTTTCGATACCCTGATTAATTTATATATCTACTTTCTGAATATTAGTTTGTGACCACCGAATTAACGTTGAAACACTTATTTCTACCCTTTATTTATTCGCGGTCGAGAACCAATTTGATTGTACTCAATTCTCGACCACTGGTGGTCGGTGTTCTATATTTTATTTACTCATTAGTTTCTAAATAGATATTAAGAGCAAAATAACCAAATGATGTTGTATTAGTTGCTATTTTGAAATATTTATAGAAAGTGGAAACTTTTGCGAAATATTTTTTTTTACGTTCCAAGTGTTTCTTACTTGATTACCTCATCTGAAACCCATCTGAGTGATAGGTAGTGATGTCGATGCTACGGTACGAAAGTAAGTACTAATCATTCATCTCGCTCTAAAGTTTTTTATTAAATTTTTAAGTGGAGCGGCCACTATTATTAGTGGTCGAAAACTTAACACAAAAATGGTCGAGAACTCTGCGGCATGGTCGAGAACCGAAGGTTATTGAGATTTTCTATATGGTTTCACATTTCAAAGGTTAAATGCGGAAAGAACGCTTAAAATTATATGACAAATCATTTAAAACTCGCCAAAGAATCGATGTTTCTGTTAACTGGTCGAGAACCAGTGCATTTACCCTATAATAATTTGAATACTTAAATCACGTGTAAAATTATTCATTCTGGTTAAAATTGGTATGAGTTGCACCACTTGCAGCTGGAAACGGTCTACAGGACGTTGCCATAATAAATTTGCAAATAATAATAATAAAAGTTGCAAATACATTCTATTCTATATTTTCATGCCCCAGAACACCTCAATTAGTCAGAAAGACGTTCACAATTGTATCTCCAGAAGCTTGAGGCAGATGTCTTTCGATGATTTTTAAAATTCTGCTCCTGTATGTTTTTTTGAGGCATGACCTGCAGATTGATCAAGGATGTGAATGGATATGTTCATTAATTGGACATCTAGGATTATATCATAATGAGGACTGAAGAGGTCCTCATAGCCATGAGGCATGTTTGATGCACTATCATAGTTGCAATAGCTGGAAGTTGACATAATGGAAATATTGAGAGCTGCATTAACGCGACTATTGTGCCTTTGGAGACAATCCTCCTGAAATTGTGCATGAACATTCGATGGATTACATTTTCACATATACAAATTAAAATTAAAGCAAAAGTCGGATCTTAAACATAATATGGTGAGAAAATCAGTAAACTTGATGTGGGAAACTCCCCAGGTCTCCCTTTATAATGATAATAGTTTATTGATTCCTTATGATATAATATACAAAATCTCTTTTTAAATACAATTTCAATAATCCACCAATTTCAATACTATAGGCATTAATTCAATTTTGTCTTTCATCGACTGAGAATGAATGCTTAAATATGGTAATTTGTGTTTTGGAGAGAAAAAAAGTAGGTTGGAGAATATGGTCACATTTTTGAAAAGAAAATTATGATGAGAAGATGATGCATTATTCTTCTTCATCTTAATTTAAACCTAGGGCTTGCATATTCCACTTTAGTCTTCGGTGGATGTAGATATCCAGGAGTCTTTCCAGCGCTTAGGGGGTCTGTTGACTGGTCTTCTGGTACCTGGGATTCCGTCTCGGGCTATCTTAGCAATTCTGCCTGTGTCTGATGCATTATTGTGGTGCAAAACTCATGATTTTGTTTCAAAAATTATTTCATTTTCCACTAATTTTTTTTCTTGAAAGCTTAGATAATAGTCTTCATTTATTGCCTCACCTTCTCGCAAGAATATCCAGTGCATTCACAAACTTGACATTCTTTTTCATAAACCTTGACATATCCTCTTTTTGACTTTGGATTAATTGAAAAGTGCTCTCATCTCATACGCTTAGTGTTTTCGATAAGCCTTATGTAATATTTTCAGCGCTTCTGCACAGATTTGCATTTTCAAAGCAAAATTCAAGACAGATTCTGTTTCGAAAGATATATCCACGGTGAAACACAAGCAAGATAATATTGATTTAATAAAAATAAATATAAACACTTTTAATTTTCACAGATTTTTATTGATTTGACAATTGTTTCACCGTCTGAGCGGCTTTGTTCAGATTATCATTATTATCAATAATTGTCGAATTATAAAAACCTGTGGAAATTAAAAGTGTTTATATTTATTCTTATCAAGAAATCAAGATAGGTGACAAGAGGAAATATTGTAAGAAAACTAAAGGATAGATGCTGTCCAAACCTCACATGATAAAAAAAGGGCAACCGTTCAAACCTAGCAATAAAAGACATTTCGACAATCTCTTTAAGAAGCCTTTTCAGATTCAAATCAATTCCCGGTACTATATGGTATACTACAGTATACCATTGGCTAACGAAAATTTTACACCTCAATTTTCCAGCCTTAAAATGAAAATCTTGAAAAAACTCTTTACCTGTTGATTTCTGATTAGAGGGGGGAAAAATTGTCTGCTTTTTTCTTCGCTGCAACTTCAACCCCCTGGTTCTGAGGTATGTGGAGATAACTTGTTTTGAAAATCTGACCCTAAAATTTCGTATCAAAATGGCAACTAAAATAATGAGACAGGCAATGTGAAAAAAATGTGTACTTAACAACCAACAAAAATACTACTGACTTTTGTAATTAGTTTATTCAATTTTAAAAATGGCCATCATTTACTTCAATGCAATACATTAAAAAAAAACAGTCTGATAAGAAAGATTATTCTCAAGGTCAATTTCACATTGCTTATTACAATATTTAAGCTGTCATTAAATTATATCAATGAAAATTTAAAACTAGGGGTTTGTGATTTCGCACATCAAGGGTTGAAGCTACAGGGATGAAACATGTTATTCCTCAGCAAATCAGAAATCAATAGGTATGAGAGTTCATTCATTTCAGCGCTGGAAAAGTAAGGTTTTCCTGATTTCTCCCTGAATATGGTAACTGTAGTTCAAATATACATACATTGAAGATTGCATCATCATTATATTTGCATTGAAAATATTTCTTACAAATTCATAATTGACATACCTAGTTTCATACTATATTATAGATAATTGAATATGAAAAAAATATGATTTTAATGAAATTATAAAACTCTATCATGACTAGAGAAATTTCATAATAGCTAGTAGTATTCAAAGAGTATTTTTCAAAACATCTTCATAATTTATTTACATTTAATATTATCAATAATAATCACTTTGATAAAAAAATAATTCTTGGAATATGTACACATACAATTAATTATGCTTGATATGACAATTTTCATTTTAATATTTTCCAGATGTATCCAAATTCAATTAAAAGCACCATATACCACAATTAAACCATCTGAGTAATGTCAGAAGAGTCATGATTTGTCAATTGATGAATTCATCACCATGCTTGCTGAATGGTAAAATTTCAGACTTCATTTTTTACACAGTAAGCTCACCGATAAACTTTGTCATATGAAACGTCGTGTAATTTCAATAAAAAAAAAACATTATGGGAACATATGTCCAATTTCAATTAGTTAAAGAAATAAATGGCTCCAAAAGTTTCAATCATGTCCATTGATATGATTTATTAATAATAAAAAAAGTATGCTTAGAAACTTTTCAGTTCATTATCAGTGGTATTCTAATTGCCATGTTGTGTTACACTAAAATTCTAGCAGTAAGTTAAGACTTGGTACTTAGTTATACCTTAAAATGTATGCTTACAGCATGGGAGAGTATGTCAATATCATATTCATTTATGGTTATTGCAATGGAAAAGTCAATTGGAATACCTACTGACAAGTGTTGCTTGCATACTTTTTTGTCATTAATAAATCATATCAATAGACCTAAATGAAACTTTTGAAGCCATTTATTTCCTTAAATAATTGAAATCGGACATATGTTCCCATAATGTTTTTTTGTTGAAATTCATGACCTTTCATATAACAAAGTTTGTTGTTGAGGAATGACATCACCTTGTATATCATTTTACTGAAGTTATAGGATATTTTCAGCTTTTGTTCTCTGATGTTGAATTGTCACTTGGAGTGATACCATCTTCCAGTCATTCATCTCCAGATTCAAGTTGTTTCAATAGCCTGAAAAGTGCGGCAGCTTCCCTAATTCTACTGAATTCGATGCAGAATGACTGAACTTCAATGATCAATTCCTGAAAAATTCAAAAATATAATTTCACCAATGAAAATGAAAATTATTTATTGTTTTAGGCTAAAGCTTTAAACCTGAAACTGTTTTTATTCAAATGAATCAAAGCCTTTCTCCATTATTTAAAAGGTTGTATGCTGACTTTAAATTTCACTATAATTAAGAAGTGATAGAACAAATTGTGCTTCCAACTGCTTGACTATCCGGCTCATTCTCCAGACCTGGCCTCCCGTGATTACTGGCTTTTTTGAGACCTCACAGATATATCCCAGGAAAGAAATTTGGCTCTAAAGAAGGCGAAGACTTATCTTTCTACAGAAAAGGTATTGAAAAGTTGGAGCAATGTTGGAGTACATGCACCTCTTGAAGGTGAGTATGTTGACGAATAAAGTCGAATTAAAAAAAAAAAAAAAATTTAACTGATAAGATCTGGGACTTATTAAGTGACATGGTATCTACTCTCATCTTTAAATCATCCCCAATAAATTTTTTGAACTCCTCTTTTTCCTTTCCATCATTAATTCTGAAATTTTGATGACATTAATTATCTTTTTCATTTTTTCCTCTAAAACTCCCATTCTTTCATTCAGTTCTATTTTTTTTACTCTCCTTGATCTCCTATCACATATTCTCCATTTCTGACCTGTGGTTCAAAACAAGATTTGTAGATCATGTAGTTCCTGGATTATCTCAGTGCAGTGATCGTTAGGTCTATAATTTCAGAGTGGAATCTCCATTCAAATTTTTATGCTCAGGCCAGTGGTACCTGAGAAGGCACCTTTAATGATATTGATTGAAATTATTAGCCGTCATTTTTAATCAAAATATATAATTTAATGCACTTTTTATTTTGTAGCCTTTAAATTCAATGTTGATTTGAAAACTGTTCATTATAATGGTCCTTCCCAATCTACAGATAGAATTAATTTGTATTGTCATCATTATAACTTCAAGGTTAAAAGGGGACAGTTTGCCAGCCAAATATTGGGAACCTCTGTAAATATAAAATGAATTTTTGATAATTACCTGCACATTAATTATTTTATTCCTGATTAATGACTGCAGGAATACACATACTAGACGAACTAATCTATTTTGCATATATCGATCCTTAATAGTTTCACATGTTGAAATACAATTGGATATATACAGATGTATGAACTCAGTGGGCAAGTCTACTGTGGTAGTCAATCTATTCACCACTTCCATTGAATGTAGAGACATCTCCATATTAACTAGTACACTGAAGTATTCTGTTATTTGTTTAGACTGCATTAATTTTAGGAGTATTTCTATTGCTATAAGCGGATTGTTCTCAACCAAATCTGGAAGCTATAACAAATGGAAAAAATGAATATTCTTCAGAAAATCACGACTGACTACTTTCCATTTTTCTCAAAGTTATTCAGAAGAAAGGTCTCTCCGAATATCAAGGATATTGATGTTATGGTATATATGTTTGCTAGAGAGATAAATTAATACACAAAATTTGAAAGTGTTCAATGATAAGAAGCGCAGATAAAATTGATATGTAGAGTGTAGTTGCTAATTATTGAATATCCATTTTTTGGCCAAAATTAATTATATTGATAATTGATTTGATAGTAAGTCATTTTACAAAACTTGAAAAAATAAAAAATTTAGAATAACTCAACTTACCTTTTTTGGAGTTAATCCAATATGATGAACCAATTTGGAATCATTTGCCAATTCCGTTAAAAGTGTTTGTTGTTGTGCAAGAGTGAGAGCAGTCTCATAAGCCTTAGTTATCAGTTTTCTGGTTTCATAATTCTTTTTAGAAGTCATACACATTGATGAATCATATGCTACGCTATGTTCACTTGGTGTAATTGGATTTAACCACACCGGCTTAAAAATACAAAATTAAAATAGCCAATATTCATTGCAGAAGAAAGAACAGATTACTACATGACTATAGACAATATTCTAAAATTAGTGAACAATTTATGATGAAATTCAAATCATTCTTATTGAGGAGAAAGAATTCAGCATGCACTAAAGAAGAGACAAATTATTTCACTTTTGGATGGAATAAAGTTGAAATTTGAAAAAAAAAAGACAAAATATATAGATGGTAGCTTCGAACAGCCATTGCGTTATAATAGAGAAAACATCTTCAAAAGCTTAAACTTTAAATTATATGATGGCAGTTCACAAAAAGTCAATGCATATATAAAAGAGATTATAATTACTCACTTCATCTTGGCAGTTTGATAATGGAGGGGCCAATGAAACAAATTCTGGCATGTATACCTTGTTTATTGGAGCATTATCCCCAGAGGCTAGTAATTTTATAAGATTTTTATCAAATGTGGTGTTAGAGCTGAAACAATAGTTTTGTAATAAATTACTAGAACTAAGGAGTATATTTGGTTATTTCATAGAAGAATAAATATTTAACAGTTATATTTAAGTATACTACAATACTAAATACATTTTTTGTGGAATATTTCATTGCCCTCACACTCACAACCAGTTTGACAGAATATAATGAAATAGTAAAAAGACTGCTTGATGAAGTTCTGAGATTATACTCAACTATTTTGGCCTTATAGTTCGGAGTATACCGAAATTAGAGAAACATTTCAAACCAACTTGTACAACTTTGGTTTTATGTCTGCCTGTGTCTGCACATCCTTATAACATCAATTCCACAATTCTTATCCAATTTTGACGAAATTTGGCATGGCTATTCAGATTGGGTCGTAGATAAATGGGCGAAGATGGAATTCTCGAAATATTGATCTCGCGCCCTGCTAGTCTGATAATGATGAAAATTGGTATCGACATTAGGATCGGTTTAGTGAAAATTTTAGCTTTTAAAGATGTACGGCCCTCAATAATTTCTCAATCTTACTAGTCCGATTTTGATGGAATTTGGTATGGGTAGTTAGGCTCCATAGGATTTTACCTTTTTTTAACATGCAGTGTGCGCTGCGGATGTGTAAATTAGTATTGTCTGAAATAGATTGGTTCGGAGAACAAGTACTCAAAAGTTAGGTGATTGTGACAATCACCACAATGAGAGTTTGTTGAAATGTGGTACCATTTGATCTCTAGATAATTCTTACCGTTATTGGCTTCATAGAAAAATTTCATACAAAAACTTACTCAAAAAATTGAGTTTATGGTATTCTGCTTGATGTTAGGTTGTTTTGATATATCATCTTATGAAATTAAGGATCAACATAGACACTTTAGCTTCCTACTTGTTCAACTTGTCGAGTATTCAGAATAGTGAGTAAAAACTGATTTACAAATTATTTATACCACTTTATTCAACTAAAATTTGGTGATGTTTGTTTCTGGGTCATTGTTTTTATCACTATTATGTTATATTATTATGAATGAAGTAAGAATCACGTCCTTGGTAATTCATACTGAGTACTTTGACAGGAGCTAGGACAGGTGGTGAAGAACAAGACTAAGCTGAACTAAATGCCGACGTTTCGTCCATATATTCGAATTTTTTCAAGGCTGTATACAAGATACAAACATTCATCAGTACAATCCAAAAGAACAATTAGAATGACAGCAAATAATAAATGTTATTTGCTAATAGAACAATTAGAATGACAGCAAATGTTATTTGCTGTACTTAGTATTATTATAAATTATTTTGTATTTAGGACTGAAATTTCATAAGGCAAATGTATCATTGATAAATGAAAAAAATAAAAATATAACAGAAAAACACTTACTCTTTTTTTGAATTCTCAAAACCAGGTACAATAATCGATATAGCTGCCTTACTGGTAAGAGGTAATTCAGATGTTTTTTCCACTAAAGATAATTGCAACTTGGAAAGATCAACTGGTGAATGCAATGTATAGTCTGAGTTTATTATCTGAGTGGCAGTTTTTTTCAACAGCTGTATAAAAATTTGTTTTTAATACATTTATAGTGTAAAATATATATTAAAATCACTCACAATATCTTTCGACACATCAGATATTAATTGAGATATAAAAGACTTCTCTGGCTCTGTAATTCTTGGTAACTGTCCAATTGCATTTACATTAGGTTTTTGATCCTGAGAAAGCTATTAAAAAAATAAAATAATTTTAGGGGATAAGAATATAATTTATAATATATTTGATAAAATATATAGTAAATTATTTCCTTTTCATTCAATTTGTATAAAAAAAAAACCTTCTTGAATATCATATTGCAAGGTTTGAACCTGTTATTTCTTCCATACAGTATTTCATCATAAACTGAAAATTTATGGAGATTTGATAATTCTTCTTCTACAAAATATTTCTAATGATCTCCACATATCTTTCTCTTTCCTGTAACATGTATTGGAATACCTGTATAGGGTATCCCAAAGTTCCGAGTTTTCGTGCTACAGTAATTTGCATATTTTTATACTTGAGGTAATCATTCACAGTTGCTATAACATTTGGGTAATCTTGCCAAATCTACAAGTGACCTTGAGAGATTATCGAGCGTCACGTTGAACTTGTAGCTACGCTGCCAGTTCAGAAAATTAATCAGGTGTTTGAAGAATGTAATATAATTAAGACGAAAAGTCAGTATCCCGCCAAAGACCAATGGTCATTACAAGCCAACAGGTTGACCTTATGACAATAATACCTTACAGATTACTAGTCTTTGCTAATATATTGCATTTGAATATGACTGCTACAACATAAGATTTTGGTGTAGTGAATATTAACGTGATAGTTATCTTGGTTTATATGCTGAAATTGTGCTTTATCTCATCTCTCAAACTGAAGGATATAATACAAATACCTTTTAGTTTAACCCTAAGTAATCTGCTGAATCTACAAGTGTCTCTAGCGTTACGTCGAATTTGTAGCTATGTTGCTAGTTCAGAAAATTAATCAGGTGTTTGAAGAACGTAATATTATTAAGACATAAAGCCAATTTCCCACAACCAACCGTTATTACAATCTAATAGATTGTTCTTACCGTAATAATACCTTATCATAGATTAGACATTATCAATATATTGCATTTGCATACAGCTGCTACACCGAAGGATTTTGGGGTAGAGAATATTAATGTGATAATTAACTTGGTTTATATGCTGAAATTGTACTTTATCTTATCCTTCAAAATGGGCGATACAATATAAACTTTTTTAGTTCAAACATTATTGTGGATCCAGCATAAATCTTTGCAAAAACCAGTGGACTTTATTAAGAATGAACTGTGAGCACAATCTGCATGCGCATTCTATATACCTATACAATTCCACAATTGTGGATCCAACCCAAATCTTCAGGGACAATAAATTGAGGAGAGTCTCTATATAGTTTTTGTTTTGTGTGTTTTTGGTGAGCAAAAAAAAAACTACTCAAAAACTCTAACATTTGAGAAACCTGCAATATGCCAATGACCTGCAGATGAAATTCGAGGATACTGTCAGATGGATATCAATGGATTTGGAAGAATTGCAAAAAGCAGCAGAGTGTAAGAGTAAAATATGTGCACAATCTAGCAACAAAAACTGTGAAATGACACATGTGTATTCTATGTACACAAATCCACTTGTAGATTCATCAAAATTGTAGCACAAGAAATTTTTACCCTTAAATGATGCCAATTAAATCAATCATACCAATAAATGAACAAATACTGGAGCAAATGGTGAATTTGCTAAAGATTCTCCTCTATACATTTCATACAGTAGCGTAACAGCTGCCAATCTTTGCTCGGCTTCAGGAAGCATTTCTTGTTGAAGAAGCATTATAATTAAGTTTCCAACTGAAAATAGTTTTAATGAAAACAAAAAACCAGATGGAAAAATTTAGTTACCCTTAAAAAAATCAGATTTCTCAAACTTTTTATGTATATCGTTAGAGAGAGCTTCTAATGTATGGTTCATAACATAATCCTTATCCAGAACACTAAAAAATATTCAATGAATACTGACACAACTTTTCCTCCAAGCGGGTTACCTCAAAAGATAATCACACTGAGTTCCTGTTAAAGCCATATTAAAATACATGTAAAATTAATTAGTGAATCAATGTATTCAAACATTCGGTTCCGACTACAAGCATTAAAAGGAAAGCTACCCCTTTTCACAAGCTAAGTATGAAAATATAAAATTACAATATAAATACAAAACAAGAATATAATATAACCCTAATGACAGATAGACAATCACCATAGAGCATTACGAATCCAAATCAAAGTTCAGAAATAACAATAGTCTCTGTCAACTTTAATCGAAATGAAGGAAAATCATTAGTCTTCTTAAATATGGAATATTTACAATATAATATCGATTATAGTATAATAGAATGCATATGTTCGTAATCTCAAGAAAATATGTTAAATTTTTTTCCTGAAGAAAACTGACATTCATCGATTCATTCAATGTAAAATTAATCGTAACGTAACCTCCAATATTTGTTACCAATTCAAATCAATTAATAAGTCACATTTCTGAATTTAGTTATATAATTTTCAATTTTATTATACAGTTATTTCTTGTTGATTAATTACCTCTTGTGTTTATAGTTGTAAACGAGATGTCGTGTGTATTTCGATTCAGATCATTAATTGCAACCCGTTTTGCAATAGGTCCTATAAAAAATTGGAATAATGTAAGATATTTCTCTACTGGAGATGAAGCGAATAATGTTGGTAATACAGATAAATATGAATCCGACATCAAATCAAAGATATTACAGGAGGCATTGAAATTCGTGCCAGAAAAAGGCTGGACCAAAGATGCTGTTAGTGCAGGTGCAGATGTTGCAGGTTACCCAGGAATAACTCATGGGTTATTCCCAGGAGCGGGAGCAGATCTAGTCAATTTTTTTTTATCTGACTCAAACAAGAAATTAGTTGAGGTTTTGGAAAATTATCAGAAAGATCCCGAACTTCAATCAATCACACCTGTTCAATTTGTAGAGAAAGCTATACAACAAAAGTTACTCATGATAGTTCCCTATAAAAACAAATGGCCTCAAGCTATCGCTATAATGTCATTACCTCCCAATGTACCAAAAGCACTCGCAGCTCTTTTAACACTAGTTGATGATATATGTTATTATGCTGGAGATAGATCTGTAGATTTCAATTGGTATGCTAGAAGAATAGGTATAGCCGGAATATATAAAGCCAGTGAATTATATCTTATTCAGGATTCATCACCAAACCACATGAAAACATTTGAATTTCTACATAAAAGATTGTCTGAAGCCGTTCACATCCATGACTTGATATGCAAAAATGATTCAACAGGTCCGGGAACTAAAGATTCCATAGTATCAGCGTTTGTTACAGCCAGAAATATATTAGGAATGAATTGGAATAGGTAGTAAAGGTATTGCTGTGTGTTATTGTAAATTTATTGTTCTAAAATATTAATGGGAATGAGTATCAAATTTTATTTATACATCTATTTTTACCAATTCAATGTCAACTCTGAGTTTTTTGTTATTTGAAAACGATTTAATCAGTTTTGTACTTAAATGGGAATAATGATTTGTTCCATTGAGTCTTCATAAAACATTGTATTTTTATACAAAAATGAAAAATTAGAACAAAGAACCTAAGAAAAATTATTCTGTGATTATTACTATAAGTATTACTCATTCCTGCTGCATAAGATAAAACTACTATTTTTTTGTGATATTTGGCATTCATTTGTATTCTAGATGAATGAAATGAGTTTATGAAGTTTGTTATTTATAATTAACTCTTAAGAGCCTACTTTATTTGTTTAGTGTTCATCATAAAATCAGTGAAATTTGTAAATATATTATAATATAGTATAAAATACTAGGTGAGAATATACTATTAACTTTTGGAGTTTAATATGTATTCAATAAACAGTTCTTTCAATATACCTGTTTTTTATGACATCAGCAGAATTTGGTGTGTGGGAGACGGGAATGAATAAATAAATTCGAGAAGAGCACTGACTTTATGTCGAGCTTTAAGCCCTTATTATTATTCGTGCGCCTTTGGAGACTACATAACTATGTATGAGAAATAATTTCTTGTATAGTTATGTAGTCATCAAATCCAGATTAAGTGCAATTTGGACAGAAAACATCTAATAAGAAAATTAAAAAATACTATGCTAAGTATTAAACTTTGTTCAAATGTAGTTCAGTTCCAAACTGAATTTGAAACAAGAAATTAGAGGAAAAGTAAACTGATTCATAAACTATGTTTTTTATTATAGTTACAAAATACTTATCTATATAATAAATTTTTCCTTAGAATTTCTAGTGTGAAATTTAATTCTATTCAGACTTAGTTCCTACTTCTGAGAAAATATTTTGACTAAAAGACATCCTTTTGCTTCCGAGTCTGTCCAAAGTAGATGGAAGCTTTGTGATCAATTTTGGGAAGGAAACAATGTATGTCTCCAAATTCAAAATATTCATATGAAACACATTTTAGGACAATTTTGAACAACAATGGTTTCATGTCTGTCAGTATCTTCTACAATTCTTATCAGATTTTGATGAAATGAAGTATGGGTATTCGAATTGGGTAGAGAGTGGTTCTATAGGAATTTCAACTCTTCTGGATATTGATGCGCATTGCATGTAATTTCTGGAAATTGTTAGGATCTCAATATCTGACGCTCTAATGGTCCGATTTTTATGAAATTTGATATTGTGATTGAGCCATAAGTGCTCATAGAGAAATTTCAACAAGACTAAAAAACAAGAACCAACCTAAGATATCTAAAACACTGGTGTGCTTACTTAGACACTTACCTTAAGAATCTTAAGATTAAAGTGGCGACTTGTAAAGGGACCAGCCTTTTTGGATTATAATGGTATAGGTCCCTTTTCACTTGATTTCCGCATCGTTTCTTATGGCGCTCAAATAATTTTTCTGCCAATGTCGTGTTTTGAGGTTGAATCAACAATCAATTTGTACAGAACAAATGAAAATTTCAAAGGATGCCGTTTATTGGTCAATTCTTTGTATAGCGTCACTTTAAGGAAGAAGAGGGAAAAGGTGCCCATGTCGAGCTAAGTGTCGCCAATATTATCTTAAACAAAATCTAATCAGCGAACACATCTTTAGACAACTAAGTCACACCCAGTGGCAGACTTTTTCCACACCTCCCAAAATTTAAATCTAGATTACGAAATATTTTTCTCTGAATAATTTGATTTTTCAATAAAAGTAAAATAGTTTTCAACTCCACAAATTTATTATATATTAATACATGAATACAAAGTAAAGATTTCAATGCTTGAACCATCCAGTATTGAATAATGTATTAAGTAATTTTATATCACTTTAAAAGTTCAAACTTATAACTAGAATTAATCTTAAATATGTTCACGAGAATAAAAATAAAAATATTTGAGTTATATACAAAATAACATACACTTCCATTAAATTGAATGTTAAATATCTCTAAATAGCTGATGTAAACACACTCTTTATTACAAGGTTAGAATATTATTACAAAAAAAAAAACTCTAAGTATACAGTGGAAGATACATAAGTTAACAATATTTGATATGATCGTGTGTCCAATATAATGGAAGATTCTTCAGTCTATTATAGTTCTGAAAGTTCATCAATTATTCTTTGAATGCATTATAAATCATGCCATTAGGGAAGTAAATCATATCAATTAAAATGCTTTATCTAATCATATTTGGTTTATTACCAAGAATTGAAATCAATTCAATTTTCTTCATACAACATACTAACATTCTCATCAGGCGAGGAAAGAAAATATTTTTCCAGGTGGACATTTTCAGAGAAAATACATTCTCAATATTCATATTATGATGGTACTTATATAAATAAACATTTACATTTTAATGATGCATTCTAATGGTGGAACATACAATGAATGTTTTTCCAGACAGAACACGTTTTGTGCCATTTATCAATATAGTTCATCATCAAATCTTTTCTGCATAGTTTTGCTCTATAAAGGAGAATATAAAAATATCTGTCCTTTCAATTTATTTTTATTAATAACTGGACGCAACAAGAATTTCTGTGTTCATAGCAACTCAAGATGTAATAAAACTTCTGAGAAAACAATTTTCAACTTGAAAGGTTAGAAAAATAATCATTAACTCTTCATCAAATTGACGAGTTGGCAATTATTTGACATGATAATTTGTTGGACGATTTGATTTAATTCCATTTCCATTCGTAGATTTCGCTGCCTAGTAAATTTTAGGAGCTGACCTGTCATTTATTATTTTTGCTCGTTTCAAGGGTGCCCCTTTTTTAATCTGATCCATCAAGGATTCATGGCAGGTTCGTGGATCAGGCTGTAAATTATACAAATGAATATATTTATTGGATATTTCATATAGGATCTAGAAGAAAACACATCATTTCCAGGAAAAAAAAGTAACGCAAAAATCATTAAACAAAACGAAATATTATTCATTGAGCACAGAATATATAGGCTGTCTACTATTATAAGTGCCAAACTTCACTTATAAAAGTTATACCGGGTGGCCCAACCCAGACGCGGATCTCGTTTTGAGGGAGTAAATGATATTTTGAAAATCTTTTTTTGTGATGTGTATAGGGTAGTTAGGTTAGGTTAGGTTTAATTCAAAATTATTTTCATATATACAGGGAGTTCTAAAACAAAGATATAGACCAAAGTTACTTTTTTCATTGAAACACGCTGTATATACATCCAAAAATGGAATTGCAAATAATGATGAGTTTCTTCAGATCCCTTTATTCTTAGAAGTACCATTCACGAGAATACGGCGAAAAATTGAAAATATGGTGTTTCTTTTAATTAGTAACTAATGAAGAAACCAGTTACGCCGCCGATACAGACAATGTCTTTTCGAGTTGACATATTGGTTACTTCTATGCAGAAAAAAAAATTAACTCTGGATTATACAGAGTGATCATAATAAATATTCAAAAATTAACTGCGAATAATGGCTGAAAACTTTCTTATTTCATGTGGAATATCATGTATTCTTATATCTTATTGAACGTAAAAATTAATTTGGAAACTATTTTTATTAGGTTTTCCTGCAACTAAACCTTATAGATCTTCAGCAATTTTTGATCATTATATGTTGTTAATGTTTGGATAATCATTCTATATAATCAAGTGTTGTAAATTTTTTTTTCTACATATCTACTCGAAAAAACATTGTCTGTATCAGAGGAGTACTGTAATTACCAATTAATAAAATCCATATTTTCAATTTTTCGCCATTTTCTCGTGAATGGTGTTTCCAAGGATAAAGTGATCTGAAGAAACACATCATTATTTGAGCTTGCGATTCCATTTTTGAATTCATATACAGGGTGTTACAATGAAAAAAGTTTAACTTTGGTCTATATCTTCGTTTTCGAACACCCTGGTTTAATGAAAAGAATTTTAAATTGTTCTTCTAACTACCCTTTACACATCACAAAAAAATATTTTCAAAATATCTGCATTTAATCCCTCAAAATGAGATCTGATCTGGGGTGGGCCACCTGGTATATACCATTAATTCGATGTGAGATGTAAAAAGGTCTATAATAATGTTAGTTTAAAATAACTATCTACCATTCAGGTTATTTATCCAGGTGAAAATAAACGACAGCTCCTTATTTAATGTGGGAACAATCTGTATCAGTTATTTAACCATAATATGTCTGTGACTTTAATAGTCCAAGCAACACCACATTAGTCGCATTGATGCTTCTGGCTATGGATGTAATTATGATCTTTTTCCCTTTAATCTAAGATGTGTCATAATTATGACATCTACATTTTTAGTAGATTTAAGACAAGAAGTTTAAATATAAACATTATTATTACTATTATTTGTCTGAAATGGCTTCAGTGCTGAAATAAAGTGTTTAAATTTCCATAGTAAGTGGACGACTTTGCCATTTCATAAAATACGTATACAGGGTGTTTCACGAATGATTGTACAGGCTTTCAAGGCAGATGTGGGACATTTTGGTGAGTCTGAATTAGTGTTCGAAATATATCCTAGCTATATTCGTTCAAGAGATACAGGCTGTTTGATGTATTTTATTGAAAAATTTCAATCGGCATAACTTTTGAACGCCTGCATGGATCTTCATGAAAATTTGAGGGAATGACTATAGGCCAATGCCTAATATTTGCACCTGATGACTTGTCGATAGCGCAGGTCCGGATTGAGAAAATTATATTCTTTATTCCACATTTTGTAAAACACCCTGTACATCGAATTTTCGAAAAGTGAAATTTTCCTCAGAATCTACAATGGATACTCTTTCAAACAAGCTCATTTGAAATAATAGCACACTTCGCATCAATATTTTATGAGCTATTGAATATCGGGAATTTTTGATTCATGGTAAACGCGGACCTGTGTTTTTCCGAATAATGCGTTAATAATAATGATCGGTAATAAAATTTATTTATTCTTATTATTATTTTTCTTAACGAAGTAATGCATGTATATACAGGGTGTTTTATAATATATGCGCAGGACTTCAGGATGTGAAAGTTCGTTCAAAAATATGAAAAAAGGTTTCTATAAACTTACCCCCTAAAATCACCATTTGCTAGTGTTGCAATTGAAAAAAAAAATTTTTGTTTGCGAATATTTCCGGATCCTTTTATCGTATAGAAAACGGCTATCGTAAGCATTGTTCAGTTGTTCAGACAATAATTTTAAATTGTTAACCTGTAGTTTCTGAGTTAAAAAAAATATTTACAGTAAAGACCATGTTTTTCAACACAAAAGTTGATTTTTATCGAAAATTATTGATTTCAGAGCTATGCAGAAGGTGGTGATGGGTCACGGTAATAAAGCGTACAGAAAACACAACTCACACAATTGTTCCATGGAGAATTACCTACATGCAATGAAGAGTTTTAATAATGAAAATATTAATTGGTTTGAATATACTTATTTACTATTTATTAATTAATATGTACTATGCATGGATACAACCAATCGTTTATTTTCACCTTTGTTGTGAAAAAGACAGAATCTTAATTAAATCACTATAACACTCATTGTTATGAAAAACCTACTTAGTATTTTTAAGTTACGAGATTTAAGTACCTATAGATGATGAGACAAGATAGGCTCTTTTAAGAATAATACATGTCTGAGAACTGAAAATTAATATTGTCATAAATAAAGAATTGTGAAGAAAATATGATATTATGGAATGAATGAGAATTTCTAGAAATTATTTTTCTAGGCATATTAACATCAATGAATATTTTCGATCGAAGTGAAAATTTTGCCTTTACCTGAGCTTTACTGTTGAAAAATTGACGTATTTTGTTTGCTTTCACTTGAGGTGAACTGCTGATATGCTGTTGGGACAATTTGGCATTCAGCGAATCTAGGAAACTTTGTCCAGGACCTCTTTCATATATTTTATTTGCTGTATTTGTCCTCATGACCACATCTTCTGAATTTCGTCTAGAACTCCTGGGACTTAATGTAGGTGTTAATTTAGCACTTAACGATGCAATAAAATTGGAACCAACACCTCCAGGTCCTAGAAAAATAATTTGTTTGCTTTCTTTAACACTATCTCTATCTATCTATAACAAAACCTTATCTAGATTAATATTTATTTCGGACCTCTTAACATAAAACTATTACATACCCTCTGATTTTCTGTCAGCACTCTGGGATCTCATATTATTGTATCTTCTTACGGCTGTAGGACTACCTCCGATAATTTGAGATGGCTGTGCATAGACGACGCCACCTGATTGAGATATATAGGAAACTTTATTCTGGAAGGTGCTAAGCATTGTACTCTGTTGTTGATTTGCATTCTGATTCTGAAAAATATTTTGAGAGGATGTTGACATTCTGCGGATGGCATTCGGACTGGCAGGTGTGTGTTTCAATTCTGTTAGAGCCTTTACAGTTTCTGCAACATTAACACCTGAAAAATAATTTTTTGAGTTTATATCCAACTTTCGGCATATATACAATAATTGTAATGTTGTGGGTTTTCATTTACAGTTCCTAGTGAATTGTATGAGTATACGATATTTCATTGCTTTTGATATTAAACACACAATTATAAAACTGCTTAGAGTAAGAAACTTCGAAAAACACAAAAATAAAAATTTCTGAACAATTATTATTAATATTTCTTTACGAGTGAATGAAACACTTGTGAAATGCAGTGATGAATTAATTTACTGTATGTTTCCTTGAGTACTTAAAATTAAGTTATTGTGCCGATCTACGGAAATTAAATGATGAAAATAATATTGCTTAATATATTGATATTACAAAAAATTATTTTAGCTCAATAAGAATACCAATCTATATCTGTAGAAGGAACAAAAGTTTTATATATAAGTGAATTATTTTTCATTAAATTTTATATTCCTAAGGGGTATCTGTGAATTTGATAGATATTTTCAGGAGGAAAGTAACTTCATTCTTCCAAGCTGATATAAGTTTTCATTTTATTTCATGAACTATTTATTATTATAGTATTTTGATAATGTTTATTTTGCGGATGGGAGTTCAGACGAATTTACACGTGTAAAGTAGCTAATGCAAGATAATACATCAAGTAACTAAAATCAATTGCTGGTCCACCTATACATCCTTTAGTACTGCCGTTTAGTTTTCAATATAAAAATCTTTGCAAGTACAGGGTGAGCAAATTTCGATGTTTTAGCACTAAAATTTTTTAACCAGAAGGGATAGACAAAATCTGATGACTGTTATCCTATTCTTGTTCTCTTTTTCTGAGAAACAGGGGAAGTATTCATTTTTGGCCACTTTTTTTTGTTTTCGAATTATAAGCGAAAATTGGAAAAATGGCGATATCGAAAAAAAATTATTATCTCCTCTAATTCTGATGATAGAGCTCTGAAATTAAAACATTATACAGGCGCTTTTTACGTAGGATCCAGTGGCGTGCTCGTCTTTTCAGCAGGATTTTCATTTATGAAGATATGACTTAAAGTTATATTTTTTTGAATGGAAACAAAAGATTTCTGTGTCATTTTTTGAAAGCTTAATTTTCACTGATTTCAAAAATATACAACATCGAATGGGAACGAATAGAAATTTCAATAATGATTGGTTATGGTGATAAGCTAAGAAAAAAATGTGGAAGCATGGAAATTATTCAACCAAGAACATCCTGGCAGACTGCCTATTGCAAATTTTAAGAGCCACAGTAAGTGAATTGGTAGCTGAATTTACTGAAACGTATAGTGACTTAATAAACACAGTGGCAACAATTAGTTCAATTTGAGCCTAAAAATGGCGAACCATATGGATTTACCATAGGAACTTAAGAATACAATTAAATCAACTGAGCTGACACTTTGTCAAAATTAAAATTATTTTGGGCCTGATAGTATTTGATTGTATATAGAACAAATTCATTCAATCGAAGAATATTACAGTAACTCAATAAAATGGGCCTTTTTCTTTTGAATAAATCCCAAAAATCAGGTAAACGGATAATGTAAACAAAAGGCAGCCATATTTAGGCTCAGCCAATCAAAAACGAGACCACGCGTGTCGCCACTGTGGTCACTGTTCTGAAACGGAATCCGTCCATGATTTTCCTCAGGGAAACGACATATATATTGGAAATCGGCGTTATTGGAAACGATGTAGAAATCAAATAACGAATTTAACTGGGTTCCCTTTTAGTCAGGCAGGTCAGGCTTAGTTCAAGCTGGTAGATCGCTATAAAAGTTTCCAGTCAGATATCAAACTCTTTCGAGAAGAGTGATCAAACCAGTACTTCTAGACATCTTAATTCTAGGTAAATTTAGAAATTCTGTGATTAAAATTACTTTATTTAATTTATGTTTTCTTTCCAGGTTGATAGTTAGGAGCACATTTGTCTTGGCCACATACACTGTGTCCGTTAAGTATGGAACAAATTAATTTTTAGCTAAACAGACCATATTAAGAAATAATTTTGAAACACGTAACACGTCGATTTTTTATTTTAATTTACCGTATTTTAAAATAATAATCTAATATTCACGTTAGAAAATCCGTCATTCCTCAAAACATCTTCAGTGCAACAATAAGTTATATGTCTTTAAAATGTTATTTTTTCTTATTTAAAACGGTTTAATTCTTCCTAAATGAAACTCATATTAATATACAGGGTGAATTACTTTCGAGTAATGACGTCACCGTCATTTTTTTAAATGGAACATCCTCATTTTGTCTCAATTTTCCGATTACTCTAGCTGAGCTGATTTCAAAAATGTATCACATGTTGATTCCAATACGCTCCATTAGTGATGACGTCACACATCGCCATTTTAGTTCTCCTGTCAGTGTTCGGAATCCAAACAAACAAATAGTCCTTCAAATAAGTACGTTGTCGTTGAAGAAATTGGCTTATTTTGATAAATAAAATTACTTAAGGAACGATTTTACTTTAAATTGATAGACAGGCACGAGATTTATGCCAGTAAGTTCGAACTTGAATTTTTACAAAATCTGGGGAATTATACAGGATTCAAACTTACTGGTATTAACCTCGTTCTGTCTATCAATTAATACTGAAATCGTTCCTCAAATACTCTTATTTATGAAAATAAGCCAATTCATTAAACGACATCGTACCAATTGGAATGACAATTTATTTGTTTGGATTCCGAACACTGACAGTAGAACTAAAAATGGCGGTGTGTGACGTCACACTAATAGAGCGTATTGGTGCAGGTTGGACAAAAATACAATAGTTTTGTGTGTGCTGTTATTCTGTCTGCTAGACCACAAGTACCAAACATGTTTGGAAACAGCTCATTTTTATTAATCTAAAAATGTAACAAACTACAGGATGTTACATTCAAACCAATTGCCGCTAGACAATAAGTATTTTTGATAATATTGTTAATTTAACTAATAATGAATGTTACGCGTTACTTTATGAGCACACACAAAACTATAGTATTTTTGTCCACCCTGTACCAATTGGAATTAACATGTGATACATTTTTGGAATCAGCTCAGCTCGAGTAATCGGAAAATTGAGACAAAATGGGGATGTTTCATTTAAAAAAAATTACGGTGACGTTATTACTCGAGTGTAATTCACCCTGCATATTAATTATTATTTTAAAATACGGTAAATTAAAATAAAATATCGACGTGTTTCAGGATTAATTCTTAAAATGGTCTGTTTAGCTAAAAATGAATTTGTTCCATACTTTACGGACACAGTGTATATGTTTAAATAAAACTAACCAGCAATACATAAAATAGTGTCGCCATCTATATTGGGTAAAATCGTGTACGGAAGTAATTTTCATCATCAAATTTCCACATAATTAATACAAATTATTTATACAGTTGGCAATATTGAACAGTATATAAAAAAGATCTCACCTATATTCTGTTTAACGTTGGCGTTCTGACAAATATTGGGTTCCAGTAAAAAGGCAGGTGGGGGCGGCAAGTTCTCCAGACTGCCCATATTAGAGTTCAACCCCAGAGCTGATGTATTAGTTATGGATGAAGTGCGTCTGATAGGCGGAGGAGGCTTGTTAGCCTGAACAGATCCTCGTCGAAGAAGGTTATTTCTTATTCCACTAGTCGCATATACAGCTGAATAAAATGGAAAGTTAGTGCAATCCATATCAAATTTGGCAACCGGGTGAACAGCAGATGTTCGAAATGTTTATATAAAATGTAGATTCAACGAAATATTTGTAGTGTATATGTTAAGGAGTTACCTATTTTAGACCAAATTTATCTAAAATTATCCTGTTTGAGTTAAGGTGAAATAATAATTGAAATGTATATTGGTTCAGCATATACACAAGACATGCTCAAATGCATGAAGGCAATATTAAGGTATTGAACTGAATCATCATGTCATTATTCTCAACATATATACTGCAAATATACTAAATATTGAAGCACTGATGATGTAAGCATTTAATGTTAAATGAATGGTGGTGTTTTTTCTCCAATACATGTATTTTGATTTGAAACAAATATATGTTCATTCAATATTGATAAACGACATGAACACCTCGAATTTTAAAAGCAAAGCTGAAGCATGTGCTGTCGACAATAAGCTACATAATTTGGGCTTCATTTTTATTTTGCATTCAAGCAATGGATTTAGCATTAGCATCATTGAAAATATTGCGATTTCTCTCTCAATCATTCTATGTAGGGAATTTTCTGTTATTTTATTCCCGAAAAGTTATCAGCGCTATAAAAATTTTGAGGAAGAATAGAAATTTATGCTCCATAACCGAAATACAGGGTGATCTCAATTTCGATCAGTCACTCAAGAAGTTAATCACATGTATTCATTGGTGCATAAGAGTCATATACTAAGGAAATTTGTGTTAATTTTTGTAGGAATATCGAATTTTTTGAATATTTCTTGTCCATAATGAATTTTTTAGATTTCCATCCCCAATTTGACATTTAATTTGATACCATATTTTGAGATAATTAATTTTAAAGTAAAAAATAAGTTGATTAGTTTTATTGAGAATTCTTGTCCGCACAAAATAAATACTTCAAGCAAAGGATTTGAAAGTAGCAATAATAACACATTGAATAATAGTTTATTCTTAAAAAAAAAATTAATCTCATATTATCGTTGTAGCGATAATACAACTCGGTTAAATGCATTCCCGACACCATACGGGAAGATGTTTCATTTTACCTGACATTGAGACTGGCCTCCTACGCACACCAGCGAGTAGATCAGGGTTTCGGGGAAGAGTGCAATACTTGCTAGCGGTATCACTAACATCTAACAACACACACAAATAATCAACAAACGCATGCTTACTTAATTACAATCAAACTTCACATGTTTTCTGATCTCAACAAGTCTATATTAATAAGTTGAGAAATTCATAAGTTGATCTTTTCTTGGTCGAAATTCATTTTCAATCGAAAATAAAATGACAGTTATTGTATTTCCACGTTTTAATTTTTAAAATTACAATTGTTTTGCTACACAGCTTCCTCGGTTTTCACTTTTTTAATAACTGATTTTTTTTGATGTGTCAATGTATCAACAATAGATCATTGGAATTAATAATATATGGTTTACAGCAAGATATTTAAAAGCGGCTAGTTCCACTCGATAAATTTCGAATTTATTATGTCTATTTATTTCTAGAGCTTCTAAGGACTGTTATTTCCTTTTATTTCAAAATTGTAGTTTCAAAAATATGGTTAAACTCTAATTCTAATAAGTGATTAGAATTTGTAGAATTTTTCTTGCTGTTGAGGAAACTCTCTATCTCTGTTTGCTCAATATATACTTGTTTTATTATTATTTATTTATTATACAATTTATACTTTTTTATCATCACAGGTTAACTTATATTCTCCTGATTTATCATCTTTTCTTAATGTAGTGTTTTTGTTGTTTCTGATGAATTTACTGAGATTTGAGTTTGTTTTAAAAGAATTCCTTATATTATATTTATTTATTTAACTGGCTTCTTGTGTCTGAAACAGCACAAGATATCGTCAACATACCTAAACCAATACAAGAAATATTTAATTCTTAGGAATTTCTATATTGATTATAAAAATCTCAGTAAATAAAGGGCTAATAGAATAGGATTTCTCATAATTAAATTATTTTTCAGAGTTTTAGATCTTATTATTGAATTGAAAATGATTTTGGTTCATACAAATTTTGAAGTTTTCTGAAATATCTTCCTTAGTGATTATTTTATATTTCTTGGTTATCAATAAATTTTCTACTAGAAGTGGAATTAAATTTCAGTTATTATTAAAAATGAAATATCTTCTGAAGTGATTATGTATATTTCATTTCTTGGTGATCAATAAATTTTTTACTAGAGCGATAGTTTCATTAAGTGGAATAAAAATTTCAGTTATTATTAAAATGTAAAATCTTAAAAAACTTCTGTGTAACAAAATCATGGTAATTTATATAATTAAAAAGTGGAAATATAAAAACATTAATTTACTTTCGAATTGAGAAATATAGTTTCGAAGAAAGAGTCCATTTATTGATTTTGTGTAATTTTTCTAGAACTTGAATTAGTTATGAGCAAGAAAAATTTGTTTGATTCGAAAAAAAAACAAATCAGTAAACATGTGGTAGGGTCTTCCTTATTGTTTTAAAATAAAGCTCCCAAAATAACAGTAGTTATGTGTATCGAGAAAAAACGAGGTCATAGAGCAGAAATAAGAGTAAATAGTATCCTTGGTTGAAGTAAACAAATTAATGGTTTATTTTTTATTATGCGAATATGGGATCCAATCTGTCGATTCCAATTTCAAATATGAACAACTGTCATTGACATTGGTTTCTATGAGAATTCACGAATCATGTTATATTCGAATTTTGCAATAAGAAGCCATTCTGATTTTCAGGATGATTCTTAGAAACGTGCAGAAGGCATTCAAAATTACAATAGCATGTGGGTTTTTTCAGTGGAAAATTGTTTTTAATTCAATTTAATATTTAATATACCTAAACAAGTTGTCAGCAGACTATGAATCTACTCTATTATTGGCATATAGATTTCAATTGGAAATACTGAATTGTGTATGTTGGAACTACCACGAATTGTATACATGCGAAAAACAGTTATTCAAATCCGAGCCCAAAGGTGTGATCTGACCTGAAAATTTTCCTACTAGTGGCAAGAACAATGGAGTTCTTGACAGTGATCGTACCTACTTGATTTGTTTGTAATCGACTTCTAACTCTTTTAAGCTGTGTTCAATGTATTACCGAACGCCGAATGTGATATACTAGGTGTTTCAAAAGAAAGTTTAAGTAAAAAGTTATTAAAAAAATCCGTTTTTTGAAAAAATGTTCATTGATGAAAATTCACTATATGTATTTATTGGAAATATGGATCAGAATTCAGATACAGAGAAACTAGAGCTTATAACTTACGTGACCTCGTTTTTCGAATTATTGTGAGTACAATAACATAATATGTGTAAGTTGGTTCACAATCAACACCGTTTGGAATTTTTTTGAGCAAATGTATTTTTTTTTATCCTACAATTGCTCTGCGCTTGATCATTTTAATTCCAAATCAATTTTGATGTTAATGAACAATGTTCAGAGTTATAATGGCAACAAGCAACATACGACTAATATGACTCCCAATTCTACAAGTAGATTTGCTAAATTCTTTATTGAAGGTAAGAGTAAGGTTAATCAATTTCTGAGATGAATGTACTATTTTTACACTTTTGAGCATGGTGAGAAAATTGTTAATTCAAATGTATATTCCAATTTTATATTGAGCTGAAATATTAATGAGACCGTACTATTGAATAACATTGGATGTGTTACACCCACAAAAGGAATTATTGTTTCATATTCATTTAAGGGCGAGAGAATATTTGAAACAAGCCAAAAAAACTAATTTTGTTTTCGCAAAAAATTATTACTGGTGAAACGAAACGGTTCATGAAAATTGGCTTGTATACTTTTAGTTAATAATACACTTAAGTCTACTTGTTTGGTCATGTTAGAGAATTTATGTTCGAGAATGAAATGTAGCTTGAGCAACGGCCTAATTCCTAACTTGCGCGGAAACAATGTCAACGCTTTTGATTACGCTACTATTGAGGTATCGAAAGCAACAGTTCTAGTGTCTAGCGCAACAATATTGATAGAGTTGGAAGATTTCACGATGATCATGAGGTTAAAAAAGTGGCCTATCGATATATTGATTTGTCCTATCACTTCATTGTGTGCGTTGTGTATGAATTTTGTTTATTTAATTTTTCTATTCTGAATCAACTCACTTTGAGTCAAACATTTTTGATTCATTTTTAGAAATTTAAATTGTCTGAATTGTCATAAGCTGGTTCATATTGTAGATTAGTAAAATGGGACTATTAATTATCGATTTTTGTTTCAGTACAAATATCGAGATGGAAGTTACTAATAAAAAAAATATTCTAAATATTAAAAAAATTCCTGGCGAAAAAAGCAGTTCAAAAAATGACAAATTGTGGGTGTAACACTATTTATAACTATAAATTACGAATTGTGGAATAGATCGATTGATAATAAAATGTTGGTTATGTTTCGCAGAGAAGTAATCACGATTTAAGATACATATCACTATAACTTCGAGATTTTCAAATCTATAAATGAAAATGGCTAGGAAATTCATAAATGCTAGATAACAGCAAAGCTTTGTATTGATTCACGGTAGAAGAGTTCATTTCGGCAAATTGAATTTTTCTTGTGACTATCCAATATTTGTTCGAAAAGATTCAAAAAAAGCTACGCATAATTTCCCAAAGCAATAAAAAGAACATAAATTTGATAGTTTCCATGTAAATTTACGATAAATCATTTACGGCAATAACAAACTAATTTCTTCAAGCTTATATCTAATGAATCTAAATGCAAATGACCCAATAGGCTCTAAACTAGGAAAAGTACAAACTGTTATTAGGGTTCCAACTATTTACTGCACGTAGTGTTCTCCTTCTACTGGGTATCTCATAAGTCACTAAGAGATTAAAGAAGATTTATGAAATTGCTCTTCATTTAAGAATCGCCAAGTAGATCGATTTTTTTGGGGTCATCAATATAAAAATTGATCTACTAAACGAAAGACATGCATTGAAGTAATAGTAATGATAATAATAATTATTATAAAGATATCTTGAATAATATAATATGATAATATCTTGAATTTGTATCAAATTGTTCCTTGAAATAAATTCAATTGATCTTTATGATTACATGAAGAAAAAAAAGGTTTTATATCACTCTCAAACCACAACAATTGAAAACAAAAAAAGAGTGAATATTCGAAGATTTTTTTCTTGAAGTAGTACTTTAAAAGTTGCCCATCAAATTTCAATATTGTGAAATATATATTTCGAAAAATGAAAGGTGCTATTTCAATGAAAAATCCATAAAATATTCCATCAAAGTTCATTAGAGCATGCTCCAAGTAAAAAATCAAAATATGTACATTGTGAATGGACCTAACGTACCTTCTGCAGTTTGCACTACATCATCAACATTGAAAGTAGTTTGACTACCATAACCACTTGATGATTCTAACGAACTCTCACTAGTACTGCTCTCCTTTTCACCTTCGTTTGGCACCTGGGAGGATGAAATGATATTATTGAATTGAAAAAAAAAAAAAGAGAAAACAGGGTTACAAAGTTAGTCATGATTTCGTTCTCATTTATCTGTCTATTTGAATTCAAAATCTACCCTTAGATTTTCGAGTCATAATTTTGCTCACCTTCTGATTTTCAGTGCCTGGTGTGGTAAATTCAGCAGGTGGTGGCGGCAAATTGAATTCTTGCGATTTGTTGGCTGCCATATTAGCTAAATCATGCATATTTACATAGGTGGGTTGTGGGCAATCTGAATAAAAAAGATAACTGTTTATTACACTCTTTGCTTTTGATGGGTGTAAAATTATTCAAGATGAACTCTCAAAGAAGTTTATAGTTCATTTTCTCTTGCCCTTCGGTCGCTTTTATCAATTATTTTTAGTTTCATTGTAGCTTGATTCCTCGAGAACATAACTGTACCGGGTTTTTCACCATAATTTGACCCCCCCTTCAACTTTGTAACTGAAAGAGGTACAAAAAAATTTTTTCTACAAAATTTTCACGAAAACGACTAGTGTTCCTTAAAATGATTTCACAAAACGAAATATATACAGAGAGGGCAATATATTGATTGCAACTTCATTTCTTCGAATGGAATACCCAGTATATTTTTCTATATTTGACTAGCTCTTTTTCCCCTGATTCCGAGTATATAACATATGTTTGGCCTATCTTTCTTATTCTGAGTACCACAGAGTTTCAAAATTTAAGAACCGTGGCAAGCTAAGTAATCAGTTTTCAAGTGGAAGGCTGCGATAATACAAAATGCCTTTTTTTTAGTTATTTCGTAAGCAATGATATATAACATTCGTTTGTCATATTCATATTCATCGAATATTCACTACACAGAAGCGGAAATATTTGAAATATTTATGTGAAGAACAATAAAATAAGAAAGCTACAAGTAGAGACTATATGGAGTTGCATCCAAATCATCCAATTTATAGTGAAAAACGTATGTCATATCGTTGCTTACGAGCTAACTCAAAAAAAGGCATTTTGTATTATCGCAGCCTTCCACTTGAAAACTGATTACTTAGTTTTCCAGGTGGTTCTTAAAATTTGAAACTCTGTTGTTCTCACAATAAAAGAGTTAGACCAAACATATGTTATATATTCGAAGTCAGGGGAAAAAAAGCTAGTCAAATATAGAAAATATGCAGGGTGTTCCATTTGAAAAAATGAAGTTGCAATCAATATATTGCCCACTCTGTATATATTTCGTTTTGTGAAATCATTTTAAGAAACACTAGTCTATTTCGTGAAAATTGTGTAGGGGTGGTCAAATTATGGTGAAAAACCCGGTACATCTGCACAGTTATGTTCTTGAGGACGGCATTTATGTTTTGAAGCGCAAAGTTTCTGAAGTTAATTTCAAAGGATACACTGAACCAAAAGTTCGCATAAGTTCCACGAAAAATTTAATTGTATCGATAAATTCAATTCAGTCAACATTTTTTAATCAATGAAGAGAAACATTAGAACAATGAAAAGTCGTTCATCATATTGATGAATTGTTTTTATAATATCGAGGAACAATTTCCATTAAACCAAGGAAATATTCATTATTACAATCAAATCAAAATTTATTCAATGTTCGGTTCATTATTCGGTTGTACTTTTTATCAATAATTTATTTCTATTCATTGAAATTCTCCGAAGCTGTTAAGAAGGATTACCCCCACGTGGATTTCCGTGTATCAGTGAAACATTAGTTACCCATTGTCCCATTCATTTCACCTCTGGCGCTCCTGTGATAACCAAACTTTGTACACTGTGCGTTGTTTAAATTCACCTTATATTATTTCTCTTTACGAAGCATATAAGTAGAGGGCAGCACTGTACGACGATCGGTAATTTTTTTTTACAAAATTATAATTTTAACTCTGTTGGAATGATTTTTTGTAGGTTGTTTTTTTCAGGAATATTTTAAAAACATATCAGTGCTTTGTACATCGAACATGGTATGGTATGGTATTATTACATTTTATTCTTCAGTACATGGGAAATTTATTCAGAGTAACATTTCAGCATGTTTATAGACGTATATGTTTCAGAGTTTCCATTATTGCTATATTTGAAATTTAAATTTTGTCCCAAAATCACTCTCACAACTGTCACTAATGTCAGTTACTCAACATGTTACCAAAAAGTAGCATAAAATAAATTTGCTACCAAAGATGGCGACCGCTCCGTAGCGGAAACTGATAGAATGCGTTCAGCAGAAAATTCATAGAATATTGACTGTTCCACAACTGCTGAGTCTGCTTAACGCGCCCAATGAAATCGAGTTGATGATATCCATTCTTCAATACAATTATCTAAAAGGTGTTTTTTTTTAGAGCTATAGAACTTTAAATTGCAATGAAACAACGATGGATTATTCGATTGACATGAATTTTATTTATCCGCAAGATATTCTTGTGGCATTACATTCCAAATATGATTTCTGGCATATGACCGCCACGGCTGGCTCGGATGTAGTCCAATCTGGACGTCCAATTTTCGATGACTTTTTCCAACATTTGTGGCCGTATATCGGCAATAACACGGCGAATGTTGTCTTCCAAATGGTCAAGGGTTTGTGGCTTATCCGCATAGAGCAATGACTTTACATAGCCCCTCAGAAAGAAGTCTAGCGGTGTTGAATCACAAGATCTTGGAAGCCAATTCACAGGTCCAAAACGTGAAATTAGGCGGTCACCAAACGTGTCTTTCAATAAATCGATTGTGGCAAGAGCTGTGTGACATGTTGCGCCGTCTTGTTGGAACCACAGCTCCTGGACATCATGGTTGTTCAATTCAGGAATGAAAAAGTTAGTAATCATGGCTCTATACCGATCACCATTGACGGTAACGTTCTGGCCATCATCGTTTTTGAAGAAGTACGGACCAATGATTCCACCAGCACCAAACAGTCAGTTTTTCTGGATGTAACGGTGTTTCGACATACACTTGAGGATTAGCTTCACTCCAAATGCAGCAGTTTTGTTTGTTGACGTAGCCATTCAACCAGAAGAGCGCTTCATCGCTAAACAAAATTCGCTTATGAAAATCGGGAACAACGGCAATCTCATTTTGGGCCCATTCGACGAATCTACGCCTTACTTGATGATCGTTTGGCTGAATTTGATGAATTGCCAAACCAAACTGAAAATAAATCACTTGACAGCTGTTAAATCGGTCGCCATCTTGAATAGTAATGCCAACTTAAAGTTATATACCTCGAAAAAAAACACCCTTTATGTTTTTACTGTACTGAAACCATTCGCATAGTTGTAATTTATCCCAAAATTGGGATATCATAATTACTAAAAAAAGAAAAATTTAGAAAAGATGGGGCAATATCTGAGTGTCTGTGAACACTCTCGTCTGTCAACGATTCACTGCACAGGGTGTTCTAAATAAAAGCTTGCTTTTCATAATTTTTGTTTACCCCTTTATATAACATACTAACTAAGGACGGCATTTCAACAGTTGAGTTCCCGAGAAATCAAGCTACAAACTTCGTCCACTAATTTTGCCGGTTTGTATATATTTTTTCAATTGAAAATATGCAATTTGAGATGACTTACTCTTAGCCAAATGAGCAGGAAGTGCAGAAGGTTTCTTGATTAATGTTTGATCTACCGTTGTAGGAGGAAGAACTCGAATGCCATGCATTCCAGCTATATTCTTAGCAGGTACGTTGGGACCATTTCGGTCTAAGGAAGAGCAACGCTGAAAAATTTCATTGATAACTTCATATTGATATGTACAAAACCTATTTCTTACTGTTGGTAAGGGTGGTTTGCTCATAAATGATTTTGTTGATGGTGCTGGGCTCTTTGGTTGTACTGTCTTTGTGGAACTGTCAATAGGTGCCGTCGAAGCTACCGGACTAGCTGGCTGAGATAAACTTTGTTCAGGAGCTTGGAATGTGTAAACTGTCAATGGACTTCTTTGGTGACCCTTTTCATACGCTGCAATAAAAAATTTCATTTTATAGGAAGAATGTTGAGTTGTTGAATGGATTTGTTGAATGAGTCCCTATTCGCGATCAAAAGATATTTCAATAATTGAATAAAACTGTTTCATGTTCATATATTTTTTTTTGTATATTTTCTGGGCCTTCAGCTGAGCTGTATTATTTCCTTTGTTTTATTACTGTTTATTTCTTTTCGTTATCATGTAAAATGGTTGTACCGTTGAAATAAATAAATAAAGTATCAATAACAAATAATCCAAGAGTCTTTTTCTATGAAAAATAAATTTTGATCGAATATAAACATTAATTAGCTAATTTGATATAATAACCTTGAATGACAGCACTGAAAATGCGTTTTCCTACAACTGGTATGAAAAATAGCTTACTGAACTTCAAAGTTATGTATTGGTCATACTGCGAGAAAAACTATTCCTCACGGCTCTTTGCCTACACTTTGCGTGATAGACCAATGAAATTGGGCTTTTGAAAAGTCGTTTATTTAGAAACGCAAGGAATGCATAGATAATGACAATGAAGACCATTTTGAATTGAATCAGGTAAATAACTTGTATTATTTAAATTTATATAGTTGTAGGAAATAATATAGTATGCACATGTGGAGAATAGTATATTGTGCAACAAGTGGTTAAAGTTCAATTTTTCTCACGAGTGTGGAAATTTATGACACGAGCGTGAAAGGCAAGTGCCGCAAACACACGAGTGAGTAGAAGGACTTTTTCTACAACTGCTATGGAGAGTAGAGTATTCTCATAGCTTACTCAATTTCAAAACTACCTATTGGTCATACTGTGAAAAATAATATTACTCACGTCACTTTGCCCACAACTCCCTTGGCAGATCAATGAAATTGGGCTTTTGAAAAAAAGTTTCTATGGAAACGCAATAAATACATACATACTGTCAACGAAGGCTACTTTGAATGGGATAAAGGTTAATTACTTTTATTATTCAAATTTATGCAGTTGTAGGAAATGCAACATGTGGAGAAAGTCCTTTTCTGACTCGTGTGTTTGTGACACTCGACTTCCAGGCTCGTGCCACAAACTTCCACACTCGTTAGAAAAGTTGGACTTTCCCCACTTGTTGCACAATATACTATTTCCATATTCTTTAGTTATGATCAGGAAGTTACTGGAATTTTTGATCTTCACATACTTCAAATTTGAAACTTGAAGACCACAGGGACATATATTTGCTAGCTTCAATGAAGGCGTACATAAATATTTAATACATTTCTATCCGTCTTACCTGAAGAAATCGTGTGAGGTCTATCATTTATTATAGCAGATGCTGCCCTTTCGAACTGTATACTCTCTTGAAGATTTGGCCATGTGTTATTGGGAATACTTGAAGCCGGGAATGGAGTACATGGAGTACTTGAACTGCTGCTATTTCCACTGTGTTCAGACATATTTGAAACCTGTCAAAATAATTGTGATTTAATTTCACGCAATTTATTTACGATCGAATAAAAAATTTTACCTGCGCCACGTTAAATGCAGATGGTGGTCTTGGATAAAGTGTATCTTGAGATGTAAATCCAGAATCTTGACTCGACACAGACATATATCTAATAGTACCACTACGTCCTACAGGCTATCGAAAAAAAACACAAAAAAATAACAACTAAAAATAAAAAATAATAAAATGAGTTTCGGCAGTGAAATAAAGCTATTCCTAAATATAAATACATCAAACTACTAACGGAAAGTATTAAAAACTGAGTAGTCTGCTATATTCGTGAATTCAAGCAACATCAACCAAAAAAACAAACTTAACATGACATAAAATAAAACCAACGACTGTCTCGAGCCTAATATCGACAAGTGTGAACATTTCAAGACTACAATAACAAAGAGCCAAATACCTGAGACAAAGACCTCGACCAATGTGGATGACTTGGTGAATGGTGACTCTTTGAGCTGCCTGAGGAGGAACTATTCAGAGAACTTATGGAGCACATTGAGGACTTCCTGGAACCAAGGCTGGACGGCGAAGAAGGAGGTGTCTGAAACGACCAACCACTATCTGAACTCTTCAAGTCTGCGATCACCTGCTCAGAAGCTGGAGGTAGAGTCTGAGGCTCTGTAGTGTGTTTCTCAAGTTGTTGGACAGCCTCTTGAAGATGGGACATTTCGGTAAGCATAGATATTTCTTCATCCTACAAATAAAATTATCCATAAAATTATGGAACCAACACTACAGTAAACACTAAAGAAACGAAAGTTTTCAGGTGGTGAATCCTTGTTCGAAATTGAAGGGCGTGTTTCCTTGGGAAGATATACGCTTTTAAAAAATAATAATTTTTAATTTTTCCGTGAAATAGTTTGAATAATTATGTTCTACCGAAAACAAAACAAATACACCCACTATATTTTTCCGAATCCATTTACAAAAGAATACAACATTGTACATGAACGAATCCATCCACAATGTTGTATTTTATTTTTATTAGGAAACTATTGCTTTCACGGACACAATTTTATTATGCATCGACAGAGAGCCTATAGACTAATACATCTATATAAAACATTGAAAAAATGGGAGTTTATGAACAAGTTGAATTAATATATAACAAAAAAAAAATACCTAAAAACTCAAACTAAATTGCCTATCCCATCAGACCACAAAATCAACTCAGAACCAATTATAGAAGAACTATGAAATCACAGAATACGCCCATCTGCAGGAGCATAATGTCTTTCAACTCTATTCCTGTGACTGACTCAAATAATCCAAAGAAAATGTGCCGTAAACTAAGAAGACATCTAGAGCTTAATTAGCCTCAGTATTTTTTTTTTGTTGATTTTTTGTAAGAAAAGGTTGATTTAGTTTTAGCTAATTTATGAGTTAAGGCTTTATTACCAGTATACCTGTATTGATTTAAGGTCAGAAAAAAAGATTATTATTATATTATTATAATACAAGAGTTGACATTTTCTTCCAACACATATTTTTGTCAAGTATTATTTAATAAGTACTTAACATTGAAAAACTACTACTTTACTTGAACTTGAGTTGATTTCAAGTCAAACTCAAGCGAGTTGAGCTTGAATCAAGTAGCTGGAATATCAAGCCGTAAATCCAATCAAAGGGAAGGAATATTAGAAGTTGGAAGTTTATTCAATACATTAAAATTTTGAATACATACCACAACTGGTTTCAAAAACCCGACAAATGTGCAGAATCGGCTCCTTTCTTCTACTAAGGCCGCTCGTACAGCGTGCTTTTCAGTTTCCTCCAACATTTGTCTCCTTTGTGTCACATCTTGCAGACCGCATTCCAGCCTTTTCTGTAGATCTCCTCCAGCTCCTTTTCTCATTTTTTTCTGTAATCTGAGCGTGTCTGTGGATCGTTTTTTCAGCTCATTTCTGGCCCTCTTGTAATCTGGAACAAAAAAGGAATGAGAACAGAGTTTTTGAAGGCTCTCGTACTCTAATTGCTCGATTCGAGACCATAGAAAAGAAACTACTTAAAACCTTCCTTATTTACGTCCACGTCTACAGGGTGTTTCAAAATTCAGTATCAAGATTTTGGGGGCGTATTTTTCAGGTACAGAGCGTTAACATTTTAAGATTTTTTCCTCAGAGCTCTTTCAGTTTCTGATATATTAAGATCAAATATGAAATAAAGGTTACGTTTTAGGGTTTACATAATCCAGTATGCCAAGTGGTTGTAAGAACCCGCAGAGATATTTTTTGAGGGGTCAAGCCCATTAGCGCCCCATAAACTTTTTTGTAGTACGGCGCTGGTGGATTCTAATATATGAAATGAATTTTATATTTTGTTCATAAAATTTTTTATCTCTTGTGATTTTTACGAGTCTCCGAAAAAAAAGTGAAATCATTTTTTGTAATTCGCTACATTTAATTAAAATTGTTAACTGATGATAGGAAACTACTATCACAATGAAAACGAATAACTCTACTTATTTGGTTTGTGATCTAAATTACGAGTTTCCCTAAAGAAATAACAAACCTACATTCCGATTTAACTAAAAAAAATCTTGACAAATACGTCCCTTAAATGTTGATACTGAATCTTGAATCACCCTGTGTTCAAACTAAAAACAAATAATTTCGTCATTTTCAAACATGACATGACATTACATTAGGGCTGCCATAAATGTTGAAACATCGACCGGGACAAAAATTAAAACCTCATCTGAGAGGTATTCATTTATTTTTTTCCAAGGTTTCATGGATTATTGACTTATTTGCACGTTGAATCATAACACATTCCCCAATAAAATAAGATTTATACTGAAATAATTTATAAAGAAGAAAAATAATATCAACTCGCAATAAAAACAACATAAAGTCGCAACAATAAACAAGTAGATATGGTACCCTTTTTTTTAGGCTTGAGCATCGGTGCCATTTTTTTAGCCCATTCATATATTTCAAAGTGCTGGCCTTCTCAAGTAATTTTTTTCTGACATAATTATAAAATTCTACGTATGTCATTTTATAATTATGAATAACTTGAATTATGCTCTTCACTGTGCTTACTGTGCTTGATGCATTTCATTCTTAAACCACTGTGAAGATCTCATAGAAAAGAGAACACACGTTCCACATGAACATGGTGTTCCAGAATTGCAAGAATATATTGGCACATTTTGATGAGATTCGTCCTTATTTCATGTTCTCTTGTTTTATTGAGAAATAATATCTATTTATCGTGTATGTTTTTAGCTTTCCACTCGTCTGAAATTTCTGCGAAAATGAAAGAATTCAATTAGGTAGGACTTAAATTTTTCATAGACGGAATTTTCGAGCGTGAAACCTTTCCCATTCAATATACAACAGTTTCTTCTACTAGATTTCAGGAACAGCATTCAAAAACAGTCATACAAATATATGGAATTTTGTCATTGGCCGAGTCCATTATATTCGAGATATCGGGTGCTGTGAAAAAACTCTGACCACACTGTAAAATTCAACTTATTGCATTGTATATTCATCGTGCTTTAGTTTGTTATAGACTTATCTTGTTTGGTTCCCAAAATATTTGTTTAGTAATCTTCCATTCAACTCTTTCTTAGTACCTATCCTCTCAATTAATTTTTACTTTAATAACAGTAATTAATGATTTTTCAATCCTTTCAATCGGTTTGTCAATCAGAAATGCTTGACTGTTTAGAAATAGAGTATAAAGTTCTAATAAAGAGTCAAAAAAAAATCAGCTTTTAAGGCTCTTTTTCAGCTAAGAAATTTTTTCAATGACACACATAGCTTTAGCAAGCGTTCAATAGCTAGAAGTAGTGAAAGCCATCGAATTCTAGAATGAATGCATATTCACGAAAACCTTTCATCATTCGACCCTTACAGAAAATATCGAAAAATATTTGAAAATTTTAAGACCAATAGACTGCACAGAAATTGATATCATATATTGGCGGAAGCAGTATTGTGAAGGCACTGAACAACCGATAGTTTTGTTGTCTTCGGATAAAATCTCTTCTAATTAAAAAAAATCGCCTTTATTTTATTTCGATGTAAGTACCTATTTGTGTTATCGGCACTGACAGCGAAAATATTTTATATGAAAATATTAAGGTCCTCTAAGGATTCAATACGTAATAAAGTGATTATATAAGACGATTCATTTGGCCATGGGTCCAATTTTAATAATTTTATTTTCAATACTTCGGTTTCTGAAAAATAATGTTTGAGCAACGGAAACAGCATTTCAGATTTATGATTACTGGAATCCGTTGAGATTCTATGAAAACAAATTTCGTCTCACCTTCTCTATATAAGGAAATATGAATCTCATAACGGTCAAATTACTGACCGGGACAATTGAATAACTAACCGGGACACGGGGACTCAATGGTCCAAACCGGGACATGTCCCGGTGTACCGGGACGTATGGCAGCCCTACATTACATGTACAGGGTGGGCAAATTTCGATGTTTTAGCACTACAACTGTTAAACCAGAGGTGATAGACAAAATCTGATACCCCATTCTCGGTCCCTTTTTCTGAGAGACTAACAAGAGTAGCATTCATTTTTGGCCACCTTTTTTTGTTTTCGAGTTATGAGCGAAAATTGGAAAAAACATTTATATCTCCGTTAATACTGATGATAGAACTCTGAAATTAAAACATCATAGAGGCACTTTTTTACGTAGAATTCAGTGGCGTGCTCGTATTTTCAAAAGGGTTTTTAATTACGACGCTATGACCCAAAGTTATGTTTTTTCAAATGGGAACACTAGATTTCTGTGCCATTTCCTGAAAGCTAAATTTTTCCTGATTTCAAAAATATGTAACATGGTATGGTTTGTATCAAAATAAATAACAGAAAATGGTCAAAAACCTTTTTTCACCAAAGAGTCTCAATATTTCTATGGTTTCAACTATTGATGAGCACAGAAAAATTCTGCTTTCCAACACAAGAACAGTGTCCTTCCGTCAGTTTGATTATTTCTATGCTTTTCACTAATTTCTACATAATTCGAATCTAAATTTATTTTATAAAAATATTTTCGAAATATCGAGAAGAAGTGTCGACTGTGCATTGTGCAATTGTTGTCATTATTAGGTTGAATATTATTTCTTGTATGTTCCCTTCGTAATTAAATTGTTGAGTTCAATCATACATGCGTTGTTTCATATGCTATTCAGAATGGATTGGTACTTGTGCGTATTCATTCTGGAGACCTATGTAAATAATCTTCTGATACATCGATCCCAATACAACTCTTTCGAACGAAACATTCGACCTTGTGGATCTTTTCGTTATTTCCAAATCAATTTTTAGATGAAAAATTTATAAAACATATCTAGATTCGAATTTTGTAGAAATTAGTGAAAATCTTAGAAATAATCAGATTGACGGAAGGACACTGCTCTTGTTATAGAAAGCTCAGTTTTTCTGTGCTCATCAACAGTTGAAACCATAGAAATATTGGGACTCTTAGGTAAAAAAGGTTTATAACCATTTTCTATTATTTATTTTAATACAAACCATACCATGTTATATATTTTTGAAATCAGGAAAAATTAAGCTTTCAGAAAATGGCACAGAAATCTAGTGTTCCTGTTTGAAAAAACATAACTTTGGGTCATAGCTTCGTAATTAAAAACCCTTTCGAAAATACGAGCACGCTACTGGATTCTACGTGAAAAAGTGCCTGTATAATGTTTTAATTTTGGAGCTCTATCATCATTATTAGCGGAGATATAAATGTTTTTCGATATCGCCATTTTTACAATTTTCGCTTATAACTCGAAAACAAAAGAAGGTGGCCAAAAATGAATACTACTCTTGTTAGTTTCTCAGAAAAAGAGACCGAGAATGGGGTATCAGATTTTGTCTATCTCCTCTGGTTTAAAAGTTGTAGTGCTAAAACATCGAAATTTGCCCACCCTGTACAGTGCATCCCATTTTGGGTGAGACAGCCAGGTTTCTCGCTTGTTATTTAAGATGGAGCCTTACGGTTTTCACGTTCCTGTCCTACTTTTTCGTGAAACTCAAGTTGGTCTTATCAGATTTTGCATAACTGTTTCCGTTCAAGAGATACAGGGTGATTTTGGAAATTGATACTTTTCGGACACCTCCTTTATCTCCAAAATTATTAGAAATAATGCTGAGGTAAAAACTACGTCTGAATCAGAATTCTGCGTAGAATCCAGTGGCGTACTCAATATTTTTTTTCGTGGTATGGTTTTGAAGATTCAACACAAACCTATATTTTTTTTAATGAAACACCCTATATATCATTACTTCGTTGAATTCGTTATTTCTTTCCCTTCAAAATCATGTATGAAACTATGTAGGTAGGATGTTCAGAAATGTTAAAAAAACACTAAAACATCAAATAATGACGATTTTTTTGTTAATGGGCAATGGATTTCCCATATAAAAGAAGAATCAATAAAAATAACAATAATTCATAGCGATGACAGTTTGATCAGATTGGTTTTTTTCCCTCCAATGCCTACTTGATAAAACAATGCTCCCAAATGCATAGTAGCCATAATAACAACAAGGATGTTTGTATCATCAATGACCTACTACTTTTAAAAATCGAAAGTAATAATCCTCTTATTGAAACATGGAAAACTCATGGCCCATTTACAAAAAATCATCACTATTTGATATTTTAGTGCTTTTTCAACATTTATGAACATCCTACCCACATAGTATCATACATCATTTTGAAAGGAAAAAAATAAAGAATTCAACGAAGTAATGATATACATTGTGTTCCATTAAAAAAAATATAGGTTTGTGTTGAATCTTCAAAACCATACCCCGAAAAAACAAATTGAGTACGCCACTGGATTCTACGCAGAATTCTGATTCAGACGTAGTTTTTACCTCAGCATTATTCCTAATAACTTCGGAGATAAAGGAGGGGTCCGAAAAGTATCAATTTCCAAAATCACCCTGTATCTCTTGAGCGGAAACAGTTATGAAAAATCTGATTAGACCAACTTGAGTTTCACGAAAAAGTAGGACAGGAACGTGAAAACCGCAAGGCTCCATCTTAAATAACAAGCGAGAAACCTGGCTGTCTCACCCAAAATGGGATGCACTGTACAGAAAATAAACAGTTCAGCAGACAACATTCGAATTTCATGTGAATGGTTACTGGAACGTGTACGATCAGACGGAAAATTCAAACTGGAATGCAAAGCCATAGTGACGATTCGTGAAAAATTGTCCATACAAAACATTTGTATTTTTTGCCTTAGAATAAAAATCTGCAGTAAAAACAGGGGTTCCCCCTCAACCTTATATTTGAAACATTTTTCCGTGAGACGTTTCCTTTTCGAGATTTTTGACTGATTCAACTTAAAAAATCACCTGGTATTTTACACAAAATACATTTTTTTCGGCAACCGTCCGGGAAGTGCTCACTTCCCGGACGCTTTTTCTCTGAGAAAGTAGCATTTCCCGGCCTAGTCCGGAAAGTACGTACTTCCCGGACTAGGCCGGAAAAGAATCATAGAATCCATAGCAACCGAGATAACGGCTGACAGTTCATATGAAATTAGTTGTCAAAAATTTGCATGTGTTTTGATCGCAATCGCAATAAAATATGGAAAGCAGCAGCGATAGTGTTATTTTACATGGTTGCCGAAAAAATATTGTACGCAACACGCCCGAAAATGGTTTTTTTGGACTCACAGACTTCCAGGACTCGCTTACGCTCGTCCTGGAATTTTGTCTATTCGTCCAAAAAAACCCTATTTTCCGGACTTGTTACGTAAATTACTATTTTCTAACACCTAGTTTTTGTTTTATTATCTTTATAACTATTTTACCAGGCTTTCAATAAACTACTAAGAGCTCTGAACTTGGTGTGATTTAGTTAATGAATAAGCGAATATAACTAATAATTTTTTTTCGGCAAATTTGATAATGAGAAGGCAACATCTTCGCAGAATTTACTTAATTATATACCTAATATATTCTATTTTGATTGGTGTGAAGGCTGTGACAACAACGTTTCGAAAACCCAATTGTTTAAATGCGAAATGAAAAATATTCATAATTTGAAAATAAAAAAATCACATTTAATTACCAAAGAGGATAAATATTTACCTTTGGCATGTTCTCGATCCAAGTTCATCACAGTCTTTTTCCACTCTTCCAATTTTTCTTGTAACGGAAACACCAAACATTCCATGATTGTGCTGTAGAAAATCAGAATAAGAGTTACCTGAGTTCAAAGAGGAGCAAAATCATAATTTTTTTATATAGACGTTTCGACAACGATTTTGTTATCTTTAGGATATGTAGGATTTGAGGGTTACTGGTTAACCTTTCCTTTTCGAATATGACAAAATCTTTGTCGAAACGGCGTTAATCACCGATATAGATTCTGTGGACAAGCGAGTGGTTATTATACGTCAACCTTAGTTGCACTTTTTATGTGAGCTTATGGAATTGGGAAGTGAATCGAAAATGTGCTGGAGTTGGGTTTACTCTTTTAAGAATTGTCACGACTAATAAATAATGTGAGGTAGGTACCAACTGAATTTCTCGTCAACTCATGAAATATAAATTTGATCATAGCTCCAAAATGCATTCAATTACTGGGAAACCATTGAGAATTAACTGACCTTGTGAATGTTTTGACCCTTGCTTCTACTGCTTTATGTCTAAGACAAATTCTGGTTAATGCGGTTCCTATTTCTCTTGTGGCACCTGAAAGAAAACGAAAAATATAATAGAAACGTAATCCATCTTCTCTTATTTGAGTTATGATAAGTATAAAAGTAAAGAAAAACTGTATGTCGACTCCAAGTCTTATATTAAAATGGCTATATATATGTTTCGATCTCTCAAGAGATCATATTTAGGCCCCTTCAAATACAGTAAAAGACAACACTGAACAGAATAAACTAACAAGAACACTGTAACGGAGGAAAAATGAAAATAGAGAATCATTCATCATTAGGAGAAATGAAAATTCTCTAAATGAAATTTTCGCATTAGAATACAAAAGAGATGAAAAATATAAAAATTATTTCGAAAAAGGGGAGCTTAACTACTGATTTAAAAGAAAACAAACAGAGCAATGAATACATAATGGAATATGTATATAATGAAATGGAAGAATATGTTTTTTAAAATTAAAATACATACTGTTTTTCAATATTCCTTTCTTGGAAAAAGTCTTTGTATAAGGCGATAATTAAATGAGACATACGAAATAATATAAAATTAAGCCAGTTCAAAGTGCAGTAAAGAAACATAATATACAAGAATATAAAGAACATCTGAAGGGATCGATGATTCCGTGGTTACACCTATATGAAATTTAGTTTCCTCAATAATTGAAATACCCATTCGATATAGCTAAAATTCAGAAATGAATGACAAAATAGTGATGCGAAATTTTGTGAGGATCTATTTTACATTTTTTCGGCGGAATCTATTCATCCGATATCACTGAAACCTTGTCGTATAAAAATTTCATTGATAAAGTGAGTATAATACAGAAATTCATATATGTAGCTTTCAAAACTCAACACTCTAAACCACATAATATATATTTTGAAGAACCGATAGATTTGTCCAGAATTCTTCTGGATCGAAGAGATATATACAATAAGAAGACGCAGTATAAATTCTGAAAAAATTTATAAATTTCAGTGAAATAATCGATTTAATCCGAAAATCCAAATGAATTCAGAACCATTCATTTAAAATTTGGTGCCGGTTTTTGAGGCACATATCAAAAGGGGTTTAATCAAACCCTCCAATTTGTTTCCATTAGTTATTTGTATTGAAATGATTTCTGTTTAATGAAGAAAAATATTCCTTAAATGTGATGAATTATATTTTGTCTTATTGCAGAATAATTCAGAATTTGTGTTTTATTAGGGAATTTTGGGAGTAGGAACTTTCAACCCAAGCGAACATTCATCTTCAAATGTTCAAATATCATATTCAAACGAAAAAAACCAAAGCGGAGACTCAATTATCTCAGTTAAACGTTACACAATCATCATCAAATTGAAACATGATAATTGTACATTGAAATCAGCTTAATGTCCCGTGGAGGGATAGGAGTAAAGGACACCGGAACTGAAAGAGTCAAATTTCATTTGAGAAAAGAAAACCGCAATCGCGGTTTCTAATTACCGAATGAATTTCAAGGATGTTCACGCGGTGTGGTTTTCTTCCTCGGACATTTGTTTCACTTTCCACGCTTAATGCCCACCTGTTTTCTCTTATTGTGTGTGAAATTGTCCGCATATCGCTTTACGGAGCGATAAAAGCAAAAATTCATTTCGGAATTTTTTAAGGACTCGAAATTTTATGAGTAACTATAAGTAACTAAGTAACTATAGGGCTCAATCCTGTCCCCGACTCTGTTCCTAATGCATATTAATGACCTTTTAAATTCAACCAAGAATCCGATTTTAAGCTTTGCAGATGACAGCACTCTTATAGCGTCCACGACAAACAAGAAGCCTGTATCAGCGTCAACATCCAGTTCCCAAAGAATCGCTCAAGCTGTGACAATCAACAAAGATCTAGAAGTTATTCTACAATGGGGTTCTGACAATCTGGTTGAGTTCAATGCCTCTAAGACCCAGGCTACTCTGCTCACAAGAAAAACATCGACAGTTGCACCCTAACTAATAATGGACAATAAAACAATAAAACCAACCAATGGACTTAAGCTTCTAGGGGTCAATATCAGTCCAAATGCAACCTGGCATGAGTACGTCTGCTCAGTTGCCAAGTCAGCTGCACAGAAGCTTAGCTATCTATTTCGTGCGAGGAAATTGTTCACTCCAAAGCAGCTTTTATTACTTTATAAGGCTCAAGTGCGTCCAGCTATGGAATATTGCTCTCATGCTTGGGGTTCAGCTCCTAAGCACTCGTTACTCCTACTTGATTCCATTCAAAAAAGAGCAGTGAGCCTAATAGACGATCCAACGTTAACTGCCAACCTTCATAGTCTCGATCACCGTAGGAAGGTTGGAGACTTATGCCTTTTTTACAGATACTACCACGGAAGGTGTTCTGCTGCCATTGCCTCCATGATTCCACCAGGGGCCCAATTTGATCGACGAACAAGGCTAGCCAATAATAGTCACCAGTTTGTCGTGCATCTTTCTACAGCTAGGACATCGGTGTATCAGAAGGCTTTTCTTTACCGAACTGCAAGGCTATGGAATACCCTACCTCAAGATGTATTCCCCCTTGGTTACAACTTACAGCAGTTTAAGACACGCACAAACCGATTTCTTCTAAATTCATCTCGGGGCGCTTGAAAGGGCGTTATAAGCTCAGTCTCTTCTCGAGAGATGCGTATAAAAAAAAAAAATGATAACTTGAATTTTATAGCTTTGCGGAGATTTTTCGTACCATTTGGTAAGCCAGCGATAAACTCGAAGAGTTGATTCTGATGTCTGGAGGTTTATAACATCATCGAAATGGACGCTCGACCGAAAATATTGTTATAGGTAGTAGGTGGAAATGTTGAAGAAGATCCAAATTTAACCATTCCCCAGCGCGCACCACATTTGGACCTCTCTTACGGCTCGCTATGGCGTATTTTGCATCTCCAACTCAGTTGACGCAAGAACTAAACCCAGCTGACCGTGGAATGAGTATAAGGCCAATTGAAAAGTCCCCAGTCTGATGCATAGATGGCGGTGCTAGTATTAAATCCATATGAGTTTTAGTAAGTACCAACCTTCAAACGATTCATGTCAAAATTTGACAGCAGTCTAACCATTAGTTTGTGAGATATTGCGTTGTGAGTGCAGCTTATTTGGAAAAAGATGCAAAAAAAAAAGAATTTCGTGTGATAATAAAACATTGTTTTCTGAAGAGAAAAATGATACAGTTGAAGCAAAATCATGGCTTGATGAAGAGTTTCCGGGGTTTGTACCAGGAAAATTAACCATCATCGATTGGTATGCTAATTTTGAACGTGGTGAAATGAGCACCGAAGACGGCGAACGCAGTGGACGCCCAAAAGAGGCTGTCACCGATGAAAAAATAAAAAAAGGTCACAAAATAATTTTGAATGACCGTAAAGTGAAGTTGATCGAGATAGCAGACATTGTGAAGATATCATCTGAACCTAATTCACGAATATTTGTACATGAGAAAGCTGTGGGCAAAATGGGTGCCGCGCGAGCTCACAATCGATAAAAACAACAAAGTTTTAACGATTCTGAGCAGTGTTTGAAGCTGTTCAAGTGCAATAAACCTGAATTTTTGAGTCGATATGTGACAATAGATCGACAGTCAGCTGAGTGGACAGCACACAATGAATCGAATCCAAAACGAGGAATAACACGTCAGCTGGCAAGGTTATGGCATCAGTATTCTGGGATGCGCAAGGTATAATCCATTGATTCCCTCCAAATCAATCTTTTTCCCTATTGTGACTTTAACAAATAATAACAAAGCCCGGTATCAAATGTAATGTCATAGCAAGCGGCAAAATTACCTGATAGCGGGGTTCCTAGTTTCAACTTAGTTATGTAGGGCATCGGTGAAATGATGAAAATACCTAGTTTTATGGGCATAAGATTCGTGTATTGTACCATTTCTAAATCTGTCTAAAATGCCCAATTTTTTGATGTTACTTGCTCGTTTTGTTTCAAGGATTTTTTTTTCACAGCAGGTGTCCAAAGTCGAAGTTCTCGTTTTGCTAGCAATTGAAATCAAGATTTATCCATTAATTTACGGAAATCCACATAACTTTTTGACAGAATCATACTCATGTCATCTTAAATAACTATTTAAGATTCCATTACAACAAAAAAATAAGCTTCGAGAGCTTTCCAGCAGAATTCTGACCCTGACAATGTTAAAAAAGGTGAATATTCACTAAAAAACGTAATTTGGTAATAACTCGAAAACCATGCAACTTTTACTGGGGTCATGTTAGGCTGGTTAGGTCCCTCTTTAGCTGACCTACCTCCGGTGTCACTGTTACGTGCCACTTATGGGACACCCTGTATAACCTTCAAGTGCCGTTGATAAACGATAAGTACCTAACAATAAGTCTGCCCCGGAAAAATTGTTTGTAGTAGGTGGATTTTTCAAAATTTATCAACTTTGGAAGGATACATTTCCCTTAATATCCATTTTGGGCCATAAGTTTATTCATCAAACTATACTTATTTTTCAATGTACTACCACCCCCAGAAAGCTCGGTAGACATTTTTGACTCACCCTGTATTATATGCATGAATAGTTCTGTTGGAAAGATTTGTTTTTAAATTGTGAATTTTAATTTTTTAAAAATGTGAATGCAAAATAAGGAGATATAAATTATTTATTTACTTCAAACGATTCCCAAAGTTTATACTGAAATATAGTTCGTATCACGAGGAGAATATAATTAGAAATGTACTAGAGTTATATATTTGTTGTCTCAATGATGTTATTTCCTCTAGTTTATTTAATACATTTCTACGTCACCAACGAAAACAACAGCAACCTTGATCGATAATAGGATATTGCATACCTGCGTAATTGAATTTTTCTTTGTCAATTGGTGTATGATAACAAGTAATCTATTCGAAGCGGTCATATAATAATTGGGAATGTAATAAAAATTTATGACTGTTGAAAATTGCATCAGAGCCGAAAGAAAATGCAGTATGAATTAAATTTTGTTTTACATTACTATATCATTAACAAGTGTATAATATTTATATTGTTTTAAAACGTGCAAAGCGGTTCTGATTGTATTAAAAATGGAATTTTCTGCGAACTGACAGTGAACTTAGATAAACTCATTTTAAATTGAGGTCAATTGAATTTTTCTCGATTTATCGTACGGATTTATATGATGACATCAATGCTGCTCCAGAAAATTAATTATTGTTTTAGTAGTGCGGTTTTATTCGAGGTTTTATTGAAGCTATCGCTATACAAAATTTTGCACGAAGCCTGACATGGTTATTCTATACAGGGTTAATCAACAATTTTTACCGAGCTTTCTAGGGGTGATAGTATAGTGAAAAATAAGTATAGTTTGATAGATGAATTTATGGCCCAAAATGCATAATGAGGGCCGTGAATCGGTGTATAATCGAATATTGTCTATGCTCTTGTGATATTACAACTGAATATTCTACACCTGGCCACCCATGAAAGGACTGGATCTTCGTTAATATCTAGCAATAAAAATGCATAAATATTTGACAGATCGATTCGAATTTCGCATTCGTGTTGGAATAGGACACCATTCTGCAACTTGTTTTAGAGTATACTATTACCTAAAGCAAATACCCTAATATTTTTACGCTGCATTAATATTACAAAATTTTGTTTCGTTGTTAAGTTTTTTGTATCATATGCGTTAATATGATTGTTTGAAAGTTTTTGAGGGGAATAGTCATAAATATCCAAATTTTCACTGAATACTCAACTTTACCATTCACTGAATACTCAACTATTCAATGAATATTCATGAATAAAAAACTATTCATTGAATAGTCAACTATTCAGTGAATATTCATGAATATTCAAATAATTATCCATGTTTCCCAACCTCAGTTCCTACCCAAGAAACCAAATTTTCAATAAAATAATACCTTCCGTTCTTCATAAAAGACTGAGGTACCATCGACCGTGGCTCAACCTGTATATGTTTCAAATAATGTAGATATAAAGAAGGTGAATTGAAATTGAGTTACGCAATGTGTTCTCATCATTCAATTTGAGTTTTATTTTTTTATTTGCATTTATTTTTTATGGAGAAAAATATTTTCCACTGAAAAATTGTACCAAATGTATGTAGTAAATTATTGTTTGCAAATCAAATTTCCCTAGTAGTGTGATATCTTTTTCAGTACACAACCTGTATAAACAACATTTATTACAATAAAGTCCTTCAATCAAGGTTTTTGAAGGTAAGTTTTTTCAATGATAAATGGCACTTCGAACTTCTCTTTGAAACAATTCATCGTGAAATAAAAAACGAAGAGAAAAGAATGAAAAATCCAGTGGTGATAACATTGGACTGCTCCTTGAGAAACTGCGTAATGTGATCGAAAGTAAGCGGGCGATTTCTTCAGCTTTGAAGTGCAACTTCTACTTTAGTGCTTTCAACACAGTTTGAGCTTAAGGACTACTCTACAGGAAACCTACGTCCTGAAGTTCCTCGGGAAACTTTTTCTGACATTCAAGGTTCAAGATTGAATGGAATAAATTGAACCCCTTGGGAATTTCACAGTCCTGAGCTTTCCTCGGATATTACAGAAACTAGTTGAATGAGATTTCGTATAAAATCTACCGCAATTATCGATAGAAAGGCTTATTATTTGATATATTCCAACTAGGAGAGATTTTTTCAGATTTCTATTATAGTCCGAATATACGGAGAAATCGAAATATTATATACATGGTGATTCCTAACTATGGTACGAAACTTCAGAGAGTGATTCGTTAGTTTGTTCTAAGGAAAAAGTTCGTTTCTGATACAGGGCAGGGGAGAGGGTTGAAAATTAAAATGAGAAAAAATATGACACTGACTATTTTTGTTTTCCATTTTTTCGAATCAAACTACTGGAAATACAATTTTTCGGTCTCCTGTATTTTTTTCAAGTTAATTTTTACTTATATGACAAAACTATCACTGTCAGATGATCTCCAAAGCAGGTGTTCCAATTTTAATTTTTTTTTTAAAAACCTCAACCAAGTCAGTGGCCTACTTTTTCGTCAATATTGCAGGCTGTGGTACCTACTGAGATGCTACTGGACCTAATAATTTCAATCGAGTTAAATAGGCACCTTATTATGTCAAATATACTAACTGACAAAAAAAACTGCCACACCCAGAAGGAGCTGTTTAAATTTGATTTTTTTTTTTAAAACAGATAGTATAGCAAGGAGTAAACGATTGAACTTGGAGAAAGAAACGTGAAGGTTTTTTTATGTAAACAATTTTTGTAACTTGAATATTGTAGTAGTTTTTTGCAAGCTTATTAAATTTTATAACAAACCAGTTGTTCGAGGAGATCAGAATTCAATGTTTAGTTGTTGTTGAAAAACCTAAAGCACGTGTACGCGGAATTTATCGCCAGCTAAATGAATTTAAAAGAGATCGCTAACCGTAAGAACAGAAATTCAACTACTGTTATGTGATGTTCTCATGTGTGGTTTGATAATGCCCAAAATCGAAGAAGAGTAGGCACCGGACGTCAAAAGAGCACAAATGAAGTTCAATCAAGATCGACGTCTAAGACTTATGGCCATTAGAGACCGATTTGCGACAACTCGATCTTTGGCTGATGAGTGGTTAGGAGAAACAGGCCATCCTGTAACTGTCCGAACGGTTTACCGCCAGATAAGGTCTTTTGGACTGCAGCATTATCGACTCCATCTTGTGTTACCTCTGACGGTTGAGCACCGCCGGCAACGATTACAGTGGTGCAGAGAACGTCAACATTGCAATGTGGAATGGCATCAGTCGCCTTTTCTGATGAATCTAGATTATCCTTGGGTGCGCATAATGGCCGAAGAAGGGTTAGACGTCTTCAGGAAGAAAGACGTGAACCTCAGTTTGATGTTGATCGTCATGTACACCGGACAGTAGGCGTTATGGTATGGGGTGCTATTGCACATGCAAGTAGGTCACCTTTAGTCTTTATTCGAGGTAACATGACAGCGCTGCTGTCATGAAATAGTGGAGCCATATGATCTCCCTTATGTTAACCGAATCGTTGCCAGAGTTAGTTCAAACTTTTTCGAAGCGACTCATGAGAATCTTTTGCCATGGCCGCCCAGATCCTCCGATCTCTAGCCCATAGAGCAATGTTTGGGTAGAAGGCTTGAAAATTTATCCCAGCCCCCATGGACTTTGGTTGATCTGAGACATGAAGTACAGATAGCTTGGGATAGTATCCCTCAAGAAGATGTAGACCATCTTATAGCATCAATGCCGAGACGTATTGAGGAGTGTATAGATAATCGTGGTGAACAAACATTATTAACAAATTTATTAAAAAAAAATTGTATACCCTTCGTTTTTTTCTCCAAATTTTAATAATTAACTCCTTGATATACAATTTATGTTTTAAAAAAAAATTAAAATTTAAACAGCTCATTCTGGGCGTTGCAGTTTCTTTGTCAGTATGATGTTTTAGCCCTTTTCAAGTTATTATGATGTTTAGTTTTGGCAACGTCGCATGTTCTGGGAATATCGAGACGTATGTTTTGTCAGACAATAAATGAGATGTATCGGTTCGGAAAGAAAAGTTGAAGTTTGGTAGAATAAAGTTTTCGGTGTTTAATATAACGGTTTTGGTTTAATTTATGGACATTTTGAATATATCGGGATTACAGATTATTAGAAGGAAAGTTTGCATTGTATAAGTCCCATTTTGTTCCATTTCAATCCTTTACCCCTGTTCCCTTACATCCTTATACAGTGCGGTACTGTATGGAAGCAGAGAGCAGTTTATATTGGTAAGACTATTTATAATATCATTTTTATTGGTTCAAATAGGGAAAATGCAACAGTATGACTTTACCAAATTTCGGACAAATCGGTTTAAGAATATTTACGATTATTCATAAATATCTACCGTTTTTTCAAACTTCTCGGAAACGAAGCAACTCCGGACGTATGTTCTAAGGACTTTTTTTATTCTTGAAACGACTCAACGAATCCCCTTCTGAAGTTTCGTACCGTAGTAAGGAATCATCCTGTATAATATTATCATATTACCTTTATTTGAAATCTCTCAATACAACTCTTAAAAAAAATCACTTAACAACTCATAATACTAAGACATGATAAAAACCGTTATTCGAAGGTTACACACATACAGTTGACTTATAGAAATAATAAAGCAGAATCGTCAGAATCAGGCGCCAATTCTCCTACTGAAGAATAAGTGACAAGAAAATAAAGTTGAATTTGTAGATAATTTAAAGGAAAACGCCCTATATATTTGTAGACCTACAGAGGAGGTCTATTTCAGTTTGTTGGGTTCAATCAACTCTTCCGCCTCGATGGCAAATCGTGCCATAATGGCTGTGAATAAGCCGCAACGCAATCGTGCGGATCTAGTTTTACGGTGTCGTTCTTCAGACGCAGCAAAATGTGTAGGGGCCTTGTGCTAACGGACCCGAGGAAGAAGCGAAAGGTCAATTATTTTTTTCGACAGTCGGTCTGCCAAATTGATATATTTGGGAGAAAGAGGGGATTTTCGCTGGATTAGATACGATATTACTAATGATGCCAAAGAAATCCGTGTTCCGTAAATAATCTGAAATAACGTTTATGATCGCAATAACGTTTTGATCAATAAACAGTTTCTCGCTTCCATGCGAGAATCAGAAAATGGGGACATAATATTTATTTAGGGTAAGGCAAATAATTCAACTCATAAAATTCTAGGAAAGTACGGAATTGATCACAAGCTTTTGAGTACTCGCCATTCAGGCGCCGTTGGATTTCACAGAATTAGGGATTCATCAAGTCAAGAACCTTAATATTTCAATAAACTACTTGACTTGATTTCAGATTTTTATTACTTGAGTTGATATCAAGCTACTTTTGGGCTTGATACGCACGAGTCTGCAAGCTCTTGCGAGTTAGGACAAAATAATCATCTTCAAAGTAAATTTGACTTGGCGTTATAAAATAGACAAATGCCTGACCAAGTGCTTTAGAAGGTATTTTAGAATGGTGGAAGAGGCAAGAAAACGTTTTTCCTAACTTGGCTTAATTGGCCAAAGATTTTTTATCAACGCCAGTTTCTTTAGCTCCTGTTGAAAGACAATTTTACAAAGATGCTCTGTTACAAAAACCCGCAATAGATTAGGCGAAAAATCCATAAAATGTCTCATGTGTCTCAGATTCTGATTGGAAGATGCTGCAATCTAACGGTGCTTGGAGAAACTATTTTTTGAATATTTTGTTATGATTTATGGTGATTTCATTTGTGTTTCCATTTTGAAATATTCAATATTTTTGGTTATATCAAACAATGAGTCTCACAAAAAAGGACAAGATACCTTCTGATTCCATAATTTTTTTTGGATGTACAAATTATACAAAAAATAATAGCTCGACAGAACGTACTTGATTTTTCAAATACTTGATAAATAAATCAACATGCTCACTTATGATAAATGTACCACAGTAGCCTGGTCGTACCAGAGCTTTATTTTGGATTCCTAAATCTAATCTCTATTATAATTCAATTTTCCCCAGAATAATGCCATTTTACAACTGGCATATTAATGATCTTGACCTTTTCAACCTTGGTTTGGAAACTTTCAGAAGAAGACTGTCAACATATCTGTTCAGAAGTTACATGACTTAATTCCGAATAACATTAATATTTGTTTTTTATATTTTCAACTTTAATGAAATATTTAATTTTTTTGTCTATTGGTGTTTTGCTCGATGCTTTAAATATTATTTTTTAATGATATTCTCATAGTGTGAAATTTTTTTTTATACAGGGTGTCCCGTAAAGACCACGTCAAACCGAGGGAGAATGTGATCAAAGGATGACCCACCTGCTATGACAAAATTCCCATTATAAAAGTCTTACCGTTTTCGAGATATATTTTTTTTTTTTGAAAATAATGAATTTTTGCCCCTTTCAATAGTTTTGTCCTTACGGTTGGTACAAATTTACATCTTTTTGGATAATTTTTTCAGTAAAATATTGCTGAAGAATGATTTTAACGTTTACTTTAAAAACATCCTCCGAACATTTCAAAGGGGGGCTATGAGAAATATGTTTATTGGAAATTTTGGTAGTGGATTATTTTGTTCATGAAGATTAGCCCATCGTAGTGGAAAAAAAATGTACCGAGCTACTGCTGCACATTACACCAATAAATTGTCTATTTTATAGTGATTTCAAAGAGGTATCACACAAGTCATTTGTTATTCAAAGAAAAAAGATATGGCTGTTTTTATTCAAATGGGTACGTTTCCGACAAAATCAAGTTTGTCAATTCTGTTAAGAAATCTTCGATATTGCATTACTTAGTGAACAATGGCAATTGTTTACGTGCGAAAATATTACTCGCATAATTATTCACCTCAACGAAATTCAATTTTGCCGGCAAATTTTGCGAAAACATCATGCAGATCCAGATTTTTTCAATAAGACATTTGGAGCGAAGAGTCTCCACAGGGAGACTCTTCGTCCTTGGTACAGACCAAGGATATGTATATGTATGTAATTGTTATTTTATATCTAAAAGCAAAATTTCAACTCCGTTAGTGACAGAAATATTGAGTAACTCTTTTTCGATATTCTTCGCGAACTTTCTGGCTCTGGTGAAGCGATAACATGAAATTTTGCACAAAGCTTGAAATTGTTATTTAACGTCTTGAGGTAATATTTCTTTTGGTTCGAATCTGTTTTTTTTCAATTATTGTTAGAAGTTTTTCATCTAAATCCAAAATTTTGGCTCGATCGAATTCTCAGTTTTGAAATTATCAAAATTTCAAACGGTCATCTTTGCGGAATCCTAAATGGAATTTTGCCCATCAACAAATCTAACCGAATCATTCGATATCTTAACATTTCCTAAAAATTTCAGGTTCGTAGATCTGCCCGTACAAGAGTCATGGTTTTACGGACCGACCAGCACCACACATGCTGTCTCGCGACGAAATGAAGTGATCTGTCCGGAAAGCTACCGGTAAAATATGAAGAAAAAATCAGGTTTTTTTGTTCTAATTTCTAAAATTTCATCAATATGCCAATTTGCATATTTTTCCAGTGGATTGTAGGAGAAGTAACATGCGACGATCCTTGTACTGTATAATGCATCCTCTCTTATACTTTGCACCAGGGAATTTAGAATTTTCACGTTGAAATATACGGATGAGGAACAACTGGAGCGTTCCATCGGGAAAGAAAAGCAATAATACAATTCTACCAGATAAAAGTGATCCTTTCACCGTGAAACTGATTGAACTAAATTTTATTTTCTATTATGGATTTGGACTGGAAGATTCTGTTGGCAGCGAACATTTCAGCGATTATGAGAGAATCAATTCAGCAAATTTCACAAAAATCAGTATTAGTTCCTTTTTAAATAATATAGCTATTTCTATTCACTTGATGAAACATGAAGCGGTTTATTGAATGAAGTATTTGATTGCGTTAGCACTCTACACTATATGTGAGCTGCTGAAGTATTTATCTTGAAATCGGAATAATATTTGTAAAATTATTAATTTGAAACTATTAGGAGTAGGATTGTCGTGAAAATTAAGTAGTTACGTTAACAATTTTACTACAGTTCTCAAATATAGCTGGAATTCTCTGGAAAGCAGGCTCTTTGCATTTTTCCACTTCTGCATCTTAGGAAATTATTTTCTTATATACAGGGTGTTCCCAAAAAAGTTATTCAACAGAAATAATGGATCACCTATAATATTTTCAATGGTCTTAAATATCTCTATCACGACGCAAAACATTAGAGATATTTTTCCAACGTTACAGGTTACAGATCTTATTCAGAGATAACCTAAAAGAGTTGAACAGCAGTTCGATGAAAGTCCTCTACCGATAGCCAGAAGGAGTAGTAACACAAATGGGATCAGAAATTTTTTAAGCAATATACTAGGTAGAGCATCCAAAACAGGTAGGATTTTTGCGAATTCGAAGAAATACATGGGTAATTCACGAATAGAACTTAATTTGAATATGGTGTGATTAGTTGAAGAGGAAATAATGAACCTAAGTAAAAAAATGTTAACCTTTTAATCCATCCTGGGAACAAATGAATTGTTGGTGTTATCACTGGACGTGCCAATCTATTCCAGATTACTTAACGGAAATAGGTGGAAGATATTTTTGGCCGAGAACGAGATACAGTTGTTTCAAGGATACAAATTTCATACTTTTGGAATGATATCATACAATCCCAATTAGATATAAATGTCAGTAGAGGGGATATTCTCATTAATAAAATTAATAACGAATTAAATAACGAAGCTTTTCTTATTTGTAATTTCCTGATTTGGCTTTAATATTTCTGAAGATAAATTTCAAATAAAAATATTAATATCTTACGTTTCACAGAGGAAAAGTTATTCATTTCAGTGGAACTATTTTTTTGAAAATTTGAAAATGAAAAGGTAATGCTGGCTATGCTTTTAATATTGATTATACTTTTATAGATTTCAGTTCAATAGCTTTGGCGCCAAATAGAACAACTTTTTTCATAAAAAAAAAGTTCATATAAACAAATATCCTAACATGCTCCGTTTTCGAGATACAAGATGTTAAAGTTTGAAGAAAAAAAAATTTTTTTACTTATAACTCTAGCATAAATTAACATTCATTGTTCTAATTTTTACAGTGACGTAGATACAAGAATGCGATTATCATTTTCCCATTGAAAATCTACGCCACTGTCTTCGTACTGTCTGGAATTTAATTAATATTGATATTATGGAAATGTCAAACTCAAGTCAATTTAACAATTTATAGCTGTTTAAGGGAAAATTTGAAAAAAAAATTTCTGTGAAGAGTGTGCTTTCCGAAAGGTTTTTATTGAATAGAAATATCATCTGATCACAATTGGCCACCGAGATTTTGTGATTTAACACATAATATATATTTGAAAGATAAGGTCTATGCTATTTCTCCACAATTGATTTAAGACGTTTATGATGGAATTCGTTGTGTTATCGAGGACATAAAGCCGCGAATGTGCGAATTGGTAATGAAAAATTCCATGAGAAGAATATGGTGCTGCAACCGTAGCTGCTTTTTGGCTGATATTTTTCCATCGTTAATGGCATAGTTTTCTGTTCACAATGAAATAATAATTCATTAATTTCTCTCAAACTATACTGTCCTGTTAATATCAAAATGAGACCACTTATTGAAAAAGCCCATTTTGAATTCCTAATATTTATCCCAACTATCCCAAAAGTTTATTATAACTACGAATAGACCAGAAGATCAATATCCATTTCAACCACCTGTCCGTTCAATAATATTATCGTTATTATAACATAGATATCAAGCTGACAGTGTAGTTTCATATTATGCAGTTTATGTGTCGAACAAACAAACCGGCAGATAGTTAATCGAGAGATAACATGACAGTAATGCCGTCATTACCTCCTAAATTGATGGAGTGAAAAGTGCAACTACTCCAATAAGATCTTTCTGTGGGCTGAGTATGTAGGCAGTTTTAGACATAGAGGAGGAGGAAACAGGAACCATATCAGGAAAATCTTTCCACTTGAGCTTTGAGCCACTCAAGTATGTCTGAAATATTTTTCGGTAGGTTCAACATGTATGAAAAATCAACAACGAAGTTTACAACCTACAGAATCTTATATTTGATAATTTCGTCATTGTGTCGAATTTTGAATTGTTCCAAACGATAAGGTTCGACCCACGGATAACGAATCCGAAAGAAAATTCATAAACACTAAAATCTCGAACGGAAAATCCTAGAAAATTTAAATTTGCAGAATAGATTTTGTACTAGAATGTCGCGGTTGAGTTCGTTATTGGAAAAATCTGAACAGAGGTATCAAATTAAATTTTGCAATGAGTCCTAGAAAGACAATTTCAAGCTTCATCAAAGTTTCATGTTAATCGGGCAACTAATTTAGATAAAATTCGAGAAGAATATTGAAAAAACTGCCTTTTACAGTTCGCTTTTCTCGGTCTTTCAACACTATTATCTGCCTAAAATATCGAATTTAATTTTAAATTCCTATAAAAAGATTTATGTTCAATCTCGAATATATATGTATAGTACTCACGCGAACCACTCATAAGAGGCAGCCTTATTGTTGCTAAAAAAATTGCTTGAAACGACGTAGCAAGATGACTAAAGAATCGTAGTGCAATTAGAGTCATAATGGATATTATAGGGGTAATTCTGAAGCTAATTTTTATTCGAGCTTTTTCTGGTTCACTGTTTTCTCAAAACTGAGGAGTTTATTGCAGAACATAATTTTCTCACGAAAGGTTATAATTTGAAATTAATTGAACTAGTATTATTCAAAATTCAATGTACAGTGCATCCCATTTTGGGTGAGACTGCCAGGTTTCTCGCTTGTTATTTAAGATAGAGCCTTGCGGTTTTCACGTTCCTGTCCTACTTTTTCGTGAAACTCAAGTTGGTCTAATCAGATTTTTCATAACTGTTTCCGCTCAAGAGATACAGGGTGATTTTGGAAATTGATACTTTTCGGACCCCTCCTTTATCTCCGAAGTTATTAGAAATAATGCTGAGGTAAAAACTACGTCTGAATCAGAATTTTGCGTAGAATCCAGTGGCGTACTCAATTTTTTTTCGGGGTATGGTTTTGAAGATTCAACACAAACCTATATTTTTTTTAATGGAACACCCTATATATCATTACTTCGTTGAATTCGTTATTTTTTTTCCTTCAAAATGATATATGATACTATATAGGTAGGATGGTCAAAAATGTTAAAAAAACACTAAAACATCAAATAATGATGATTTTTTGTTAATGAGCAATGGATTTTCCATATGAAAACAAGAATTAATTGGATAATTTTCATTTGTGATTTTCATTTATAGTAGAGTAAGCAAACAAATATAATACACTCATCACTAATATGAAAAACAAAACGTAGGTACCTACCTAATAGCAACAAATGAATAATAAAAAAAATCATAAACATTGCATAATATCTTACAGATTAAACTGTTCAAATTGCTGTCCATTTTCCTCTAATACATAATTGACAAAACTTTTCAATACGCCTGAGAGCATTTAATATTATAAAAGGGCGGTTTTGTAAATCCTGGAAAACTACCTCTGTTGATGCACGAAGTTCTTCGAGACTGTTATGTCTTTTACTGTAGTATATTATATGTATTAGGGAAAATGGGCAGCAATTTGAACAGTTTAATCTGTAAGATATTATGAAATGTTTATTAATTTTTTTAATATTCATTTGTTGCTATTAGGTAGGTACCTACGTTTTGTTTTTCACGTTAGTGATGAGTGTATTATATTTGTTTGCTAACTCTACTATAAATAAAAATCACAAATGAAAATTATCCAATTAATCCTTTTTTTCATATGGAAAATCCATTGCTCATTAACAAAAAATCATCATTATTTGATGTTTTAGTGTTTTTTTAACATTTCTGACCATCCTACCTACATAGTATCATATATTATTTTGAAGGGAAAAAAATAACGAATTCAACGAAGTATTGATATATAGGGTGTTCCATTGAAAACAATATAGGTTTGTGTTGAAACTTCAAAATCATACCCCGAAAAAAAAAATTGAGTACGCCACTGGATTCTACGCAAAATTCTGATTCAGACGTAGTTTTTACCTCAGCATTATTTCTAATAACTTCGGAGATAAAGGAGGGGTCCGAAAAGTATCAATTTCAAAAATCACCCTGTATCTCTTGAACGGAAACAGTTATGCAAAATCCGATTAGACCAACATGAGTTTCCCGAAAAAGTAGGACAGGAACCTTCTAGACAAGTAGTCTAGAAGAAAACAATATGGAGAGTTTTTCGAAAAATTCTGTATGTGGTAGTGTTTTGGTAATGAAAATGTTCAATATCATAACTTTTATGTTAATGTTTTCCGTCTATTTCAGGGTATAAATCCTACCATCAAACTCATTTGCACATCACCATAAAATGTTATTCTTCATAATTCGATTCGTAACTGCTGGAACAATTCTTCGTGAGAAACAACAGATCGAACCACGGAATGTCTTCGATACTTAAGTGTCTTTTTTCCGGTTAATCTTACTTTGCCCTGTGAGCTGTTCAACTACATAGATATCTGCCTCGTCCAAGTGGTCATAGCCGACCGTCCGTGAACGATCATGTTTTTATATTTCCCGGAGATCTGTGATGGTTTGACGCGGCTTCAAATAAGAGGAAACGTTTTCCGTGAAGAAGAAAACGACAGGGTCGGATCGATGATCACGACGATGAACCATAAAATGAGATTCTTCATATAACGGGATGAGGTCACAGTGTTTGATGAAAAACGTGTGAGATTAAATAATCGGAAAATCACAGGCTGATTTTTTATTTTTCTCATATCATCATTGAATACTCTATTTTAACATGAAACTATATGAATTTTTTTGTCCTGTAAAAAAAACATTAACACACATTAAATTTTATGTTATGGTTTATTATTTGATATTTCAATTGAAAAAATGTGTTTCCGGAGGTCACATACTACTCCACACAGTTATAACTTGCGGTTTTTCCCCATTTAAAGTTCTTCCTCGATAACTATCAAAGTATCCATTTAAGGTATTGGGTTTGCTTAAGTAACCCCCACTCTTTTTATACGTAGAATCGACTGAATTAAACGAAAAAAAAAATTCATGGAAAAATATAGAAAGTACCAATAAAAAATACGTAAATAAAATTTTTTTCAAAATTCCTGCTGAAACGCTCCATTCTGTCAAGGTATTATGGTGACGTCACTTCATAATAGAGTCAGCCTCATAGACAAACAAACTTGTTTATCTATGGTCACCACGTGCTAACGGTCTGTCAAACGTAACTGATATCAGCTGATATTGACAGTCAAGTTGGTTTGACTATATCATCTGATGTTCTAAACCATAGATGAACTAGTTCTAGATAAGATTAGTTTGTCTATGTTCTAAACGTTTCAGTGCTATTACGTCAAATTTGACGTCATTGCTCTGTCACGTTCGCAGTCACGTGCTAGTCGATAAGAATTAACACAATTCAAATCAATTTTATTAGATTGAATTCGAGAAATAAGATAATGAAAATGCTATATTAGTATTTTAAAAACGGCCTTTACTGTGGAAAACCTAAATTCATTTGATTTTATTATATGACGCAACATCCCTATTTGAGTTTTTCCAGTTCATGTTGAACACCATGTACCTTTTTCGTTCAAACCGCGAACAGGTTGATTTTGCAGTATCGAAAATGAGTCTACAGAAATATTAAAAAAATGTGATTCCTTGTAGCCATCACAATTTTTTTCATAAGAATCCCATCAACTCATGAATCGTTGAGTTTTTATCCAAGGTATGGCATATAGCTGAAATTGTCATAAAAAGCTATCTGATAATGCAATAATTTACTGTGTATGCCATTTGAAATAGAGAAGTAGTAGTCTGTTTCCAGTATAACCGGAAGTTGTAGAGGTCTGAAAATATTTTAGGGAGAGAGAGCATGGTCTCAAAGCCCCATAAACTCCTAACCATCGCTGTGATTCACCCTGTATAGGTAAAGTATAGTGACAAGAGAAATAATGAAATCTAAGAAGGTGAAAAATTCTAAAATTTCCCTAATATTTTACGATGTCGATAAAATAACATCTGTTTCTTAATCTAAAAGAAAATTTTAGAAATTGAACTTGTTGATAACAAGTGATTCGAGGGTGCTAATCTTGAACTCTTATTTTCGGCATGGGGAATTTCCGAATCAATCAAATACATGTACCAATATTCCCCGTTTCATATCCGCTGCTTCCGAAATTTCAATTTCCCAGAGGAAAATCAATCGAAAAAAATCATTGGAAAAAACCTCGCACCCTCTTCTGTAATACTGTCGTTTCCGAGAGATAATAAGCTTTAGCCCATATAGCGATGTTTGAACAACTCCCAGTTCCAAGGGAAAGCATATCGAAAGCTTCGAAATACGGATTTCTGTCCCCAATATAGGAGGCCATGGCGAATATGCCAACATGTATTTAATCGCGATGATGGGAAACGGAAAAAAAGAAAACCCTCAGATTCTTCACAAATATGTGTGCGGACCTTTCGAGCTGTTCCGGTCAACGAAGTGAATGGACTTTTCTATCGAGCAGATTTATATGTGGAGATGGGGTTTTCGGCAAATCTTCTCATCCGAGTCATTCGTATTTTTTCTAGAGGGTGCGCGAGAAGAATGACATACGAGTCAGGATCGGACAGTATCTACGATCTACATCATTTTTAATTATACATCACATTAGCTGATCTACAAAACGAAATTTCTCAACTCCGCATCTAAGACCCAACTCATCCATACTAAGTTTCATCCTAATAAGATGAGAATTGAGGAAGTCAAGGATTTGGGGACATAACAGGCCAATTGAAAAGTTCCTGGTCTATCATAGTAAAACACATTATTTGGCATAATTCGATTTTATCATTCAACATAGCCATCTTTCAAGTTTCTATACCATTTTTGTGTTACTATTTGTATTTCGCTTCAAAATAGGCCTCAGTTTCGGCGATTACTGTTTCATTGGCGCTAAATTTCTTTCAAGCGAGCATTCTTTTGCGGTCTGAGAACAGAACTGGGGGGGCCAAATCTGGCGAATACGGTGAATGCAGAAACAATTGGAAGCCCAATTCATGCAATTTTGCCATTGTTTTCATTAATTTGTGAAACGGTGCATTGTCTTGATGAAATAGCACCTTTTCTTTCTTCAAATGGGGGCGTTTTTTAACGATTTCATCCTTTAAACGATCCCATACAGCTATATAATAATCGCTGTTGATGATCTGGCCTTTTTGGAAGTAATCAAGTTATATTATACCTTGCGCATCCTAGAAAACTGATGCCATAACCTTGTCAGCTGACTGTTATGTTTTTCCTCGATTCGGATTCGGTTCATCGTGTGCAGTCCACTCAGCTGACTGTCGATAGGACTCCGGGGTGAAATGATTGAGCCACGTTTCATCTATTGTCACATATCGATGCAAAAATTCAGGTTTATTGCACTTGAACAGCTTCAAACACTGTTCAGAATCATTAACAAGTGTTGCTTCTGATCGATTGTGAGTTCGCGCGGCACAACTTTGCACACAGCTTTCTCATGTACAAATATTCGTGAATTATATGATGTAAACGTTCAGATGATATCTTCACAATGTCTGCTATCTTGATCAACTTCACTTTACGGTCATTCAAAATTCAAATTTTTCATCGAACTTCTTTTCTAAATTTCATGTAATAACCTCTTTTGAATTCCATCAAAAGTTTGGTTTTCGGATTCTATACATTTCCAAAAACTGTGAAAATTGCAGATGGGGTAAAATTTTTCCTTCAACGACTCCAACGGTTTAACAAAATCAAATAATAGTCTCATCATATTATATGTAGATGATCGCGATTTTTTCATGGTAAGGGTTCATCCCAATTGACAATTGTTGAAAGATCGTGCTAAATATAACATGATCTAAATGCGATGACCGGAGCTCAGTAATTTGACTTTCGAACGCCATTTTTGTCGGTAGAATTTTATCGTCCTGTTCAATCGATGTGCCATTTTAATGGATTCGATGAATGGTGCTCGCACGACAGGAAACTTCCTATTAACATTGTCAATGCCAAGGCTAATAGGAACACTGTCAATATTGTTACGTTCTTGAATGACGGCCAACATATTGGTGATTTCGATTAGTTCCAATAATAAGTAAACCTTAGGCGGCGTCAACTGAAAATATTTGAAACTTTTCTGAAATTTTCACACTTTACGTTTTGGAATGTTTAGAATCGAATAAAAAAACCGCCAGTCCGTCGAATGCCGTTCATAGTTTCTCTCGAAAACTGTAAGACCTATTTGTATGAAATTTGTTATATACAATGCACAATGTCAGTTAACTATTCCTTGAAACTTTACAAAAATTACACTTAATAACAGTTACTTTATGAAAGTATATTTAATTTAGATACTATTGCGCCAGTGGCAATATTTCAGACAGCAAAATCCATTTCCGAAGTTTTTTTTCATTCTTCTTATTCTCTTATAGTAATTTTTTTATCATAATTTAAGTCATATATTTTCGTTTTGCTGATCTTGTGATTATTTTAGGTTAAGTACGCAAATCCTAGGGAAGGCTAGCAATATTTTGAATGTTTCAGATTCCTCGGCATCACTCATTGTGAGGCGTATACATGAAATAAGAGTTGTGATCTTTCGAATCATTTCGCGCCTCGTGCTCCATAGTTTTTTTTCTGATATTTGTCCCTTTCTGATAAGGTCCCTGCGGACCTTGCGCCCGTGAGAAGTGCGACCTCTGACACTCCATAGATACGGCCCTACGTCAATTTACTGAGATATTAGAGATTCATCAAGCCAAGTAGCTTGACATTTTAACCAATTACTTGACTTGAAAATCAAGCTCGTGAAAAATTACATACTTGAGATTGACTTGATTTTAGATATTTGTTGCTTGATATTACTTGAGCTTGATATGCACGCGTCGCACGGTATATATTTCTGCAATCTCGTGCGCGATTAGTCTAAATAAGGAAATTCCTAGAGCGCCGAGAGACTGAAGCATTCGACAGTGTGACTTTATTAGTAGTTTTCTCACATTTCTATGAAATCTATTGGTAAATTTTGGTAGTTTCAGATATATCTTTTCAAAATTGGCCAAAATGGCCAAGTATTTTTTATTAACGCCAGCATCTTCAGCTCCTGTTGAAAGACAATTTTCCAGAGCTGCCATTACAGTTACTAAAAACCGCATTAGGTTAGGCGACAAATCTATAAGATGTCTCATGTGTCTTAGATCCTGGATGAAAAATTATTGAATCAAATAAAGCCTGGAGGTTTCTCAATATTAAGAAACTCAATTTTTTTATTATTTTTTTTGTTTGATTTATAGTGATTCAATTTATGCTTCTATTTCAAAAAAGTTTATATTTTCGGAGCTTTCATAAGATAAGTTTAATGAATAAAAGTGTTTCTTGCAAGGTTCCTTCCCATTTCATATTTTTTATTGATGTGACACTACACAATAAACCTGCTGAAAATCAATTAACTTGATATGATTCAAGTACTTGATAAATAAATACTTGACTTGAGATTGAAAAACTACTACATACTTGACTTGAAATCAAGTGAAGCTCAAGCCAAGTAGCTTAAAAACCAAGCCAAGCCGTGAATCCCTATGATATATCAAAAAGATATATTCCATTATTTCTGTTCTAACCTTCAATATGTATAAATATAAAACAATTATACAGGATATCTTCATTAAGATTTCTCTGAGTAAAAATTACTTTCAATAACCATCAGCATACACGAACATTAATGTGATTATCAGATCGAATCCTTATTATAATATTCAACAACTCCAATTCTATACATATTTGACTTGCTGATATGCATGAAACGCTCACAAACGAAAGATAGGTTACAAGGTAAAGGCAGAAAATCTTCAAATGAACAAAAAAGAGTTAATCCGAATACCACAGGAAGAACATCATTTAAGGAGTAATTACCATTTCTGTGGTTGAAAGCCGCCGCCGTACATCGGGTTGGCGCCTTTTAATCACGATAATTCTAGATAGTGTTTCGTTTTTCAGACTTTCCTCTCTATGTCATTGCTTTGAAGTGAAGCAAAGCACTCGTGTGTTTTGATTCCAGAAACATTGTCAGTTTGACACTTGATTTATGGGATTTGGATTCTCTTGTTCTGGGGTATAATAAAGGCAAAATAGGAGTTGAAATATTATGACAGACTCGAGAACGATATCGTGTTCGATAGTAATTCTTATGTTTAATTATTGAAAAGATCTATCACCTAGTTCCAAAATGAGAATACTACTTTTCCTCACTTCCCATTTTGGAGCTCCATAATTTGAAAGAGTCTTTTTGAGAATAATACTAAAGCGTTTGTGAAGTTGAAATCGTAAAAATAGTTTGATTGTTGATATTTTTTGGGATTTGTCTTGCAGATTGTTTAATGTGTCGATGGCGACCAGCCAAGCACATGGTTAAAATATTGATCAAACAATAAATTATTGAAAAATACGGGTGTTTCTTTTGTTAATTCAGTAATTTTTTCAGCTAATCATCAAATTCAAGCAATGGAATAAAGATAATAATGAGAATTTCAGAATAAGGTTCCAATTATCGATAAGAATGAACTGATGTCGAAAACATAACTATAAACATTTTTTAGGAACAATTAATACAGGGAGGGCCGATTTGGATACTTTTGAGTGGGAAGTTCTATTTCTATAGTAGATAGACGAAATCTGATGTTGGTGTCTGAGGGCCAATTTTTATAAGACATTGGCGAAAACCGCAACTTAATATCTATCACCTTGACATAGTTATAGGGTGTTTTTCGAAATTTTGCTGTAACTTCTTTTCTGTTGAAAATTTTTCATTTCTGTAAAAACATTTTTGTGGCAACTTTTTGAGTAGAATTCAATGACGATGATTGAATTTTCCGCAAACTGATATTTCATGAAATATCGTTATGAATTTTTTCTTCAAATGGAACATCTTGTATATTTCTACATATTTCGATAGAGATGAAAATAACATTCCGAAAATATAGCATACTGATATTTTTTGAAGTCATGTTCGGCTAGGTCGCGTGACCTTACGTCTATGTGGAAAATTATATCTTTTAACCTTTTCCAAAATAAAAGTTCATAAAGGTTATATCAGGCAACCTAGTCCGCACCTGTTGGTATAGAAAAATATCAAGTATGCTATATTATTGGAATGATAATTTTCATCTCTATTCAAATATGTAGAAATATACGATTTGAAAAAAAAAATTCATGAAATAATATAATGTTTTTATAGAAATGAGAAATTTTCAACAGAAAAGAAGTTAAAGCAAAATTTCGAAAATGAGTATTTTCGAAAAACACCTTGTAACTTTATGTAACGGTAATAGCTATATATGGATTTGCAGTTTTCGCCAATTAGTTTCTCATGAAAATTGGCCCTCAGACACCTAAATAAGTTTTCCTCTATTTAGTATAGAAATACTTTTTTCTCATTCAAAAGTATTCAATTTGGCCCACCTGAATACACTCAACTATGTGGGACCTTAATTGAGGGAACAATCAAATTCAGCTACTATACATTTTTATTCGAGATACAGGGTGTTAAATTTTCAAGAAAAAAATCAGTATTTTACATATAACTCTAGTATTATTACATTCTTTGTTTCAATTTTTAGGTATTGAAGTCTGGATAATATAATGTTTCGAATTAGGTTAGTGTCTTCTGCCAAAATTATCCCGTGGCGTAGTGTGATGATACTTTTCCAATTGAAAATCTACACTACTGTCTTTTTTTCCCAAGAAAATATTTCATTTCTAAAATTAACTGAGTTCTACAAAAATGTACTGTTTTCGAGATAATCGAGTATAAAGCAAACGCTATTCACAAAATCTACAAAAATTATGTTTTCAAATTCTTCCATTAGTAATGTATGAAAGTACAAAAATTGGCGTAGGTTATTATAACAATTTCAGATGGCATTTGACTGAACATTTAAGAAAGAATATTCATCGGACATTCTAAAAATAAAATAATTATGGATATTTTTTTATTTTTCAAGTGTCTGATGAATATTCTCACTAAAATTTTCAATTAAATGCCATCTGAAAATGTTATTATGATGTATGATATATTTCCATTTGAAAGGAAATAATTTTCTAGGAAAAAATACAGTGGTGTAGATTTGCAATAGGAGAAGGATCAACGCACCCCTATATCTACGACACTGGATAATTTCGGAAGGAAACACTCACCTAATTCGAAACATTACATTATCCAGACTTCAATACCCAAAAAATGAAACAAAAAATATAATAATACTAGAGTTATAAGTAAAAAGGCTCGTGCCTATATGTTAATATGACATTTTTTTCATGAAAAAAAGTCTTCTATCTAAGTTATGGGAGCAAAATCTGGACCATACAATAGTATATTTTTCATTGCAAATATCAAAATTAATTTTACAAGTGGCCTTCGGACGAAAACTGAGATATTTTCAATACAAACAATAATAGAACAATGAACCACCTCAAACGAGATTATTTTCGAATTCCCTAATCAAATTTAGATATTTGTTGAATTACAATCTACGACCTAGAAATTTCTAAAGATGCCTACCACTAAATTTCAGGTGAAAACCGACTAGACCACGGTTACAAGCCCCGAAATTTTCTAATACACTGAAAAATTCGGCCGCGAAAGCCTTCAGAATTGTTTTTCATCCTTCAACACTAACTCCTGAAAATTTACGAGTTTGAATATTGATTCGAACTGATATTTGTTTATTCAAAAGAATTGAGTCATGTTGTGATAAACAATAAACATGTTAGACAATAAACTATTCCGTGAAATTTTCTTTATTTTCAAATGAGAATTAGACCCTCGATCGACATTTTATCACATTAAACTTCAGAGAAGCCTATCAAACATAATGGAACAAGAATACTGGAGTTTACGAAAAAATTAGATGAATTCGGGGAAATTAAAATGCATGTATTGCTTATCTTTCCATTTTAAAATAAACTTGCTTCTCCATTTTTACGTCGAGGATGTCAGTGATTGATGTCTAGCTTGAAGGCGGTGTTAACTTACTATGAAACGTAACTGCAAGAAACGGATAGGTGATTAGTTTAATGTGACATAATTAAGAAAACGATACAGGATGTTTTAGATGTGGCATTATTTTTCATTCGCTGAGATCATAGCTGCTCTATATTAGAAATGAAAACAATTTTTTTTATAAAAATGAATATTGAATGTGCAAATTAAAAACTGAGATTATTTGATTTTTACTAGATTACCATCGTTATCACATTCGATCATTTGAATGATTTACTTGTTATTAAATCTCAAGTTGAAAAGTTGTTCTCTGGAATTAATGCGATGCAAATTTTTTTTATGGAATGATTTTCGGAATCGACAAATCTTGAATGAATGGTGAAAAATGTAGTGTTTTCTAGAATGATTACAAAGGTTTGGTATTGGAATTGAGAAACGGAACATTTCAGCATGTTGAATGATTTAATGTTGGGGGTAAATACATTCAAAATAAAAAAAAAATTGAGGGGCAATATCAAATTGTTAAGAACTGGCTTAACAGGCATATCACGCACGTTTCTTTTTTAAAATTAATACGTAAGCAATTAGACAGAATTGAATTTAACCACATCCTAATACAATAAAAATCCGGGAAAAGTATCGACTTGACGCCCTGTACGAAAAGAATCATGTAAGATTTTTTGTCATAAATTGAAAGGGGAATTCAAAAATGATTTTTAGCTTGATATATATCTCAGTGGCATATATTTTTCCTTTCGAAAAAAAGAGATGAACATGAAATTTTTAATTACATGCCAATAAATGCGCAATACCGGCTTCAGAGCACTAAATAAATAGTAACCAAATTATTAAGGAACACTTCAACACTCTGTATCTCAGAATCCGAAGCATTTGTGAACAGAAATTATATAGCAAACTGTATTTGTAAAAGCTAAATTTCATCTAAGTTGGAGCTGTTGTTGCGGAAATATTGAATATTTTTTTCAATATTTTGATTGAATGCTTTATAGTTGTGGCAAATAGAATGTGTCAACACATATGAACTCAAAAATTTGATGAAAACAATGTATTCAGTATAATCGAAGCAATATATATTTTCAATTTTATGTTTTATGTTCCACCAAAATTTCAAGATTGGATTCATTCAAATTTGATTTTCTGCTTTCGAAATTCATTGATCGTGTTCTAGAATAATAAAGCAATCAACTTTGTACCGAATTTTATGCAAATAGCTCCAAAAGTTCCTCTGAAAACCTTTGGACATCCATTTTTGGACTATAAATCTTCCAAAGTCAAAACTTTTCCGACCAATTTCTATGGTTTATTGATGGAAATTCTAAGAAGATCATACTTCGGGAAACAACAGACCACTAATAATCGTCGAGACTGGTTACATACAATCAAATAGCAATTATTGATTATTGGCATTGAATAGAGGCTAATTAGTAATTACTGACGATCGATAGTCATATCCTTCAGAAATGGACCACTATTGTTAATTTAGATGGAGTTGTAATTGCTTTTGCCTAAACCGTATTATTATTCTTGTAGCATACATAACACTGAATGCTAAGATATACTACTAGTAAAAAGGACCTAAGTTTGAGATAATAATGAAATTATATTACTAATCGTTTTCAAACATTTCAGAAGTTTCAATATAATGATAATACTTATTCAATCTCAAGTTTTTTACAGTCCATCTAGAATTCGAAAGATTTCATACCATATCATGAGCAAACTATTTTTTCTCTTAGTAAATTACGCCTATAACAGGGTGATTTATTAACTCACCAAAAAATTCTTTCATTTTTACTGAAAACTGCGCGGTAGAAATAAATTTATTTATTCGCATGTGGAAAAAACTGGCCCTTAGTGTAACAGAACACGAAAATCAGAATTAACTGACAAGTGTATACATTTTTGTTATCAATAAATCATATATGTGAAACTTTTGACGCCATTTATTTCCTGAAATACTCGAAATTGGACATATGATCCCATAATTTTATTGATAATTAATATTTGATAATTAATTAATAATTAATAATAATGTTTTATTGTTCAAATTACATGATCATTCATAAGGCAAAGTTTTTCGATGATATAATAAATCACCCTGTATAAAAACATAATACATAAAATTCTTATGTATCATTAGTATTTCAAATCAAAAAAACCCCCCACACCAAAATTCAAAATGAAAATTTCAGAAATAATTCCATAATGAGATTTGAAACCTAATATTTGTGGAAATGTATTTCAGTCTTTAAAGACTCAATAATTGGCTATAGAAAATCAGCGTACGTTACACGAATTCTCGGATGACATTGTCCAGGACTGCTTCATCGAGTACTCACCTGGAACAAAAAAAAAAACATATTTAGTCGGGCATAAAAAAAAGACAAATTCGACTAATTACGAAATCACCGAATGAATAACAATATGAATTCTTTATACGTCCAATGACAAGAGGAGAAATAGGAGCAGATCGAAATTAGGCATCTAAATTTCATTAGATTAGTGGGTCAACAAAAAACAGGATTATTTACATATGCAAGTGATACTTATTTCAAACGTGTGGTAATTCAAAGCGACTTTTTCATCACCAAAACAAGAATCTCACCTGTACGACAGAAACTACAAATTATGTAAATTAATGATAGATTTATGTCATCCACTTGGGAAAACAAATGCTTGATGCTGGACTCAATAGCGACATAGATTCGGAGCAATTAATACGCTACTTCGAATCGTATAAAACAAGAGCATTTCAATTAATAACGAATTACAAGCGATTGAACACTTTCTTATTGTGGATAAGTCAAGTTTAGAACCACTTAGGAGTCCGACGAAAATATCGATTATCACCGTACTAGTTTTATGCGAAGAATATTGTGTAAGAAATTCTTGAACATTTAACAGATGAATTCGAACTAGAAATGATTAACTGCTGATTGCATAAAGTAAATAATAATAGAACTTGTATGACATGAACAATATTTCAATTAATTCAGTAGGGTTTATTCTAATCAGCTGATCAGAATAAACGCGGACAACATCCTGTATACGATATTGGCAACAAAACGTATCCAATATGAGGAACAGAGATAAAATTCGATTAGTCAATTTTGATGGAAAATAATAATAATAATGATGACTTTATTTTCACAAAAAAATTTTTTTTTTACAGAATATTCCTTTCAAATAGGTAATTAAATGTGAAAAAAGGCTGAGTTCAGTAATGCACAAAATGCATATCCTGTTCAACTCAACCTTATAATATATATGTATAATTGATGGTAGGTTTTATAGAACTATATGTATGTAAAAAAGTATGATATGAATTAGATATAGAAATACTGTGTAAGCCATTTGAAATAAAAATCTCGATAAAAACATTTTTGGTCAATATTTGTAGTTTTATTTTTAATATTAATTATGATCTGTATAATCCAAAATTGAATTATTATTTTTTATATAAAAGTAGACGATAAATCCACCCGAAAAAATTGTCAGTATTGGCGGCGTAACTGACTTCTTCATTAATTACCAATTAAAAAACTTTAAATTTTCAATTTTTCGCGTAAATGGTTCTTGTAAGGTATCTGTAAAGTGATATGGAGAAACTCATCATTATTTGGGCTCGACATGCCTTTTTTTTCAATTCATATACTGGATGTTGCATTGAAAAAAGTGTAACTTTGGTCTATATCTCTGTTTTCGAACACCTTGGATGTATGAATATAATTTTAAATTGTGCTTCGGATTACCCTTAATACATCACAACAAAAGATTTTCAAAATATCTTCATTTAATCCCCTCAAATGAGATCCGAGTGTTAGTTTGTGGTGGGCCACCAGGTATATACGATGATCGTTGGCGTTAGTGTGTTCGTGATGTTAGCACCCACTTTTTCGAAAATGAAGAATTTTTTTTTGCACGAATGCATACAAAAATTCTTCATTTTTGAAAAGTGGGGGCCAACTTTGCAGTTTAGTAAGGCTATTTTTCTCTAATAGTTTAGGTTACATACGAAATTTTTGTGTTACAAATAGTTACTAAGCAATTACTATCGAAAGCAAAAGAAAAATGAGAAATTTTTGGAAAAGTGGGTGCTAACTTTGCAATTTATGGGTGCTATTGTTCTATTATAATTTAAGTTACAAACGAAATTTTTCGTGTTACAGATAGTTACCAATGAAGTACTATCGGAAGCAAAAAAAAAAAAGCAATTTTTGAGAAAGTAGGTGCTAACTTCGCATTTCAGGTGTGATATTTTTTTATTATAAGTGAGATTACAAATTTTTGAGTTACAAACAGTTACTACCGATGAAATTTCAAACTAAACTTTTTTTTTTCGAGAAAAATCGGAAAAAAAATCGAGAAGTTAGAACCCCAGCGGAATGCGATATTTTTCTACCAGAAACTGTTTTTTGTTATATATTTCAGCTTCAATAAACTTATTTATTATTATTATTATAATCCTCGAGGTACAAACGAAAATTTTTTTGTCATAAATTGTTACTTACGAGTTACTAACGAGTGCAAAAAAATATTCATTTTCGAAGAAGTGGGTGCTAACTTTTTGGACACTTTGTGCCAAATTTCACATTCATAGCGTCAAATATAATAACAAATTCAAGCAGGAGCTTTTTCATTAACGCACCGATTGCGCCCTTGGAGACTACAATAGATATAGGCATATATATGTGGAATTCAAGGGCGTATTTGCGTCTGCATGAAAGAGTGTTCAAAATTTCCCGACTTCGCGTTCTTTCCTCTTTTCCATAAGACGAAGAATAAGTTTTAATAAAAAGGCACAATGTACATTTACAGTAAAGTTATAACGAATATCCTCGATTTATTTTACTCTGATATCGCAGCAACGAGCGCCACATAACCTGACACAAAATAAATTCTGATACTATCGAAACTATCAAAACAACGCAGTCAGAAAGTCGGGAAACCTAGAGTAAGTAATTCGAAAGAATATAATTCCTACGGGTCGACCCAGTTCCCGAAACTTCGAGGATATCGGCATCATAATTCAGAAGATCTGCCATCGAGAAGAGCGATCGTCCTTTTTACCAGAAAATAAATTCAGGAGGCATGCGAGAAGGGGGACTTGGAACAAACTTTCCTGACGCATCCTCACGTATTTCTCGTTCATCTTGGGAAAAACAGTAATGGATCGACGATATTTACGCGAATAAAAGAGGTGAACGATCTCCGACACGCGAACCAGATCCCGGAACTGTTCCCTATGGATTTATTTGACCTCATCGATTGGAGGATTCCCTCCCGTTGCCTTCTTCGAACTGTGTCATCTATTTTGATTTTTATGTTCTATAACAGATGTAATGAATAGTCGGAGAAAATGGAATTTCCTCAGTTTTCTTTTGAGGGGAATGGAATAAGATCTAATGAATAGTTCGAAAATAGTTATTTTCCTAACTAGTGCGGAAAGTGGTACTTTCTTGCACGAAACTGAAGTCAAGCAGTTGAGTGCAAAAAAGACACTTTCCGCATGAGTTAGGAACAACATTTTTTCTACAAGTGATGAAATGAATTCTAGCTCAAAAGATTTGATTAATTATTCACATATTCGCATGAAGACCACAGAAAAATTTAAATCATAGTGGTTTTGGAAGGCAGCGGATGATAAATTTATAGCTGACACTTCATTCAACTTTCAGTATTCAACCAATAAACCCATATTTTTCTTAAAATATTCGCTAAAAGTTCCTATTTTCTTGGTTTATAATTTTCTCTATTGTAGCAGAATATCGCATTACGTATAGGAGAAATCATATAAGATGACCATGAGAAAAATGTACCGGGTGTTTCACCATAATTTGACCCCCCCCCCCTTTAACTATGTTACTAGAAGAGGTACAAAAAAATGTTTTCTACAAAAGTTTCACGAAATCGACTAGTGTTTTTTAAAATGATTTCACAAAACGAAATATATACAGAGTGGGCAACATATTGATTGTAACTTCATTTTTTCAAATGGAACAGCCAGTATATTTTTCTATATTTGACTAGTTCTTTTTCCCCTGATTTCGAATATACAGGGTGGCCACTTTTTCAATGGGATTGTATTGGTAACTTTTAAACCATAAGAGTTTGAAGGTCGGTCAAATGGAGAAAAAGTTGCATGCATAGAAGCATTATCAAGCAGTTCAAACAAATCGAGATTATCAGGGTCGGTTATTGAGATATCATAAGAAAAGTAAATTTTGTCATTTTGATTTTTCATTTTTTCCCACTTTATTTCAAATATTATCAAAAAAAGTTACAGGAATTTTTTATTCGACAGTAAATTGTTCTCAATTTGACGTAATCAGATTTTATATTCAACGTTTCGTGCTCTCTGGGCCACCCTCAACCTCATTTTCTTCTATACGGACCTGTATATTTTATGACACTTTTCGAAATAACTTTTAACGCCGAATTCAACGATATATCATACAATGTCATTCAAAGTTGATTTTCAGGTGATTTTGACCCTTATCCAATTTTCTTTGGGTCAGATCTGTAGTGAATGCAATTTATCAAAAACTGCTGTTAATAAAATAGTCAAGAGACGCGAATACAATGATTTCAAATTTGAATACCAAGCCTTGCAAAACTTATATCATAATGATATCAAAATAAAGTTCGATTCTGTAATTTGTTTCAACGGAACAAATGACAAATCCAACAATAGTGATTTCTCGCGAGATTGAGAATGTATTGGAAGGTATTCAAGAAGACGAAATAAGCAAATGTATAAGAAGTATGGGTCCCAGAACCGTTTAGTGCATTTTACAAAATAGTGGACATTTCGAACACTTACTTCATTCATATTCATTTACTTTCGAATAATCATTCGATTTTTCTTTCATTAAATGATAATTCGTTTAATCATTATGAATTGAAATATGTAAATAATTATTACTTGTTTCTTGATTTGATTATGATATGTTCCATTTAGTTCAAGATGAGTAAGATGATTTTCTCATAGAAATGTATTGCATGTTGTTAATTAAACTAAAGGTACCTAAATGTAATACAAATCCGACCGAAAGAAATTTGGATAAGGGTCAAAATCACCTGAAAATCAACTTTGAATGACATTGTATGATATATCGTTGAATTCAGCGTTAAAAGTTATTTGGAAAAGTGTTATAAAATATACAGGTCCGTATTGAAAAAAAAGAGGTTGAGGCTGGCCCAAAGAGCACGAAACGTTGGATACGAAATCTGATTACTTCAAATGGAGAACAATTTACTGTCGAATAAAAAATTCCTGTAACATTTTTTGATAATATTTGAAATAAAGTGGGAAAAAAAGAAAAATCAAAATGACAGAATTTACTTCTCTTATGATATCTCAACAACCGGCCCTGATAATATGGATTTGTTTGAACTGCTTGATAATGCTTCTATGCGTGCAACTTTTTCTCCATTTGACCGACCTTCTAACTCTTATGGTTTAAAAGTTACCAGTACAATCCCATTGAAAAAGTGGCCACCCTGTATAACATATGTTTGGCTTATCTTTCTTATTCTGAGTACCACAGAGTTTCAAATTTTAAGAACTACCTAGCAAGCTAAGTAATCTGTTTTTAATTGAAAAGCTGCGATAATTCAGAATGTCCATTTTTGAGTTATCTCGTTGGCAACGATATATAACATACTTTTGTCATTGAATAAAACTATTCATCGAATATGCACTACACAGAAGCGGAAAAATTTGAAATATTTTCGCTTTATGTGGAGAACAATATAAATAAGAAAGCTACATGGATAGAATATATTATGGAGTTGCATCCAAATCATCCAATTCCAATTTATAGTGAAAAACGTATGTCATATCGTTGCCAACGGGCCAAAGGGCATTTTGAGTTGAATTTTGAGTTTTCCAGTTGAAAACTGCTTACTTAGCTTGCCAGGTGGTTCTTAAAATTTGAAACTATGTAGTACTCAGAATAAGAGAGATAGGCTAAACACATGATATATATTTGAAATCAGGAGGAAAAGAGCTAGTCAAATATAGAAAAATATACAGGCTGTTACATTCGAAAAAATGAAGTAGCTATCAATATGTCGCCCACTCTATATATATTTCGTTTTGTGAAATTATTTTAAAAAACACTGGTCGATTTCGTGAAACTTTTGTAGAAAACATTTTTTTGTACCTCTTCCATTAACAAAATTAAAGGGGGGGTCAAATTATAGTGAAAAACTCGTGACATTTAGGATTGAATATTTAATTTTCAATCTTCAATCATCCAGTTCACTCACAGTCAAATATGATGGCGTCAGTTTGATTGAATGAGTAATCATTCGGAGCCGTTGAACCGTAATTTGATATCATTCAACGAATCACTAGATTATTATTGCAATCTATATTTGTTCATTTCGTCAGCAATTCATATCGATAGACGGTAATTTATACAGAAAGCAAACAAGCACTGATTTTAAATTGATAACTTCAAAAATTCGAAAAAAAAATTAGCAATATTTTCATTTATAGTAGCTCTTGGTTCCTCCGAGTAAAGCTTTATTCAGCAGATAAACACATCTTTTCTTTTCAAATTTAGCATTTTATATTCGAACTATACATTTTACAAGATATACATATTGCTTTTTCCTTCTGAAGGCCTTTCCAATAAAAGCTTTCATTTTGAATAGCCCGCTAGCTGGCAGCTGTTACTTTTGAAGCTGTCATCTTTTGACAAGAAAAATTACCCCATTTCTAAAAATGGTACAACGATACAATTACAACAACGAATTGAAATTGTTAAAATTGAGAGTTCGCAAATCTAAAGCACATCTCGGCCGGCAATAGTAAAACTGGTGGAAAAATTAGTGATGTGAAAGATCGAAACAGTGTGCGACGCTCAAGAACGACTGAGAATATTGCTGCTGTAGCCTAGCTCGTAATGTTGACGAAAACCAATGGGTTTTCGTTATCCAAAAAACCTGGTTGTTGGATGGTGCTACCGAGCTATGATTAATAGGGACTTATCAAGCCAAGTAGCTTGACATTTTAACCAACTATATGACTTGAAAATGAAGCTCGTGAAAAATTACATACTTGAGCTTGACTTGATTTTAGACATTTATTGCTCGACTTGATATTACTCGAGATTGATATGCACGCGTCGCACGGCATATATTTCTGCAATCTCGTGTGCGCTTAGACTAAATAAGGGGATTTCTCGAGCGCCGAAAGACTGAAGCATTCACCAGTGTGACTTTATTAGTAATTTTTTCACATTTCTATGAAATCTATCGGTTGATTTTGGTAGTTTCAGAAATATCTTTCCAAACTTGGCCAAAATGGCCTAGAATTTTTTATCAACGCCAGTATCTTCAGCTCCTGTTGAAAGACAATTTTTCAGAGCTGCTTTTACAGCAACAAAAACCCGCAATAGGTTAGGCGACAAACCTATAAGATGCCTCATGTGTCTTAGTTATCTAGAACATTCAGCCGCAATTTTGCGAATTGGTCATGAAAAATTTCATGAAAAAATATGGTGTTGCTACCGTAGCCGGCCATTTGGCTGATATCGTTTGCAATCTTTAATGGTGTACTTTCCCCTTCACAATGAAATTAATATCCTCTGATTTCTCTTAAAATATACTAGTTTTTTTTTTTAAATATAATATTGAAATCTCTAATTGGAAAACTATCTAGTTCCAAAGATGAAGTTCGAAATTGATTGCTCGCATATCTTTTGGTGGACAATACTTTCAATATTAATGAAAGAAAATAAATAAAAACACTTGACTACGTTTCACAAGTTATTAATAAAATATATAAAATCTTGTTGACATGCATGTTTCGGGTTTCATTCCATTATTTGATTTAGTTTTGATAATGGGATGAAACCCGAAACACGTATGTCAACAAGATTTTATATATTTCATTCATAAATCGTGAAATGTATAGTCAAGTGTTTTTATTTATTTTCTTTCATGAATATCCAAAGATGAAGTATTGGAAATAATAAACAAAATACACAACATTCTATGCTTCTTGACATCGAATCCACTACCGTAATCAAGAATCGGACGATTACACACTCACCTTTACCGTAATCGGCATTGCAACCACTAATTAGACACCGCTTTATCTCGAATTAGTATTTCGTCAATTGTTTGCGGTCAAGACATCGTTAGTTACATCAGTGACTACATAGTAAACAGAGAACCCATTATCGATCATAGGAAGCTGACGAAAATCTTTTTGAGCTCTTTACTGGGTCGTTGGCGCATGAAATACTTCCTTCTACGGGATTGGTCTGAATTCTTGAACGATTACGAAGAAATGTTTTCAGTTCACTATTTTACTCTATCTATTCTCGGACTCTCCTGTTGAAAAATCTAGTCTAGTCTAATCTTTTTTAGTTCCAAAGAATTTCTCAACTAAGATATGAAGAAAATTATGTTGAATATGGTGCCAGCTTTTCAACTATAATTATTTGTTGTGAATTCGATGTAATTGAAATGAATATTCAGTACATGTCGTGCATTGTCTCATATGAAATTCACCTCTTTCTACTTCCCCTACATGAAATAACGAAATTTGTACAATTGTATAAACAACAGAGTTCAACTATGTAACTGTCTTAGCACTGAGAAACATAAAACTGTACGATTTACTCTACCGTGAACAGAGAGCACGATCAACAACCAAATGGTAATTGTGCGACTTTAGCGCGAAGAAATTTCCTCAATATTCCAGGGTTTCGTCACTTAATTGATACGGCCCATTCGGAAATGGATGAAAATTTTGGGGAGACCGGTTCAATTCCAGATAAACCAAAACCCCGGGCGCTCAAAGTTATTGAGAACGGAAAAATACGTGGAATCTAACTGTTCGTGATGATCCCGACCTCTCCATCAGAAAGCGTACAAGTGCTTCGAATGTGTTAGATAATTGCTTCATAGGTCCAAGATGACATTCAGAGGCAAATTATCTCCAGGAGAGGTGACCGTCATTGGCCCCCTAGTCCTGATTTGACGCATATGAACTTATACCTGGGGGTTCCTTTAAAACTGAAACCAATTTCCCAGCCCAGTTAAATAACATATTCACCATGAAATAGGAGCCATTACGTAGCCATCATCCAGTATTTTAGTGTTGGATTGAATGAATGATCGTGAACGCGAAGTTTAGACATTTGAACGACATTATTTTCAAGAAAAACATTACCAATTAGTACATATATTTTTATAATTCATACAGATTTTTTCGAAAAACGGCTTATTTTTGTAATAGATTTTTAGATATAAACTTGCTTTTCAGGCACCTTGTAATTGAATCTATGTAATTATGAATCATTAGTCTCTTTTCTTTCTAGTAAAAAAAAATATTCTAAACAAAATGAAGTTCTAAGTTCTATATGCTCAATTTCCTTCAGTCTGCATTACTTAATGAGAAACCTGACGCCTGAGTTGCATCGTACGTCCATCAGCGAATTATTCGAAGCGTTTCGATAATTTCAGGTGAGAACGCGTTAATTCGAGGTTGATCTATTTATAAATTCAACGAGATCCGATTTCTTTCAGCAGACAGAAATCCGAAGAAGGCAATGATCTGTCGGACTGCGTTCACACCTAAACAAAAATTGCGTTCAATTTGAAGCGTCGTTTTTCGCGCAGAATTCATATCAATAAAACTGCGGTTATGGCGGTCGATGGCATTTCGAAATAATTTTGTGTATTTATTGTTTCCTTGACAACATATTTGAATGGAAGAAATATGAATATTTAGCTACTCCTATTGAATTATATATTCATTATTCAACTGCTGAGCAATTAATAGTATCTATTTACAAACAACGTGAGTTATAATAACTCACTTCAATAAATCGGAAAAGATGGCACTGTGCTCCTATATTTTTGTGCTTCCATTCGGTTGGCCGAAAGGGAACATTCCATTATTAATATTGAGGGGAGGAATGTCACTTTGTTATACTAAAAATATGAGGAATACTTTTATTTTTCAAAATGGTCAAATATTCATTAATGAGCATTCAACTTACTTAGTTTCTGGTATTTTTATGGAATTTAATGGCTATAATGAAAAAACTAGGAGATGTGGGTGGAATTTTGTGTTTGAAGAAGGTTATCACATCAATGAAAAACTATTTTCCGAGGACCATATTCTTCGATAGAACAATTTGCGAGATATTAGTGAAAAATTCATTTTTTATGGGTTTCAACCATTTAATTTCTTGTGTATTTTTCAAATGTTGAAAATTATGTACAATTATAGACCCAGAAGCAAAAATGTTTGGGTAATTCGACAGGGCGCAAAATATCTCTTAAAATTTCACTTTAAAAAATCAGATGCCCTAAGCGCTATGCTAATATATGAAACATATGTTGAGTTTCAAAACTGAGACGCCACCATTGCAAATCTGCACCATTTAAGGGAGACTTGAACCAAATACCTTTTCTCGTCTGGCATGCAAATAAACGAGAGATCTGAATTTTACGCGGATTACATAAAATACGCCCCGTTTTATCTGTCTCTCGATTAATTACATGACCGATAAGGTACGTTTGCTTTGGCTGAAATATTGATATGGGATTCCATCCTTGTCCTACCTACGGAATGTCGATTCTCGATAATTAATAACAGAAAGAGAAATTACGATGTAGTAATAAGGATTCATGACGAAACTAGATGAGTATCAGACTCCGCGTAAGTATAGAGGACAGTTGTGCCGTTTTTTTCAGTTGAAGAAATTTCGACAAAATCTTTAATTTATTAACTTGTCGAAAACACTTTTTCATTTCTACCTATCTGAAGAGTTTTGGAAGATGTCTTCTAAAACTGCATCTTCATTATGATCGTTCCAATATACTTTTTGAAATTTCAATTGTCTTGAAAGTGTGATCAGCTTGAAATTTTTCACATGATACTTGAGAATGTTGTTCCACATCTAAATTCAATGCATCGAATATGCAATTTTGAAATTAACAGGAGAACAAAATTTTGAACCGCGATTTTTATGGAATTCCTAGGCAGAATTTTGAGATTCTATAGGTTGTTCCTTTCGAGATTTATCGTGTTTACGAAATGACAGAATTGAATTTGAGGAATTGAGGAGTATTCATCATCAAATCTCATCGTTTGTTGGGATGAACAGATAAAAGTTGCAATGAACTGAATTTAAAACATAAAAATTGAAAAAATAGCCTCCGACTTCAATGACTCAAGAAAATAATTGCTCGATATTTCTTATATAGCTGTCACTTCAAATGATCTTGCAGATCTGTCTCATCAACTGAAAAATAAATTATCTGTTACATCACCAATAACTCAAGGAAATATTCAACTTATCCCGATCAATTAAAATTTGCTCTTATCAAGCTATCTAAAAAGGAGTATCCGGACTATCTCGGGAATTACATACTGATAAGTTATAAACCGATAAGTTTGTTACCTGCATTTTTTTGAATTTTTGAAATGGAATGATTTCTATACTTTTCTCAATATTTATTCTCTTAGTGAATCAAACTATGAAAAGATTCTCATTTTGATGCAATGCACCATGCTTTAGGCATAGTGTTAAATTTCCTAGGGTTGGCTACTCTGAGAACTAGTGATTTATTGTCTGCATTTGGTAATATTTCATAGAAATCGAAATTTTGTTGAATTTAACTTGAAATTGAATAGAAAATTTGTGTATAAAGTGAAAGTAAATGAAGGTCCTTAATTTATAATATGATGATTTTAACCAAAAAAATTTGTGTGGTAGAGAAAAACGTGTGATGGAAATGACACAACGGAACGAGTTATGTTTTGTAGTCATGGAGAATGCGTGAAGAAAAGGATTTCTTTCTTGCCATGAAGGGCCAATATTGGGACTTTATGAGGAAGGACTTCAAACCTTTTTCTAACCTCGAAATTGGTTAATGAAACGATTTTTCACGGACAATGAGACTTTACTTTCGTTCATGAATCTGGCCCTTAGTGATTTCATTGAAGTCACCATTTCGAGCAATTTATCAATCGTTGTTGTAATCGATACCTGCCAGATTTTGGTAAGTTTACAAGTCGCAGTTGTATAACAGTGTTGTGAATGAATAAAAAATGTCTCCCGTCGAATTGAATCAGTTGCGACAAAATACGGGCGAAAATAAATTTGCCGGCAATTTCATTGAGCGAAAATAAACGTATGTGTCGCCCTGGTAACCTTCTCCTCTGCAACACATTATTTTCAGGGTCCCCATCGAGTTTTCCAATTATCTGCACATTGTCTGCACGTCGATCCGGCAGGTTTCGCCATAACATGTTTACTGGCATGATAATGCGAGTCCAAGTAATAATTTCCACTTCGAAAAGTTCACTTCGTATATCGGCTGCCCTGAGCACATCTTCTCTGTGAGGGCGTGAATCAATGGGTCAATCGGAGGTAATACTGGACAAAAAAGTCTCGTTTCAATTCGAACGGATGTACTCTGTACATCGATTCATTCATGTTGAAATGGACAAATGAAAAATCTTTGTACTGTCATTGAGTTGATTATTTTTTTTTAAGATGGACTTAATTCATATTTTCCGATTCGTGTCATTCGAATATTTTATATCAATCAATAATTTGTTGATAGTAGTTTGGAATTAATCCAATGTACTGAAAAAGAAACGAAAAAATTTTTAGCCAATCACCCCAATGAAAATTTTATGAAACACATAAGAAGCCTCGAAAGATGAGAAATATACGAAGATTAGATAAAACTGCACCTACCCAAAAATGTATAATAAACTTCCAAGTTTCCGAGGATTTTAATTTATTCCACTAATTGAATTCATTCAACTCATTTTTTCAATAATTAATCATTGAAATCATCATATGTAAAGATTTTTTCAAACCTACTACAAATTCCAATAACAAACTTTTTGGAATGTGTAGAATTCAAAACGTGAATTAAAAACTCTGGCTTAGAGTTTTTCTTGAAAACTACGTGGAGTACTTAAATTACATACAGGGTGATTCACCGCGATGGACGTATATGAAAAACGTAATTTTGTACTGAAAATTTGCATGTTGGGATTTGAGACAATGATCCTTCTCCCTAAAATATTTTCAGATCTCTACAATTTCCGGTTATACGGGAAACAGACTACTACTTCTTTATTTCAAATGGCACACCCAATAAATTATTGCATCATTGGATAGCTTTTTTGATGACAATTTCAGCTATATACCTTGGGAAAAACTCAACGTTTCATGAGTTGATGGGATGAAAAGAATGGAGACGATGGGGACCCACATTTTTTGAATATTTCTGCAGAAAAAGTTTTTTTCGAAAAAACCTTTTTCATTTTCGATTTTGCAAATACGTAGTATTAAGATTGGACGGTTTGGACGAAAAATGTAAAAGGTGTTTTTCAGAAAATCATGAACTTGGACAACTCAAATTCTTCAAAATTCAAGATTTTCAAATTAGAACCTATATTCTTTATTATTCCATGATAATTAAAGTTTGACAACTTATGACAGTTTTTTGGAGAATATCGGATATTTCTATATTATGGACAGTGAAAGCGCCTAAGAAGTATTTCTCCAAAAAGGAAGATGACCAAAAATATTGATTGTCAGAAAATGTCGAATGTTTTATACGCATTGAGAATAATCACTTTGCTGCCTAGGCAGGAAAAGTAATACTTTGCTAATTGATATGTTTCTGCAAAATCAATATTTGCAGTCAATCGGAAAAAAATCATTTTTCCGACACTAAGTGGGCAACTATAATAAGCCAGTATTGGTTTCACAGTGTTTTCTTTAGAATTCTACCGAAGCTGACACATTTCAAAATCTCCACTCGCGAAGAATGCTTTTCAGACCGATTTTAATTTCTATAAAGTTTTATTCGATTTTAATGAAATTTGATATGGACAGGTATGCTCTTCGAGCTATAAATGGTTGTGCCCATTGATCATGCAAAAACGTGAAATTTTGAAATCTCCATATTTCCCATTCTACTAGTCAGATATTTCAGCTCATTAAAATATACGATGCACATTTCCCATGGGGGTTGTCCATTAATCACGTGAGGCTTGAAAGGGGGGAGAGGGGTTCGATAAAAATCACGAAAATATCACAAGGGGGAGGGGGGGTGTAGTAAGATATCACGTGTATTTATTTTTTCGTCAAACTCGCGATTTTTAAACGAATATTAAGCGGCGCGGCGCGGCGTGTAGTGACCTTGACTACATTAAATATATTCATGTACTAGTACAATACATGTTTTTCCTATGATTACACTTTTCGTTTATTATTATTGTTGCAACCTGGTGTAGACATTTTTATTATGGTCCTTAATTTCAGAAGAAAGATTATAGTTTATACCTGTATTTAAATTGAGTTAATATTCAGAAAATTTTAAGATTCGTTGTAGGTACTAAAAATACACGTGATGTTGAGAAGGGGGAGGGGGGGTGGTCTTAAACCTCACTACGTATCACCAATGGGGGAGGGGGGTTTAAAAAAATGCTAAAAAAAGATCACGTGATTAATGGACAACCCCATGTGTAAATTATAACTTCTCCGGACAAAATAAAGTACTGTGGAGTGTTGCTCATTATTATGCATTATAAAACCCAAGCTTATAACGAACAATCAAAATTATAGTTATTCGTTATTCGAAAATAAAACTTATCTATAAATAATGTCGGTCCCATACCGGTATGACCATTATTACTACTTTATTGAGTATATAATTAGGGTAATTAGTATCATATATGAGCACGAAATGATGAGTTTATTTCGAATACTGTTATGACCAAGATAATATCAAAATCAAGGCTCGATCTGAAACTACTTATGATTTTACTCTTTTTATACCAGTAAAGCTTCAAATTTAGTATGGGCTTCTATTTTGAATTCGAAGACATATCTTAGATTTCTTCACTGAAAATGTTGTTATATATTCTCATGAAATATATCAAGTCACATGAGATGAAGTCGGGAGCTTTTGAGCGTTCTTTCAATCATGTGCGTGCCAATTTAAATCTTGTAAACCATATAACTGTATGTTGGTATGTCGTTTGCAAGAATAATTGTATCTTATGATTTAATATCAATGCGTTAGAAAGAAATGGATGAAGAATGCCGAAAGTCAAACGGAGAGCAACAAGGTTTTTACCTCTCCTATTCCACAAACAGTGAAACTCCAATTAGAAAGAAGATATGAGTTGTAGTACTTCTATTAGAATCCATAACTCTTCGTGTATTCTTAATTTTTTTTTCCAAAATTTAAGCCATAGGAGAAACTTAATTTGGATGAAATGATCATTATTCGATACGAATATAATTGGAAATTAACGTTATCACTTAATTGGAATTCAAAATATATTACTATTCTAATTTGTCTTGAGTTACAGACGCAATAACTAAATAACTACACGCAATGAATAAATAATATAATAATAATAATAAAGGACTTTATTGAATAGAAATTCGATTACACTTATTTTAACATTTATAGAAGGCGAGGTTCAGTTCGTTCGGAGTATTTCATACCCCAAACGTCTGTTCAACTAACTAAATCGCATGGCCCCCCCTGAGATTTTGATTGCCTCATTTTCCAGCACAACACCCTCAATATTACTTTCTCAATCCAAAGGGCATGGAAAAAAGGGAAAGTTATGCATTCTCAACAATTTTCCGGTTTTCAATGACAATCATGGACGTCTTATCGTTTTTCAATAATTTTCATTTTGCCTCCACTGAGAAAAATTTCTGCGGGCGCCCATGAATCGCATGAAATTCAATACACGGGTGGAGAAACACAAGAAAAAATATTCACAGGTAAGTACCAATGGTAAATCCGAAGGCATTTCATTAATATAAATGGAATACATCACTTTTAATTACTTTCTCCGGTACGATGCTTCACGCTTGACAATGTGCTTTTATGCTTGTGACACAGTCACCTTGAAAGGTAACGAGTGGCTCGAATGTTATTCTAGTGTTCGTGTTTGTATCAGTGATATGCACTATGAATCTGCTTGGTTCATGGTTATTTGAATGCGAAAATTGAGAGGGTCATCGTCTCGGAAAAAGTTCGCATGTTCTTAACAACTTTTCTTCTAAACAATTCTACTCTTAGTCTTGATTTTCCCGATGCTTATCTTCCGGAGACTTTCGCTCAATAACATGTATTCTGTGTGTAAGATATGAAGAACATTTGATTCTGTATTGACTGAAAATTCGGAAATAATAAGTCTATGAAGAGTATTCTTTGTTGAAATTTAAATGTCCATCAACTACATTCTACCCACCGCAAAAATAATTCATGTCTGTTTCATTGAAATCAGAACACAAAAACAGAAAAGCACTGGCTTGACGTTAGGAACTTTTGAGCGCTCATTCATTCATCCGCTACTTGAAGGCCATAGAACTGTATATCAACCCATATACAGGGTGGGTCTTTGACTTGTATATATATTTTAACAGTAGATTCTTGAGATTAAAAGGAACTCTTTTTTTTTAAATTTTTTCCGATTCGGCTAGATGAAAAGATAAAGTCATTCTAAATTATCATAATGAGCTATGCCACCCCTGAAACCTGTACACTAAAGTTTTTCCGGAAGTCACAAACTACTCCACACAGTGAGGAATTGCGGTTTTTCCTCATTCAAGGTTCTTCCTCGATAACTCTTGAAGTATTCATTTTAGGTAAAGGGGTTTGCTTGAGTAAGTCCCATAATTTTTTTTGTAGAATCAAATGAATTATTAAAAAATATAGGTTCTTATTGCAAATCTTCAGTTTTGATGAATTTGAGTTGTCCAAGCTCATAATCTTCAAATGAACACCCTGTACATTTTTGGTCCAAACTGCAAACAGTTCTTATAATACTACGTATTTGCAGAATCGAAAATGAAAAAAAAAATCGAAAAAAGCTTTTTCTACCGAGAAATTTATAAAAATATGAGTCCTCATCGCCACCATTTTTTTCATAATTATCCCATTAACTCATGAACCGTTGAGTTTTTACCCAAGGTAAGCTAACTGCAATAATATTGCAATAATATACTTGGTGTGCCATTTGAAATAAGGAAGTAGTAGTCTGAAGAAATCTGAAAATATTTTAGGGAGAAAGATCATTGTCTCAAACCCCGATATGCAAATTTTCAGCTCAAAATTATGATTAGTTTTCCATAAACGTCCAATAGGCCATCCCGGTGAACCACCCTGTATTTGAACTGGAAGAAAAACGAAAGCGAAGATACCAGAACTGAAGAAGGGAAATCAAGTAGCTATCACAATTGAAGAAAAGGCCGAAATGTTTGCAGAATCTCTGGAACATCAATTTGAGCCGAATCCAAAAATTAACGACTACCAATTCAACCAATCAGTTGAAATACACGGGAATATAAAAGACGACGATCACAATGAAATAGAAGAAGACAACAGAAGTGACTAAAGAAAAAATCGAAGAAGTTATCAAAACATTGAAAAATAAAAAAGCACCCGGAATAGACGAAATACTCAATTAAGCAATTAAAAACTTACCAGGAGAAGCTCTGAAATCTTTGAAATATCCAGATTCATACTACAAACAGAATATTATTCAAACAAATGGCAAACGCCGGATACAATATTAATTTGGAAGAAAGGAAAAGACAAAAAAGACCCAACGAATTATCGTCCCATTAGCCTATTATCGGTAATTAGTAGAGTAGTAGTAGAGAAATTAATCCACAGAAGACTAACATATTTCGTAGAAGAAAACAACATAATTCCAGATCAACATTTGGGTTTCGTAAAGAGCATTCAACGATTCATCAACTGGTACGACTAACGGGAAAATATTAAGGAACAAATGAACCTCTCTACAGCTACCGGTGCAATTTTCTCGAATATAGAAAAGGCATTTGATAAAATGTGGCATCGAAGTCTGATATACCTACAAAATGAAGTTGATGAAATTTCCAAATAAACGATCAGAGAAATTGAAGCCGGAGTTCCCCAAGGATCGGTGATAGGACCGCTGCTTTTCAATTTATACATGGCAGACATACCGAAAATGAATAGATGCAAGATAGCCCAGTTTGTAGATGACACTGCCATATACTATCACAGTATAATGCAGAAAACAATTACTAGGCAGTTACAGATAGACCTAGATAAACTGATGAAATACTTCAAGAAATCGAGATTCAAAGTGAATACATCGAAAACAGTTGCAATTTACTTCGAAGGACAACAGTAAAGAAATAGAGCAGGAAACGTTAAAATAGAAAACCAGACGATAGAATGTAAAAAGAAACAAAATATCTGGAAGTAATACTGGATGAAAGAATGAATTTTAACAAACAGATAGAAGAAAACAGAAAAAAGGCAAGGCAATTGCACGGGAGACTGTACCCGCTGCTCAACCCTTAGAGTAAACAGGAGAAACCTGGTATAATACGAAATATAATAATAAGGATCAGTTGCAAAATACGCTAAATTTAGTTATCAGAACAGCGGTTTGCGCCCCATGGTATATAACCAACCAACGAATCAGAGAAGAACTGAAAATTGAAACTATTGAGGAAATAGTCAACAAACAAAGAAAGAAGACAATAGATACGCTGAAAGTGCATGAGAATAAGGAATTGAGAAAGATACTACAAATCATAATAATAATGATACATGAGAGGAAATACCTCTTTCAAAGAACTGAATAGAAGAAAAAAAAAGTGACATGAAGTAGGGAGGAAAGTCTACCGATCAGACAACAGTAGAAAATAGGAAAAATTGAAGTAGAGGCGTAGGCAATGTAAATTCCGGTCCTTAAACAAAAAGAATATTTGAGTATTTGAACAGATTATAGTCATATTTTGCCCATTCATAACTCAACCAAACTCGGGACCCAAACAAAGTTTCAAGGTTTTTCTGTTCTTCTTCAAGACAGGACGAACAGAATTGAATTTGACAACGGATTCTTAGAGAGTCGAAATTTATCATTTCCGGCTAAAAATTAAAAAAAGGTACTTCGAGACGAAATAATATAGCCCTGATTTTTTAGTCTGAAGTTGAATTATATCAGTAGTATTAAAATGCTCTTCCATATTTGGCAGTCCAAGAGACAACCCGAACACAATAAATAATTTCGTTCTGGAACGCCCAAACATTTCTAGAATTTCTAAATTGATAGGTTTTAATAAGTACAACGAGTCTATGTCAACGTTTACCGATTGCGAACACCGAAAACATTCATCACACTAAACCAGATGTGGAATGGGACAGCGGGACAAATATAACGCGAATTTTATTGTTACATAACGGCGCAATAGAATAATATCGGGTAGCAATAAAGAAAAAAATGAATAACAGTGGGCGGAATGCGCATGAAAGACGGCCTAGATAAACTGCAGATCATTAGCAATATTTTTTCGAACCAATTATAAGGTCAGACAACAAGGAGCTGATTTTAAATAATGTGAATCGAGAGTGTGCTATTGTGAAAGACGCATAACAGAAGCCTTATACATCATTCATAACACGTGAACTATCCGTGAAAGTAAAACATCACATGGTGGATCTTTGCAGATAAAAGTATGATATATGAACTGATATAAATATTTCAGTTGATAACGAAGTAACATGATTTTTTTTTTGTTTTAACCCTAAACTGGTCTTGTGAACTTTAATAACATTCACAGCATGTCAGGTTCATAAATAGCATTTCTTTCGCATCTTAGCATTTTTTATAAAATATAAAATAATATTATAGAAATCGAATATTTTTACGCTCTTGTCCAAGGAAAAAATTTTTCTCGAATGTCTCTTCATGAAGAATGCAAATACGTAGTATTATAAAACTTTTTACTTTTTGGACAAAAATGTCATGTTCATTAGGATATCATGAACTTGGACAACTCAAATTTATCAAAACTTAAGATTTACAAATTTAAACCTATATTCTTCATTACTTAAGTCGATTCTACGTACAAAAATAGTGGGGGTTACTTGAGCAAACCCTATACCTAAAATGAATACTTATCGAGGAAGAACCTTAAATGAGGAAAAACCGCAATTCCTCACTGTGTGCAGTAGTCTGTAATTTTAGTTTCTTTCTGTGTTTTTACAGTCACAGACTACCAACCCCCACTATTTTTGTATGTAGAATCGACTGAACTAATAAAAAATATAGGTTCTAATTTGAAAATCTTGAATTTTGATGAATTTGAGTTGTCCAAGTTATCTTCTTATGAACAGAACACTATACTATTTTGTGGAAATCAACAGTGTATTATTATTTATTTAGAACACTATACATTTTTGGTCCAAACCGCGAAAAGTCTTATAAAACTACGTATTTGCAGAATCGAAAAAGAACAAAAAATTCAAAAAAAGTTTTTCTACCGAAAAATTTAAAAAAATGAGAGTCCTTATCGCTACCATTTTTTCATGAAAATTCTTCAAAACTTTTTTTTTAAATTGAGATACGATCATTGTTATCGTAAATACACCCATTTGAAAAACCGCTGAATAATCGAATTTTATTTTGATCCTTTAATTTATTCCACTAGTTTTTAAAAGGAAAAAGCTAAATCGATATTATCTTCTCTGCGTATGGACAACATTCAGATTATTTTTTACTCCGAGCATTTTATCAGGTTGAATTTCATTTCAGGCTCCAACAATCGGGGTCCTGTTCGACAATCGCGATCCAATTGCCTTCTAATTAATTACACTCGAACAATAATTAGCGTCCACTAAATCACTTCAACGGCGTGTTCAATGGTTTCGTGCAGAAAAACATCGGTTTCAATTAACTTCACAAGTCGATTATAACATGTCGAACGTATCTTACCCAGTAATCAATCTGGCTACTACACGCGAAATTTTCGTCAAATAGTTGTTCATATTGAGGCCTGTCTTTTCTTATATCTCTGTTGAGATCAGTTTGTTCATGGATATAAATCGTTCAATAAATGTGCAGAGAGTACGACTTGACTCAATTTTTTTGACGCTAACAAATCTGATGGGTTACAAGTGAAAAGTTCTCAACCTCCTAGTAACAGAAGACCTTTTGATTTATTTCTGGCCTGAAGCTGAATTTTATGTGGAAAAGCATTGAATAAATGAAACATACAGTAGATAAAAAATGTTCGATATTTTCAGAACATGAGGGAACGCTCAATTTCTTGAAATACACAAAAACAGCTTTATGATTTTTTTCCGATTTGTAACTATAGGGGAGACTGGAGAGGGTTGATACAATTTTTACGAAATTGTTAATAAAAATTTGTGTTTAATATTCACCAATCCATTTTTGTCAAAGTGGAATTTAAGGACTTCGCTTAAACGTTTAGCAATATTTAATAACTGAAAATGGAAATTTCAACTTAGATTATGAGTTCTTGAAATTGTCGGTGCAAAGTGTCTCAAACCTCCATATGCATGGGAGGCTTGATACACTAAAAGGGAGGTGGATACAATAAGAATTAAAAGGTACAAGCAATAATAAGAATCAATCTTTTATTATCATAACACAACCTAGTTCCTACATAATTCGCAAGTAAACATTTTTATTTTACTACTGACACTTGCATAGGCTGAATGGCACTCCATATTCTGATGAAAATGACGATCCAGCTCGCATCTACTGCAATTCATTATTTCGGCGTTTATAAGAAAATAAATCTTTTTTATTTTCGTCCTCAGTATCCAAGTCATCAACACACTTTTTTGTTTTTGTATTTTTGTTTAAATCTTTCTTTTTAAGGTGAGATCTACTGTATCAAAACTCCCTAGAAGACAAATTTAGAAAATATAGGACGTGAACATATTATGACATTCGATTCAAGATCTGTATTACGTCCGTGTTCTAGATGAAATGCGCATCAAGAATAAGGTAATGATTTTCGTTACTTTTTGTTCATAAAGAAATAAAGCCTTACGTTTGTAATGCAAATTCTTACTACAAATAGGTAAAAAACACATTTTAAGCTTGAAAACTCTTTTTCGTGATCGTTGTTTCCACACTCATAGAGCCACTGCACGCGATTACGCCTTCTTTGAAGAACCGAGGCGGGAAATTTGAACTTGTACCAAACCTCCCCTTGCATCAACCCTCCTCAGTTTCCTCTATTACTAAAAATACATTTCTGTTTTTCAAATTTCGTTTTAATTCATTTCATATAGTTAAAGCGTATTCTGCAATAAAATACTTACCTTAATAGACAATTCAATCATCAATTTTTAAAAGTTTTTTAAGAGCATTTTCATGTTTCGCCAATACTGAACGTGAATTCGATTATATGAATTTTGTCATAAAAAAACAACTGCTAGCCAAATACCTACATTGAGGTTGTTCGAATATTGACTCTGAGTGATTGGCCGAAAATATGCCAACTTATTACAGATCCACCTTTCATGACATCAGCCAACTTCTATAGTTTGGTTTTCATTAATTTGAGTACTACAATATTTTCTTAGGAATCACAAAGCAGAGAATTAGGTATAAGTAGTAGAAACTATGCTTTCAAATTTCTTGCTTGTACGTTATCATAAAACTCCACTATGTACCTACTTCCACAGATATAGTATATCCAAAGTCACTTGGAGGAAGCCGAATATTTCGATTATACAAGGGTTCTCCTGGTTTCCGAAAATTCCTTTGGGGCCAGTGAATTTATTGCTCAACAATACTTTCAAATAAGCCCCGGTATTTAGCGGATCGCGGTATCCACTCCAAAGGGACATGTATGGCCAAGCGTTTCTATGGACTAGCTCAAGTGACTTTGGATATACTATACCTAAATCACTTTCCATAAAACTTTGGTGATTTTAGTGAAGAAGGGAGGAAAAGGTTTCACCAGGACAATAAAACTATGGAAGATCGATATCAAGGACGATGAGATATACCTATGATGGCAGAGTTATGTTCTTGGGGTTTTTGGCGAAAAAACTCTAATAAACTCTAAGCTAGAAAGTCATTGAAATGAAATTTCGAGTGATAAGCTAAAAATGTATGATGTTGCGTCAAGTGAATTTCACGTAAACTTTACGGGCAGTTGAATATTCAGAAAGACGCATTTAGGTCGAAAACCAACCCCAGCAGGTACAGCGAGGGCTAAAAATAGAACAAAAGCATCCTTGGCGCCACATTGGCGCTATATATGGTCATCCTGAAGTCACATCTTAGGGCAAGGAATGAAGACGTGGACCAATCATGGACTTGGATTGCTCTTTGGTATGCAAAATCCAAAGCGACACTTAACATCCCCAGGAAATTGGGGCACCATATTCAGTACGCTCGTAGCTGTTACCTTGTAAACATATAACTTGTACAGCCAAATTCAATATATTAGTTAAGAAATCCGGTGTTTCATTATCCCAATTTAATAGAATTACAGTTGATCGATTCAACCAAAAACATATTAATTTTTTAATAAATACTACAATCCATGTGTTTCTGCTTATAAATGTTTGTGTTTGATTGTCTCAGTCTTTACTTGTCGGAAATTCATCTTGATGATTAAAAAGTAAAATAACTTAAGTAAAATAACTATTTATATAAAGCGGAAATAAGTTATTTTACTTTTTAATCATATAAATGTTTGATTCCTTGTGTTTGTTTCAAGCTGTTCAATGCTTAATGTAAAATAGATATGATAGACAAAACCTGAGGGGCATTTCTGTTATCGCACCCAAAAATGAACCAGGAGCAGATTACGGTCACCACCAAATGACCCACCGATCGATCTACCGACAAAACATTTCTCTGAAGCGAACTATAAGGTTCATTATTGGAAACCAGCCGACAAGAAAGGTAAAATCGATGCTGATCAAACGACGTCATCCGAGATTCTTTGACATTTTGCCGGAACAAAGGTCGTTCGTACTTGAGACAACAATACGGCAATCAAAACGTGCTGGAAGTGACAGGTCCTACGTTGAAGTATGGGTGTAGATGTAACGAAGGCAGCTATCGAGTTATGAGGTGATTAAAGTAATTATCTTCATTTGTGCGTGACTACGTTGCCTTTTCAGCGAATGTATATCGATCAAAACGAGAACATTTTCTCATTTCACGTAACGACAGGCATTATTGCTTGACGAAAGGGCAACAAGCACGCATTATTTGGAAAACATCTGAGAGGCAAGTAGATTTTATGATGGATTGATGACTTACCATCAGAAACAATCGCTTTTAGGTTGTAGTAACTACACTCCAATTCACAGAATCTTTATGAGCGTTTAACGAACGTTTCGAAAATGATGTTGTCATCTTATGAAAAAAAATTATAATAACTACAATACTCTGTAGCGAAAATCTGCTAGGAACAGATTCAGGAGACATTACACTTGAATCTATACTGAAAATTTCAAGTCTTCTGCACATGGATTCGTATAATCGATTTTGATCTTGAGTTCTTTATCAGTGAATCGAACTCAATCATTTAAGGCCATTTTCTGCTCGAAATAAAAAAAATTTAGACATTTTTGTAAAATGTTTCACAGAAACAAGTGCGCAAAGAAAATTGAAAACTTACCAATAAATAATCATTCATGGCATTGTTTGGGAGATATATACAGCAACCAATAATATAATTTCCTCATTTAAATTACTCACCTGAAAAAAAAAAGAAATTGAATTATTTGCTTCCGAAATTCATTAGTTTGTGGTCAACAGCTACCCTCTATTTTTTCAATAGCATCGATTATTCGAAAAATATCTTTTCCATCTATTTCCCCCTTTTTTTTAAATTTGGTCATTTGTTATAGATATAGAGAATATCGATGTTTAACGTTTTATTTGGAAAACCCGCTGTCGTTATTTTATTTAGGAAATAAACAAAAAAAGAATAGAGTTGAACAGCAAATTTTCAGTTTTTTTGAAACACAACGTTAAACATTGATATTCTCTATAACAAATGACCAAATTCGAAAAAAAGAGTGGAAATATAGGGACGAGGGATCTTTCAAATAATCGGAATAATGTTAGACAGCAAATTTTCAGTTTTTTCTCAAACAAAACGTGAAAAATTGAATTTCTTGATAACAAATGAACAAATTTCGAAAAATTGCACAGAGGTAATAGAGAGACTTCGGTGGTGGATTAATACAAGGAGATCAAATTTTGGGTATAATTTCATTTTAAAATTGAAACCCCCCCACGAATATAAACTGACATGATTTAGACATTTTTGATCAAATCCATTTCCTACTTACAAGGGGGGGTCAACTCTTCGTTGGAACCCCCTATATATAGGCATGGTCTGAAATAAGTGCGAACCATACCATCGAGCATTCTCATGGTGCGACAAATCTTTCAGAAGAGCGTAGAAATTAGACGATTTATTTCGTGCATAATGAAAGGTTGACCTTTTTCCAACGAGCTAAAACAATGACGAACAGTTGAAACCGATTTCTTTATACATACACCGATTGCAATAAACCTTCAAGTATTAGTACCTTATTGTCAGATATTTTCGGCCTATAAATATAATTACTGCATGAAGAAGCATTTTCGGTAATTTCCAAGAAATTTGAGATAAAGTTGATCGTAATGATATGCTTGGTAGAACACAGAATGAGTTATGACTCCTAGATATGAAAATTGTGTAAGGGAGATAATGACATTGATCCTTAGAATCATAACAGTTTTATTTGATTTATCGAGATTACGAACGAAAATTCGAAAAATCATTGTTCTGAAATTTATAAAAAATCAATATACAAAATCTGAAAACGTCATTTCTGAGCGATCGCCTCTAACCGAGTTTGGATTTATTCTTCATCTGCACGCGAAATCTCAACCTAGTTGCATCTGATATCGCCGAATTACTCAATTTTTTTTCAATATGGGGGGAGTTTACGCCTCATCGGCACTAAACGTCAACGTGACGAAAAAACTAGGCAATATTCGTTCGATTAACGATAAGTATTTTAGAAGTTTGAGATTTTAAGATATAGAAATCTAAAATAAAGGCAACATCGAGCATTTATTGATCTCTCTAATAGTTTCATATTCTGATATTAAAAGTTTCAGAGGGTATTCTCGCACTACCCTGGATTACATCGATTACAGCCATTTTTAGGCTTCTTAATCTTTTTCGTATTCAGCTCTTGTGCAATGGCTTCTTCGAATAATCGTAGATCTGACGCTTTTTTTGTTAAGAATGTTAGAACAATATTATCTTCTATTGAAGATTCGAAGTCAAAAAGGACATTTTTTCAATTCGATTCACAATGTGTTTACCTAATATTGGTAAGAACATTTTTCCAAAAATTTTGGTGATTGTAGATAATCAGTGAGGTCGGGTTTAATAGGAATCAAAGCAAACGTTTCACAATACAGTGTAGTTTATAGAACGATTGATTAAACGAGTTTTCATTTATTCAAGTTTTATCAGGTTTTTCTTCAAAAAACGATAGAAAACTCTCGTTGAATAGTCAAAAAATTTAACCTCATTACAAATAAGGTAGATATTGGCATATTGAATTGCTGATACGTTTCCTCTGTTAATTATTTTGAACAACTATTAGGACTCCTGATAAGAAAGTGAGAAAATTTCGCAATTTCAAAACATTGACTATAAATTGAAAAGTGCAAAATTTGAAGAAAATCCTGTGTTATATAGACTATTACATGCCCTATTTCTACTCAAAAACGAGGAACCCCATAAAACCTTCGAACTTAGGGCTCTATAAACGACAATAAAAAGACCATAATCTACTTCACAAAAATTCCAAGTGACTCATGCTTATAGACAAATAGAGCTATCAACCGAGGATACTCTTCTATCATGACAAAGTGCTTCCCGATTATAAAATGAGCAGTGCGTAAATGATAAATTTTCTGGCTACTTGCGTCATGTGGTCAATTGATACGAATGGAAACTAGCTCATCCTGGTGCTACTCGCGTGTACTTCTTCAACTTGCATCAGCCAGAAGATCACAACAGTTGTCTCTAAGGTTAACTAATGGCTTTTTATGCAAGACATACAAATCGCCACAATTATATAATGAGTGAAATATTGAAATGTTTCGCGATTTCAGTAGGAACGAATAACTTAATTATTTATGACAGAGGCGTGAACTCCTTTTCGAAATGGATCAGACACTTGAAATGATCTAGATTTTTTCAAGAGGGAAATACAACGGGTATTTCAAAGGATAGCAACTTTGAAGGCCATATGGAATGGAATTTGTAAATTATTAGACGAAAGAAATTATTTTCTAAGAAAAGGGTCAAGGGAAAATAATATATTCTTCAAACAAGAAAAAGCGTGAGGATAAATTGATCCTTTTTAGATACTATGAGGAGAACAAAAATGGTGACTGGAACAATATTACAAGAAGTACAGAGAATTCTGCTTATTATGTTTCTTTGCTAGCAATGTTGAGAAAACAAATGTATGGTACACAAGTGTGAATGTAAATAAACTTCAAGAATGTCAAAAGAGTAATGCACGAAATTGAAATGATACAAGACTCCTAAGTAACAGGCTGGCAGAGCACAAAAACTTGTTTACTTTTTCCCGAGTAAAAGCTATAGCTTATTAGTTCATCCACAAACTTTGCCATATCCCATATTGAAGGTCTTGTAAATTTAACAAAAACACATTATGGGAATTTACAAAAATGTGTACCCAACTTTCCGGGAGGTGTTAGTACATTGAAAAATAAGTATAGTTTGATGGATAAACTTATGGTTCAAAATGCATATTAAGGGAGATATATCTTTCCAAAGTTGATGAAATTGAAAAAAACTCTCCGCATAACTTCTAAACGGTGAATGCCAACCGATTTCGTGCATAAATGTTTGTTGTTGGAATATTTTTTTTTATTACACTTCATTTCTGATATTGTTATAAAGGGTGTTTTTAGAGGGTAAGTCATGATTTTTTTGGGACAACTCCTTTCGTTAGTTAGAAGCATTCGATGGAGCGAAGAAAATAACATGAAAATGGAACTATTACCCAAATAAAGGAAATTGAACCGTTTTCAAGATATTTGAGTTTTTGTTGTCACATGATGTCAGTAGATTCATCGCGAAATTCATCGATATCCATAAAAGTTGTTCCAACAAAATCATGACTCATCCTATAAAAACACCCTTTATAACAATATCAGAAATGTAGAAGCGCAATTATTTTTTTTTTAACAGTTTGTTCAGAAGGAAAATTCAAATTCCATTACAGAGCCATCTGTGATGAATCGTGAAAAATTGTTCTTACAAAACTTTTGTATTTTTTTGCGTAGAATTCAGATCTGCTACAAAAAATAGGGGTTCCCATTTAAAATTCCAAAGTTGACTCCCTGCCTTCATAAGGGTGAAGAGTTATTTGAAACAATTTTCCATAAGATGTTTCGTTTTCGAGATTTTTCACTGATTCAACCCGGCAGTTTCATTCATGAATAATTCAATTTATTGATGAAATTAATATACCTAAATATTATAATTTAGTACTTCGGATATTTTGAGATGGAAATAAATAGTATAAAATTTGTAGTATTTTTAGCTACTCTATTTTTGCATTGCTTTTTTCGAACTTTCAGGAAGAGTTAGAGAACAAAGGATTATAATTAGAAATATTAAACTTATTTAATTCACATTCTTTCGGAGAAATTCAAATCAGATTACAGTTTGAAGCATTCTCGGCACCAGGAGGAAAACATCATGAAACAAAATATAATCAATGAATATCGACCTTACTCTTAATTCGCCAATTACCGAATTAAAATAAATCCTTTCACACAACCGAACGCAAAAAAATATAGAGACCTTCCGACTTACCTCAATTTAATAAGCGCTTATTAATTAAGACGAAAGTGAAGATCGACCGAGCAAAGTGCGTAACGTATAAAAAATTCATGGAGTAGAAATGAGTGAGAGCAGTCGTCGGACAATACCAAAAACTATATAAAATAGGGGTTCCAATTTAAAATTAATAGATTGATTCCCTGCCCCCACAAGGGTGAAGAGTTAGGTATTTGAAACATTTTTCCATGAGATTTTTCGTTTTTGAGATTTCTGATTGATTCAACGTAAAAAAAATCAATTGGTAGTTTAATTCATTAATAATTCAATTTATCAATGAATATCTGAATCTTGTAATTCAGTACTGATGCGATTCTCATGATATTTTATATAAATATATTTTTCTTCTTTCTGCAACTTGGGATATTTCGAGATGAAAATAAATAGTGAACTATTGTATAACATTTCTAGTGTTTTTTAACTACTCTATTCTTACTTGCACTTTCAGAAAAAGTTAGAGAACCTAGAAAAATAATTTTTTCGACTTTCATATAGGTATGAGGTAGAAGCATAGAATAATTTTGTATTTCGAAGAAATACAAATCAGATTGTCGCGTGAAGCATTCTCGGCACCAGGAGGAAAACAACAACAAAATATAATCAATGAATATCGACCTTACTCTAATTTGACATTGCGAAACTCCAATTACCGAATCAAAACAAATCCTATCGCACAACCTAACGCAACAAAAATATAAAGACCTTCCGACTTACCTCAATTTAATGAGCGCTTATCAATTAACACGAAAGTGAAGACCGACCGAGCAAAGTGCGTAACGAATAAAAAATTCATGGAAATAGAAATGAGTAAGAGCCGTCGCCGGACAATACCAAAAACGGGCTATATAAAATAGGGGTTCCAATTTAAAATTCCCAGATTGATCCCCTGTCCCCACCAAGGTGGAGAGTTATATTTGAAACATTTTTCTATGAGATGTTTCGTTTTTGAGATTTCTGACTGTTTCAACATAAAAAAAATCACCCGATACTTTAATTCATTAATAATTCAATTTATCAATGAATATCTAAATATTATAATTCAGTACTGATGCGATTCAAACGATGTTTTCCATAAATATATTCTTCTTACTTTCTGCAGCTTGGGATATTTCGAGATGAAAATGAATAGTGAATCATTGTATAAAATTTCTAGTGTTTTTTAACTACTCTATTTTTACTTGCACTTCTGAACTTCTAGGAAGAGTTAGAGAATAAAGAAATATTAAACTAATTTGATTCACATTTTTCGACTTTCATATAGGTATGACTTCAATTTGTATTTCGGAGAAATACAAATCAGATTGTCGTTTGAAGAATTCTCGACACCAGGAGGAAAACAACAACAAAATATAATCAATGAATATCGACCTTACTCTAATTCGACATTGCGAAACTCCAATTACCGAATCCAAACAAATCCTATCGCACAACCTAACGCAACAAAAATATAAAGACCTTCCGACTTACCTCAATTTAATGAGCGCTCATCAATTAAGACGAAAGTGAAGACCGACCGAGCAAAGTGCGTAACGAATAAAAAATTCATGGAAATAGAAATGAGTAAGAGCCGTCGCCGGACAATACCAAAAATGGGCTATATAAAATAGGGGTTCCAATTTAAAATTCCCAGTTTGATCCTCTGCCCCCACAAGGGTGGAGAGTTATATTTGAAACATTTTTCCATGAGATGTTTCGTTTTTGAGATTTCTGACTGATTCAACATAAAAAAATCACCCGGTACTTTAATTCATTAATTATTCAATTTATCAATGCATATCTAAATATTATAATTTAGTACTGATGCCATTCAAACGATATTTTCCATAAATATATTCTTCTTACTTTCTGCAACTTGGGATATTTCGAGATGAAAATGAATAGTGAACCATTGTATAAAATTTCTAGTGTTTTTTAACTACTCTATTTTTACTTGCACTTCTGAACTTCTAGGAAGAGTTAGAGAATAAAGAAATATTAAACTAATTTGATTCACATTTTTCGACTTTCATATAGGTATGACTTCAATTTGTGTTCGGAGAAATACAAATCAGATTGTCGTTTGAAGAATTCTCGGCACCAGAAGGAAAACAACAACAAAATATAATCAATGAATATCGACCTTACTCTAATTTGACATTGCGAAACTCCAATTACCGAATCAAAACAAATCCTATCGCACAACCTAACGCAACAAAAATATAAAGACCTTCCGACTTACCTCAATTTAATGAGCGCTTATCAATTAAGACGAAAGTGAAGACCGATCGATAAGGGTGCGTAACGAATAAAAAATTCATGGAAATATAAATAAGTAAGAGCCGTCGCCGGACAATACCAAAAACGGGCTATATGAAATAGGGGTTCCAATTTAAAATTCCCAGATTGATCCCCTGTCCCCACAAGGGTGGAGAGTTATATTTGAAACATTTTTCCATGAGATGTTTCGTTTTTGAGATTCAACATAAAAAAATCAACCGGTACTTTAATTCATTAATAATTCAATTTATCAATGAATATATAAATATTATAATTTAGTACTAATGCGATTCAAACGATATTTTCCATAAATATATTCTTCTTACTTTCTGCAACTTGGGATATTTCGAGATGAAAATGAATAGTGAACCATTGTATAAAATTTCTAGTGTTTTTTAACTACTCTATTTTTACTTGCACTTCTGAACTTCTAGGAAGAGTTAGAGAATAAAGAAATATTAAACTAATTTGATTCACATTTTTTGACTTTCATATAGGTATGACTTCAATTTGTATTTCGGAGAAATACAAATCAGATTGTCGTTTGAAGAATTCTCGACACCGGGAGGAAAACAACAACAAAATATAATCAATGAATATCGACCTTACTCTAATTCGACATTGCGAAACTCCAATTACCGAATCAAAACAAATCCTATCGCACAACCTAACGCAACAAAAATATAGAGACCTTCCGACTTACCTCAATTTAATGAGCGCTTATCAATTAAGACGAAAGTGAAGACCGATCGAGCAAAGTGCGTAACGAATAAAAAATTCATGGAAATAGAAATGAGTAAGAGCTGGACAATACCAAAAACGGGCGGGGTCGACCAGATCGAAGCGTCGAAAAATTTCGACGACCCACTCGACCAAGGGGGGGTTGTTGTAGCCCCCGTGCCGAAGGTGTCGGATCTAGTTTTTACCACCACCTATACATGTCACAAGAAATGAGGCGTGATCTTGTGTATGATATCGTTGCATAATATTTAATGCATTTGGTATATAAACCGGCCGGGCCGCTGGACCAAACATCAATTCAGTTTCAGTTTTCATTTAGACTCGTTTTATCGATTCTTCGTCTTCGTACGCAATCATGATCGCCAAGGTATGTGCTTCATTGTTTTCAGTGCGGATAATTCACGAGACTGGTTGGGGTATAATTACGAGAAAACGAATACTGTTTCACTTTAGATCCGCTGTTCGTCGAATTTCCGTTTTGGCTCTTTTTTTTTATACAGGGTGTTCAGATTTGTTTCCGACAATCTGAAATGGGTGATAGATCACATCATTTTAAGCAAAAAAGTTCCTATGAACATGGGTCCGGAAATGCTTCGTTTCCGAGATACAGGTTGTTAAAGTTGAAAAAATAATTCGCGTTTTCTTTAATATGTTTTGACTGCTTCGAAATCCTTTCTTGAAATTATTCCTATTCACATATTAAATTTAAATTCATTTTGAAATTTTCTAAGGCGAAATGCATGCGGATTTTCTATTGCCCACTAATAAGTAGAAGTGGTATGCTATGTAATTGTTGTTTTTAAGTGTTCTGAATATTCTGTTTCCTGAAATTTTGCGTTGTTGGGATGCTTTACGAATACTGGGTTTTTATTTTCTTCGAAGGTCTGTAAAATTCTATTTCTCTGTAGATGATTTCTTCTCTGTATGCTTCGTTCGGGCCTTTGGTAACCAATACCATTTTCCTGTATTTGTTGATAAGCTATTAACTTAGTTAACTATAATTATAATTAATGACATCTGAACCTAACACACTTTAAATCTGTCATTGTGTATAGCCATTTTAAATCTATTGCCGCAACAATTGTTGAATGTAAAACAATCAATCATTCGAAGATGTCATTTGTGCATTCAACAGAACGGTGGACATTTCGAACACCTTCTCTAAAAATTATTATGTTATTTTGTTTTGTTCTAAATTGTTACTTCTAAAAAATATTTAATTTAAAATTATTACAAATTTGTTTCTACATGTTTTAGAAATTACAAAAATATGGATTTGGCTTTAAATGCGTTTTTCTCTGAAACGGTTGCCCCTAGCAACTTAAATGAGATATACCTTTTTTAACTAGAAAAGTCAGGGGAATCGATTTTTTTAGTCCAGAATGACGTACAGGGTAGCACAGAAAAGTTGCAACGGTTTTAAGGGGACGAAATGATTGCCAGTGGCGCCCTCTAGAAAATACAACCAAATCGACCACAAATTTGAATTTCTCACCTCAAAAAACCCTAAGTACCAACTTTCATGCAATTATTTGGAATCAGTCGAAAGATATTTAAGAAAACGCGAATTATTTTTTCAACTTTAACACCCTGTATCTCGGAAACGAAGCATTTCCGGACCCATGTTCATGGGAACTTTTTTGCTTAAAATGATGTGATCTATCACCCGTTTCAGTTTGTCGGAAACAAATCAGAACACCCTGTATATAATGTTTATTCAAAATAAACATAGAGGAATTTTTTCGCGAAATATTCACCTATGCTTAATATCTTCCATGTTGAATGCAAATCTGGAAAATTTGATAGATCTGAATGAAAAACATTCTTCATTCAAGAATTTGCCAAGAATTTATATTTCAAAAACCCAGCGCTAAACAGGATTGTCGAATTTAGTTTTGTCGCTTAGTCATCACAACTATCCTTTTAACCACGTGGAGTTTATGCGGCCTCTACCATTTAGTTTGTCTACAATAATTTGTCAGTTCATTCAAAATGTGTTTTTCGAGATAAAAAAATCTCAATGAAAGCATCTCGACAGCTTTAAGATTTGGAGAAAACATTTTCAAGAACCCCTCTTCTTTCGAAATAATGAGTATCAGAAAAGAAAGCAGATCATAGATATCTTGATTCGTTCTCGAGTGACAGGGTGCTTCTGAAAATTACTGTTTTATATATTTCGCATATCCTGGTTTCTGTTCGAGATATTAGAAAAATTTTAAAACGTTTTTTTTTCAGTAATTTTTATGGTTCATATAATACCCATAATTGATCATAGAAAAGAATTACCGCTTTGGAGATATAGAGTCGAGTTGGTGTTTTTTGAATGGGATAACCAATATTTCAAAACTCAGTTTTTTAGTAGCAAATTTGTCGAAAAGCATCCTGTTACCGATTTTCAAAAATTTCATGCGTTACTGAGATCTTCGACTTCATTATCGAAATGAGACACCTTGTATATAAATGTTTTTCCTATATTTGGAGATTTGATGCATTTTGCGTATATTGTATAACTGTAGTCAGTTATAATATCACAAAAGCAAAGACCATATTCGATAATACACCGAGTCACGTGACGTAGTTCGCGAAACATCACGAGAGCGTAGCTCGAATGTCGAGTGAAGATATCCATATAATCGAAATATATTGTCTATGCTCGAGTTGGTATTCGTTATGATAATACAACTCATGTTCTGATGATCCAATAGAATCCGTAAATTTTCTATAGTTTTGATTAGTGAAATTGATAAGTGAATATACTACTTGACGGTGTGATATAATCGTTTTGGTGTTTCGCCTCCTGCCATATTGTGATCATTTCCATAGTAACATTCTTGGACGTTCGCCAAAAAATAAAAGTCAAGCTCAGTGAAACATTGAATTATCAAAATACAGTGCTTCGGTTAAAGCTATTGAAATTATTCTTTATATAATCGTTACGAATACCACTCGAGCATGGACAATATATTTACTCGACGCAGTTCGCGAAACACCACTCGAGCTGCGCTCTCATGATGTTTCGCGAACTACTTGAATGAATCGGTGTATAATCGAATATTGTCTATGCTCTTGTGATAATATAACTGATTATATAACGAATGATATTTTCTATTTCTAAAAATATAACCAAACCGCTGCATTTTGAAAAATTCAATGACATTTCAATGAGCTTGAATTTTAATTTTTTTGGCGAACGTCCAAGAACGTTACTATGGAAATTATCACAATATGGCAGGAGGTGAAACACCAATACCACGTCATCAAAGGTATAATATTCAATTATCAATACGCCGTAACCATAGAAAATTCACGGATTTTATTGTTTCATCAAAACATGAGTTATCTCATCAAGTAATATACAAGTTTTTCGATTCAAAACATACCAACCCTCCTCTACATTTCTCAAACGGTAATTAATTTCTATGATTCATTATGAGTATGATATAGACCATAAAAATTGCTGAAAAAAAGTTTCACACTTTTCCGAATATCTCGACCAGAAACCAAAATCAATATGGCGAATTATTTGAAACAGTCATTTTTCAGAAACGCCCTGTATAACTCGACAACGAATCAAGATATCTATGATTTGCTTCATGATATATCATTATTTTGAAAAAAGATCGGGGGTTATTCAAGAGTCTTATAGTTCTGGAGATACTTCCAGTGAGCAGTCGAGATTTCTTCGCTCTTATCAACCACAAATCTTACTGAACACCACTTAAATGAATTGGTATGAAACGCATAATATCTACTGGTGATAAGGGTTTACAAGTTCGTCATCAAAATTCAGAACAAAATTTATGAAAAATTGGAAGGATGCTGATTTTTTTCGATTATTGCGGTGTTTTGCACTCTAAATTTTTGGTGACGGTAAGGCAATAAATAAATTACTTGATAAAGTTTGCATGATTTGAATGCATGTAAGGGTTCGTGTAGGATTGTGAAAGGGGCTTGCTTGCTTTGGAGCAGATATATTTAATTTGGATGGAATATACATATTTTATGTTCTATTGATCAATTCCCGGCATAATTACATACATAGTAATATAACGAAGAGATTCGGCTCATCGGAATGAAGTGCAACAACAACCACTAAATTATAAGAATTTGTCGAGAAAAATAATTCAAATCGCTGGCAGTTATGTTTGCATTCAATAAAATAATCACTTCTTCTCTCATTGTGGCAGACGACACAATGAGGAATTTATCTATCAATTCAGCACATAACAACTTTATTTATTCACTGAGGCGTAGGATCAATTGTTTGGAATTTGAATTGGACGTAATTGTTAAACTGTTTTAGAGTTCAGCAAAAATGTATTGATGTTGATACGGCCATGACTGAATTATTGTGTTAAATGAAAAAAATGCGAATTTTACACAATGGATAATTATATCTTATATCCTTCCAATTCATATAGACTCGAATGGAATCCAAAACTCATAATAAAAATCCCGCAACTGTTGAGGGTAGGACTTCGCGCTAAAAAATATTGCACAATAAGTTTTTTTTTTCAAGTTTATAGTTTTTTTGTTTTCCTTTTCATTAACTGGATCTCAAAACTCACTATCTCTATTCAAACGCGAACTAGTATCGTTAAAAATATGAATCCCCATACTTCAGTAATCAAATTGCAAACAGCAAGTATTAAAATAGGAAAATGCATGATTCAAAGATGGTAAACTGAACAAAATGATCTGATATGATCTGATAAAAAAAGACATATTAAATTTGAAAACTGTACATCTTTATAATTTTCCCTTTTCGCAGGTTGTTTTCGCTGTAGCCACATTGATGGTGGCAGTTGATGCCAGACCCGGCTTGGCTCCTACTGCAATTTTGACCCATGCTGCCCCAGCAGTAGCAGTTAAAGCCGAACCCTACGACCCCCATCCACAGTACAACTTTGCCTATGGAGTAGCTGTAAGTTTTACGAAAGAATCGATCAGCATTTGAAGACATTTTTCAAATGCAATATTTCATTTTCATCAATTCGAAATATTCAGATAGGTAAAATATTCTACTGAAACAATTATCTAATATAGCCATGAATTGAATGAAAAATTTTTCGTGAATCGCCAGAACTTCACATACTCATATTTTTCAAATCAGTCCGAATAATATTTTTTCTACTTCATGCAAAAAAATGTTGCTTAATTATATTTGTTAAAAAAAATGGTTGTTCATTGCACTTGTATCTATGCTAAAATTTTCACGAACTCATCAACGTCCATATCTTAACCCCGAGATTCTAATACGTTTCAAAAATTACAAGGGCAACTAAAATTTTGGTCAGTTCCTGCGTGAGCGTTGAAAAAATTAGCACTAGACCTGTTACACTTATTTTTTTCTTCCGGGTTTTTTCTTGAAATGCTAATGACCCACTTATCACACTCCTAATTAAAAGAATCACCGTCATTCATAAATTAGTTCCAGTCTGATCATTCATTAAGTCTCGAAACGCCTTTTGATGTCCAAGGTATACAAAGAGGAAAGAGCGAAGCCGCTCGCAAGAAATAAAGCAATTAGTGGATGAAAAATGTTCAGAAGTTGTGTGAAAGACTGTTCTTATGGGCGACCACCAATTTGACATAATTGTCTAATAAATAACACATTGGTTCCAGATAGATCGTTCATTTATAAGAGCGAGTAGACAAATTGTAAAGTTTTCAGTGAGAATTCTTCAGACAGATACATTTCATTCAGGATTCGGTTTCATGCCTGGAATAGTAATTCATTGATAAATTCCGGATTGTCCACCAATAAGGTTTTATAGACATGAATAACAGACCTTTTAGATATTTGTTCATTCAATGTTTGTAAATTTTCAATCTTCATTTGATAGCTTATCTTATGAATTTTCAAACAATAACTTTTTAACGACTCCTCTAAATTACTGAGTTTAAAAAATCAAATTGTTGAAAACATCAAACGAAATAACAGCCCATGGACATAAAAAAAAATAATGGCATCTCCCTAGTTCTAAATATATCAATAATAATACTTGGCATTTGGTTCAAATCAATTCAACAGTATACTATAGGTAATTCAATTAACATTTGAGGACCAAAATTTTCCATAACTACAATAATAATAATAATAATCTATGAACTATTCTAGAAAGAATTGAATTTTCTTCGAATGTTAGACCATGTTTATTATCATTGTATTCAGTTATTAGCTAGTTATTCAGCCATTTCTGAATTATTCTTCTTCAACACTTTCATGCTCCAGAAGTGAATTTGTATTCCGTAAGTATAAAACTTTGCCCATATAGGGTATTCTTAAATTGGAGGTATAAATGAAATGAGAGATTCCTTGGATAATTTTAAGAAAAGAACATGGGTCAGAATACACTTTGTTTTCGAGATACAGTGAGCTTCTTGTACTCCTATTTTTTGTGATGATTATACCAATTTAACGAATCTTTATTAATCTCCACTTCATGTCAGGTAAATGAGTACAAAAACTTACAATTAATTTATTTATCTCAGCTCACTAACTGGATCTTTATAATAATTTGGATGCCCCTGAGGATAACTAGAAAATTGTTATCTCGAAATCGGTTGTAGATACGACAAAACTTCAACAAACCAAAAAGTGTAGTACTGGATAAAAGGTTTTTTCACATTTTTCTAAATTACCAGTAGTAATAAAAAAAAGTTTTGGAGGAAAGAAGCGGGCACTGTAACATAGAAAATATCACCCTGTATATTCGCATTCAAAATTGAAGCATTTCACATGATGAAAACTTTAAATTGGAATGTCTATGCCAAATTTAAATTAAATATCTTACGAATGGTAGATGCTACGAGAAAAATGAACTTGAATAAAAATCGAACTTTATCACCCTGTATCTCCAAAACAAAGCTTTAAGGGCCTATGTTTATAGGCCTCATTTCTTTAAATGATCCGAGAAATCTGTCATTTTCATTTGTACCTACAATTTGGGAACACCCTATATAATGCAGAATAAGTTTTGATCGAATTAATACATCTACAAGATTTTCGATTTCTGTTCCATTTTATTCGAATTAAAAGGATTGTTTAACCCGCCGGCGCAGTCTATATTGTACAGGGTGTTTCATCGCGGTGGCCTATTAGACGTTTATGGAAAACTAATTATAATTTTATGCTGAAAATTTGTATATTGGGGTTTGAGACAATGATCTTTCTCCCTAAAATATTTTCTGATCTCTACAACTGCCGGTTATACCGAAAACATACTACTACTTCCTAGTTTTTAATGTGACTTATTTTTATTATGTATTGGATATTTATTGTATCAATTTTTTTTTTAATATTCAACTTTGACGCACCTTGTAAATTATTGAAGGTTAATTTGATTTATTTGTGATGTTTAAGAGCAAATAAATTCTATTCTATTCTATTTCAAATGGCACACCCAGTATATTATTGCATCATTAGATAGCTTTTTTGATGACAATTTCAGCTATATGCCATAACTTAGGTAAAAACTCAACGGTTCATGAGTTAATGGAATTCTTATGAAAATAATGGTGGCGATGGGGACTCACATTTTTATGGAATATTTTTGCAGGAAATTTTTTTCGAAAAAACCTTTTTTAATTGTTATTCTGGAAATACGTAGTATTATGAGACTGCTTGCAAATTGGATCGAAAATGTACAGGGTGCATCTAAGAAAATCATGAACTTGGACTACCCAAATTCATCAAATCTCCAAATTTTCAAATTAGAACCTATATTTTTTATCATTTCGGTCGATTCTACGTCCAAAAATAGTGGGAGTTACTCAAGCAAACCCTAAAACTAAAATGAATACATCAAGAGTTATCGACGAGGAACATTAAATGAGGAAAAATTGTATATTGTATTTGACATAGGTACTTCGCCTGCCAATTAAGGAAATTGCCAATATTTCAGAAAGCAATTTATTTTCAAAATTATTGGAATAATTTCGCGATATTCTATACGCGAGTCGAGTAAGAGGCCAAAAACAAACAATTACGTCGGAAATCCTCACTTTAATTGGAATACCGTTCCAAGTTCCAATTTATTCGATCCTCGATAACTGTTTTGTCTCGTTGCCACCATGAAATTTCTAATAATAGATTCCTAAGTATCATGGTAACGGGTGGCGTCTCGATGTATCAGGACCTTAAGGTAACATTTCGACGGCAATGTAACGACTTAGGCGCCGATCTGACATTTCGTCGACGTTTCAATTTAACGGAGGACACGAAGACGCCGATACCCTCTGGCTTCTTCGTGAAACATCATCGGTAATAGGCGACAGACGGAAAATAGGAACCATCAAATCTAAAACTATCTATTTTCGTTTCTGAACATTAAAAACGCACACGGAACACGATTGGTAAAATGAAAATATGAAGGAATGAAAAAAACAGTGAATTACAATATACATATAATTCATTTCAACCGACGTATTGCCTATCGACACCACATCTTGTTTGTATTGTGTATCAGGACTAGTTAATCTCGATAATGTACAGAAATGGGAAAAGACAGTAATGGTGTGGTTACATAAAGTATTTACGGAATGATTACCAGTTCATAACAATCTGTCAAAATTTATTAATATATCGGAACATGTATGTGAAATTATTGACTCACAATCTGGCAAGTTATTTGGTTTTATTTTTATATTGATCTGATTATTGGTATTTCAGTTAGTTATGAAGGGTTTTCTTATAAGAAGTTTCATTTTGATATTGAATGAAATTAGGAAATTTCAGGAGAAATATATGGAGGAAGAGGGAAAGGAAGATACTTTTTAAGACAAATTCGCACATTTGCGATAATCTTGTGATGTGCTCGATAATACAAATTTCATCTTTAAGGTCTTGAATTGATTGTGGAGTTTTGTCATTGACCTCATCTTTCATGTGGCCCTAAAAAAAATATTCTCAAGTTTTATATCACAAGATTTCGGTGGCCAAATGTGATCACCTCTTGGAACATTTCTTGCAAAATTGCGATTGTCTCGTTGAAAATAAACGTAAGATTTAAGTCGAGGAATCGACGACCCTGGGTTATGGGCTACAGCTGCGATATTCTCAGTTGTTCTTCAGCGACGAACCCGGTTTCGTTTCTTCACATCACTAACAGCTCATCTATCACTATCAACAGCTCAAATTTTTTCACCACCAGTTGCACCGAGAAGGTGCTTCATAATGAACTAAAAGAGCTTTAGTTTTGTGAACTTGAACTACAAAATTTTCACAATTTTAATGTTTTGTTGAAGCATGTATAGAACTATTTTTAGTAATTTTTCAGTTTTCACTTGTCAAATGCCAAAAAATAGCAGATTCAAGAGTAACAGCTGCCCATAATTCGTTTATTAAACTCAAGTCATGAATGTCAGAACTATTTTACAAGCGTTCTCTTATTTCGAGTCCTTTATACAAAATTCAACACAAACGCTTTTATATTCCATAGATAGTCGAATGTTCAAGTTTCGACTTGTTTACTCATCCACAAGCAAACATCATCAATTAAATTTCATGATTATTCTTAATAAAGCTTCACCATTATAAATGCAATACTGAGTTGATACCATCAACTCTTTCTTTCGTTATGTACGTACTAATGAACTTTTCATATCGTAAAACTTATCACGTAATGTGCATCGCCAATTATCTTAATCAAGATGATTCGTTATCTAGTAGAATTACGGGAAAAGAGACATAAAAATAAAATCGTGCAATAAGAGTTCAGAATTATTCCGATAAAAATCAATAGTGTTTTAACCTTGGTACGTTATGAACATTTGGATATTTTTCAGTCATTTTATAGCGAGAAGTATAGTGTCACTCCAACTTGTCTTCTGAAGTAGGTAAAGAAAAGGATGAATTTGGTAGATGTAAGACATCCAGATTTGAAATCAACTCAAGTTCAAGTGACTCGAAATCAACTTAAGTTCAAGTCAAGTAGTAGTTTTTCAATCTCAAATCAAGTATTTATTCATCAAGTACTTGACTCAACATTGAAAAACTACAACTTGACTTGAACTTGACTTGATTTCAAGTCGTGCTCAAGCCAAGTAGCTCGAATATCAAGTCAAGTAGCTTGAATATCAAGTCAAGTAGCTTGAATATCAGGCCGTGAATGCCTAGCAATTATAGCTATCAGTTCATGTCCCCTATCTTATTCAACCCTATTTTAATTGTGCTCCATTTAGTAGTCTTACTTGAGTCTTGAGATTTTCTGCATTATCAGAAAACATGTTCATGTGGATGGCAGAGTTGGGAACACAAAATAAAATTTTTATAGTCGATAGATGTATTTGTAGATATATTTGCAACTTGTAAATGCAAAGATCTAGTATATCGGAAATATTTCCTTCAATTTGTGTAGGATCAATAGTTGATGTAATGATATTTGAAATTATTCATTCGACTAAAAAGTTTGATGGTCAAACCTAATTTTATTTTTACCCTAAGAATTATAATTCCAAGAGAGAATTGTCATTACTATCTATTTAGTTAGTCCAATTGAAATTGAAATTTGTGGACCCACATCAGCATAAGCAAATACAGAAGCATCTAAATCGCGCAACGAATCGAATATTGAAAGCTTGTCAGGCAGTGTCCAGTTGATTAATGGCAAACACTTGAAAAAATTTAACGAGATTATTCCTGCGAGCGTACGTGCGGCAAATATCTAGATCAGTGATTCTCAAACGACCACCTATTTATGGAGTTTTTCAACGATTATCTGTCCGGATCTATCAAGGTTAATATAATGGCAAGCGGGTATGTGCCTCCTTATGCGTTGTTATTTCATAATTCCAAGTCAGACACATTCCACGTATTACTTGGAATTCTCGCAAGCTTTTTCCTTCGACCATTGGAGAAATCAGGAAGAAAATACACGCAACCTATGCAGGCGAATCGAAATCGGTAAAATAGTGAGCCGAGAAACAAAAATCAATCTGATAATGGGCTGGAAATCCTTTAATTATATATCCATTTTTATAATAGAAGAAATTCGATATGTACTAATAACACAAATAATGAATTGTACATTCCGATGACTTGATGATTAGAAACTTCTACGAATGAGTAAAGGATAATAATAGAATTTTTTTCGCAGGACCACTCAACTGGAGACATCAAAGACCAAGAAGAATCCAGAGATGGTGATGTAGTAAAAGGCAAATACAGCCTAGTCGAGCCCGATGGTAGCAAACGTACTGTAGAATACACCGCAGATCCCGTTAACGGATTCAACGCTGTCGTCCACAAAGAAGCCCTCTCCCACCCAGCTCAAGTAGCTGTTGCTCACGCTCCAGTTGCAGTAGCCCACGCTCCAATAGCAGTAGCTCACGCTCCCGTAGCCATAGCTCATGCTCCAGCCTATGCTGTAGCTCACGCTCCAGCCTATGCCGTAGCCCACGCTCCAGCCTATGCTGTGGCTCACGCTCCTGCTGCCATCTCCCACTCTTCTATCACCACATCTCACAGCGCCCCAGTTGCCATTGCTGCCCCAACCTACGCTGTTGCTCACGCTCCAGTAGCCGTAGCTCACGCTCCAATCGCTTTGTCCCACGCACCAACCTACGCTTACTTGCATTAAGGTATTATTTACAGCATCGTTTTTGTTTGGGTACATACTTTCCTTCCTGGAAATGAGCGAGATCTATTGGAGTTTGAAGTATTATATTTTCCTAGCTCGAGCTTCATTCCGGAAGGAATTTTATGTATCTATTTTTGGTTATTGCTCGTATTCGTTTCATGCATGTATGTAAATAGTCATCGTTTTGCGTTTCTCATTTTTTGTATAACTTATGTAGATATAGGGTTATTAAAGTTTTGTTCTTGAATTCAGGCAATTTTTTTGAAAATTCCTTTTCATGTAAAAAAGTGTTTTCAATTCAATTCTCAATCTCGAAGAGAATTATCTGTTGAGGGTCGGATAATACGACTTTTGATCTCTGAAATCAATAGGAAAGTTTCTTCAATTGGAAGAAGCAACTAACTTGTATCGATTTTTATTCAATCAGTAGTTATTATTTTTTCAAAAACTGATCTATACCGAAGGTCCTTCATTTGATATGTTTAATAATTCTCATATGGAGAAAAATCATTTGAAACATTTTTAATATGGATTGTAAGGCTTTATTTTTTTGAAGAAAACCTTACAGCAGTACGTCATTTGTACTTTTTGCGATTTGGTTTAGCGCACTGCTCTAGTGGCAATGTTCCCAAATGATGACGTAGCAGATAAAAAACTGACGAAATATTTTTGAGAAAAGTACCCCTTAATCTCTTTTCGTGAAAAAAATATCATCAGCATAAGATTTGCCTTGAAAAGTTGAGCCTATGACTAAATTTCCATCAAAATCAATCGAAGTGTTCAAACGTTATTTATGTTAAAATGAATTCTTCAGATGACTGTAATTTGAAGAGGAAGCATTTTCGTAGATATATGTCTATAGGAACTTTCTTCTTATTTTGATGAGTTCTATCACCTCTTGAAGTTTTCCGCATAAATGGGGATCTCCCTTTTTATTACGATTAACAATTTCAACCTTGGTATGAATTTTTAATAGCGTCATCAGAAGCTGAGAAAATTCGAGCAAAATGTCGAAAAAAAAAGTGAAAAAGCACGTTACAGGGTGTCCAGAAATCATAGTCTCTTTTCTCTGTATCTTTTTGCCTCTAGCAAAATTATAAAAATTATGCCTTTTTCGCATTCCCCATCAAATTTTTCAAGATAATTGCGCTTTTATGAATACTCGTTTATTTCCCTCAAAACTTTACAGGGTAGGTCAATAAAATATAAGACAGAGTATACCTAAAGACGGTTGGAACATTATTTTACACATTAATATAACATTTAAACACATATATCATTAATATATAATACATATACAAAATTGACTAGTGAATATACTGACTAGAATTGATGGTTCATGAATTCTTCTATGGAATACAAACATACTAGTACCTAATGAAAAATTATTTTACAATTCCAATTACTAGTCCAAATAACTGGATATTAAAAAAAATGATTACTTTCACATGTATTTTCCACCAAAGCTGTTCTCTTGCAGAGGTACATGGTCTTGACACCCTTCAATGGGTAACTACTTGGCAAACAAAATCAGTTGCATTCGAAAGCGCCATTTGGTTGATTATTCTGTTATTTTAATTAGTAATTGGGATATTAAAATTAATTTCGGCCGAGATAATTTTTCATCATCTGTATGTTTGTATTCATAAAAGTGCAATTTTAATGACTTTGCAATCAAAGGCTTCACGTAACTGTTTTCCTTATTCTTGCCTTGAGAAATTCGTTCGTTGAAAACGTGCTAATGCTCAAGTAGGGAAGACTGGGGAGGGTTGATACAAGGGTAGGTTTGAACACGTTCAAATTTCCCGCCTCGGTTCTTCAAAGGAGGTGTAATCGCGTGCAGTGCCTCAATGAGTGTGGAAGTAGTGTCAGTTGAAATATAGCAACAACGATCGCGTCACGAACAAGAGTTTTTAAGCTTAAATTGCTCACATATTCTATGTAAGAATTTGCATAACAAACGTAAGGCTTCATCTCTTTATCAAAAAAAACTAACGAAATTCAGCACTATATTCCTGATGCGCATTTCATTTAGAACAAGACACCTGTAGTACAGATCTTCAATCGAATGTCATAATATGTTCACGTCCTATATTTTCTAAATTTGTCTTCTAGGGAGGTTTGATACAGTAGATCTCACCTTAAAAAAAAAGATTCAAACAAAAATACAAAAACAAAAAAGTGTGTTTGATGACTTGGATCCTGAGGACGAAAATGAAAAAGATATATTTTCTGATGAGCGCCGAAAATAATGAATTGCAGTAGATGCAAGGTGGATCGTCATCTTCATCAGAAAATGGAGTGCCATTCAGCCTGTGCAAGTGTCAGTAGTAAAATAAAAATGTTTACTTGCGAATTATGTAGGAATTAGGTAGTGTTATGATAATGAAAGATTGATCTCTTATTTTTGCTCGTACCTTATTTCTTATTGTATCAAACCTCCCTTTTAGTGTATCAAGCCTCCCATTTATAAAGAGGTTTGAGAAACTTTGCACCGAAAATTTCAAGAGCTCTTAATCAAGATTGAAATTTCTATTTATATATATATATATATATATATATATATATATACATATCGGTTTAAAACGTGCGACGACGTTGTCCGATGCCTAGAATCCATTGCTTGCGATCTTCCCATTGCTCTGCTTGCAAGTTTCGATCACTCATTGCATTTCGTATTCCCTCCATCCAGTTCTTTCTTGGTCTCCCTCTTCGTCTCCTCATGTTTGGTATCCATTCCATTGTTATTTTCGGCAGTCGTGATTGTCCCATTCGTTGAACATGTCCAAACCAGATCAGCTGTTTTCTCTCTATATCATCCATGATTATGCCTTCTACTCCCATTTGATTTCGTACTTCCTGGTTTCTTATTCTTTGCATTTTAGATATTCTAGCCGATCTCCTCAACGCATCCATCTCTGCAGCCTCTATCCTCCTCTTATTTCTTTCTGTCAGTCTCCATGTCTCAGATCCATACGTTAATTGGCTTTTGATCATTGTATTGTAGATGTTGAACTTTCGTGATCTGGTTATATTTTTGCTCCAGAGTATTCCATTTAAACAGCCAATTACTTTTCTTGCCTCTGTTACTCGTGATCTTATCTCATTGTCATCTGTACCGCTTGTGTCGAACTTCACTCCCAAATACTTGTATTCTTCGCAAGGTTGTATGCTTTCTGACCAATATCCAGTTCACTCAATTGGTCTCCAATACAAAGATATTTAGTCTTTTCCAGATTCATTTCCAATCCCCAATACTCATATGTTTCCTTCAGTTTACGTGTCATGTATTGTAGATCTTCTTTGTCTCCTGCGATTATTACCTGGTCATCCGCAAACTGTAGGGTGTAGATGTTCGTATCATTCAAAGGTATGCCCATCCCAGAAATTTCTATTTTCAGTTATTAAATATTGCTGAACGTTTAAGCGAAGTCCTTTAATTCCACTCTGACTTAAATGGATAGGTAAATGTTAAAAACAAATTTTTTATTAACAATTTTGTGAAAAATGTATCAACCCTCCCCAGTCTCAATCTACATTAATCTCAATACTTCCATTAGTCCATCCTGCGTCCTTGCGCCGCCGCTGCCCCAAACAGAATACAAATTACGAATCCCCCAAATTTAGACCGTAAATATTTACGTTTATTGACCGGACACAGTCCTGAAATGTGCATCCTACTGTTCGGCACATCGATTGACCCACATTCGTCGGGCCAGCGTCGCGGCGCCCCGCAGACGTTGCCGACGGAGGACATTGCACCGTGGCGCTCGTGCGGGATCTCCCGCCCCCACCGCTGCTACGCTCCGGTCACGCGAAATCTCGCGTCGTTTATTCTTCGGTTCCGCCATTATTTTCGTCAGCTGTTCGGATCGATGCGGATTGGGCAACGCGATTCCGAAAATTAATTACTGGTTAATCCTTGAGATTGAGAGGGTCACATTTCGCAAGGATTTCGTAACGGGGTCGGTAAGGACGGACTTCAATGGGTCAGCGATGAATAAACTGAAAAGATCCTCTAAACTAACTAGAAGGAATCTTCTGACACGTTTGTTACTCCAAAAAGTTGTTCAAAAACTCCCACATTTTGAGCCTTGTTCCCAGAACAGATAACTCTATAATTTCTTCACACTGACTTATATTCAAGCTACTTGACGTGGCATGAATTGAAATCAAGTCAAGTAGTACTTTTCAATGTCAAGGAAAATATTTATTTATCAAGTACTTGAAAAGTCAAGTACATAATATCAAGCTACATACTCGATTTTCGGCAGTTCTATTGTATAGTGTGCACATCGATAAAAAAATAAATGAGAAGGAATTTTGCGAAAGAGACTTTCATTTATTAAACTTGTATAAAAAAAACAAAAATATCCAACTAATTTAAAATTTTAACACAAATAAAATCACTATCAAACATTACAAAATATAAAAAAATATAGTTTCTTAATATTAAGAAACCTCCAAGTAGTGTATGATTACATCATTTTCCATCGAGACACGTGAGGCATCTTATCGATTTTTTGTCTGATCTATTGTGGATTTTTGTAACAGTCAGAGCAGCTCTGGAAAATCGTTTTTCAACGGGAGCTGAAGATGCTGGCGATGATAAAAAAATCTTTGACCACTTTAGCCAAGTTTGGAAAAACGTATACGTGCCTCTTCCACCATTATAAAATATATTCTAAAGTGTCAAATTTCATCTTGACCGCGACATCAGAATTATACTTCCAGTTGCAAAAACGTTCATTTAAATTTAATGAGGTCATTGAAATTTTAATCAAGAACTATCTATATTAATATAGAATTCATTGGAAAAAATGATAAGCGTTGAGACGTTTTATTTTTCCGCATGAAAACTGCGATGAAGGCATGAGAGATTTTTCTTTACAAATTCAAAGAGCAATTCATTTTTAGATTGTGATATTTCAGTGGAGTACTGAAAAAAAGAGATCATTACCCTTTAGCAAGCCAATGATGAACATAAAATTCTGAATTGCATGTCAATGAATGCATAATAACTGTTATGAATATCACGACCGATTTCAGGGCAAAAAATAAATGGTCAATTCTTAAGAACAACCCCATATCTCTGGAAACGAAGCAGACAAAGATAATATAACAAACTGTCATTATGTTTTACGTAGAATCAACAAATTGATATTTATATAGATATCAATTTGTTTGCAGAGAATAATAGTAAATGTACCCTTAATAGGGAATACCACCACGTGACTGCTCAGTTCAAAACGAAAGTATAGATTTTTCCCCTCACAACCACCGATTTTTATGGGGTTTTCACCCAATTATTTCAAACAATAAATATACATTGTGGAATGACAATCATTTTTAATTTGCGAATAAAAAAAATTTTGGTTACTTATCGTTTTTTGCAAAAAAACTGATGATGTGTTCAATGTACAAATCATTCATAAATTTTATAAAGATTTTGAGGAAAAAAACTACAACAATTCATTACAAAAGAGGTAAAACTATAATTTTGTGAAAAAATTCGTAATTCGTTAAGAGAAAAAAGATGAAGTGAATGTACATCTTCGTATACAAAGTTTGGTCAACGCAGGAGCGCCAGATGCGAAATGAATGGGTTTAATATTTTACTGATACGAGGAAAGTCACTTGGTGATCCCTCTTAACAATTTACCTACACGGAGAGTTCAAGGGGTTGAAATTTCGTCTTATATGGATTTCATATGGGCATGAAATTTCATAAATGAAATCCATAAAAGAAGAACTTTACACCCGTAGAACACTCCGTGAAAATTGATAAGGGTACATTTATTATCAATCCCTGAGATGCGATGGGGGGCGTATAATGAATATTCAAGCAGAAAATTCAGATCGAATGAGTCAACAACTCGGAGAAATCCCTTCTGCAAAATCCTCAGATTACCATTTCATTCGTCAACTTGACGAACTGAACATCTGAATATTATTATTGTTCTGGTAATCTACGAGGCGAACTCCGACGAAAATGGGTTCTATTGGCTGACATAAATTTGCCGAATTCGTTTCCGTCGTTTTGTTATATATCCCGATACAACACGCAATCTTCAGGTATGGAAATCAGGATCGACTTCATTGTCTGTGATGAGAAAAAAAACGGATAGTTTCTATTCATCAATTTTTCCTATGCCGGACCTGAAAAATAAATTCAGTTGCTATGTCTGTATGAAGTAGTTGCTGCAGAGAATAAACGCACCAAAAAATAGGTTGGTTTGAAAGTTATCGGTAATTGAAGAAATTGACAAAATCAATGAAACACTCTGTATCTTGATTATAAAGAGAGATATACCTTTCAAATTTAAGTTATTCTGACTTGCTGCAGTATCCCCTATCTACTTTTAGCTTCCACCCATTTACCAATGAATCAACCTGTACATAATATAGACGCAAAATTTAAACTGGGTGGAGTCTGTTTTCATTGAAATCTTAGGTTGTTGTTCTATTACTTCAATTCACATGAAGTTCGAAATAATTATTATCTATATACACGCGTAATCGCATCCCGATAGATCTTTTGTCACGAAAATATTTCATAATTATTTTCGAATTTTCTTCTTGAATGTTCTAAGGTTCTGATGATGTGATCAGCTTGCAATTTTGCCCGAAGCTTGAAACTGTTAATTCTTATCATCACACAAAATCTGAACTGTGTCGGTTTTGTGGTCACGGAAATATTGATGGGTAATCATTTTTCGATATTCTTTTTGAATTAATTCTGGTGATCGAATCCTTTGCCGCAGAAGTATTGGATATTTCTCCTTCAATATCCTATAATTCTGATGCTTTACGTTTCGCAAGAAACTTGCTACACTATTTTTTTCTTATTTCTTCGGAGTCCGATTCAAAATTTCTTAATGCTAAAATTTAATAGTATATTATTCAACGAGCGGTAATGTAGGTCATAACTCACGCAGATGAAGTTTGCAGCACGAGCCGCAGGCGAGTGCTGTAATTCATCAAGTGAGTTATGGCCTACATTACCGCAAGTTGAATACTATACTTTATCTACGACTATATCAATAAATACTAAGAAAAAATACAGACTTAGAATATAGACAGAAGGAACGGGAACTAAACATATGTGCTCGATCCCGACTACAAGAGAGATGGAAACTTAGTGTCACCAATCCACAATCGAACTAGCTTCGGCTAGCTCGAATCCAGTACAGTGTACAGACATAGAACTATGTTGAAAAACTTCAATAGTTGCCTATAAAAATGCATTAAAATATACCAAAAAAAATTCCCTGTAAACAACGACTTAATGACCTTACTGCTACAAACTCCTTTATATTTTTTTCGGGCAAGTAATTATGTATGTTAACATCAGCTGTTTGTCTTTTGGAAATGTATACCTATATAATATTTCATCTTCACTATCTGAATTAATCGTTTTCAGCAAAACATTCACAATAATTAGATATCAACTTAATTTGAAAACGTCAAAATTATTAAAGTGACATTCCCTCGGACATTCCTCCCCTCAATAACAATAATGGAATGTTCTCTTTCGGCCAATCGAATAGAAGCAGAGAAGTATAGAAGCACAGATCCATATTTTCCGATTTATTATAGTGAGTTATAATAGTGAGTTATTATAACTCACGATTTTTGTTAATAGATACTATTAATTTCTCAAAAACAGTTGAATAATGAATATATAATTGAATAGGAGTAGATGAAAATATTTAATTAAAAAATTTATTTCTACAAAACTACACTACGTCGAATTTCAAGCTATAAAATACTTGCAGCGTTTTTCATTTCCCTTCTATAAACTCGAGATACAATCATTATTCTAAAAGACTGCAGAAATGGCCCAGATCGTTATGACCTTATTGAGGAACTAGACCAGCACTGCAGAGGGAGTAGGAATCGGAGGATTGGATTGCTTATGTAATAGGCTTGTAAATCAACTTACCCCTAGCGTTCGTGGCGGAATCTGCGATCTTCTGGAATGCCTCCAAGTAGGCTGTTACTGCCAGGATGGTAGCCCTACAAACAGAACAATTCTCTTTAGATGATGTAGCAATCTACATTCAAGAAGTGATAAAAAATACCATAAAGACTTGATTAAGTCTCAATTATTTTATGAAAGTTAGCACGCCTAAATTATCTCGTGATTAGCTTGAAGATGAGTCAACAAACCCAAATTCTACTGATTATCAAGTAAAAAATTCTAGGGAAGTGATAAAAAATACCGAAAAGACTTTATTGATTCTTAATTATTTCATGAAAGTTAGCACGCCTAAATTATCTCGTGATTAGCATGAAGAAGAGTCAACAAAACCAAATTCTACTGATGATCAAGTAAAAAATTCTAGGGACTTAATTAGTTGAGGTTGAAGTTGCCAGGTTTCCATTTGCGTTTAACGCCGTTTCGATAACGATTTCAATTACCTTCAAAAATACAAAATATGTTAAAATGCAAATAAAAATTTTGTAAAAAATTCTGAAGACAAATTTCAACATGAAAATTTAAAATTCAAACAGATTTTTATTTTCGAAATATACACAACGGCAAAATTAGTGAAACGGACAAAATCTGAACGAAGTTTGTAGTTCATTTTCCCTTTAACCCTTTGACCGATTTCAGAAATTATTTCTTTGAATTGTAGCTTGATTGATGATTTTATTAAAATTTAACTAAACATCAGATTGGTTGCTGTTCTCTACTATAGACGATCTAATACCTTTGCATCGTGTGCATCTTGAGCTGATTTAAATACTACGTAATATTATAGTCATTATAGTACTTTTGGCACAATGACTTCACCGTTGCTTCTTTATATTTGGTCTTTGTTGATCGCCCAATCTTTTAGTATCTACGTCAATTCTTCTAAGCTACTATGTTCATTCAATTCATATTCTAGTTCGCAGAAAAAATCCATAAATATTCCCCAAATATATTTGTGATGTATGTTGTATTTCTGGGATTTATACTTTGTTATACTTTGAACATACTTATTGCCAAAACGTGACGTTTTAAAATTTATTTGGAATAAAGTTGTCAAACTCAAAGGTCTTGTCTAAGATGTCTAAAAACCAGGTGTATGAACTGATTAGCTTTTGTTTTGCCAATTTTGAGAATATTAGTTAAGCTTCGTTATGTCAACTGTAGGTAGCGCTATCAACAAATTAAGATTCTTGTTATTCATTATTTACGAGGTTTGTGCCATTATGTACCTATATGTATATCTTTCATTATAGTTATGATCTATGGAAGTAATTCTTGTAATTGAAATACCAATAAACTCTCTCTATTACAAATATTTGAATTCATTCCAGTAAACGTTTCGTGTTTTGTTTCACGACTTTGCACGATCATACTCGGTTATACGTCGCTTTTGATTGGTCAGTATCGGGTTTTAATTAATGTATCCAATCAAAAACAACAGAAAAAAGATCGAAATGACAAGTATGAAATTGCGGCGCCGCCACGAACTAAAACTAATATTTTCAATTTGGTCGAATGTCATTGCATTCAAAATTTCACGAGTGCATTCACCCTGTTTTTAGACATCTTAGTTGACATGATTGGGTGAAATTGTTTCATATGAAACAAAATGACAAAATATGATTGGTTGTTAAAACTGTAAAAAAAATTTCAGCATAACAGAGTAACGTTGAGGTATCAGGGATAAAAATTCTCGAGTTCATTTAACGAGGAATCTTTGCCTTCGGTCACGGAGGAACCACTGACCTCGATAACGCCGCAAATTACGTGGTCCATATTCACCGCACGTATATACGAAATACACAGTAACCGTACGAATCCAAATTAACGTTATCTCCACCAACTTGGTGGGTTCATTAAGGTTCTTCGAACGATTTCATTTCCTGAAACATCCCGAGAGTTCTCTGATCGACGATCGGTTGAACTTGTTGAAAGGCTGTTACAATTCGCGAAAAGTAACGGTACCAACGGATCAACACTCGACATAGTAGGCTGGTTCGTAAAGATGTGTGTGTGCACTTACTTCAACGAAGAATGCAATTTTGTGGCTTTGGCGATCAGATCTTCCCATAACGGCATTCCATTCTGAAACAAAGAAAATTTTTGTTAATGAAAATACTGAATTCATTCAATTTTTTTTCAGGTGACAAAGTTACATTGATCTTAAATACTCAGTTTGTGAATTTAAATTATTCCTGTTGATATGGACTGATCGATTAAACGATCAGTTTTTAGACCATATCGGTCATATACAGGGATGTTCCTTAATTATATGTTAATATTTAAGGGGACGATTCATTTGAAGAAAAGAACTTCATATGACCGTATTTCGTAAACTTGCTGACGTTTGAGGGTTGAACAGGGTTGTAAAGATCCAGAAAAAGAAACATTTTTTTTATAACCACAACGATGCTATTGCCAATATTTTTATAAAATTTGATACACTTCTTCACTGCATAAAAATACATTTCTGATGTACAAACAATTCTATTATTTTTACTAGTGTCGTCTGTATGGGTTTTGCATTGACTATTTTTCAGAAAAAAAAATGGTATGACACTGCTTTTTCTTAAATTGAAAATTATCTTGGAAATTCTCGTTCATCTCCTGATTTTACTGAGTACGTCGCATGGTTTTCGCTAAAAAAAATAAAAATAGTTTGCTCCAGAACAAAGTGCTAAAGGTGCCTTGGATATTGGAAATTTCTTGTGAATCGTATCGGCCAAAATTAAACTAAGATCTCAAATTGGTCCAAAAACAAATGAATAGGTATTAAAAGAAACTGAATAGAAAAAAAAACACGTTTTCCATAAAAAAAAATCAACTCATAACACTTTTATCAATTTATTCCTGAAGTAGAACAATTTTAATTTTTTAAGCTATGATAAAACCATGTGCCGGATAAAGTAAAATTAAGAGATCAAATTTGTTTGGAACCGAATGAGAACATTTGCTGAGAAGTTGATGAAAAAAAAAAATTTCAATTTGAGAAAAAAGCAGTGTCGTACTATTCTACCTAAAATATTCAATGTAAAACCGATTCACACGCCACTGATAAAAATAATAAAATTATAAAGTTTATTGAGTCTACCTGATGAAGGTAATTTTATTAAATATCAAAAAATTGACAATTTTGTGTCCATTCTCTTCACAATAATATATATTTATGATATATTTGGATAATTTTTGTGATGGAATTGGAATACAATCCCAATTCTAAAAGTGATAAAATTAATAACTAACCAAAAAAAAATTCTAAATAACTAAAACGGTACACCATGAGTAAATAGTTTAATAATTGAGTAAGAGGTTAACAAATTGAATAACTAAATTAACATAATTACAGACGTACGTTTCGGAATTTTTGTATTGATCAATAAAAGTAGTTATTCAATTGGTAACTGTTTACTCAATTATTAAACCATTTACTCAGTTTTAGTTATTTTGAATTTTCTTTTGGTTGGTTATTAATTGATTTAATTTTGTAGAATTGGAATTGTATAAATAAATCAAATATATCATAAAGAGATATTATTGTGAAGGGAATGGGCAGAAATTTGTCAATTTTTTGATATTTATTTTTAAAATAAAATTATTTTTCTCCGGTTTACAGCAAATATTGATTTTGTAGACACATCAATCCATCAGCAAAGTATTACTTTTACTGCCTAGGCAGCAAAGTGATGACTTTCTCGCCTAGACAGCAAGATGATTATTCTCAATGGGAATGAATTATTTCATAATATAATATATTACGGACATATACATTTCCATGGCAACCAATAATTCCAACAATTGCGATGTCTATTAAATTTTGTTTTAATTAATCACAATACAGGAAAAATAAGATATTGTAAATTGTATTAATTTGCAAATACAATATCCCACGTTTATCATTAATGAACAATCGGAGAAAAAAATTATATGTTCAACTTTGAGAGCCAAGTAGATTGACTGTCTTAGCTGAATTCCTAGCCTCGCTGCGCTCAGCTATGAACTCTCAGCTGCGAGTTTTATGTCCAGTAGGTAGCATACGACCCCCACCTACCCCCATTTTCTTATGTTTTTACACATTTTACATATCTGCATCTCTTTCCAATAATTCTGCCTAGACTCTATCAATCTGTTTGATAAACAGTGTTCAAATACTCATCAGCTTACAAAGAAAGGTAAGAGAACTCTACACTTATGTACTAAATTTCATTCGCCGACCATAAACATCTGCATGGCGCTGATCGAACAACTTGCAGACATGACCAACAACATATGCAAGACGTCCCGAAATATTGGCTTCTTGACAGAGACTAGACAGCATACATACTTCCATCGATTCATTTGCTTTGAAGTAAGAGGTAAGTTTGAAATTGATTGTACACACTAATAAATGAACCGTTGGAAACGGTAAACGACGAAGCGGACGAAATTGGCACTGATGGTAACAATTTTTATCTACCGTGAGAGAGACATTCTCGAAAATAATAAAACTCTTCAAAATTCGTTACTTTTAGTATCCGTTGTATTACCGTTGAAATTTCAGCAAATATTTGATTGTTATGGTCTTTACTTTTTTTAATAAAATAATCAATTTGAGTTTTTATGTATTGACATGATAATCATAAGTTGTTCAACCATTCTGTGACTTCATTATAGGTTTTCTTCTCAGTGCACCAAGACGAATAGGCCAAGAGTGGGCAAACTTTTCATTACGGAATGTATATTGCTTGTATTTTTTTATTTTTTTTTTATTTGTATGGCAGGGTATTTCGTCTAATCATCGATATAATCGTCCAATACATTGCCTTTTGCTGGAAACAAATATTATTGGTATTTCTGTAATATTAGGAAATAGTAGGCGTCACTTTAGTGATAAGACAAATATTTGCGTTATCACGAAAGTGAGGCCTACTATTTCGTTTAACCCATGTTCAAGCGAAAACGAATCGGATCAAAGGGTCCTATAATAAAATTATAAATTGCATGTGTGATCTACATTTCGCAATTCACTTCTTCAGTGGCATGCATACTGGTGATCATCCACGGGTCGGTTTACAAGAAGATATGCCAATTTTGGGAAAGTTACAATTTTTTTTCCTCGAACGATTCCAAAGATTTATTACTGGATATATCTATGACTGCCACCCGACTAAAGAAACCCACATAAATTAATAATCAAAGCACCTATTATTGATTCATTCAAATACATTTAGAGAAATTTCTGACGAAAGAGGGGACAGCTCAAGCTCAAATAGTACGATTTTTTGAACATCAAAATGTAGCAGAATGTGAGGATGCCTAAATCTTTCGAAAAGTGTCCTAGACTATTTACTGGACATGGAAAAAATTAGTTAATCGAAAGTGCCAAGAATAAAATTGGAGAGTCATTTTAGAAAACTATCAGGGCGTTATGGTTTTTCCAAATATACAATTTCTAGAGAAGATAAGAGGGCTGTTGAATTTAGTAAGACAAAGAAAAGTCCAAAATATATCCCAAATCAGTAAGTTGTGTAGATCTTGCCGTGCTTAGGGAGCAATTATTCTTCAAATACATACATACTAAGGTCGTCATGGATGATGAAAAGTACTTTACTCTGAGCAAAAAGATCAAATTTGCTGATGAAATTTCAGTTTGGTGCGCGATATTAACTAGTGGGATTTCCAGGCCTTATGTTATTAGAGCCAAATCTGTGGACAGTCAAAATTAGATACACAACTGCTCAACAAAATTGGTTAATTTTATCTACCAAATCCTCATGCTCAAGATAATACATATTATGTTTTGGCCGAGCTTTTAGCTTCGTGTCATTATGCACGTCACACAAAAAAATGGATTGAATGCTCACAACATACCTTTGGTATCAAAACACGAAAACCCACCAAATTTATCGCAAGTTCGGCCAATGGACTAGTTTAGTGATGTTGATAATACTATATTTGACACGATAGAATTGAAATATAGAGCAAAACTGATAAATCAGTGAAAAAATTTTGAAAGTCCATCAATAAATGACTGAGAAATAGATTATTTAAATTTACGTATTTTAGCGCGGAACGTCTTTGGTCTGTGACGTCACGGCACTTGCCTGTGATCGCTACACCATAAATTACGTTTAAATACTTAGCCGCGCCAAGGCTCTCGCGCCGTTTGTAGTTGTAAAGTATAGTTTTAACTCGAGTTTTGTTTTTATGTCACCATAATGGAAGAAGGCTTCGTGAAAGGACAAAGTAACAATTTGTCTAAAATAGATATATTCGCAGTGATGGAGTTTTTTTCTTCAAATCCATCTTATGTTAGTGCTGAAATAAGGAGTTAAACTTTTCAAATAAGTATCTACTTTTGAGTTTGCTTCATCATGGTTCAACTTATAACGATGATTTATTTAAAAAACGTTTCATAAACAGTTTATAGTTGAGTACTGGTTGTTGAAGTCTATCAATGGCAAAATATATTTATGTGAGGAGTAAAAGGTAAAAAGAGAAAAAAGTAATTTATATGTATGTATATAGTAAGTTATTTCAGCCATCGTGTAACGAACAAAACATGACACGAACGGCACAAGTGATTGTACACCAATGAATTCGTAAGCACTCTGCGAATACCAGGCGTCTAGTGTGTGACGTCACGGCACTTACACGAACTATGAAATTATTCTTCCAAGCGCAACTTCAAAGTCGCATAACTTTTTCATTTCTAGAGATATTTCAATGATTCTTCGACATTTTTGTTTCATTTTACTTAAATTTTTAGAATTAATCCTTAACAAAAAAATGAAAACTAGTCCATTGGAGATTTTTGGGGTATTTTGTCTATAGAGGGGAAGAGGTAAAGTATCAACAATTAATACAGCGGATAATACTTGATCGGACCATGGCTTGATACACATCTAATTGAAAATAAAATTTTGTTGATTAAAACATTTAATTGAACCTGTTCTGCAAAATTGCCGTGAATCCATATTTTCTTTTCAAAATTGTGGGAATAAATTTGTGACAAAACTTTCGAGACATACATGAATGGGCTTTAATTACTTATAACACTAGAAGCTTGTCACAGAACAATCAATTATAAGAACTGTAATGAGGATCAGAAGAAACCTTCCTTATGAAAGGTACAGTCTATGTATAACTCGATAATCCTATAAATAATATGGTTCAATAATTACTTTCATGCCATTGACATGAATATCGCCTAACCGAACACCTATAAATAATACCTTTCCACTCGTGCATTCTCGCCTTTAATCGAAGTGTCCACATCAATAATAACAAGAAGTAAGGGACACCCGAAGCCAATTCATTAGTTATTCTAGAAGGATGTTGTGTTAATCACTAGTCGACAAGAGGAAATGGAATATGTAATAGATGTCAGCTAATGGGTCATACTCAAACGAACTGTGACAATTTTATTACTATACCCTATGAGCCATGTGAAAGAGAAAGAAGAATATCGTGAATTTTTCTTCAAACAATGGTTAGTTACTTTTTAAATTAGGGGTATCTGAAAAAGAATGTCGAATATATGAAAAGCCTACCGCTATTGTAAGTCGCATAGTTTTTGTTAACTCGTACCTTGGAGTTTATGTATACAGGGTGAGTCTTTGACTTTTACATATATTTTAACAGTAAATCCCTGAATTCGAAAAAACTTTTTTCTTTCACCATTTCATTTTTGTTTAAAGTGGCTTTAACTTTTCATCTAGGCCGAATCGGAAAAAATTGTAAAGGAAAAAGTTTTCCTTTTGACCTCAAGAATCTACTGTTGAACTATAAATACAAGTCAAAGACTCACCCTGTAATGAATCTTATTTGAATTGAATCAAAGACGTTTCTCCAAAAGTAAGCCTCTAAATCGGTTTTCCTCAACATAATTCTCAAATAAAACTCAATTTATACTGACCATTCTAAAATACAACCATTTTTGACATTCCATACCTTGAATGAAAAAACTAAAAGAAAAGCACACTAATGAAAACGTGATTTTCTTTACATTCGTTTTTAAGGTAGTTATTGCAAAATAATTATGTGTTAAACACTAGGATTCAGAATGAGCAAGCGGTGCTTATAATGGAATAAGTTTCTCACATTACGCTATCATTTTTGTTTTCACTAACACGAATATGAACATATAAAACTCACCAATTGAAATATAGGTAATTTTTCTTCAGAAAACAATACACGTCATAATAATAGCTATAACATGATTCAACCCAGATAACCTTCTCGCTTCCCAGACTCATCGCCTATCGAAGATTTATAAGGAAAACTATTTCCAAAAAAAAAAACCAGTTCACCACATTAAATGATGGGTATCTACGTAGTGAAAAACATACATAGAACGTTTCACTACAAATATTTTTCAACTCTTCTGTTGTGACCGTCAAAGCAATAGTTCCTAATAAAAAATAAAATATAACATGTATTTCTGCATAACTCATGTAGACGGAATTCATAGGAACAACCTGAAAAACATTTGTTCAATAAATTGGAAATGGCAAGTAACTTAAATATACCTTTGTCGCTACATATATGTGATCTTGTTCTGAAAATTGTTTTATATTTTCAGTAGTTAATACCATCGATATCTTAGGGGAATATTTATCGTAACTGCGTTCCTAGAACGCTTTACCTTTTTTATATTTGGATGTCAATGTCGTGTTCACCGTTCACAGTAGCTTTAAGTTTCGAATATATTTCCCACAAAGTAGATGATTTCCTTTTCATTGATAAATTTTGAAAATATGCCAAAAACATGTTTTCCAAAAAATAATCTGTCTTCTTTCCAGCTCTAGAAATGAGTATATATTTCATATATGTATGTATATCCTTCAATTTCCGAGGTAATATTTATGTAGAAGCAGATTAAATATTTTCGGATGTATTTTGAACTTCCAGATCTGATTTGCTTCATGCATCCATTTTTCATTCTGTTTGTTTCAACACTATTTACTCAATCATGTAATTTGAAAATTAATCTGACGTTTGAGAAGTGTAAAGAATATGTCAATCAGTTCGAATCACAGATAGATTTTGTTATCTATGTTATCGAAATAATTTCGTAATATTCATTCCTCGATTAATCACTAGGTGATTTTACGATAAGAGGTTGCAAGTGCATAAAGGATATGGCCAAGGATCAAAACTGTTTTTTTTTCAGTGAAACTCAGTCTGAAATTCGGCCAGTATGCCAATAGTTGTCATATCCATCAGCTCAGTAGCAAGAGAACAATTATTCAGTGGTGTAAATAATGTTCAAAATTAACTAAATTTGTTTTTTTTTGTTTTGTAAATTACACATTAATAATAATTGACTTTTATTGATTTTGTTGAGTAGAATGAACATAAAATAAAAATAATTGATAATTCAAATTCAATTACAGGGTGGAGTTATTATTTAGAATAATCAATTTAAATTATTTTTAAGTGAAATTAAAAAGTCAAAATAATGTTTTAATATTTGAAAGACATCCTTCATTAGCCTCCGATTTTAGTTCGGCCTCCTATAAATCACAATTGAAAACTCCGATTTTTACTTGGTTCCGGTAAATCGGATAAGTGCACATCCGTTACATCCTTTAGTTCATTCATCATAAAGAAGAAGAGAATACATTTTACGGATTTTGCAAACACGTCGAAGGAAATCCGCAAACACACCTACTGCATTCTCAATAAACGAGAAATTAAATTACCATCATTTCAAATTGTAGAAAGTCAACAGCACTAAATCTCAACATATTGAGCCAATTACCTAAATGAGCATACATCACACCCACTCTCCAGTTCTCATCAATCACGTTCCCATATTGTTTTCCCTTTGGTTGTCGTCAAGGGTTGAGATCATTAAATGCGTCCATTAAAAAAAAAAGGTTGTACCTCTACTTCCGTGTCTACGACATTCGACCTTCTGGTTTATTTCTCCAACCGAAATAGATCCATCGGAACATGTGCTTCGTCTGTGCAACGTAGTCATATCGCATCGACGGATCTTGACTTTTAGCTGCACTGAACTTGGCTCCACTTTATTATTATACACGACGAGTCTCTTTCTATTTGTGTCGAAAGTAGTAGTAGCCGGCAACTAGAGAATTATGCCGTTAACACGTTGAAATGGTTTATGGGTTAACGCATTCACACGAATTTGCTTCCGACACTACCGAAGATAGAGCAAGCTTATTAGATAGTATTCATTCGTATGTGTGAAGTTCAAAAAAAAAAAAATAGTATTTTCAAGAATTCGTGAGTTAATATCGGAAGTTCCATTCATAGTTTGCTTCCAACACTTGGACTTCTATATTCTACCCGGATAGTACTATATTGTATCAAAACTGCAGACATTTTCACGGATTCGTTTGTCTGTGAGATGCTATCATCAATTTCGAGACATTCTGAGGAAAATGTCTTGGCACCCCATTGTCATATTATCGAGATTTGTGAGAAACAAATCACATATCATATGTAAATGACATCAATAGTGATCACATTGGTTATCCCTGACGATATATGATTATGATTTTCCCATTTTGCCCCATTACAGCTCGCGGTGCCTGGTTATGAAAATTTTGGCTAACATATTTGATATTATTGGACATCAGACATTATGAGGATTCAGTTATTATGGCCTCTTTCAACAAAATCTCACAATATGTCGTTTCTCGGTCATGTGAATTATTTTAGCGTCATCTTGTGGCCTGAAAAGATGTATGGAAGATCTTGGATTTTGTATCTCATCTCATAGCCAATGTGGAGCAGTGTATAAAAAATTATCGATGGCCGTGCCTACCAAGGAAGATCATTTCTCAATCGGGTTCTGGCCGCCGAACATCCAAATTCCATCCCAACCAGAAATGAGAGCTCCCCGATTGATGAGAAAAACCCCGAAAATTGCAAAAAATCCATTTTCAAAGCTCCATATCTCGAAAACTGTCCATTTTTGAGCTTTGTGGCTAAGGACACTTCTGATCAGTTTATCAAGAACTACAACATATCAAAAATTCAGCCAAATTCACGGAAAGCCATTTCCCAAATGAAACGTGCGGGGTCCTTTGTATTACAACTTCGAAACTAATAGTAATAAAATAAATTTTGCACCAATGAAATCTACTAAAGAAAGTTCTTGTAGAATGTTTTTGTTTCACGTTTATAACACCAGTAATAAAGATGTTATGAGAACTTTTCATTTCACGCCATTTTGCAATTTTCTCAAAAATCGAGTCCAAAATGTACCATTGATGTTTTTCTAGATCAAAGGAATTTTGATGTCCCCTCACTAGACAACGAATACACATTTTCATCCCGATCGGATCTATAGTCACGGAAATATTGGGTATTTCATTTCTCTAATTCTGTGGTTACTCCGTTCATTCTTCCACATCTTGTAGAACAAAATCGTGCGAGAATATATCAGAAACGCACAGTTTTCATGGTTATATTTTATTATTCTATGTTGGTACTCCGAACTTTCCGCCACGGCTTTATCTGTCAATTCATCAATTTGCCAAAAATCACTAAATGATATTTATGGAAATATTTCATTAATTTCAATAAGAATGCAATGAATTAGAGAAAATAATGTATAATACTCGTACAGAAGGCTCATTCTACCACTCGTTCATTCAAAAACTCGTGGAAGAATATCAATGCCTTCTGCACTTGTATTATAAATAACTATTCCATTATTCTTTTTAAATCTTCTTTGATTCTGACGATGTGATCAGCTTGAAATTTTTCCAATACCTTGAAACTATTAATTCTTATCAACACACAGAATCTCAACTCTGTCGATTCTGCGGTCAACTACTGGGTAATTATTTTTTCGATATTCTAAAATACCAGGATAACCAAAACGAGCAACTGAATAAAACCAACGAATCAGAAAACCGTTTCCTGTACCATCGAACGTTTACATCAGGATTATCCACCCTCGAGGAAACCACCCACCTGCGTACTCGTAGGACGATCCAATTTCGCCGCCCCGTTCGGATCCTAGCTAGCCGTGGGAGAACGGAAAGAGCGCGTAGTCGGGCTATTATCGCGGCGGTCTACCAGAAGCCCGGGTGGGCGTGTACCCACACCGCGCGTCCCGCTGCTGCGGTACCATCGGCCGAGCGAGGCGGCGATCATCGTAGGTCAAGGTACCGCTACAAAACACACGTACGAACGAGCGAAACGAAAACCGTTTCGCGTGCCAACTGCCGATCCGATCTGCACCGCAGAGATGACAAATCGGTGTCGTTCTCCCGTTCTCTCCGCAGAGTTGGCGTAGGTCTCGGATTAACCGAGGATATATAAATTCGCGGAGATTTGGTCTGGAGACGACAGATGCGCTATTTATTTTTTTTTGTACGATAGTGGATTGAGACATTTTCGTTGAGATAGAGATCTTCGCATCAATTTAGTGAAGGCGTTAGAAGTAGATGGGTGTCTAGCTACTGTGAAATCATTAGCGTAACGTTTTCATATTTGTAATTTTATAAGCGAAATTATGAATTCTTCAATAATAACAATTAAGAGAAAAGCACTGTCAGTAGCTTTTGAGCACTCCATCATTCATGCGACAATTGCACCCTTGGAGACCCCACAATTGTATGGTAAATGCACTGGTTCTCGACCAGTTAACAAAAACATCATACAACATTATTTGGTTATTTTGCTCGTAATATCTATTTAGAAACTAATGAGTAAATAAAATATAAAACACCGACCACCAGTGGTCGAGAATTAAGTACAATCATATTGGTTCTCGACCGCGAATAAATAAAGGGTAGAAATAAGTGTTTCAACGTTAATTCGGTGATCGCGAACTAATATTCAGAAAGTAGATATATAAATGAATCAGGGTATCGAAAAAAAAGGAAAATGATCCATCAGAAATATATCTGTTGAAATAAACAATTATTGAAGTAACATATTGGTTCTCGACCACTTTGGTCGAGAAATAAAAGATACAAATTTTCCAATACCAGTTCGCGACCGCCGAATATTGAACAAAAAAATATACATTTATTTCCTTCTTGATTGAAGTACACTCAAAAATATATCTTATAGTTGATATGGAACAAAATAAATACACGTAATTCATTTGAAATAAGAAATAATTACTATTTTCTGGTCATATATCACAAAGCACTTTTCTAAGAGAGGACGAGAAAGAACCCTTTTCCATGATAGACGATTATAAACTAATTTTTAGCGCGAAAACTTTGACCTATACCACTACTATGCAAACTATCTTGGAAGGGTAGAATGGTCGAGAACACGTACCGCGAAAACATTTTGCACTACATGATATATTTTTATTATTATTTTATCTCAAATCACAGAATGGTCGAGAACCAGTGCCGGTCGGCTAACCAGTGCATTTACCCTATGTAATGTGATTACATACAGGGTCATTCCTCGTCGATATTCAATTGAGTGTGTTCAGTTATGTATGAGCTTTGAAAGTTACGATTTCTGGTAATATAATGTACTTTTGTGTTCCGAAAAAGTGATGAATCCTGAAAAGAAAAACAAGTTTTGCAATTCCGGAAAAAGTACTGTCCTCGAGCGGGAAACGAACCCGCAACCTCTAAATCACTAGTCCGATGCTCTCACCAATCGAGCTACCGAAAGAGTTCACCGATAGTGAATTAGTTCCCTTTCAACATTAACTTCCTACTAATGTTTGATTCCAAAAAAATCTGTTCACCTTATACGGTTGGAACTTGCGGCTTCCTCAGTAGTTCGATTGGTAAGAGCATCGGACTAGAGATTCGGAGGTTGCGGGTTCGATTCCCGCTAGAGGGAACCGAGCGGGAATCCTTGGGTCCTCTTACATAATTGAATATTTTTGAATAAGTTCAATTTTACTTTCCACAGGTAATATCTCAAAGATCGAGATTTCGACTCCCAACAGAGATTCTTTGAAATTTTTTTTATGATTTTTATTGTCATCTGAAATGTTTAGATAGCCGAATTCCAAAATTTTGGCCCTCATAGCCCAACCACTCTTTTTCGTTTATGTTATAGAACCGAAAGAGAAATTTAGATGGCTTTATTGGAGAACTCGTTTGATATTTTTCATATTGATTTTTTTTTATATTTGTGTTTGATATAAAGAAAAGTACAATCATCAAACATTTTATCAATTTTGAGTGAAATTTTTTTTTCGCTGTAGACATGTTAAAAAAAATCACCGAAGTTCATTGAGAAAATGAAATTCAATTTGGTGACCGAGAAAAAAAATCATGAATATTGCAGGTTTTCCGCCATTTTGATTTCCGGGTTTTTTTCCGGGTTCTTCGCCTTTTCTGAACTGAGCACCCTAAAGTATTTAATTCCACATCCAAACGTTCATCTCAATCGAATCTCTGTTTCGAAATTAACAGAGAAACAAAATTTTAAACAACCATATTCACAGAGATAGGCGAAAGAGGGGGGATTTTGCCCACAAAGAACAAAACCGTGACCATACGAACCTACCCTGCCAATTCAAGTTTTTAGATCCTTCTATTCGAAAGTTATCGTATGTGCGGAATCGAATATGAGAACGGATTCTTTATCAGCGATTGGAACCTTTCATTTGACACAATTCCCGACTTTAAATTAAAAAATTACAGACATTGTGATAAAGACACGGAACGAAAAGCACGATAATGCAAATTACGCACGTTTTCTCCGAAAATCAACCTCAACATGGTTCGTCCAACGTTCGTTTTTCATTACATGATGATTGGTTTCAATTATTCGAGATTTTATAGCATACTTAATAACTTACTCTTTGTCAAATTAATACTTATCCGTACAGTCGTGTGTATGAGGATGACAATAAGGACAATTTGAAAAGGTACCACCTTCATTATCTCGGCCCCCATGCAAAATAAGAAAAATGCAAAAGAGGTTAACTTTGGTTCGTAAGGGGACATTTTATACAGTTGGTTACAATCATGTGAGCGTGATGACAAAAACGCCTTGAATATTAAATCGGAAGGGGGTTGAGTGACACCTTATTTTGAAGGGAATTCGATTTTTTTTTTTTGAGAATACACTTCACCATACCATATTGTATTATAGATTTTATTAAGGCATGGTATCGAATTCTCAGGTGGTAAATTCTGAATAGTATAATGGACTAGTTTAGTGATGTTGATAATACTATATTTGACACGATAGAATTAAAATATAGAGCAAAACTGATAAATCAGTGAAAAAATTTTGAAAATTCATCAATAAATGACTGAGAAATAGATTATTTAAATTTACGTATTTTAGCGCGGAAAGTCTTTGGTCTCCGACTCGTCTGTGACGTCACGCCACTTGCCTGTGATCGCTACACCATAAATTACGTTCAAATACTTAGCCGCGCCAAGGCTCTCGCGCCGTTTGTAGTTGTACAGTGTAGTTTTAACTCGAGTTTTGTTTTTATGTCACCATAATGGAAGAAGGCTCCGTGAAAGGACAAAGTGATAATTTGCCTAAAATAGATATATTCGCAGTGATGGAGTTTTTTTCTTCAAATCCATCTTATGTCAGTGCTGAAATAAAAGGAGTTAAACTTTTCAAGTAAGTATCTACTTTTGAGTTTGCTTCATCATGGTTCAACTTATAACGATGATTTATTTAAAAAACGTTTCATAAACAGTTTATAGTTGAGTACTGGTTGTTGAAGTCTATCAATGGCAAAACATATTTATGTGATGAGTAAAAAGTAAAAAGAGAAAAAAGTAATTTATATGTATGTATATAGTAAGTTATTTCAGCCATCGTGTAACGAACAAAACACGACACGAACAGCACAAGTGATTGTACACCGATGAATTCGTAAGCACTCTGCGAATACCAGTCGCCTCGTGTAAGTGGCGTGACGTCACACACTAGATGCTGCGTACTATGAAATTATTCTTCCAAACGCAACTTCAAAGTCCCATAACTTTTTCATTTCTAGAGATATTTCAATGATTCTTCCACATTTTTGTTTCATTTTACTTAAATTTTTAGAATTAATCCTTTACAAAAAACTGAAAACTAGTCCATTCTGAGACCAAAGTGTATTTACAACATTCAATAACTGCCAGCCCCATCTGTCATGATGGTCAATTGTAACCCTCAAATATGTAATTTCAGAAGCCGTTTGAATCTTGGAATCATACTACTATATGTGAATTATCAAACTCAGGAAGCCGGTTTTTGTAGTTGGTAAATAATATGTTCTTTGTTTTCTCATGGTTAATGGTTACTGGTCAGCTTCAATGAAATGAACCAGTTCGTAATTTGTTCCATATCAGATCCAGCTTTGAATTTGAGGTTCGTCCAACTGGCGTCTCTGTGAAATATGACCGTCAGCGAAGCTATCAGTTTCTCCAGTTGTGTCAAGATGTAGAATTTTTTTAATAAAATTTTTTGTTAGAAAATTAAAACAAAAGTAGGAGGTACCTTTTCAAATTGACACACTGTATATTTTGAACCAACTATATTAAAGTTAAATTCTGTTCCTCGGCATTTACTGAAGTATCAAATTTATAATCATCAGCCCTATGATTGTAGAACTTCCCCAAATGTTTCTTGTATGGAAAATATGAATGATTCTAACAATAACCATCTATATGATCCAGAATTATCATATCAAATTAAAATGAATTACCTACTAATTGATCGCTATTTATAATCTTTTTTTTTCATATCCACCTACAACCTCCGAATGAGCTGAAAATGAAGTACCAAAGAAGACCTGTGATAATTAAAGTGAATTACTGTAACGCAGGAAGATAGATTAAACCAACTGAAGATTTTTATCTTTCATGTATGTGTAGAAATTTGAATATTGCTTCAGAAATGTATCAATTCAGTTGTTCATCAGATATAATTTTATAAAGTAGGTGTATAAATAGGTATTTTTTTCAGTCAGATAAAGGGTAAATCTCCCAATATAATGTATATTATGTATTGCTTTTTATAAATAATTACTATTTCAAGCAAATATGTAAATTGACTTTGATAAATAAAACTTTTGAATGATATTTTTTGTTTTAATTCGAAATTATAGCAGCATAACCTAAAATAAATTCAAAAAATATTCCAACAATTTCAATGAATTGCCATGCCTTTATATTCAAATTTTCCCGCCATGTAAAACACTCAGTGATGGCGGACAAAATATCGGCCATATTGTTGCCTTGATTTAGCACGGCGTAAGCACTTCTTATATATTTAGTGATCTGTGCGAAACACCAAAACGATTATACCACGTCGTCAAGTAGTATATTCACTTATCAGTATGCCGTAACTATGGGAAATTTGCGGATTCTATTGGTTCATCAGAACATGAGTTGTATCACTACATCTTTTTTGCATTCCATTCAAAATTTCGTTGGAAAATGTTATTCCCCATTGTCATATTCAAATTCTCACTTGACAATTCCGCAATCTTCACTCAACCAGGTCTCACCCCTAATTATCGGGTCCTCTTCGACCCTTTCGAAGCCCTTCTTTGCTCTATTCATATGCATACGGATGCTGGCTATATCCCTGGAAGAAAGAACAGCATGGGGGTTGGTGGGTCGAATATACAGGATCTCGATGCCATCGGCGTAGTAATTCGATAGACTCGGGAGTTGGGGAAATTCGTGGCTAAACGTCGAGTGCGCCCTTGGAGACGAACGCTGCGTCAAGTCCTAATCAAGCAGATGGGGGAGAGTTCGTGAGTGCGGGGTGTGAAGGAGATCCATCAACCTCCGTTGGACGATCAACGTCGGAGGTGATCTCGGATATGACGGCGTAGCATATGGGACTTAATTAGTGGAAAATTTGCGAAAGGAAATAGCTTATTCGACGAGGGCGTGAAAATTTCCATAAACGCACGGAACATCTGAGAATAGGCTCAAAAACACTGCAAATTTTATACTTGGATGAATGCGGGATAGTAGGTTGGTTTTATTTCTTGAGAAGAATGAAGATTATGCTGTTGAAAATTTATACAGTATCTACGATGTGAAATTTTTTTCATACTCATATCATATAACGGGTGTTTTTTTTTCGATGTACATAACTTTAAGTTGGCATTACTGTTCAAGATGGCGACCGATTTAACATGTGTCAAGTGATTTATTCTCAGTTTGGTTTGGCAATTCATCATGACTAGACTCAAGCCTGAACAACGCTTGCAAATAGTGCAATTTTATTTCGAAAATAATGGTTCTGTGCGGAATACGTATCGCGCACTACGTCCATTTTATTTTGTTTAGAGATGAAGCCCACTTCTGGTTGAATTGCTACGTCAACAAACAAAACAGCCGCATTTGGAGTGAAGCTAATCCTCAAGTGTATGTCGAAACACCGTTACATCCAGAAAAACTGACTGTTTAGTGCGCTTTATGGGCTGGTGGAATCATTGGTCCGTACTTCTTCAAAAACGATGATGGCCAGAACGTTACAGTCAATGGTGATCGGTATAGAGCCATGATTACTAACTTTTTCATTCCTGAATTGAACAACCATGATGTCCAGGAGCTGTGGTTCCAACAAGACGGCTCAACATGTCACACAGCTCGTGCCACAATCGATTTATTGAAAGACACGTTTGGTGACCGCCTAATTTCACGTTTTGAACCTGTGAATTGGCCTCCAAGAGCTTGTGATTTAACACCGCTATACTACTTTCTGTGGGGCTACGTAAAGTCATTGGTCTATGCGGATAAGCCACAAACCCTTGACCATTTGGAAGACAACATTCGCCGTGTTATTGCCGATATACGGCCACAAATGTTGGAAAAAGTCATCGAAAATTGGAACGTCCAGATAGGACTACATCCGAACCAGCCGTGGCGGTCATATGCCAGAAATCATATTCAAAAGGTAATGCCACAAGATTATCTTGCGGATAAATAAAACTCCTGTCAATCGAATTATCCATCGTTGTTTTATTGCAATTTAAAGTTCTATAGCTCTAAAAAAACACCCTTTACAAGATTGACATATAACCTACCCGTTCCAAACAGCTGATTAATAATTTATTGTTGAAAATTGTCTGAAAAATCATACAATAAATTTTTGCGCGGTATGAAATCACTAAGTTTTGTCAATTTTCAGTTATAATATCACAAGAGCATAGGCCGAGACATAGACAATATTCGATTATTCACAGATTCACGAGAGCGCAGCTCGAGTGGTGTTTCGCGAACTACGTCGAGTGAAGAGGTTCGTATAATCGAAATAGGTATATTGTCTATGCTCGAGTGGTATTCGTTATGATTATTTAACGAACAATTTCAATAACTATAACCAAAGCACTACATTTTGATAATTTAATGATATTTCACTGAGCTTGACTTCTAATTTTTGGGGCGAACGTCCAAGGTGTTACTATGGAAATGATCCCAACATGACAGGAGGCGAAACACCAAAACGATTGTACCGCGTCGTCAAGATCTATATCCACTTATCAATAAGACATAACTATTGGAAATTTACGGATTCTATTGATTCATCAGAACATGAATGATATAATCAGTTATAATATCACAAGAGTATAGACAATATTCTATTATACATCGAAAAGGTTCGTATAATCGAGATATATTGTCTCTGCTCGAGTTGGTATTCGTTACGATTATATAACGAATAATTTCAATAACTAAAACCACAGCACTGCAATTCAGTAATTCAATGACATTTCACTGAGCTTGATTTTTAATATTTTGGCGAACGTCCAAGAATGTTACTATGGAAATGATCCCAATAAGGCAGGAGGCAAAACGCCAAAACGAATATACCAGGTCGTCAAGGTGTATATCCACTTATCAATAAGACGTAACTATAAGAAATTTACGGATTCTATTGACCTTTTGGTATAATGTTGTCGAGCAGTTTCTAAAATCAGGCTTCAAAATGTAAGTCATCTAATACCGTCTAATAACTATTTATTAACAGGCCTATTCTAAGCCTGTAAGTCGACACATCAAACAGTAGCTCATAGAAGTTAACCCATTATGTACCTACATAATATGTAGTTGCGAGCGTAGTTGTTAAATTTTATATTGTAAATGGAATTTCGTATGTCGAAGCGCTGAAAATGATACATAATCGGTAGACAAAGAAGAAATTATATTCGTTGGCATGAACGGAAGGTTCCTTATTGGAAGGTTGGAGACAATACAAATCCTGAAATTTTTTTGACCAAATATTCATTATCAGATTTGAAAAAAATAAAATAATAATAAACTTTATTTTCACTATACAGCTAAAGTCATCATTACAAAAATTGAAATTGCAACCCAATTCCTCAATCAATTAATTGCAGATATTCATAAATGTTAATGATGAAGTGAAAAGCAATTCTGTGGAAATTTTCTACGTTTAAATCTCTCCAGTTGAAATCAACGAAATGGAACACGAGATATAGATTTTCAAAGAATAATTTCACAGTTGCGAAGTAATTTCTCTTTTAAAATGTTAAAAGTTTGCTTATATTATAACTTGATGTGCATCGTAATAATGTCAATTCGCGGTAAAGGTAAATAAACTTTTTCCTTTACGATTTATTTTTAGATACCCGTATAGACGATTCTTTATCTTGTATTATTATTTCAGAGATAAAATTCCAAGGCTTCGATAATTTATATCGCAAGATGCTTAGCCTTTCAAATCAGGAAAAATCGACATTGACGAACATGGTCGTTGAATGGGTCGACATTTTTCTATCGCTATGCGGTGTTGGCTGCCAAATGGTATATACAAAGGGTAGAAAAAATATGGAATTGGCTCAATGAAGGCTTTCCTGGAAGAAAAATGTTCGGAAGCATTTCATTGAAACTTACAGTTTTGTTGGAATGCGATGACTACTCGGTGACTACTGAATAAACCTACACACTGCTAAAGTCTCACTAGGACTAACTTTCGAAAAAATTATTGAAAATTGTAATAATGGGACTCGGAAGCATTGTCCAGATTACATTTGAGGCCAAGAAAAAAATCTATATACTTCGCAAGGAGTTAAGAGTCTCCCATCAAAGTTAGTTAACAGTGGTCAGAATGTACCAAAATGTACAATCTTTTTTTTAATGAGATGAACATTTTCAAAGACAGAAATGTGATAGAATGAATGAATCCCTATGACAAGGAAGGACAATATCATAGCCAAAGAAAGGGAACTTCCTCTTTCTAGAAATAAACCTGATGCACCATCATGGGCGCCCGCAGAAATTTTTCTCAGGGGGGGCAAAATGAAAATTATTGAAAAACGATAAGGCGTCCATGATTTTCATTGAAAACCGGAAAATTGTTTTGAATCCATTACTTTCCTTTTTTCCTTGCCCCTTGGATTGAGAAAAATATATTGAGGGTGTTGTGCTGAAAAATGAGATAATCAAAATCTCAGGGGGGGCCATGGCCCCCCCCTGCCCCCCCCCCCCCCTGCGGGCGCCCATGTGCACCATATAACGAACCATCTCTATAACACAAACTCATTTCTGGCCAAAGACTTATAAATTCATATGCTGCTATGTGGCCGACCGATTAGTTCTCTTTTCAAAACTCAAATTACCAATTTGGGGCACCTGTTTTCAGGTTGGTCACAAAACTTTCAAAATGGTCATTTTCACGTTGAAATCAGTCTCCTCAACCATTTAAAATTGTGTCTGATGGATTGCTGATGGCCCTTTTCTACAGTGCGATTCGAGGTGCCATTTTTTTATGGTCGCTATCAAGGTCAAGTTCAAAAATTTAAATTGTATGGTGGTCAGAAGAAGACTATAATCTGCTAAGATGTCAGAAACTGCATTAATTTAGAGTTCAAAAAAGGTTTTTTTACTGTTTGAATTTCCGAACATGTAAGTAATTAAATTTTGAGTTAGGTTTTCAAAAGCGAGTAGGCAATAACTATCGGTCTGATAAAAAAACCTGGCATTTAAGGAAATGTTAGTTATGAAATTATGATAATAGTAAAGTATCTATATGTGATCTAGAAATGATCAAACATGTGCAGCGTTCCATTGTAAATTTTTTCCATAATGAAATACGGTTCTTTATGTGCTTGAAGTTAGCGATCAAATAAGCCGTACTACGACAGAAATCTTATAATCTGATTCTTTCGGTGTCACAAAACTCACAAGTCGACTATTCAGCCGGAAATAGAAAGTCACCTAGACATCCTGACTTTTAACATTGGCAGTGTTTCAAACATTCATTAATTATACCAATTTACTAATTTAAGTAGTGAAACTTCTTCCGCCGGCATTTTTAAATTTGAACAATATTTAATAAAGAATATTTTTTATTCAATCAGAAAACACCATGTATGTTCAGGTAGGTTTTTTACCCTATAAATTTCCTGAAATAATTCATTGAAATTTTGGATAATTTTGTGAATTTAACAGGACTGATTAATTCCCAAGAAACCGCTATAAGTACAGGGTGTTCTAATTTCTAACCCCAAGAACAAATTCAACATGGAAAAATTTCAAAAATAGGTGTTAGGAGCAGCACAAAATTATGAAAATGCCGTATGGTGTGTAGAGGTGTCACTTAAGCTTTTTATAGTAAATTCAATGAAAAACCATAATTTTATGCTGAGCGAAAATAAAAACTGAAATGCATAATTTAAATGAAAATCTAAATACAGTAATAGTGTAAGGAGAAATCTTTCTGGCAGTTTTTCTCTTCAATTACTATGGTTTGAATATTTCTCATCAAACATTGAAAAAAAAAACATAAACAGGGTGGAATTTCTACGAAAAACAAAAACCACCAAAATTTTTAGAGCCGGATCTGGATTTTTAGAATAGGTACTGAATATATTGGTTCCTAACGGTTCTTGAAGACGATATGCACTGAAAACTTCAATTGGGTAGGAATATTTACAGTTCCTCATGACTCACCCTGTACTTGCATTGGAAATTTTGCTACTATTCCACCAATCATTTCAGTATCTAGATATTTAACGACAGGGTGGATGACATGATAGTCCCAAAATGTTGTAGTTCTGCCTTCAAGACGTTGAATAAACCAATATGACACAAAAAATCAGGTCAATGTTGTTTAACGAAGAGGGATCCCTAACGGCAGCTGTAGAAATACAATCACCCCTCTTTTGGAGCTGAATACTGCGAAATAGTGGACGAAACTGGTATAGGATACAAACTCGGATACAAGAATGGAGGGATACATAAAAATAATTTAATGAGTCCATAAGAATTTTCATCCATTCATTTTCATCATTGCCAATTTTACATATATGAGAAATAAGGCATTCATTGAAAATTGAATACATCAGCAGTTACATTAAACTCAGTATTAAATGGAACACCTTGTATATAACTGATATTTCACTTATAAATAAGTCCATATGTGTTTTAAATTTTATCTTCATAAGACAACATTATGTTACCTAAAATATACACTGTGTCCGTGAAGTATGGAACAAATTCATTTTTAGCTAAACAGACCATTTTAAGAAATAATCCTGAAAACGTCGATTTTTGATTTTAATTTACCGTATTTTAAAATAATAATCTAATATACAGGGTGAATTACTTTCGAGTAATGACGTCACCGTCATTTTTTTTAAATGCAACACCCCCATTTTGTCTCAATTTTCCGATCATTCTAGCTGAGCTGATTCCAAAAATGTATCACATGTTGATTCCAATTGGTACCGGGTGGACAAAAATACAATAGTTTTGTGTGTGCTCATAAGGTAACGCGTAACATTCTTTATTAGTTAAATTAACAATATTATCAAAAATACTTATTGTCTAGCGGCAATAATCAAATAAAGACATTTCACAAAAAATTAGACGACTATGTTTTTTTTTTTTAGTCGATGAGTAATAATTTCTTTATTCTGTCTGCTAGACCACAAACAAGTTTGGAAACAGCTCATTATTTTTAATCTGAAAATATAACAAACTACAGAGTCTTACATTCAAACCAATTGCCGCTAGACAATAAGTATTTTTGATAATATTGTTAATTTAACTAATACGGAATGTTACGGGTTACTTTATGAGCACACACCAAACTATTGTATTTTTGTCCACCCTGTACCAATTGGAATCAACATGTGATACATTTTTGGAATCAGCTCAGGTAATCGGAAAATTGAGACGAAATGGGGGTGTTCCATTTAAAAAAATGACGGTGACGTCATTACTCGAAAGTAATTCACCCTGTTGGCCTGTTTATTAGATTATTATTTTAAAATACGGTAAATTAAAATAAAAAATCGACGTGTTTCAGGATCATTTCTTAAAATGGTCTGTTTAGCTAAAAATGAATTTGTTCCATACTTTACGGACATAGTGTATATAAATGTTGGTATCTGAAATCGGTCCAGAGACCTTAGAAATTGGAATGTAACATTTCAACAAGTAGTAACCGTCGACCGACAAAATTATTAATCCTAGTAACCTAATAATGAAATTGACTTAGCGGTACTCACAAAAAAGTTTTAATTTTGTTTATTCATGTGTGCCGGTTAATTAACAAGAAAATAGCATCTGTTTAATTTACTGCAAAACGGTAATATCCCATGGATGATTACCAACCAAGTACGAAATTTAAATTTTTCTAATATCATAATGAAGTTATAAAATAGGTGCTTAAGGTTTTATAGCTTGATTTTTATATTTATAGGATATAAAATTAATATATGTAATCCACTCTATTTCATTCTCGATTTCATTCAATGCTTTATCGACCATTAATCCTTAAAACTAAGTAATATGGAGAAATAATATCTGAATATATTAATCACAGAACTTTGTTAGTGTAGTAGTTTTTATTATACGTAAATCACATTCATTATCATATACATCCTGGATAATTCGTCATAGAATTCAAGTTGAATCAGGTTTTGATTGAACCAAACTTTTCTCAACAATGGTGATTCGACTCGAAAACTGTTCGTCTGTTCTTTAAAATTTGTACGTTTCTTCCAATCCGAGTTACAATCTTCGAACTACTCCAGACGTCTGTCATAAACCATGGGCGCACGCTTTTTGAACCCTAGGGTTGAAAATAATATTTACGCGATTGTATTGAACTCCAATGTCGATTCTATTAGATAAATAACGACATGACTAGCTTTTGTTGTCGCATCATTAATGCTATTATGTTATTCTACTGTATTATAATTTTATTATTCTATTCTCGACATGTAATACACTAGCAAGGAACATCATCAACTATGATGACATGATCGTTGCATTAAATTATAAATGCAGGAAAGTGTTTGAGATGAACTTGAAAATGTCTTGTCTGAAGAGTAGTAATGACATTGTTAAAATTGATCACAGAATGTAGAGGAAATTAAATTGGTTAATCTTACCTAGTACATTTCTTATTCTTATTTTGTATTCAGTTGTGTGACGGTCTTTTGGGTACGAAATTATAATCTTCGGTACTCGACGTATCATTACCGACTGTAAAAGTAACATGCCAATTGAAAAACCTCCGATCTACCATAGTAAAACACACTTTTTTTTTGGCAAAATTCGATTTTATTATTCAACATAGTTGCCTTCGAGGCGATATAGCGATTGATGCGATTATAGCAATCTTACAACTTTTCGATACCATTTTTTTTAGTATGATTTGTCTTTCGCTTCAAGATAGACCTTTGTTTCGGCGATTACTTCTTCATTGGCGCTAAATTTCTTTCCAGCAAGGAGGTCTTAGCACAGGAAAAAGTTGCTGGGGGCCAGATCTGGCGAATGAGGTGGATGCAGAAGCAATTCGAAGACAAATTCATGCAATTTTGCCATTGTTTTCATTAATTTGCGACACGGCGCATTGTCTTCATGAACAGCTCCTTTTTTTCTTCAAATGGGGCCGTTTTTTAACGCTTTGATCCTTTAAACGATCCAATAACGCTATATAATAATCGCTGTTGATGGTCCGGCTCTTTTGGAGGTAATCAATGAATATTATACCTTGCGCATCCCAGAATACTGATGCCAAAACCTTGCCAGCTGACTGTTGTGTTTTCCTATCTTTGGATTCGGTTCATCGTGGGCAGTCTACTCAGCTGACTTTAGATTGGACTCCGGAGTGAATTGATCGAGCCATGTTTCATCCATTGACACATATCGACGAAAAAATTCAGGTTTATTGCACTTAAACAGCTTCAAACACTGCTAAGAATTTTTAACAGGTTATTGTCTGCAATCTCGATCAACCTCACTTTACGGTCATTCGAAATTATTTTGTGAACTTTTTTGATTTTTTCGTCGGTGGTAGCCTCTTTTGGGCGTCCACTGCGTTCGCCGTCTTCAGTGCTCATTTCACCACGGTTAAACTTAGCATAACAATCAATGATGGTTGATTTTCCTGGTGCAGACCCCGGAAACTCGTAATCAAGCCAAGATTTTGCTTCAACTGTATGTTTTCCCTTCAAGAAGAAACATTTTATCAGCACACGAAATTTTTTTTTCATCTTTTTTCAAATAACAAAAGTAGCTACACTCACAACGCAATATCTCACAAACTAATGGTAGGACTGCTGTCAAATTTTCACAAGTATCGTTTGGAGGTTGGTACTAATTAATAATCATATGGATTTAATACTAGCACCGCTATCTGTGCATCAGACCGGTGACTTTTCAATTGGAAAATGAGTGGAGGAATAGTATATTTGATCGCAAAATCTTCAGTTTTTTCAACAAGTGCCACTAGGGATTCACGGCTTGGCTTGATATTCAAGCTTCTCGGCTCAAGCTCAAGCCAAACGACCAAATTGCCACGCGGTAGAACGTTTACTATTGTGACTCGTATTTAGAGCAATTAAAGTGACCAAATCGACACATATTATACTATTTCGATAGACGATCAACTAACATACTGGGAGTTATTCAAAAGTACTGGTAAGACAATAAATTCCCTACTCTATAATAAATTTCTGGGAACTTTAAAAACCCTTCAATATTAAAAATATTCTGGCCTACTTTAAGTGACTTTGAATATACATTATCCGAATAAAGAAATCAGTCACACAATGACCTAAAACCGAATAAAAATATTCATTTCAAGAATAACTGTGCGTAGCTGCAGCCAATGAAAGTAATTAAAGCGACACCCGGCGGAACGGGAACTATTTTAGCCAATAGAAACAACCAAATCGACACATTCTAGCTCCAGAGACTACCCGCTACTAAATATCGGGGTTTTTGTAAGTATTGTCAGGCAATACAGTCCCTGGTCCCAAATGAATTGCTGGAAACTTGGACAACCCTCGTATAATCGAAATATTCTAGTTTCCTCCGAGTGACTTTGGATATACTATACTGAAATCGATTGATAACTGTTGAACCAAGATTAAACGAATGAGTAGGCAAACAATGAAGTTCGCTTATGTATAATCTGACGAAACCTGTAATTTGCATGCAAGTTCCAAAAATTGTAAGGCGAATGAATGAGTATTTTAAATACAAATCGATAGAGGAACAAGCCACCATACGTCTTCTATTGTTTCACGTTTCAGTCGACAAGAATGCGTGGTTACTAGATATTCAATTAATAGAATACTGTTCTTTTCGCTGAGGCGAAGTAGACTATATTATTATTCAAATCATGGAACTCGTCAGTTGTTGAAGTTGTTGAACAATTAATGCATTATGAATTCAAGGAATCAAGTTTGGAATGACATATTTGGTTCTCCTCTACTCGCATAGTTCTGTCTCACAAGGAGGCTGTAAGAAAAACAACGGTAGATAATAGTTATTTATGTACTACGGGTATCAAGTAGATGTTATGTCTCAAGGAAGGCGACTTGCAAACCCGAGGGCTTCTGGTCAGAATAATTCTCTGAGTGATTGTACATCGCTCGAGGGGTTGATTACTGCATCCACAAATTTAAAAATTCAATTCAATTCACCATAGTTCATATATTTATTTTCTATGAAAGAAAAACTTCTAATGCAAACATGGGGGAAATGGAAGAAAATTGTAAATTTCAAGTAAGTTTTGCAAAAAAGCCAAAAAGGCAGTAGAAATATTATTGCCAAAAAGATCGCGAAAATGACAAAGAGTACCAAAATTTGAGAAGTGGGTGGCATAAAATGTTGATTACCATAAGTTGGCCGAATACTTGAAGCAAGGATGGAAAGGATAATAACCAAAAAAGTCCAACGATCTAGTTATAGAGAGATGTTCTGAAATTTATTTATGAGGCACCGAATGACGTTTTCAATGTATAAATGCTAGTAACTTACGTCGAAGTTAAAAAGTTAGTTCTTTTGGAAAATGTATCAGCGACAAAAATCGATAAGCGAAAATCGAAATATCTGGCTTTATGGCTTATGCGATCATGAAAGATATTAAAGTCACAGTCTTCGTCGAACATCAGCACCTCTTCTAGTGAAAGCTTGAGCCAGTAAGACTTCAATGAAATGTCATGGTGGTTGGAAAACTGCTGTTGCTGAAGGATATATTCGAGGATATATTATAGAAGACACTCGAGAAGACAGTATACCGAGCAGTATATCTTCAATAAATGTGGTCTCAAGAATGCTTGCAGCGAGGCTTGCAGGCATACCCTCATCGTCTGGTTTTTTCTGAAGGTTTTTATTCACACAAAGTTGGTAACCAAACAATGAAACAATAATTCGTGTTCGCGGGATCCTTCAGAAGTGCCAATTTCATATGAATTCCAATACAAAATGATGATAGTCATCATAATTTGTTATAATTTACTCAATAAAACTTATTAAATAGATATAAAAATTATTTCTCTCTTTATATTAAGCTCGATATTAAGTATGCCCAAGGACCATGAAGTATTTAGATAGAGATTAAGATCATGTCCAAGGGCAAAATAACCAACGGGTCATGGTTGAAGAAATGCCAAAGATATAAGAAGGCAGGGATATTTGTGCGGAATATGGCAAGATGACGCAGAATTCCTTTTTTTCAATTTACAATCAAAAGAAATAGACAAATTTTGAATGCAAAATGTTCTTCCACAATTTGATGACGATATAAATAAGTATAACGGCATATAATAATACATACTTATATTACGAAAATGAAAAGATCGAATAATGCATTCATTATTTTTAAATCTCGTTTTGTTTTCCCAAGAAAATGTATCCAGAACGTGTTAAAAAAACATTGCAATAGAAGAATCAGGTAATTTTCTATTTTATGGTTTTCTATAGATCAGGAAGTTTTGACTTCAGTTTGTGTTGAGAAAACTATATTATACATCGAAGCAAAATCTACATGCGATATTCAGTGAATAAATTACATGAGTGCGAATTTGAACAAGGGCACAACCGAGGGCAGAACTCCTGACTCAGGTTTCAGGTACCAAATTTCATTATTATTATTATTATATGAATCCAATCGATATCACGATTGAGAGTCCTGGATTATCAGAACCTCAAGATGAAAGGATCGATACCGAATAAGAGCCGACTCGAAATTCAAGAAAAGCCTCGAGAAAAGCTCTTCTTCAGATTTCAATTAGGTAGCTTCTTTCAGTTTTTATTGAAATCACAGTCATATTGTACCTAGGTACATAATTGCCGACGAGCGATTATAAATCCAAGGATGACGATTTGTTCTTGGTATTTATGTGAGAAGGTTCCGATAGTTTTTGACATTTTTGTAATCATTCCACCGGTCAGCTCTTTGATGACACTCTATACCCATTATCTTCACAATTTTTTATTGATCTTCTTAATTTAATTTGTAATGCTGTAACGACCTAAAACTGCGCTTTCGAAGATACCTAATTGGAGTTATATTCATCTTTATATAGTAATTTTCCCTGATAAAGGCATTATATAATATATTATGCAGCTAGCATATATTCATCCTGGTGTGAAAGGTCATGAATTATTTAAAAAAATTGGCGCCAGGGATATAAAGATACGATATTGTAACGATTTTCGATCTCTTATTCTTGGTATAGATATTCATATCGTCAATTAATTTTAAAGTTTGGAGTTTTATGAAGTTTCATACCTAGTTATCATTATCAAGCTCACTAATAAATTGCATGACATCTGTTGATGTTGGTCTATACTTACATTGCCAAAATATTCATTTCATCAAATTCAGTTCTAATCTAACCATAGTAGAAAATTTTTTCCTCTAATTTCCTTATTTTTTCTGGTGAAGATTTTCATTTTCTCTCAGATTTGCCTCCAGTTTGAGTTGTATAAATTTATCTTTTTAAAGGATATCCATTGGAGGACTACTTTCAATCGAATTTTAATTTTACTAAGCTACTATATAACAAGAATTTTTTTTCAATTTTCAAACTGTATGTTGAAAATTCACCTCGATAATTTATTATCGGAGCGGCTACAGAACGTCTATACGGATCCACACATGAAAATTAGTGAACGATTTAATTATTGGATCATTACTTACATAGTGTGAGTGATCCCTCGAATATTATTTATCTATTATTTACAAAATGAGATAATGACTATCATACCTTCATATCCTGTATAATTTGGTGAAAAAGGCCACCAAGGGCTCCATTCTCCCTTTCTATATGAGACTCCATAGCTAAGTATTTCCTCAACCACTGCACAAAACACGTTATGTCTTTAATTGTAACATTGGCCTTTCAAGACAAAATACATCACATATAAACACTCACTTAAAATCTCATATGAAATGATGTCCTTTTAAAAGGGGGTTACAACGGGAAATATAACTCAAACCTAATGTCAGTGAGAGAAAACCGAGACGTATGTTGATTCTTCCTAAAACTCAACTAGCATTATTCATAAGTTCAACGATTTCTCAATCAAACAATCACTTTTTAGTCAGAAGAAAATAAAGATGAACCGAAGTAAACAAACATCCACCATTACAACAGCCGTCAGTGTGTTTTCTATTATTACAAAACCTCTAATCCCCCCTCTCCGCGAATAGACTCGGGCACCGAAAATTCAATCTTCTCGGCAGTATTTCTTTCATGGCGACATCTAGGTTTGATATATGAAACTATAAGTTGGAAGTTGGGTCTACTGGAGATTTGCTCTACAATCTACATGCTTATCACTTAGGGTGCCTACTCTTGATTTAATAAGAACGCATCGCATGCACACAAAAACGACTGAAAATCGTGAAGGTAGAAGAAGCAACCCTAACAACGAAGTCCTTATTAGGAATTTTAAATATCAATGACCTGAAATTTCACATTTATTCCGCAGACATTGTATAACAGAAATTATATTCTCAGTGGACATTGATTTAAATTATGAAGTTTTATCAATCAGATAGAATGGGGAAATTTAAATTTATGAAATGTGGTCTTAGATTTAGCAGGTATTCCAAAAAAAATTAAACGCTCACATTTTATTGTCTCAAACGCTAGGTTTTTGAATGTGCAGACTTCAAATATTGAAATTCAATAAAAACGGTTGCTATACCATAAATATGCGAGTACCTCTTCATTCAAGAGTTTGAAGAATGAAATTTAAAAAAATTAAGATTGATGAAATTGGCTATTCATTATAAATTTTCAAAGCGATAGAGCAAAATTGTGGCGGTCGTTCCACGAACATCTCAGAGAAAACACATTTGTAATGAAGCAAACATTTGAAGTAAAAAGTACTTTGATTAATATGGCGATCTATAGTGGTGAAGCATCTACTTGAATAGTATATTCTTTTTAGCGTATTTCATACCTACCAGGTCCAACTTAGAATTTTTGGTAAATTTTGTCCACTATACTTACATCAGAAAAATGTTATTTTTGATTACTTCCAAGAACCAATAATGGGCAATTTTTGAACAGAAAGCAAAAAAAAATTCATCACACGATACAAAAAATAAGAATTTTTACATAAAATTAATACAGAATAATCAATCTCATTTAAATTGTACCCATCCTTGGTACAGGAAGACTCTCGTCGCTCCAAATGATCTTGTTAAAAAATTCTGGATCTGCATGATGTTTTCCAAAATTTGCCGGCAAAATTGAATTTCGTTGAGGTGAATAATTATGCGAGTAATATTTTCGCACGTAAACAATTGCCATTGTTCACTAAGTAATGCAACATCGAAGATTTCTTAACAGAATTGACAAACTTGATTTTGTCAGAAAGGTACCCATTTGGAATTTGGATAAAAACAGCCATATCTTTTTTCTTTGAATAACAAATGACTTGTGTGATACCTCTTTGAAATCACTATAAAATAGACAATTTATTGGTGTAATGTGCAGCAGTAGCTTGGTACATTTTTTTTCCACTACGATGGGCTCAACTTCATAAACAAAATAATCCACTACCAAAATTTCCAATAAAAATATTTCTCATAGCCCCCCTTTAAAATTTTTGGAGGATGTTTTCAATGTAACTGTAAAATCATTCTTCAGCAATATTTTACTGAAAAAATTAACCAGAAAGATGTAAAATTGTACCAACCGTAAGGGCAAAACTATTAAAAGGGGCAAAAATTCATTATTTTCAAAAAAAAAAAATATCTCGAAAACGGTAAGACTTATAATGGGAATTTTGTCATAGCAGGTGGGTTATCCTTTGATCTACATTCTCCCTCGGTTTGACGTGGTCTTTACGGGACATCCTGTATATGTCGCCGAGCTATGGAAGGAAAAATAGTGAGTGAACATCGAAGTATCTGATCCAGCAACCCTCCGCATCATGAAAATAGAAGTGAATAGCTTTCTGCCCAAGCCAGATATGTGGTTTTTCCAGATCAAATTGAACTGAAATTTGAGAGATGCTCCTTCACTAGTCTTGGTAAAAATCATACCCGCTTTTGTTTCATTCTCATAAGTAATCTGATTAGCCGAGAACCAATTTTGTGCACTCCTCATACATTTTTCGTTTTTTTAAGTAAATGTTTTCTGGAGGCTACTCTGTTCATAAATGAGGAGTCACCTGCATAGCTGCACACTACATCCGCTGGTGTATGTTTTCGAATACGTAAAATGAAAAAGATCGGTCCAAGAATAGATCCCTGAGGAATATCCAACATCAACTTTTCACATATCCGAAATGTACTCATTCATTTTCACGGCTTGGTATCTACCATATAGTTATGAGCGAAATAAGTGCTTTACCTCTTCATCCGAAGTGTTTGAGCTTTTCCAAAAGTACCTATATCATGGACCATCCATAAACACGGGTACGGTCGATCAGAAAAACGTATGCAGCTTTGTGAATGCGGAGGGTGGAACATCCGTTACTGTGAGTATGCTAACAAGAGACAAAGATTTGCAGAAAAAGGGGAAAGTCTCCTTTTCCATCGAATTGAATTTTCACCGTTCTTACAGATTGATATTACATCCAATGATACCGACTTGCCAGTACTGTTTAGCATAAGGATTTGTCCTAATGGTTCGCGTTGATAAAGTCTCCAGAATATGCCTATGAACGGTTCTATAGTTTCAAGTCGCATCAATGAACGAGAGCTCAAAAGCTTCACGTCATTGCTTTTTGCTAATTTTTTACATAGTAGGTACGTGTTCCGATTTATTGAAATGATTTTGCTTGATGTCATTGTGATCTTCAAAACAATAAAGATTAGATGTTCGTTTCAAAAAATTTATGATAATAGTTATTCATGTGACAAGAATATAAGATATTGTATTGCACGCGCGATATCTTTTGAATTAACATACAGAATATCAGTTACTTTACTATAGACAAGAAGGTTGTAAAGATTTAGTATGAATGGACAAGGAGTGTAATATGTTCTATAAATAATGATTGAAATGAGATTAATCGGTATTGTGTATTAGCCTGTAAGTACTTTTTTGCACGCCGATCAACAAAAATTGTTCATGAATTTTTTCAAAAAAAGCTTCCATCTGATAGTTGTAGGTACTGATCAAAAATGACACATTTTTACCCTCACGCTAATGACAATCATTTCATTTGAGAAAACAATTTTATTTAATATAAATAAGAAACCATTGAAAAAATCATTATAAGTTATATTTGTAATATTTTGCTATTTCAGTTGATAAAAAATTTACAAATTTAAAATTGAAGTTAGACAAAAACAATACATTCAATTAAAATGTCATCCATTATAAGGATTTATATACTGTTTGATGAATGTTTTAGCAGAGTCTAGGTGTCCTGAAACAAAGTTATTATCATGTTAAGAAAGAAATTTATTTTATAAGACAACCTACCTAATTTTAGTTGGATGTATATTATCAACATTATCATATGAATTGGGTATTTGCCTTCAGGAAGTGCTCTTTGATTACCACATATTTGCTGCAGAAGTGAATGCGCTTGATCAAATTGTCCTCTTATAGCTTTTGCAACAGCTAAATTATACATCATGATGATATGGACTGTTTCGATATCCCTAGGAAACCAATCTGGAAAGAAAAGGGTAGAAATGGGTTAACATTCTTAGCTTGTAACTCAGAGTTTCAATTTCATTGGATATTAAGTTTTTCTTTTCCTTTTCAAAACTTAAAATCCGTCTGACCCGCACAGATTTCAGTTATATTAGCTGAAAATAAATTGTTATATTAAAGTGGTTCAATTGTGTCCAAATTTGGATGAACCTTTACTTCAAGCAGATCTCTATTGTTGAAAACAAGTAAATAAATGTATTTGTGCAAAACTAACTTCTTTTAGTCAGTTCAGCGTTCAGCAAAAAGATCGGTAGCATAAGTAGCTCCGCTGCAGATAGGTATCAGTTTGCTAACGTTAGAATTCTCTGCTGGACGGGTTGCTCCTTTTCTTGACAGCAATAGGTTCTGTGGGTCTCCTACTATTTTCTTCTTCAATATATGGGATATTTATTCAGAGTAATATTTCAGAATGTTAATAAACGTATATGTTTTAGTTTCCATTATTGCTTCATTTGAAATTTAAATTTCGTCCAAAATCACCGTCTCTAATGTCAGTTACTCAACATGTTACCAAACAGAAGTATAAAAACTTCGCTTCCAAAAATGGCGACCGCTCCGTAGAGGAAACTGTTAGAATGCGTTCAGCCAAGGGCGGTCCTAAACTTAAATTTGGGGGGGGGGGTCGCCATTATGGGCTTCTAGTTTTTTGATGAGACCATTTCGTACATTGTCTGCTTGAAACGCATAATAAGTGTTAGGTGGTTCCATTTGGGGGGGAGGGGTGCATGACCCCCTTGACCCCCCCCTGGGACCGCGGTTTCCATCAGCAGAAAATTCATAGAATATTGACAACTGTTCCTCAGCTGTTGAGTCTGCTGAACGCGCCCATTAATGACATAAATAATAAATTTATTTCCAATGGATAAATCTGAATCAAAAAAGAATTTTTCAATAAAATTTCGGATCCAAAACCGTGATAAAATTATATTATGATTACTGTTCTTAAAAAACTGCTTCAATCATAGGGTTGAATACATATTGAACATAGAATACGTGATAAACAATCATCAATTTCGTATATTTTAGAGACAGGTTATCTGATAAAGCTGTCACAAAAAAATGCATAATATTTGATGGTCAACAAAAATTTACAAATATTACTTGAGTTAAATGAAGAACTTACTGATAGGAGGATTCGTTCGTACTTCATCCTTTTCTTCTGCCTCACTGTCCACATCTTTTTTTTCTGGAGGCAGTTCAAAACTGAAATCTTTAACATTGTTAGGATTCAGATGGTCAATAGCCTCTGTCATTTTATTCAATAATACCAAACATTCTGCGGCATAAAGATGACCCAATAACCTAAGATAGAACATTAGGATTAAACATCTTTTATGCGATTTCCAAGCTCCTCTTACTTGTGGATGGAGGACAATCTTGGTTGCGCAAGCAAATTCTCAGCATGTTCTAAGGCAACAATGTAGTCTCCCAAACACAAAGACACAAATGTACTTGCTACCAAAATGGCGTTTTTCAACTCTGCATTTCCGTCCGAGTCTAGAGGAGAGGAAGGAGCTGGCCCGAAAGTTGGAGTGGGGGCAGGGTGTCTTACACCAGGCTTTACATAGACCGGCTGAGGTGTGGTATCAGATTCTGATGGAATTAAGATTAAGGAATTCCTGAGACAGATTGATGCGAATTCTAATGTTGGAATGGGTACTGCATACGATTGACCTTCCGTGCTGAAAATATAATATTCGCATATCACCAACTACACCTTTTCCAATTGTAATTCAGAAAGCGTAAAAATTTAATTCAGAAAAGCAATTTGAATTCCGGAATATGGAAATTGTAATTCAGAATATGAAGTTATTATTCAGTAAAGGTAATTTGTATTTCAGAATATCAATATGTAATTCAGAAACTGTAATTTGTATTTCAGAATAGCAGTATGTAATTCAGAAAAGGAAAAATTGTTTGCAGAAAATATAAACTGAAATTTAGATGTGATAATTTGAAATTCAGAAATAGGAAATTGAAATTGAGAATTGGTTACATGTATTTCAGAATTAATAAAATTATTAATGAATAAGGGTCGTCGCGGCTCAGTTAGCCTTTCCTGAACTACGTCCAAATTGATCTTTTGTTCTTAAACCAAGCTAATCATACCCATGGAGACTGTAGATACTGGTAACGAAGCCGACGACATCCTTAGGAGCCTTCATGTGTATCCAGGACTGACTTTTCCATATGAAAGGTTTTTAGGTCAACCCCGGACATTTGCACACTATGTGTTCGACTGTTTCTACCTCATTTCCACACTTCCACACTTACCCAAGCGTTACAAAAGGCATATGCACAGACAATGTCTTATTGTCTTGTCAGCAGACGAGCAGACGCCTCATTACCCGAAGCTCAGCTTATGGAAGCTTCAAGAGCTTCCTGGTGTTGAGCTTTTGGTATAGGTCCGTGAAAGGAGTGTTCGTCCAAAGAGTAATTCTATTGTTCAACTCCCATTGTTAAACCGTTGCCTCATATTGGTCTTTTCCAAATACCCAGAAAGGCTTAAGACCAACAGGTCTTAACCTTGATGCTTTTTTCGCAAGTTCATCGGTATTTTCGTTTCCTCCAATACCACAATACCCCGGTAGCCATATCTATTAAATACCTGTGTTGCATATTGTACTAGTACCTTATATTCGGTACTGTCCTGAATTACATATCACATCATCTGAAATTGAATCGATAACTTCTGAAATACAATTTTCCTTTTCTGAAATTGAATTCACTATTCTGAATTACAACTTTGATTTTCGGAATTCCAACTTCCTACTCTGAATTTCAATTGTGTTTTTCTGAAATCCGATTTCTCTTTTCTCAGTTATCCTATTCTGAAATACATGTTTCCTCATCTCAAATTAAACTTTAATTTTCAGAATTACAATTGGAAAAGGTGTAAAATACTTCCCAATAACACTACAGTTTCACATTATGGTTTTTCTTTTACTGTGTCATAATTATGAATATCATCAATTCTTTGATGGCTGGTATTATTTCATTTGCTACCTATATTAAATTATCAAAAATATGTAACTCCAAAATTATTGGGACTGAACTATTGCGATAATTCAAAAATGAACATTCAGTATCATCATAGCAATATGTTTTGAGTTATAAATAATCTATATAAAAAGTATTCTAAAAAATGACACTGTCAATTAATCAATAACATCATTGTGATTAATAAGATTTTTATTAAATAAAATTGAGAAATAGGTTATGGGTTACTTAGCTTCATGAGCGGATGTTATGCTTTCGCGCCAGATTTAAATTGAATAGAAAAAGGGGTATAATTTGTCTCAAAACTTTCCGAACCTACCCTGAAAATTTCGAGTCTATGTCTTTCCTTTTTAGTTATCATTTTCAGGACCGGACGAACATAATCGAATTTGAGAACGGTTTCATCAGCGAGATCACAAAATCAAAGAATTACAAACATTGTGACAAAAATATATACATCTGTTAGTTGAACGAGCTTTCAAAATTCAATAACAAAAAAATAATAGTTGAAAGCCCTCTAATATAATTGGTTTCATCAAAGAGTGATTAATTATTGTCTCTGAAATGAAACTACTTATTTCTACTCAAAATAGAAATCTGATATTTAGTTCTGTGAAGAATGGTTCACACCCTTTGAAATCATGATCAGCCTCTGTATGTCAATGAATTATAATACCTATATTATTAAATAAAAAATATCCTACCTATATTTTTGATCATTCGATACACGTGTCGGTAAAACGTATTTCATATTGTCCATGGTTTGGCCGATTCTGGATATACACATTTTCTTTTGAAATTGTGTAGAATCAAAGTCTACCCTATTATTCTGAAAATGAAATGTTCGTTTAGAAAATCAAGATCTAGACATGTTCGTTTAGAAAATCAAGATCTAGACATCTTCGCACGTCAAATACAACAAAAATAGCCATCCTTACTGGTTTATGTAATTTTATGCAGCATTCAGCTATCCTCAACCACAACCTAGAGTTTCGATGGTACCTCCTGACAGCTATTATCAAAGCGTCAAAAGCTTCCGAATATCTTCCAGCATGTAGGAGAGCTATGCCTAAGTTGTAAGTGAGCTCATGAAATTTAGAACCACCAAGAGTATGTAAAGGTTTATCTGAAAAACAAACGAAAAAATATTATATTTGGAAATGATTCATCATAACTAATACATTCATGAATTGAATAATATGTTGATGGGGTGTGTAAATTATTTCCTAAAGCCCATTTTATACTGTTGCAGCCTAGAAACTGATGCTTGACGTGCCTTGATCAGTGTGTACTATAGCTTGGTTTATTCTCATCTATCGTACAACATTTTTATGGTAATTGTTCTCACTAGGATAGAGTATTTGTAGCTCAAAAAAGAATAATTTATTTGCTTTTTAACTTTATATTATTGGTTTCTTGTAGAACAATAGCCAAATCATTATTGATGATTCCTTCGTTTTATATTTTTATATGGCGATGTATGACAGGGTTAGCTTGCATAAGTTTGACAGGTTGGGGGACACTCAGTATAAAACAAGAAACTTTCACACGTTGCTTGTTCTAATACACCGTACTTCTTCAATCATAAAATCACTTCAATATGCGACTGTAGTCGTCTTAAATAAGCTTCCTTCCAGTTTGAAAACTTTGCCAATAAAAAAAATTAAATAAGCCTTAGGAAATAACTCTTTGATATTTTTTTTAGTTCCTTTTTGTTTTTTTTTCTAGTTAATGTTTTGTATTGTCGTCAATTATCAATTGTTATTGCGCGTATTTCATTATTGTCATATACGTATATTTAAGTATTCTACATTTGGTTTTATGTAGAATAATATACAGGGTGGCCATTTGATTACGAAACAGACGAGATTACAGACGAAATAAAGTTTTTCGATAGAAATGCTCGGACAGGTCGATTTCTGTTTCGAGGGGGACAACTTAAGATGTAGGTTACGGACGCATAGCGCTTCAACCCTTGCTACTACAACCATCACCCCCAAATTTTGAATAGGGAAGATGGGGTGAGTGATACCTCATTTGAAAGGTATTTTTATACTGATTTCAGCACAGTAATTGTTTTTTCATTTTATGCATTAGTTCTTGAAATATTCTTAACTAAGTATTTGAAAATGAAGTGGTGTTTTCATGGCACTTGTAGTAATCGACATTTTGAGCTTCAAAACAACCATGACTGTGGCTTCCTTCCTAACTAACTAACGCATGAATATTTCGAGAACTAATGCATAAAATGAAAAAACAATTACTGTGCTGAAATCAATATAATAATACCTTTAAATTGAGGTATCACTCACCCCATCTTCCCTATTCAAAAATTGGGGGTGGGGGTTGTAGCAGCAAGGGTTGAAGCGATATGCGTCCGTAACCTACATCTTAAGTTGTCCCCCTCGAAACAGAAATCGACTTGTCCGAGCATTTCTATCGAAAAACTTTATTTCGTCTGTAATCTCGTCTGTTTCGTTTTCAAATGGCCACCCTGTATAACAGACTGGAGACTATATGCATAAGTTTTATATGCCTTACAAAAAATAAAGATTATTATTTTTATTATGAATTAACATTCAGTCACAATATCTGTACGATAAGGTTCCACTCGCTGATGACGAATTCATCCTGAAATTTGATTATGCCCGTCTGTTCGGCCTTTTGGTCGTTTGAACTATTGAAAGGAAGGAACTAGAAACTTTACGTGTAGGTTTGAATCTTGAATGCCGCGGTTGAGTTCGTTAACAGGTGTATAAAACACAGATGTAGTATGAATACGCTTACCACTCCGAGATATTCAAGTTTTCGTAAACGTAAAGGCCGAATTCGAAGATAGGTTATATTTTTATCTAGAAAATAGTGGACAATTTCTCATTATTCCTGTTTTATTGCAACTCTTGCTATCAAATAACTATTCTACTCTTCTTTATTTTTCGAAAGTTCTACTAACAAAAAAGGGTTAAGTGTATGACATCCAGGGCCCCCGCAAGGGACATCAACGCCCGCGTGCGGAACATATTTTGGCGCCCCTTAAAGGGGGGAGGTGGAGAAAAGTACTACTGTATAATCGGAATTTTTTTTTTGAAGTTTTGTTGAGAATTTAGTGTAGAATGGTTGAAAATCTATCAGCAACCTTCATTGCCTTAAGAACTTTATGGTGTTATTTGTAACATAATACATTTCAAATGTGTTTCAAAACTTGAGCTGTATTCTTCTATAAATTATTCATAAAGGCATAAACATTTAATTAGGATCAATCCAGAAATTGAATGGATGTTTTTCTAGATTTGGCTGCTGAATATTCTTTTATATTATCAATCAATCAATTTTATCGAGTATCTCTTGCTCTATATCTAAGATTGCCAATCCAGAAAATCTTTCTTAAGACATGGTAAACTTCAAATAGTTTTTAAAAATTTTCAATTTAGTGAATGATCTCTCACCAGAAGCAACAGACACAGGACACAGGTAAAGTGAGAAGGATTCTTGAGGCAATACTAAGATTCGGTAGAGAAAAAGTTAGATTATTTTCAAAAATATATATTAGAATTTCAAGAGAATTTTCGCTTCAGATAATGAAAACAATCTTAGGGCTTTTATCTCGTTGAATAAATCATTTTCTTTCAAGTCAGTCTCTTTTTTTCCTGTCATCAGTTAGCTTTTGTTGAAGAGCATGACAGCATTTCAATAGATATTTGTTATTTAATTTAAGAATATCACAAATAAAACAAAAAACGTTAACGTTATCTACTATTAAAGGAACTTAGTGTTTGATCAATTATTTTCTAGAAGAAATTTATTTTAAAAGCGATTTTTGGATCTTCCGTCTGTTCATAATCGAACAATTTTGGTTTATACTTTCGTCTTACAGTATATAATGGAGAAAAACCTTGATCTATCTCAAGAACAGCCGCTAGTTTTCCAGCTCCCGCAAGTTTTTCCTCGAGAACATTATCATCCCTAATTTTTGAAATGATCAACTAAATTCTTCAAATGGTTTTGGCACACTTTAATGTCAATCGCTACACTTTGCATCATGTTGCTTACAATATTAATCTGGAATGAAACATCATAAGAAATTATGACACTTCAAATAAATTTAAAAGAATGAATATTTAATAAAAGAGAACTTGCTTTATGTCTAGTTTTTATGTTAATAGTATCATTTTCTGCTATTTCTAAAAGGCTATCACATATTTGAATAAAATGAAACTTTAGCATCAATTCTACTTGACCATCTAGTAGGGGTTTTAGACGTAACTGAGGATCATGCTTTTTTATAACATTCCAATCTTTTTGTGGATGAAGACAAATATATATAAAGTTCTTTTACAATATCAAAAGAGTCCACTGTTTTAATTGAAACCTTAGCAGCATCATTTTCAGTTGAATTTAAGCTGTGTGCAGCACATAGCGCAAAAAATGCCCTAGGATTAGCATCGAGTATGCGTTTTTGTAAACCAATATCTGGCTATTTCATGCCGATTGAGACGTTCGGAAACTTGTATAAATTGCAAGAAAGAAGTTTGGAAAAAAAAATTGTTGAAAAATTTGAAAAATTTTGAAAATTTTCGAAAACCTTTGGTCCATCGGTTCTTCATGCGCTCTATAAGAGGGTCATCACAGGGTTGAAGCAAATTGATTGGAACCAACCATATAAAATATCCTCATCGAAACAAAGTTTATCTCTTTTCGCATTTTTCTGATTCTGCCCTCATGCAGAATGGAGAATTAAGGGTGGTCACTTTTCAAATTGACACACTGCATATTGTTATTTGATAATAGCATAAATATTACGGAAGTTTTGTGAACATTATTACATATTACCTTGTTCGTTTTTGATTGATTCCTGGATTTTCATATCTTCCTTCAAAGCTGTTTGGTAGTAAATACAAGCTAGGTGATGTTTTCCTTGAGCGTGGTGTATCACACCCATATTATTGTTGAACAGAACAATTGAAGATTCTCCTTGTTTACTGTGAAATAAGAAATGATTTGTTTTATCGGTTTACGGACTGACTTATCAAGACATTTATTAACAAATTTTATACACATTTTTTTGGAAAGAAAATTCTTTTCTAAATGCCAAAAACTGATCTATGAAAACACGTATCTGTCAGTGCCTCAGAGTAATAAACTATTGGCAGTGCGATTACTATGATATATTTTGGAAGAATAAAAAAAAAATTATACCGTAAAGGCTTTGTCAAACAGAAAGACCGACACGGACTATGGTGGTCAAATAGGACGAGAAACTATCGTCAAATCAATGTGAATTTTTCCTTCTACAACTTATCATATTCAGCAGCTCGTCTGACGAAAAAGAATTGCCTGTTTTGCTATCTATCTACATATCTACAACTCAAGAAAAATTAACCGGTGACAATTTGTTCATTAGGCTACCGCCTAGTCCTTTCAGTCGGCACTGTAAAGGCTGTTAAAAAAGTACTGAAGCTAGACTTATTAGAGTTTGGAAGTTGAATGTCATCAGTTTGAAAATTTTTGGATTTTCGAAAAGAAAAATAATATTTATTAAGAAGCGCATAATGGAAACACCCTTTAACTGAAACTGATGCCATTTTATCAATAAAACTCTGAAATTCATCATCATCAGCTTAAAATTGTTGTTCCAAATACACACTCAAATTCTCGAATCAAATTTCTTTTCATATATCCTTCTCCCATCATTCACATTTCTCATGATATGATCAGCTGGAAATTTTGCACGAAGCTCAAAATTGTTATTTCATATCAACACCCAGAAATTTTAATGACGGCATTAAATTAATTAACGTTCCTGCGACTGGAAGTTAATCTCCTATGATGTTGATATCTATATCTGACATATTTTTAGTTCTGAAGAAATCCAGTAAATAAGAGGGTTTGAAATGTTTCTTACCTATAATTCAAAATTTGTGGTGGTATCAACGAGAGAGTTTTGAGTGCTTTCTGAAATTGCCCAGATAGATATTGCTGATTAGCGTTGAGGAATAGAGCATCCACTTTCTGGAAAGAGAAATGAATCTAAAATGAAGACAGTGCAATTTCAAGATGAAAGCTCAATTAAACACGAATTAGTCCATTCATTTAATTTCAGACATGACCTCAATCAAATTGTCCGCATATTTTCGGAATCACATTCAGGCTTCTGACGATAAAAAGTCTGGTTATTTCAACACAATTTTTTTTGAATGATCCAATCCAATTTGGAACACTAGTCAAGATCGGATTATCGATAACTCAAACTTGACTCTCTGATTGGCCTGTCAAGTTGTCAAGTTCAGTATTTTCAGATTTGTGTATGTGACGGTTCAACTTCATATACAAGGTGATCCAGATTTTAGTTAAATGACTTTGGCATCGGATAGAACAACTATTTTCATGAAAAAAGCTTCGATTTCGAGATACAGGGTGTTTCAGTTTGAAACAAAAATCAGTTTTTTACTTATAACTCTAGTATTACAGTAATATATGGATAATCCGAATCCCCGTAATCCGAAGTAACCTATAATCCGAATGGCCCAATTGTTAATATGTTAGATGTATAATCCGAACCACCTCAACTCTGCAACCCGAACGTAAGAATGGAATCCAGCAGATTTGATTAGGAGGACTAGATCAAGTAAAGGGTGTTTTTTTTAGAGCTATAGAACTTTAAATTGCAATAAAACAACGATGGATTATTCGATTGACAGGAATTTTATTTATCCGCAAGATAATCTTGTGGCATTACATTTTAAATATGATTTCTGGCATATGACCGCCACGGCTGGCTCGAATGTAGTCCAATCTGGACGTCCAATTTTCGATGACTTTTTCCAGCATTTGTGGCCGTATATCGGCAATAACACGGCGAATGTTGTCTTCCAAATGTTCAAGGGTTTGTGGCTTATCCGCTTAGACCAATGACTTTACATAGCCCCACAGAAAGTAGTCTAGTCAAGATCTTGAAGGCCAATTAACAGGTCCAAAACGTAAAATTAGGCGGTCACCAAAAGTGTCTTTCAATAAATCGATTGTGGCACGAGCTGTGTGACATGTTGCGCCGTCTTGTTGGAACCACAGCTCCTGGACATCATGGTTGTTCAATTCAGGAATGAAAAAGTTAGTAATCATGGCTCTATACCGATCACCATTGACTGTAACGTTCTGGCCATAATCGTTTTTGAAGAATTACGGATCAATGATTCCACCAGCCAATAAAGCGCATTAAACAGTCAGTTTTTCTGGATGTACCGGTGTTTCGACATACACTTGAGGATTAGCTTCACCCCAAATGCGGCAGTTTTGTTTGTTGACGTAGCCAGACGTAGCCAACCAGAAGTGCGCTTCATTGCTAAGCAAAATAAAATGGACGTAGTGCGCGATACGTATTCCGCACAGAACCATTATTTTCGAAATCAAATTGCACTATTTGCAAGGGTTGTTCAGGCGTGAGTCTATTCATGATGAATTGCCAAACCAAACTGAGAATAAATCACTTGACAGCTGTTAAATCGGTCGCCATATTGAACAGTAATGCCAACTTAAAGTTATATACCTCGAAAAAAAACACCCGTTACTTGATTTAGTTAGATAATACAGAAAGTTCAGAGTGAAAAAAGATCAAAAATGGGTATGAGCTGATGAAGAAGAAAATTAGGACACAGAGTTTTGGAAGATGATGAGATAATTGCTGATGTCACTGAGGAAAATCAAAGCTCTGACGACGACGTCTGAACCTGTTCAGACAGTGTCTACGGAAGAGACAATCACATCATTCAATTCATGTCTTCAATGGGCAGAATAAAATAAAATGCCACTGCCTCAAGTGATTCTTCTTTTTTTTTTTTTTTTTTTTTTATACGCATCTCTCGGGAAAAGACTGAGCTTATAACGCCCTTTCAAGCGCCCCGAGATGAATTCGACAAAAGGCTGTCGATACGAGTATGATCATAAAAAACTTTTGCCCAGAATACCACCCCTAATTAAATCATTCGTTAGAAATGTTTTATCCTTCTTCATTTTTCATCAGCAAACTCCGCCTTCAACATCAGCTCAAGCTAGATTTTTTCTGCTGTGTGGGAACGACCAAAACGGTACTAGGTATTTATCGAACTCAGATAAGTGAAGATTTCCCCGTACTAGATTTTTTTCTTATCCCTGAAAAATATAACGATTTCACCAACGCAGTGAGACGATAACTAAGAAAAGCATCCTGCTTTTAAGATAAGATCGGATTACACAAGTCTCACCCGCTCGTCTGAATTCAACGTATTTTCATTCTGGATAGTAATTTTGACAATTTCCAAATTTCCGATTTATTACATCACTCCCTTATCCGAAAAAGTTGTGGCATCGGATGCCATAACTTTTCCCTTATTTTTATCCATATTAGTGAAGTGGTCCTTGCTCCTCAGTAATCATAACAACACTAACCTATTTCAATAATGATACTAGCTCAAACAAAATTAAAATTTTCCATTTTTAAATTAAATAGCTCATCATCAACTATCAATTATGAAACTACTCATTAACCAATACTACATGAAACTATAACCTACAGATCCGCCTCACGTTACAAATATCCAATCTGATTTCCAAATAAAACTATAAAATTCACTGTTTTTCTTAAGCCTAACATAACTAAAAAAATCTTCATTAAAAAAAAAATTAAGACATCCATATCCAAAAACGGGAACCCTATATCAAGTAATGGCTTCCTTGGAAGAAGGAGCCACTAGAATCACACGTTGCCCCGTGGAGAACTTCATAATTTCATCAAAACCATAGAAAATTCAAGAAGAATATTAAAAAATAAATACCTAATATTTCCACGATTACAGATCAGAATGATCAGATTGGGTAGACATTTTGAACGTATATGACAACAATTCCAAGCTTGATACAACATTTCGAGCGTCAGAACCATAGAAAATTTAAGCGGAATATAAAAATAATGAGGCAAGCAGTCGAGAGCTTTTGAGCCAATTGAAACTTGAAATTTGGAGGAGGAAGATAAGTATCTTTAATATCCCGGTTAACTTCCGCAACATCCGAAATGAGATTTCATAAATACTGACACCCGTTCACAATATTGTTTTGCTGTTTATTTTAAAACTGGGAATTAGATCGAGAACAAAATTTGCACTTGAATGTAAAGTGACAATTTCAGGCCTCGTTCAAAATTTCATGTTAATAGTTGAACCGAAACCATAGAAAATTTAAGAAGAATATCGAAAAAAGAGCATAGAAATTTTTATTTTCAATTATTGAGCTGTTCCAAATAAATGTTACTAATGAAATCTTCATTTTAAGTATATTCTTTGGTTTTAAAATACGCTGAAAAAGCACCTCTGAAAGTAAGATCCCTTAATTCTCTGAAACACATCATTATAATTGAATAATATTATGAAGGAAAAATGCGTACACAAATTCTAGATTACTCAAGAACATCGAAATATTATAGATCTGTTAGACAAAGTCCTATTTAATCTTCTGATGGATTATTAGGCAACCGATAAAATAGCTTCTGCATCAAGACAGTCATAAAATACTTTCTCTGATTAAAATATCGATTTGCTCTTCAAAACACTGTTATTAATAGAAAAACCATCATTTAGGAAACGAACAGCGTAATAAACACATATATTCAATCATGAAACCACGGAGGATAGACCGTAAAAGTAGAAATATCAGAATTACCAAGAACTTCTACAGATCTATCGCAATCCCGATCAGAATAAGTCAGATTTCAGGCTGTGGACCATTTCTTTTTTCTGTCAACGGCATAAGAAAATCCATATTATGTTACATCGTCTTCGTAGTACAACTATGCCTTTACATGAGTGTCTTGACGATTCTGCATTTCAATCCAGAGCCAATGCCAGAATTATCTCTAGGAACTCATACCAAGATCATCAATCAGATTTCCATTGTTTCAATATTGGCCGTATGGATAATAGGAGTGTTCAGAGTCGGAACATGGTCTAATTTTTTGAAAGATCTTGTTGCTATAGATCATGGTTTGGCTAATTTCGACATATCGGTGGACTATAGAAAATACGTCAGGAAAAACTATTGGATGTTGGCAGGTTCGTATACATTTCAAATATATTTCATAATAGAAAATTTTTAATTTGAATTTATTACACTATAAGCTGCATTTCCATAAGAACAACCTATAAAAACCTACTCATTTAATCTTCATAAGCACTGCTATCTAATACATGTGTGAAATATTTTGAGTATTCAGTAGAATTTGAATAGTTAAGATTGAAGTAACCACAATCTTGTTTGTACACATAGTTGCTTCCGATTCTTCTTGAGGCAGAGGAAAATTCTTTCAAACAAAAAATTCGTAGTTTTGATATAAGGTGTAGTAAAAAGAAATCCATCATTTTCGCATGAAAAACAAGGCCTTAATTACCATAGTTAGAATGATCCGATTTAGGTCAAATGTGCGCCGTTTTGTTCGATAAATTTTTGCCATTTTGAAATTAATATCATTATGCCTCTCTCATAGAAGCCCTCGTACCTATTGACAAAAAATTGAGACAGTCGCTTTTCACCTCTGTTGAAGCAAATTTTCATCCGGAAAATTGTTCGCCATGGAGAGGAACAGATGGTTATCACTTGGTGCCAGGTTCGGTCTATAAGGTGGATCCATAAGAAGGCCCCAAGTAAGCTCCCGGAGCTTCTGGCGAGTCACTATCGATGTGTGTGGCATAGCGTTGTCCTGATGGAACACAATTCTTCTCCTATTAGGCAAAACTGGCCGCTTCTGGCGATTGCGTCCTTTAGACAGTTCAATTGTTGACGGTACAGTTTCGAGTTAATAGTTGTGCCATAGGGGAGCAGTTCATAGTAGAAAATTCCATGCCAATCTCAGAAAACCTTCTTGGCCGACAATACTAGCTTGACTACCGTGTTTCGACCACGACCGTTTTCGCTTGACGTTGTCGTGAGTGATCTACTTTTCATCACTAGTCACCAACCGCTTCAAAAATGGCTCGATTGCGATTCAGTAAAGAGTCGCAGATGAAAATTCGGTCCATGAGGTTTTTTGCATTAATTCGTGAGGTACCCATACATCGAGCTTCTTCTTGAGATCAGCCAAATAGTTACAAACGGTCTTTTGTGCAATCGTTAGCTCTTGAGTAATCGAAACAGTGCTTTCATGACGGTCAGACTCGACAATGATTTTATCGAAAATTTCGATAATTGGCCTTCTTTGCATTTTTGTCATCGAAATTACCGGAACGAAATCGACGAAACCTAAATCGGGCATGATTGGATGTTACAGTATCAGGACCTTAAAAACTAATTACGTTTTCAGCCACCTGGCTTGCATTTTTGCCTTTATCGAAGAAAAACTGTAAAATATAGCGTTTTTCTCTTTGTTAGTGTTTTTCTTTGACGCGCGTTCAAACTAAACTGAGTCAACTAAGTTTTCAGAGAAGTTTTTGAAGTACGAAATCTCGTCTTTCTAACGCCATCTAATGGAAAATGATGGACTTATATGATGCGACATCTGTATGTATACATAGTAACATAATGTGTGGCCATAAGCACAAGTACTTTTTCTTTCTGCTTATTATTAGTCCCGATAAATTATGAATTCTCATTAAATTGATAACACTTTGTAATTCAATATGATTTTTCAGCTCTGGCAATTCAATGTTTACTATATTTCTATTATATGGTTTACCACCGACATCTTGTTTTATCTGTTATTGCTTATACATTTATTCCCAGTTGGATAATAATTACGTTATCCCACTGCGTCTCTGCGATGGCGTGTCTTGTATACGAAAGATTCCAGTTGCTCAATTGCCTTCTCCAGAAGTTGGTCGATCGAGATCTCCACGTCATCAGTTTGTTGGAGAGCGAAAAACAGAAAAACCCTTTAAAAATGTTATGCTACGTGTGCTCATGGCATCACAATATTATCAAAACCATGACACTGGCGAATGAAACTTTTGGGTTGAAGATGGTTGTAGTTTTCGGATATGCCTTCATGATTATAGTGATGCAAGTCTTTTCCATATGTCATCTTTTCAAGAAGGACATTCAATGGGATTATTTCATACAACATATATTTTCAGTAACTAGTTATTCGTTCACTGTATATAAAATTTGCAATATTTGTGAATATACAGTAAGAGAGGTGAGTACAAAAAAAAAAAATGAGAAACTGACAAGAAAGAAAACGTGCTTGTTCAAATTCAAGTTCAAGTGAATTTTTCTCGAAAATTTAGATTATAGGTTATTAGGTGTACCTACAGCTTTGCTTCCGACGTTTTGCGAAAGAGGTAAGTGGTAGTCGAAATAAATAGATCGTAGATTCCATACAATAAGCTTAGGGATTTGTAAATATAACACCATCGAAATATTAATCGATTTGTGTCTGCATCATGAAGTTATTCTCGATTAAACATGCTAGCTTGAGGGCTAAATTCTCGTCATTTGCGGGAAATTTTAATTTTCTGCTTTAATATAAAGAGATCTGCGGATGAGGCTCATCGAATGCTCTCAAATACATATGGTGAGACCGCTATTTATGAAAGAAGTGGTTTCATCGCTTCATGAACGGTGATTTTGACGTTGAAGACCAACATGGCAGTGGAAGAGAGAAGGTTTTCGAAGATAAAGAATTGAAGGCATTATTTGATCGAAACTCTTGTTGAACGCAACAAGAATGGCAGGATCATTGGGAGTGTCGCAACAAGCCATTTCAAAACGCCTGAAAGTCATGGGAATGATTCAGAAACAAAGAAATTGGGTGCCGTGCGAGTTGAAGCTGAGAGATGTTGAACGGGGTTTGATTGTTTGTTAACAGCTGCTTGCAAGGCAAAGACGACAGGGATTTCTGCATCGCATTGTGACTGGAGATGAAAAATGGGTTCATTACGAAAATCCCAAGCGCAGAAAATCATGGGGATATCCAGGCCATGCTTCCACGTCGAGGGCCAAACCGAATATTCACGGTTCCAAGGCCATGCTCCGTATTTGGTGGGACCAGCGTGGCGTAGTGTATTATGAATTGTTTAAACCGAATGAAACAATCACAGGCGATCGTTATCGAACACAATTAATACATTTGAGCCGAGCATTGAGAGACAAACGAAACGGCCGCAATACAACGAGAGACATGATAAAATCATTTTACAGCATGACAATGCTCGATCCCATCATGTTGCGAAAGTGGTCAAGGCATACTTGGAAACGTTGAAATGGGAAGTCCGACCCCAACCGCCGTATTCTCCAGACGTTCGCTCGAACTATCACTTGTTTCGATCAATGACACACTGACTGGCGGACCAGCCATTGTCTTATGAAGAAATAAAAAATTGAATCGATTCCTGGATCGCTTCAAAAGATGACCAGTTTTTTCAACGCGGGATTCGTACGCTGCCCGAAAGATGGGAGAGAGTAGTGGCCAGCGACGGTCAATACTTTGAATCATAAATGTATGAACAGTTTTTCAAAATAAAGCCTGGAATTTCTGGAAAAACGGTAGAAGCAAAGTTGTACGCCTATGTATAATATCTGAAATCAAAACTCCTGGATCTGTTGGAAGGTTTGATATAATACACTGATCAACAATTGCTAGGGATCACTTATGAACTTCTCTTCATTTTTATTTTTTTCAAGTTATCTCGTGAATATCTGTACATTATATGTTCTCTAAGGAAAAAGTAAGATGTTTTGAGTTGATTATATCAAAGTCTTCCTCACTTCATCGGCTCTTGTTCACAAAATCGATTATTATCTGTAGGCTGTTACAGGTGGAGTGAAAAGCAATGTGGTATTTGTTATTAAATCTGTTTTTTCTCTCGTTCGAACACATAAGGTGGCAATAATTGAAGAAATGAGAACAATATCAGCTTATCAGTCATGCCGAGAAGACGTTTGGCTCCTGTGCAACTGGACCAAATCATACGGTGGATACAGGAAAATTTGTCCCAGCGAGAAGTGTCCCGGCGGTTGAATGTTTCGCAAAGTGTCGTGAGTCGGGTTTGGAATAGGTTCATCCAAAACGAATCAGTAGCTTATGTTCATGGGGGAGGTCGGCAGCGCAGTACAACAGCTGCCCAAGATCGTCTTTTGATTCTCAATGCTAGGAGAAATCCTACTTACCCGGCGTCGCGGCTCAATAGATCACTGAGAGTTGCAACAGGAGTTCTAATTTCGAACCAGACTGTAAGACGACGACTACATGTTCGTGATTTGAGAGCACGTAGGAGGGCACAACATCCCCGTTTGAATAGGGAACACCGGGTTCATCGACGGCAATGGGCTGAGGAGCACCGCAATTGGACACTTGAAGATTGTAGCCGATGTTTATTTACGGATGAGTCTAGATTTCGTTTGGTCAACTCCGATGGACGTATTCTTGCTAGGAAGGAAAGAGGTCGAAGGTATGCAGAACAGTTTATGGTACCCACAACAGCTTTTGGCGGAGGTTCTATATGTGTATGGGGAGGCATTTGTTTGAACCAACGCACAGAGTTGGTTGTTCTGCAGAACACCACCATGACCAGCCAGAGATATCACGATATGATTATTGAACCCATAATTGTTCCGTTTGCGGCTGCCGTGGGCGAGAATTTCATTTTAATTGACGATAATGTCCGTCCACACCGTAGTCGTCTGGTTAATGAAGCGCTAGAAACTCATGCTATTGATAGGATGGACTGGCCAGCTCGCTCTCCAGACATGAATTGCATCGAACATGTCTGGTCTGAGATGTCTAGACAATTGTCAACCTTAGAACAACCGATCAATAACCTGGAGGACCTTTCTAACGCTTTACGGGATATTTGGACGAATTTGCCCCAAAATTTTATAAATCGTTTGATCGAAAGTATGCCTCGTAGGGTAGAATGCTTGAGACGAGCTCGTGGGGGACCAACTAGGTACTAGCTTAACCGAAACTTCAGCCTTCTTGTGGTTTCATCATAAAATTTTTATGTTATTCAAACACAGGATTTTGAGTGTTCCTAATAAAGTCTTTTTTTCTCTCCAACTTTCCATTTTTTCATTCTTTTCTCAAGTGAACCATATTATCAACTGAAAATACTCTGATATCTGACTAAATTTATAATCTTGGAGCGAATATTTCAGAAATAAATTTAGAACAAGTAAGTGATCCCTATCAATTGTTGAGCAGTGTATTTGCATAGCTGCGGCACACGGCAAAATTCCAATTCCAATCTTCGAATTTGTCCAACTCGCGTAAAAATGTTACCTCTCTTATTCATTTCCCATTTTTTTATTTCTCAAGAAGCCGATCTATCACTATTCAAAATATTTCAGGCAAAGAAATCTGGCTTACTTATTCACCAGATAGAATCCGACGACTTTGATATTCGAGATGAAATCGAAATGTTTTCCTTGCAAATTTCAAATGAAACCATCGAATTCACTGCTGCTGGTTTCTTTCCGATTGACTACAGTCTGCTATTTTCGGTGAGATCTTCAAGATTTCGTCGTATTCTTGAGTTGAAGTTTTTTTCTTTTTCAGATCATAGGAGGGGTCACTACATACATAATTATTCTTATACAACTAGATACTGATCAACAAGATTCCGGTGGGAATTCTACTGATTATTCATCGATTTCGAGCTTTTTGACAACTCCTTATAGTAAAACGATCTATTAAAAAAAATAAACACTTTCAAATGATATAAGATATATATATTTATAAAATTCAAGTTTAAGCACATCTATTATGAATGAGCATTTAGTGATATTTCAGAACTGAGCAATCTCTGAGGAACAGTTGTCAATATAGACTTTCAATTGCTTATGACAGTTATGTTTCAAGAAATTTAAATTATATTGAGAGAGATTTTTTTGAATTAATATTATAAATATCTAGAACGACCTCATAGTGATTGTCCTTACTAGTAGTTACTGTGATATAGTGATTGTCCTTACTAGTAGTTACTGTGATTACGTCTAAACAACAAAGAATCTGCAAATTAAATTTGAAGGTGTAGCACTGGTATTATTAGTTTCTGAGTTATAAGTTGGGTTATGAAATAAAGGTTGAATATTGAAAAATTGTATTGCAAAATGCAAAAATTTTAAAACGTACATCTGACAGTATATTAAGTTAGTTATTCAGTTTATTAACCGTTTACTCAATTTATACTGTTTTGGATAACATATTCTTTTTTATTTGATTCTAATATTTTGTCAATTTGAAATTATATTACTAGACAAAAAAGTATACAATATCAAAAATACTCACTTAACCTTTATAATTTAATTTAAAGTAATTATTTATCGATTAGAATCAACATCAACCAAAAGATAAAATTAAATTCTCTAAACTTGTTACTTCCTAGATGTTATCTTATATACCTATTTCACAAAAGAGTAAGAGAAAAGGTCTTTGACTACCTGTTGAAATTGTTTTCTGTAAATCCATACCAGATAAACAGTTGATTTCAGTTAAGGGGTTGTCCATTAATCACGTGATCTTTTTTTAGCATTTTTTAACCCCCCCTCCCCCATTGGTGATACGTAGTGAGGTTTAAGACCACCCCCCCTCCCCCTTCTCAACATCACGTGTATTTTTAGTACCTACAACGAATCTTAAAATTTTCTGAATATTATCTTAATTTAAATACAGGTATAAACTATAATAGTTTTTCTTCTGAAATTAAGGACCATTATAAAAATGTCTACACTAGGTTGCAAGTTTTTTTTGATTGCCATAACAATAATAATAAACGAAGAGTGTAATTATAGGAAAAACATGTATTGCACTAGTACATGAATATATTTAATGTAGTCAAGGTCACTACACGCCGCGCCGTGCCGCTTAATATTTGTTTAAAAATCGCGCGTTTGACGAAAAAATAAATACACGTGATATCTTACTACACCCCCCCTCCCCCTTGTGATATTTTCGTGATTTTTATCAAACCCCTCCCCCCCTTTCAAGCCTCACGTGATTAATGGACAACCCCTAACCTAAATAGAGAAATACCAAGTTGCTTTCATATTTCCGGTGAACTGCAGAATTCATATTGCATCAATAAATCTATTGTCATCATATTTACGTTGGTCTTGACGTCACAGAAATTATGTTATAAATACTTGTTAGTTTTAGAAATAAAGTGCATTAACACACGATCTGCCTTTTAGTCATAACCCTTGAGTCCTTAAAAATCCACTATCTTAAAACTCAAGGTAACGTTGTGACGCAACCCCAACAGGTACATTGATGTATCGATTAACATGAATATAGAGCTCTTCAATAAGCTATTTGGTTCATCAACCATCTGAAACTGTCCAGAATTGAACGAATATCTACCGATTTACCAGTGTCGCTGAAGAATATGTATGATGCACTAGTTATAATGATAAAGAGAATTGCAAAGATGATAGTTGTCAATCAACTAAGTAAAAACTAAGATATCTAAAACACTGATGTGTTCACTTACTCTTGAAAAACCTCAAGATTAAAGTGGCGACATTTGAAGGAACCAGCGCTCTTGGATTTGAATGGTATTGGTCCCTTTTCACTTTGTTTCCGTTTCATTTCTTATGGCGCTTGTGTCGTCTTTCTGTCAATGTCGTTTTGAGGTTAACTCAAGATGTCTAAAATTGGTATTTTCAATGATTAGATTTTGTTCAAGATAATTCTGACGACTCGTCCCGGCATTTTCTCTTTTCTTCCTTGAGAGGGCGCTATATAAATAATCACGGCATCATTTTAAAATTTTAATTTAGTTTATTCTCGATTTAACCTCAAAACGACATTGACAGAAATACGACGTGAGCGCCTCCACAAAACAATGCGGAAATCAAATGAAAAATACAAGAAGACAGATACCTTCAAAAAGTTCAAAAGTCGCCACTAAGATGTCTAAAATACTGGTGTGTTCACTGATTAGATTTTGTTTGAGATTATTCCGGCCACTCAGCTCAGCATGGGTCCTTTACCCTTCTTCCTTAAAGTGGCGCTATACAAAATCCTTTGAAAATTTCATTTGTTCTGTCAAAAGTTGTAGATTGTTAATTTAACCTCAAAACACGACATTGCCAGATAGTAGACTTGAGCGCTTTAAGAAACGATGCAGAAATCAAGTGAAAAGGGACCAATACCATTAAAATCCAAGAAGGCTAATCTTTTCAAAAGTCGCCACTCTAATCTTAAGGTTTTTCAAGAGTAAGTGAGCACACCACTGTTTTAGACATCTTAGTTTAAATCAAAAGTCCATCAACTTTTGTCAGAGCGAATGAAATCTCAAAATGAAGTCGTTGATTGGTAAATTCTTTGTATAGCGCCATGTTGAGGAAGAAAAGAGGAAAGGGGCCCATACCGAGCCGAGTCTCCAGAATTATCTTAAATAAAATTTAATCAGTGAACATAGCAGTATTTGTCAAAAATAGACGCGAACCCTTCAGGATTAGAAATAGAAATTGTGTAATGTAGGTCAAACAATCGACGATAACCTGTGAAAATTGCCAAAAATGTATAAAGTTTCAAGAAAAGAAGAACATTTTAGTCTAAAATATGGTTTGTCCGGAACGTGCATTTGTAAAGACTTAAATACAATTACATACACTTTTCCTCTACTTGTATCGACGGATTCCCTAGCATATGAGAAATTTCATAATTATATAATCGTATAAAGTGAAAGCAAATATTCTTGATTGATAGAAATGATGATAGATGGATTATGCCCCATTTAATTCAATATAAAATATTGTTTTTGTCGCAGTCTTGAACATTCAACAAAATGAAGACGACAAACTCCCACGATCGTAACGTGAACATTCCAAAGGAATTATATTCTTCCTTATTTTATCCTCTAAAAATATATCAATTATTTGGGTGTGCTCCATTCACTTTTTCTCATAATGGAATCGAAGAATCTGTAACGAAATTTTGGATCACGGTGGTTTTGAACATCACATATCTTTCTATTTACTGTCTAGCCGCTTTTAGAAGACGATTGCAAAGGGACGAAAGCGACCTTGAATTACATGCTTTCTTCAACTCGACAGTTACAATAATTGCTATATCAACTATTTGGATTGAAGCTTTTCTGACTCGGAAAAAATTTTCAATTTTAATAAACAGAATGGGAAAAATCGATTTGGAATTTATGAAATACAATATCCAGTTGAATTATCCGAAACGTATAAGACCATCCATGATGGTTTTTGCAGGTTTGTATATTAATTTTTATATGAAGGCCATGCTAATTTCAAAGTATAGTTTCACCATTTCCATGAATGCTGGAGTGCTAAGAAATATTATAAATGTCCTTTGAGACCTCTTGACATATCCACTATGTCGGACAATCCAGCATTCAATATTAACTTTCTATACACCATTGTGTGAAATTTGCAGTGTGTATCATTCGTTTTAGGTCAAATAGCACTTCCAATTCTTACATGGGTAGTATTGGAAGGACAAATGGACTACATTTTAGTATTTGTTATTTATTTTGCTCCACACTCGATACTCACTGTGAATGCATATATTTATTACGAAATGGTAAATTTGATCAGAGAAAGATTAAATGCACTCAACAATATACTACAGTCATTGAGCCAGTATGATCTTGATGAGATATCATTTATTACTACTGACAACAGAAAAAAGAGGTCTTTTGACCTCTTATGCCACATATGTAAATGGCATCACAGTTTAGTTAAATTAATAACACTTATGAATAAGACTTTTGGTTTCCGCATGGTTAGTTATTTCGGTTACTCCTTTCTTATATTGGCCATGCATTCTTTTCTCATTTGTCGATATGTTCAAATGGAAATTGATTTCATTCATCTCACAGAGTATATCATAATTTCTATCTGCTATGCTCCAACCGTTTACAGAATCTGCAAATTTTCCGAATGTTCCATCCAAGAGGTAAGAGTTTTCAAATTATGTTTAAAATGCAACTTGAAGCTAGGCGGGTCGGGACGGGGCGGAGAAATCCGCCTGCCTACATTTGTATGCAACAACGTCCACTACACGGTCAGCCTATAGTGGACGCAGTTGCATCCAAATGTAAGCAGGCGGTTTCTCCGCCCCGACCCGACCCGCCTAATGGACCCCTAGCTGTAGCTAGCAACTAGATTAATCAAATTTAAATTTACAATCCCTACTATCTTCAATATGAGACTTTTCTTTTCTTTTCATATAACATCAAAAGTATGTATTTTCTTGTCTAATTCTCATACTAAATGACATAATATCGCAAAGGAATAATTTCTTCAACTCGATTTTAATGTGATATGATATGATAGTACCACATCAGGAATATAAATATAATATGACAAAACGAGATTTGCTTCTGGGAACTTAATCCAAGCAACTTGGACTTGGATTAAAATTCCCGATGTTTAATGGATGATGCATAGTAAAGTCTCCTGCCCACCAAATCCATAACCCGTATGTCGAGGAGTATTATAAGGACGTATGTGATCCCGCTAAAAATAGAAATATGGACGTCACTCTAGATAAGTGATGTGTGGGACCATGATGGCCGTGATACCTCCTCAAATAGAGCCCCCAAAATTGACTCCAACGGCAAATACGATATCACATCACCCTTCTACTGTCATCGTTCATAGCATACCTGCCTAGAAAGAATCGCGATTTAATTCTGAATACGGTTTAATGTTATTCAAAAGAGAACTGATCGTGCACGATATGAAAAAATTGCAATACTTGAAAGTTTACTGTTTCTCCAAAACATTAGACCGCGATTTGACGTGAATTAGCAAAATAGTCACGTAAGGCTAGTTGTCTGCTGAACCACTGCATTAAAGACGCATTGAGTACCCCTAGTAGTAGTTAACTTGCAGAGTTAACATACAAAGTCAAAATATTACTGATGACGAAGATCGGATACCGAGATCAAGGGGGGAAAGACAGACACAAGATTGCAAGGCTTCCTAGGTCGTCATCCAGCGAAATCCTTCCAATAGAAACGAACAGAAATCAACGGTAAAGACAACAAAGAATAATTATAAGATTTCGACGTGGAATGTTACAAAATTATACGAGCCTGGAAAACTAAGAAACCTACTTTTATAAATGAAACGACTCGATATCTCAATCATGGGAGCAAGTGAAACCAGATGGCCAAATAGCGGAAACTACATATCCAACGGATATACTGTGTATCACTCTGGAAATCAAGATCCAATGCACCGAAATGGAGTTGCAGTAGTAATGAAGGAATCAATTAGTAAATACGTCACGGGGCTTGTGGTTTAAATAAATGCTAGTCCTGTAAATATTAATATCGTCCAGGCTTATTTTACCAAAAAGTTCATAACATTCTTAAAATAACAAAAAAACAGGAAATTGCACTCCTTATGGGGGGTTTCAACGCCAAGCTAGGGCAAATACAGACTCGTGGACATGGACTTGATGAGATGAAAGAAAGAGGAGATCATCTAGTTGAATTTTATCAGGAAATTAAGCTTGTCATTACAAATACCTTCTTTCAGCCGTCAAAATGACGGTTATAGACATGGAGATCGCCATAAGATGGGCAGCAAGACAGAATAGTGCGAAACCAGATAGATTTCATAATGATAAATAACCAGTTTCAAAACAATATAAAGGGCCTGAAAACATACCCTGGTCCTAACATCAACTCTAACCATAATATTTTATCGTCCACATTAGATGTTAAACTGAAAAGATTGTCTAGATCACAGAGACCAATAAGAAAACCGCTTGAACTTTGAAACATCCCGAGATACGTGAGAAGATATCAGGAAGAATCAACAGGGGTTTCAATTGGGAATGATAATATTGGTGAAACCTGACACGATATTCAAACATCAATATTGGACAGAGCAAATGGACTCTTGCAAGAACACAGAAAGGACTCCAAAAATGAGTGAATGAAATAGGACCTTCTGAATCTGGTCATCAGAAGGAGAAAATTTAAGAACAGAAACAGCCAGGAAGAAGGAAGATTTCAACAGAGTTATTCACCTGACATTTCGTCTACAACTTGCGGAAGACATGTTCAGAAGTTTATACATTGATGATTGTGAATTTTGAAGATGTTCTGCGTCCTTGTAGGCGAGAAGCCAGGGAACAAACGCGCAAAAAGCCTAGACTTCTGTTGGAAAATACGGTCGTGAATACCTTTAGCCTTACATTAAATTTTGTTACAAAACATCAACAACAAAAATGTTGACATAGTGAATTATTTTGTTGCCAAAAACGAAGTTGTAGAAATTATTCCTTTTGGAAGTACATATTCTAATATCACTGAATATAAAATATTAGGCCACAACAATAAACAGAAGCTGTTAAAAATTTTACCATTCATTGAATTGAAGCCAATAAACCTACTGACAAAAATATATTTTTATTTCATTAATGGAATGGAATTATTTGTTGCATGAAGGTAAAGAGAGCAGGTTCACTTATTTATGAAATCGAAACATTGGATGAAGATACTCTGGATGAAATAGCAATGTTTTCTCTTCAAATTATTAATGATGAAATAGAATTCAGTGCAGCAGGATTTTTCTCAATCAATCATGGTTTGCTCTTTTCAGTATGTATTTCAACTGAAATTTTTTTTTGTAATATTCTTCCAATCTACAAAGAAAACCTATAATTCATTTCTCATGCATTTTCATTGAAAACTAGTAACTGCGTTTAAAAAAGAAGAATATCAAAGCATACATGAGTAATGAATTTTATTGCCATCTACTCAATTCGAATTGATTTTAATACAATTCAATCCAGTTTTCATGAATAATCATTTTCAGATAATTGGTGGAGTAACAACTTACACAATAATTCTTATTCAGTTGCAAACTGAGAACCCTGATATGACATCTGGGATTTAGTACCTTTAAGTGGATGTGCACTGATGAAGCATAACACGGTATTTTGAACTTTGAAGGATTGTGAGAAATGTGAGAATACTTTTTATTTCAGAATATTAAGAATTAAAAAACCAACTGATAGGTGATTATGAGATAGAAATTCAGTGCAAAGATTAGGATTAGCTTGAAGCACAAAATATCTGAAAATTAACTGAAATGTTTACATTTTGCAAGAGAATGTAGTTGAGAATGGACTTACCCATTGATCTCCGTCAAAAAGTTGGATCTGGTTCTTCACTACAGTTAAGTTTCTCTTCATAAGATAGCAGCGAGCTTTGTATTTTGCAATTTTTATACCTAACTCTTCCATGTCAGAATCATTAGACTAAAAAATTAATGACGATTTCAAATAATTTTCATTAGTAAGATAATCTTTTAAGATAATTAATGAGGAATACAAATAATTTTCATGAGTCAGATAATTTAGAAGAGGACAATTAAACATTTTCATGCCTAAAAATCATTAATAAATTATTTTCAACTAGGAATGAGAATTGACAAAAAAATTTACTATTAAAATATTGCCACAACATGGACAGGCTTATAGCTCAGTGTGCATACCACTATGAATTCTTTTTATGTTTAATAATGTACTTGTATTTTAATACATAATATTCATTTTAGAGGTGTACTAATACATGGAATCTTTACATTTCTAATATTCATTTGATGATGGATATTGTCATCTCAAGAAATAAAGACAAGTTTCTCTAAATTTTGCTTTTTGAAGGTACATAGCATTGCCAAAATGACCTTAAATTTATGTCAAGATTTCATGGATTAGAGTGTAATTAGTTCAACTTTAGTGTCAGATATATTGTTTCTCAATATTCTTTTATTGATGGTAATGGTAAAATATAACATTCTTGCCATTACCTTACTAGAAGAATCTTCACTATCACCTTGCTTTGTTTTATTCATAAGTTGATCTTCCATATAGGCAAGGGTACTTAAAGCTTTATCTGGCATTTTAATGAGTAGTTGTAATTCTGCTGCTAAAAAGCAGACTTTCCTGGCTAACACATCATCTAGAACCATAAAACAATAATGCATTGAATAAATAAGCTACTACAAAAAATACCCATTGGTTCAATGAATTTGTATAATTTTTCTGTTATCCTAAGTGCCGCTGTATATTCTCTTTTGTGGAATAGTAAAACAACTTTATTATAATGTACTATGCATTGTGTAACATCCTCTGGTTTGTCCAACTGTATATTGAACTGGAAATAAATTTTAATTGAAATAATTTGAATACCATATTAATTGATTTGGTGAACATACTTGATCACAGAGTGCTGTCAATGCTTTTTCGAATTGTTCAGTCTTTTTAAACTCACTCTTATAATACTCTACTACCGCTTTATTGAGAAAGACTTTGAAGTCAAAGGAACGATATTCCAGTTTATGAATATGTTGTAGAGCTGTGTTGAAATTTTTCCTGTGAAAATATATCAAAATTAGGTGCTCATCCTGAAAAAGTGAAGAATGTATACTTCTTGAATTCGGCATAAGCACTCATTGCCAAACTTTTCTCTTGATCACTGGCATTTTTCATTGACTCATCATCTTCTTTTTCCGTCATTTTTATCGGTGATATTATACGAGCTTAAAGGAAGAAAAAAATTTGAGTTGTTTGAAGAATGTAGAATGTAGGTTATATACAAATCAGCTGATACACGAATTAAACAATTTCTTTTGACAGATATACCGTGATCATAGACCTATTATGCCGTCTTTACACTAGTGTACGAATCGCGCTACTATAACTTCACACAGTGATTTTCCATCATAACAGCACGAGAGAGAAATTCGCATACCATGTGCGAAATCCTTTGAAGCGATTTAAATTCAGATTTCTCTGACACAGCTAGCAGTTTTTCAAATCAATATCGTCCCGATAAAGTAAGGGAAGAAATTGAGAAGATTGATTGTACCCTCGAAAATTGTATCGAAGGATTAGAGAATATCAATTCTGACGACATTGGAACTTCCTAAATGATCTTTCTTGAGTCAACTATTTGAATTAGCAGTTTCGTCAAAGCCCATTCTTACGACAGATTTTTTTGTTTGGGCATCATCAATTCATTTTCAATTTCCAAGTTTCTACAATTTGAACAATTTATATTTTATTATGAACTTCAAAGTTTACACTTTCTGAGTATCTGTTTTTAGAATTCAATTTCAATTCAATATATATTCATTATCGAAGTTTCATATTTGTGATATAACATTATTAATAGAATCCTAAATAAATGCTGTATTGCTTTCCCCTTTTCATTATGACATTGACAAATATTGGGCCTAATCATCGGCACTCGGCAAAAAGGAAAACTGCGTGACCCTCCAATGTAACAACGGCAACGTCTAACCTTCCGACCCTTAGAACATAATATTCTATGTTCTGTTGTGTTGAACAACTTTGTGATCCAACATTCAACTGAATTTAGGTTAATCATATCATAATTATTGTTTATTATTCACCGAAGACCGAAGACTCCGAAGAGGTATTACCAGGCCTAACAGGGTTAAGTTACTCTTTGGTGTGTATGAATATACGCAATGGAATAAGAAAATGATACATAAATTCTTATAATTTACGTCTATATTGGATATCGAATGTAACAACTCGATTTAAGGAAAATTATGTGAAGACATTTTTTATTTAATTTTTAATAAAAGTTATTATTCCTTCAATAGAAAAAAATGGCTTTCATTTCTAAAACTGCACAAAAAATACGTAACAATTGGAAAAAATCCACTTTTGCAGCTTTAGTTTTAACCTATGGGTATAGTTGGACCAAAGATTATGTTCAGTAAGTAATTATAAGCAATGCTACATGCAATTCTAATAGAATCATTTATAGAACTCAGGAATTAATGAGAGTGTACTGTGAAAAAGCCTCTCATTTTGGTAGGCAAACAATTCCAGGCAATAGGACACCAAGAACTATTACTGTTATTCTCAATCCAAATGCTAATAAAAAAAATGCAGTTGATGAATTCGAAAAATATTGTGCACCAATTTTTCATTTGGCAGGTATCTTAGTAAATGTATTAAAAACAGATTCTGAGGGCCATGCAAGAAAGTTGGTCGAAGATTTAAACAACACAGATGCTATAATTGTAGCTGGTGGAGATGGTACTTTATGTGAAGTGGTGACAGGTCTCCTCAGAAGAACTGGAGAAAGTAACAATGGTCTTGTTCCTATAGGTACAAAGATTAATATTATACTTTAATTACAATAACTTCATTTTAATTGTAGCTATATTACCTCTCGGTAGAAATAATACTCTTGCAACAAGTTTATTTCCTGAACAAAATCATCTGAAAAAAGTGAAGTCTTTAGTAGATGCCTCCATGGCAGTTGTAGAAGAATCCACAAAATTGGTTGATGTAATGAAAGTAGAAATTAGTGGAAATGAAACTGAAGGAGATTCAAAACCAATTTATGCATTGAGTAATTTGAAATGGGGAGCATATAGAGATGCAGAAGTTTCTAAAGATAAATATTGGTATTACGGACCTCTTAGGCAATATGCAACATATATATTTAATGGGTAAGTTAGGTCAGTCATTAAGAGAATATCAATTTTTAATAAAATTTAGTTTGTAAGGCAACAAGTCATTGACTACAGAAGTCATGATTAACTGTAGGTATAATTGTATTTATCTCAAGTGTTATATCAATTAGTCCAATAACAGCAGGGTAGAAATATATACTAAAAATTTCATAGTTATGTGGTTCACCCACTCCACTTTAGAAAGGTTTAGTTTTATTGAGATTTATTACTGTAAACCTTATTTCTTACCACTCTCTTCCAGGTAATATAGTTTATGAGGTATGAATGTTTGTTTCATAAGGATATTTGAAAAATGAAATCCTGCTACTTTTTCATCAAAATTTTTTATATTAATATCTATTTGATGTTTTTTTCGATAATTGTTGAGATAATTTGTGTAGCAAGAGAAAACAATGAGTGTAAAATTTTGTATTTTATTTTAGACTACAATTTTGGTTTTGAATGTATTGTATGTATTTTACTGCCTGAATGCTTCAGTTGAAATTTTCGAATTCAATAAGTTGTATTACAAATATATTAGTTATGACTGACCAGAAGCTACCACTTCATGAATAGAACTTTCAATTTTACTTGATTAAAAACCCTTTTATCAATTTTTCAGATTGAAAGATAGTTTGACATGGAAGATCAATGCAGATTTAGTTTATTCCCCTCCCTGTGAAGGATGTATGAATTGCATGACAAAAAAGGAAAATCATTCTAATCAAAAATGGTTTCAAAGGTATGTTTGTAGTATTTTATTTGTTCCAAGATTACGTTAAGTTTTTTGTTAATTTATTTAAAATGTTAAATTTCAGATTTTCAGTGGAAAAAAATCAAAACAATAAATATGCAAGAATTGTGAACCCAGAATGTGGTACTCGTCATGAAAAAAATATAGAAACTTCTGATTTGGTTATTTCTACATGTAACATATCGGCTACTGATAATCATATTCCCAAATTGCATTTAAAAATCGGGCCTAAATCTTTGAACTATTTCGATTTTGTGAAACAAGGTTGGAATTCAGAAGAGGGTTATGAAAGAAAGTTTGAAGAAGATGTGAATGCCAGGGTACTGGAGATTAAACCTCATGAAACATGGAGTGACAAAAAGGGTTTGTGGTTTTCTATAGATAATGATGAGTTTGAAGTTAAGCCTATCAAGATAACTTTAGTACCTAGGTTCATTAAAATGTTTTGTAAAATAGAAAAACAATAAAATGATTTTTATGCACTTATTTATTATCTGTGGTTCATATACATAAATGAAATGAAAAATGAGAAAAACACTAACGTGAAGTTGGGAATTCGTATTCATACAACTTTTTACTAAATCTTGCATGAACCCTCAGACCCTTATTTTATGCTTGATTGTAACTCAAATTTGTACAAAGACATGCCATGAAAACGTTTCGTCAGATTGTCTGTCTGTCGAAATTCATAGCAGGAATGGTCGACAAACTTGTTGATATTATAAAGAAAGTATCTCAAGTCTCGATACATACATATTATACATTTCATTTTTTCCTGGGAAAGTTGATACAGTAAAATAAAAATCATTAATGATTTTACTGATCATGAGACACTGCAGGGGTGTTAGGGTGAGAAACTCAATATTTGTTTGAATGAACAAATTTTATCTTATCCAGATGCACTCATAATTTGGGCGTTTTAATGAATACAGGTCTACGTTTCAGTAGATGCATCTAATCTGCTTGTGGGAATCTGAAAAGATTATATCCGCATATACATCTATTATCAATTTTGCCAAAAGAATACTGACTGATACTCAAGTATTGTCATTTCAACTATGTGGACGATCTCTATGGACCCTGTCGTGATTCTATAAATAAGTGTAGGGTTCAACGTGTATATAGAAATCATTTTTGCCACTTTATTTATTCATGGAATAACTCGTTATTAGTCGCTGATAGTTATACATTGGCTGTATAACTTTCATATGAGTTCGGTACTGTGCGTCCCCCATTGAAAAAACCTGGAAGTATCCAGAAATACGTTGCGATAATATGGGACATTTTCCTGAATTGCACGAAGATCGTCAGATATGTAAATATCCTGGGTGCAGAGCAAAGTCACAATGTTTCCTGTGAAAAATACAATGTCACATTATGTCTGAACAAGGACTGAAATTGTTTTCGACGTTTCACTTGGAATGAAAATATGTAATGTCTTTTTGTATTACCTATTTCTAATGAATTGATTTGAATAAAAAAAAGTTTTAGTTCATTTTAATGCGAGTAGTGCCATATATGGCACGTGTCATAATATTCATTCTTCATCATGACGTCGAATAAGAAGGTTGTGCCGAGCGAATCGCTACAGATTATAATCCCTGAGTGCGGTTCATGCAAGCGAACAATAAGTAAAAATATTATAAAGTGCAATGTTTGTGAAAAAGTGTATCATCCCGGCTGTGCGAATAAAATCAAGAAATGCTGCGATGAAGATTTTGCGACTCCCAGTGGTATTAATGCTGGTGGTATATCACCGATGTCCGATTGTAGTAACAAAAATATTAGTAACGAGTCAACGCATCATGATCTCCTATTAAAAATCATTTTTGAATTGGAATCCAAAAACGCTTTACTATTGGAAAACAACAGCCTTTTGAAGTATAAAATTTCTTCTCTTGAACGTGATATCGTAAATGATAAGATTGTAATAGATAATCTAAATGAAAAACTTGCTAGAAATATAAATATACATAAGAAAGTAAGCATATCGTCCCCGGCTGTGCGCTCTCCGGCTAGGAACTACCCATCTACGACAGAAAATGTGGATGTGGGATCTGCAATTGATACTGTAACTGTTGATCCCTGTAGCGCCGATGCTTCACGTGCGTCATCGTCGAATGTTGCGGATGCTAAAATAAATACTCTTTCGCGAAATAACAAATTTAAACAGCGAAACCCAACAAATTCAGCAACAGAGGATACCCATTCAAGAAAACATGTCAGTATACCGAATAGCAACATTATTCGAGAACCTTCTAACACAAAAACCAGTGAAGATTGGAGTGTCGTCAGACATAGGAGGCCAGGCCAACGACGTCGTGCTTTAGTTCTTGGAAGCTGTTCTGAAAATACAACTGTTGAGGGAATAGAGAAGTTGAAAATATTTCATGTGTCTAATCTAAAACCCGAGACGACAGTTGAAAGTTTGAATGATTTTCTGAAGGTAAAATTCTCATCAGTGAGATGTGAAAAACTCACTTCCAAATACCCTGAGAATTATTCATCCTTTAAAGTATTTATATCGAGTTCTGAATATGATAAAGCTTTGGACGGAACAAATTGGCCCAATAGGGCAAGCATCCATCATTTTTTCCAACCGCGAAAGAACAACCCTCCAACAGACTAAACTTTGCTGAGGACTCTAAATTGAGACTATTACAACTAAATGTCCAATGTATCTCCAACAAATTAGAAAGCTTGGAAATGCTCCTTAGCGAGATTGGTCCTGATATTGTTGGTGTTGCTGAACACTGGTGTACTCCTGATAGTGTAAGAGCGATGTCAATACCTGGCTACCTAATGGCTGATCATTACTGCCGTCCTAATCGAGGTCATGGAGGGTCTATGGTCTACGTGAAAAGTGGTATGAAAGTGAAAAATCTTAATGTTTCGGTTTTTTCGGACGAGATGAATTGTGAAATATGTGGATCTATTGTGATTGCCAACATGAGCCGAATAGGAATTTTAAGTGTATACCGACCATGTTCCGGGAATATTGAGGTATTTCTTGAGAGATTATCTTATGCACTGAATCACTGTGCCAATTTGGTTGATATCATCTTTTTGTGTGGTGATATGAATATTGATTATTTAAAAACTAATTGTACAAATCGTAGACTGTTTACTGATTTTGTTGACTGTTTTGGTTTAAGAGTTTCTTCTCAGAGTCCTACTAGGACATTTACAGATAGAACAGGTCACACATCTATTTCTAAAATTGACTATATACTAACAAATGCTGAGCCATCAGACTGTTGTGCTGAAGTTTTTGAAGCATATTTGAGCGACCACAAAGCTATTCTGGTGGACTTTAATGTTAGGTTGGATAAAGTTACACATTCTTCTCCAAGATTAGTCAGAAACTTGAGCCAATTCAATCTCAACAGATTCTTGTTCCATGTATCAAAGGTAGATTTTCAGAGTGTTTACGAGAGTAGTTTTGTCGATCCATGCTTTGATTCATTCATTGCCACTATTCAAAACGCATTTGAATTATGCTGCCCTCTCATAAATTTGACCACCAACCATCATAAAACCAAAGGATGGATTACTCCTGAAATAACTATAGCTAAACGTGAACTCATGAATTTGCATTGGTTACACTCGAATATGAAGACTCAAAGAACTTTTACTCTGTACAAAAATGCGAAAGTAAATTATAACTCGCTCTTGAAAGATTCAAAATTTAATTTCCATAATACACTAATATCCAGATCTAGTAACAAAAACAAAACGGTATGGAACATGGTTAATTCTTTGATTGGACGGGAAAAGAGAACTGAAGTTATAGAACTAAATATTGATGGACTCTCCTTAAATAGCGCTGATAAAGTAGCGGAAATGTTTGCCAATCATTTTTCAACTGTAGCTGAGAAAGCGCTTCTTTGTTTTTATAACAATAGTTTTTCTGCAACATGTACCACCTCATGTATGACAAATTCGACATTTTTCTTCCATCCAGTTTCTGAGCTCGAGGTTGTTGACGCAATAAGGTCCCTAAAGAATAATAAAAGTTCGGGTACGAATGCTATTTCTGCTAGGATTCTGAAGATGATAAGTCCAGTGATATGCCAGCATTTCGTACACTGCATCAACCTTTCCATAAGCCATGGTATATTCCCTTCATCGTTGAAGAGAGCTACGGTCATTCCAGTTTTTAAGAAAAATAACATCCACGATATCACTAATTATAGGCCAATATCTCTGTTGAACTCGTTTTCTAAAGTTTTTGAAAAGATAGTCCTCAACAGAATGATGAAATATATCGACAAATATCATATTTTGAATAATTCCCAGCATGGCTTCAGATCTGGCCGTTCAACCCAAACGGCAGCTGTTCAATTCACCGAATACATATACGAATGTCTTGATAACGGGTTTCATGTTGCTGGATTGTTTTTTGACCTTTCAAGAGCTTTTGACAGTCTCTCTTTTGACTTTATAATAGAAAAATGTTATAACTTGGGTTTCAGGGGTATATTTCTGGAGTGGTTGGGGAGCTATCTCGCGGGAAGGCCAGCAAATGTCAAAGTCGGGGATACTCTATCATCTGAGTACACTTTAAAATTAGGAGTACCGCAGGGATCCGTCCTTGGACCTCTGTTGTTCCTTATTTTTATCAATGACCTTCCTGCAAGTTTGAAAGATGAATTGTTCAGTTTTTGTTCCCAAAACGAGTTACCATCATTCTCGAAGATGTGTTTAATTATTTTGTTTGCTGACGACACATCGTTTGCTGTTAGGGCTTCTTCTTTCGAAGAGCTCCAAATGTTGTGCGAGTTTCTACTTGATTGTTTTGTAAAATGGTGCCGTACAAATAATCTTGTAATTAATATCGGGAAGACTGAATGTATTCATTTTTCATTGGGTAAATATAGTAAGAAACTCGTTCTTCACCATCTAGATACTGTAACCACATCTAAAGAATGTGTTAAATTTCTTGGAATTTTTCTGGATGAAGGTTTAAGATGGTTCAGTCACATTGATTTGGTCTGCGGTAAATTGAAAAGTTCATTTTTCGCTATAAGTAGAGTAAGACACTTGTTTCCCATGTCATCGTTGATCAATATTTATTACAGCTTAGTATATAGCCATATATCTTACAACATCCTACTTTGGGGAAATTCTTCAGAGGTTAGTAGGGTCTTTATTATTCAAAAGCGGATTCTGCGCATGATATTTGATATAACACCAAGGACGTCTTGTAGACCAGTTTTTTCACAAAATGGTATTCTCACGCTGTCTTGTATTTTCATTCTTAAAACCTTATTATATATTAAGGAAAAAGAGAATAGCATCACAAAATTATCAAGCTTTCATAATTACCATACAAGAAGTGGGGGAGTGCTGTTTGTGCCAAAACACAGAACAACAAAATTTGAAATGTCGCCCACATATCAGGGCATAAAATTGTTCAATCATTTACCTTCCCATATTACGTCTCTGAATCTTAGAGAATTCAAGGCCAGTGTGAAAGCTTTATTGTTAAGAAATTGTTATTATACTGTTGGTGAATTTTTAAACGATACATTTGATAATTATTTATGTTAACTTTTTCTTTTTTTTGTGACTTATCTCACACATAATTGTATGTCTTATGAGATCAATAAAGGATTATTATTATTATTATTATTATTATCAACTTTTTTCGCAGAAAATTTGAGGCGAGAATATTTTATGGATAAATACGTACCTAACACAACATATGAAAATATTCCGTTAAGGAATCGAATGTGGGGACGGATTCGTCATCAGTGAGTCGAACTTTATCTGGGCTCAAAAATCGAAAATACAGACAGAAAATGAAAATAATAGAAAAAATATTCCTCTTTCCACCTGGGTACTGGTAATCTAAATCTGTTTTTGTCACGTTTAGGGTATAGATTATTCTTCTAAAGGATAGCTTCAGATTTAAATGAATAACATAGTTAATATATGGTATAAAATTTATTTCTACATTATAAGAATGCACAACATTAAATAAAATTTGATAATTTAAATGCTATCGAAAGTAACTGCTATAAAACTACATTTCTAAGATATGATATAAATAGAAGTCTAAAAAAAGGGTTATATGATTACGGATGATTCATTACACTGAAAAATTTCATTAAATGATAAAGGGTCAAAGGTTAGGCACTTTTAGGGACAGAACGGACGTTTCAGAAGCACTACGATAAATATTTTCATTCTTTTTTTTCAATATTTAATAGTGCTTTCCAGTGGATGAAAAATTCACTTGACAATATATAATGTATTCTATATATTTAAGTTCTTTACATGGTTATAGTGATGATGACTACTTTTTATTTGAAATGATAAAATGAAAAGTCTTTTAAATAAAATGAATGATCGGTGCTATAAGGAGCTAATTCTTCAATTGATTGATATTTTTCTAGCCGAAGATCTTAGATCTCAATTCAATTTCGAATTTGGAAGAAGCTCCTTTAATACTGTTGAATACAAGAATCTATTAATATTAATGGGTGATTACAGGAAGGGATTTTTCGTTTTTCGAATTTAGGCATCGCCATTCGTGTGATTTCCATTCATGAAGGAGTTTGCATTACCATTCGTGTAGGCGAAACCATTTTGTGGTGATTTGGTTGGTGATACTGCTGGGCTGACAATAGTGTATTCTTCACCTGTTACTGGGTTCCTTTCTGCAAAAAGAAATTGTCGTTAGTACCAGATACATGTTACATACTGAAATAGGAAAAATCAGTGGGTTATCGATTTTAATGAAATTTCGTTTACATTCAGATATACATAGTGACTTTTTGCTAGCCCGAAAGATGGCGTCGTGGGTTGCGTATCTCCAGGGGAGGATCCAGGCGATGTCTGAGGGGGGGGTATATAAAGTCACGGCTCATATCGATTAGCAAAATAGCGGAATTTTTTGTTGGTACCTACTGAGTCGAGTATTTTTTTGTAAAAAGATGTATTTTAGCAACTCATCAACTCATTTCATATTCAGTGTCCAAAATTTTTGCAGTACAAAAACAAGTTCAAACAATTTCATGAATATATGTAGATTTATTTCATGAGAAAACTCGGGCACAAGAAAGTATGAGGTATAGAAAAAAAATCATTATTTTTGCATAAAAATCAAGTCTTCAGTTACCACAGTTAGAATGTTCCGATTTAGGTCGAATATGATGCGCCGTTTTGTTCTATAACTTGTTGCCATTTTTAATTGTATGTCTCTCTCATAAAAGCCCTCGTCGCTATTAGCAAAAAATTGAGAGTCGTCTAAGGTTGAAACGAATATTTCACCAGCAAAATTGTTTGCCATGGACAGCAAGAGATGGTAATCGCTTGGGGCCAGGTCTGGACTACGAGGTGGATGCATAAGAACCTCTGGCGAGTCACTATCGATAGTATCGATGAGTGTGGCCTTACGTCGTCCCCATGGAACACAAATCCTCTCCTATTGGTCGCTTCTGGGCGATTGCTTCCTTCAAAAGGTCCAAATGTTGACAGTTCAGTTCCGAGTCAACATTTGTGCCTTAGGGCCCTCAGGGGACAGCTCATGTAGATAATTTCCTGCCAATCCCACCAAACACACAGCAAAACCTTCCTGACCGTTTCCGATGGCTCACCGTTTTTTTACCACGACCGTTTTCGCTTGACGTTGTCGTAAGTCATCCACTTTTCATCACCAGCCACCAACTGTTTCAAAATTGAGGTGATTCTGTTGCAATTCAACAGAGATTCGCAGATGGAAATTCGGTCCAAGTAGTTTTTTGCGGTAACTCGTGAGGTACCATACATCTAGCTTCTTCTTGAGCCTTATGCAAATGGTTCCAAACGGCTTTTTGTGCAATCTCAACTCTTGAGCAATTGAAACAGGACTCGAAATTGTGCATGATTTTGTCGATATTTTCGACAATTGGCCTTCAGTGCGTGATGCATCTTTGACATAGAAATTACCGAAACGGAATCGACGAAACCAAAATTGCGCGTGATTGGCTATTACAGTATCAAGACCATAAACAGTATTTGAATTTTCAGCCGCTTGGCTCGCATTTTCACATTTGTCGAAGAAAAACTCAAATATAAATATATTTTTTCTTTGTTATAGTGTCCATCTTTAACGCGCGCTCAAACTAAACTCAGTAAACTAATCACAAAACGAAATCTCATCTTTCTTACGCCATTTAGTGGAACCCGATCGGACTTATAAAACGAGAAATGCAGATAACTAAAGCTATCTATTGAAAAAAAAAATTAAGAACAAAATGAGAACATATTTTTCGGTAATTCAGGATACACTTTCATATTTCTAAGGTCCGCGAGGGGGGGGCAGCCCCCCCCCCCCCTGGATCCGCCCCTGCGCATCTCTCGGAAGAACGGCATTGCTTGGGATATAATCCCAGCCGATCTACGGCAAAGTCACCATGTTCCACTATGGAGATGTATTCGGTAGAGATACTGAGTGCTATATTGATGATCTCATTAGATTTCTCGGGATGAAACACCGTAATCCTCTAATCAGAATTGACTGAGAACTCCTCGTCAAAAAGACATGAGGAAAAATCCACCTCACATTTTTTATCCCGTACAATATTACAATATTAAATGAATATGAAGTGAATAATTTTGAGTATTTTATGATTATTATGAGGTCTTCAATTTTCAAATATTTCAAACGAGAAATCAGGTAATGATGAGTCGTGTGTTGGTAGAGGATGATGAGGTGTTCGTTTTAAATCAAGAAATTTGCAAAAGCATTCTGCTTCAAAGTAATTATATTTTCAGACAATCACTGCTTATCCTCAAAAAGAACATTTAATAGTTGTAGGATAGTGTAAAATAAATAAAAAAATCAAACCTATTGGCTTCTAATAGGTTATTAATAAATCAATTTTTTTTTCATCTGAACGTTATTAAAAATTGGATCAGTTGGATAATATTTTCGGTTCATGCTCAAGAAGTCAACCCCAAACACATCTGGTTGAATGGAGTTTTGCCTTACCTTTGTGGACTCGAGGTGTGTTATTTCTTCTGTTTGGTGTAGAGTCAAAGGAATCAACTCCGTCTCCAGTTACAGGATTACGATTCTTGACATCTGAAAAAAAAAATTATAAGAATTTTTGCTGAAGAAGACAAGATCACTCCTAATAAGATACTAAATCATTAAAATTCAGGACAAGAATCCGAGATCAAATTCAAACAGGTATGACCGTTCGTAAACACGATAACTCTTTTAGGAAAAATCTAGATAATTTCGGTGTTGGTTTGGATTTCGAATATGGTTAAGTGTTTTTTAAAGGCCAAAATCTGACTAGGGGTTCCGTAAATATGGCAGTTCAAAATTTTGTTCTCCAGATAAGTATATTCAAAACTATTCGATTCATATGAAAATCTACATTTTAATGTATAATAATAATATTTTTCAACATTATTAGTTTATTTGACTGGATATACTGGGAAAATAACCAATATATCAGTAAAACCAGATCACGCCCAGTTGAAATTAATGTTTATCCTTGGTCAAAGCACAGGTTGAAAATTGTCGGTTGCATGAATTTTATGGGTATGAAAGGGATTATACAGAACTAGTGAAATTCTAATATACCCCAATCTGAACATTTTTTCTACTTTTGAAAAATGGCCATTTTGATTCATTGTTTTTATAATAAACCTTCAGAATCGTTCGAGAAAAAAAACATTTGACCCCCTATGGAATGATTAGAAGCCAAAATTGAAAGAAAAAAATAATTGTCCATTTGCGGTCCGGCGAAAAAAAATTATTCCCTATTTTCGTGAATTGAGATTTTGGTTGTAGATATAAAATAAGAATATCAAGACTTATGAAAGATGATCGAATCATCACAACCATAGAATTCAAGAAGTATATTGAAAAAGAAATAACGCGCATTCATTTAATTTCGTGGTCAAGAGTACCTACTGTGGAGAAATTAGATTTGATTTTCTGTGATTACAAATACCTAGAGAGGTACTCGTTTTTTTTTTAATATCAAAATTAAACTTCTTATGGAAGACCCTTCAAAAGGCTCTAGTGATTTTCCTCTGTTTTATTAATATGTTTTGTATTGTACTTAATAAGAATGATTGAAAATTCGACTATACCTACTAGGAAGCAATAAAAAATATAGAAGCGTTTCTTCACCTCTGAATGTCAACCTCTGTAGTTTTATATGTTATATAAATAAATAGTTTTATATGTTATATAAATAAATAGTTTTATATGTTATATAAATAAATAGTGTATAAAAGATTCAGTGTTTTTGAAAGTAGGTAAATCAACAAATGGATAAATTATACCTAGGTAGGTATAGATAGAAACTCAAATGCCATTAAAATGATTTGTTTCATGTAGCCATGTGGACTGTCGAAAAATGATCTTATGATAGAAAATATGCAAACCTTGTTTGGTAAGGGAAGCTCTGCGTGGTGGGGTTCTCGAATTTTCTTGTCCAAACAGCCTAGAGAATGAGTCGGAACCGCGTGAACCACGTCTAGGTGAGGAAGTACCACTCATGGAACCATTTTGTTTTGGTGTTGGAGGAGTGCACAAAACTTGGAAGATTTCGCTGGATGGGTTACGGACTCTGTAAAAAAAATGAAAAGTTACAAATTTTTTCATACATATCTTTCACATTTTACTTTTTTGTGGAATTCAGTGATTTCATTGAAGTATTATGATTCAATATTTATTTTTGCCTTTTGAACAAGCGAAAATATTATATAGGAACTTCAACAAAGAATTTTTTATTTTGAGTTACACAAAATTTAAGGTTTGATTTAATTGGATTTCACTAAATAAATTATAACGTTTAACCATATTATATCAACGTGCTATTGCTTCAAGCAGACCCTGACGTCCACGGAATGATAATTTCATCAGAAGAAATAAAAAAAATAATATTATATGGAATCATAACGATGTTCAATAAATTAGTAGAACCATTCTAACTAAATGAACTTATGATATTTGGAGATTATTACCTATTTAGGAATAACACAATATTCTTTGGATCTAAATTCTAGGTAATTGTTCCATTCAATTTAATATGTGACCTTGTAACTAATTATATTTCAATAATATAATTGAAAAGGCGTGGTAATGATTTGTGGCTATTGAGAACGTTTAATTAAACGTTGGAAACCATAATAATTTGATAGGTTCAATTATTCCATTGGAAATTCACTTAACTAGTTGAAGATAATTTTCGATCATCTTCGATACCATCAAATTTCATTAATTAACAACGGAATGAATGAAATGAGCCATTAGCCATATCTGCCAAGAGCAATCTGATAGATTATATAGAGCTCTATGCAATATCTAAAATTACTAGTTGTTATCAAACTCCAAGTCTCCAAGAGATCCCACTGAATTCCAAATAAAATTGCATTAAATCCAGATAAAATCGACTCTTTCCCAAAGCAGACACAATATCTAACCTTCAACCCCTGAATGTTCCAAAATGCCACTAACGATTCATGAGTAGCTAATTTTATATCTATGATTCTTTAGGTTGATTGCATAAAAAATTAATTGCGTTTCACATTTATATTATATAGATCTATTAAAGTAAAAATATTCCTCAATTCTGTGGCAAGTCCGTTTATTCTGCCATACCTTGTTGAACATAATCGTGCGGGAATATCTGAGTTTCACAAAAATTTCATTGTTATATTTAAAAAATCAGTAAACGATAATTATAGAAATATTCCATTAATTTGAAAATAATTCAGAGAATTAAAGAAAATAATGTATAAGACTCTTACGGAAGGCTCAATTCCATCTGACACTCGTTCATTAAGAAAACCGCCACTTCATGGCTTGATTTGCATTTTGAACTTGTGGAAGATTGTAAATGCCTTCTGTACTTGTATTATAATAAATATTCTCAATGTTTTCTCTGAAATTATCAATTGCGCTTCATACATTCATTCTTGTGGATCTTTTTTGAAAGAGAAACATCCTGCAAACTATCACCTGTTTTCATAATTGGAAATAATCTGAAATCATTCGGCCTGAGCCATTCAGGAATGGAAAACTCAAATGCTCTTCTCGAAGGCCTATCAAATTTTACATAAAAAACTAAGTGGGATTATACGTCGTCATGTTTTTGAGAATTTTCATTTCATTCCATGTTTTTTTAGCCTTCGAATGTCCTGGATTTTGAGCTAGCAAATGTTTTATTGTTTCAAATTTCATGCATGTAGCTCTTTAAGTTTTCGAGAAAAGCTCTGGACTACGTACGATGAAGGATTTAATTTTTTTCGTTCGTAACTTTTCAAAACTTTTTGAAGCGTTTAGAGAGAAAAAATGAAATTGGAATTATATCCTTCATAACCATTTTAGTACATTAATGTAGGTTACGGGAGAAAATAATTATTAATTCATGTAATAAAGTTTTAAACTGGTAATCCAGAGTAATTGGGAAACAATAATATGCCATAAATTTCTCACACGCAGGTTTACTACCGCAAACTATTAAATATAATATTATTTTTCATTACTATGAAATATTGAGTTTTTATATATTTTTTGCGAATAAGCTGAGGAGATTCAAACTACTAAGAACTTCTGAGCTAATATTTCCCTAGAGAAAAAGGATTAATCTGCAAATTGCTTTTCTGCAATACGTATTCTAGCATTTTTAGGCCAGGCAGCAGTCATTAAATTTCTATTTCGATCCTCTACAACTACAAGTAATTGATTCATTGTAATAATAAGTGTAGCACTTAGCTTACTCGTTCTTCGATCCACCTTATTCCACCAGAATTGAAGAAGTTAATGTTGTTATAAGGATTTGCAGATACGATACTGAAGTTGTATAAAACCATATGAACTATATTTTGCGAGCAGGTATTTCGAAATAAGATACCAAAATCTTGTTACCTCGAAGCTTCCTTTATCTTCAATTGACTAGGAAGAGTAATCTCTGCATCGTGTCCTTTTTCGCCATAGTTATTCTTGTGCCATTATGATGATAGCGCAACAAACACAATCATGATGGATTCAACATTTTTGTTTGTAAATATGATATAGTCCTTCAAATTCAAAATATTGGAAAACAGAAATCAGTGGGGGACTTACAGTGATTAAGGAAACCACATCAATTGTCGATATCCGAAGAAACCATATCTAAAGCAAATTACTACATTACTTGGAAGTGAATTAAACGTGATTCATCAAATACTCCTCAGGAAGAGGGAGGAATTAAAAAACGCAGTCGCCGCAGACAGGAAACCTGAAATAAATATCCATATCCTCTTCTTTCTGCCGGATCGCCGACGCATGCCGGCGGCAGCCCTACCCATCAAGAGCTTAGGAAGTTGCGGTCTTTCTTCAATACACCTGAAGCGGAACCGTGGTGCACGTACCTTTTTGTCGGTTTATTGTTTCTCTGAGTTCCAATGGGGATGATGAAATATCGCTCAAATGCGGAATAATATATACAGAGAGTCCCGAAACTTTATTTCGAAAAATTAAGATGAAATTTTTTTCAAAATGTTATTTATGGAAAACTTTAAGAACTTTTTTTTCAATGATTGTGTTATTGTTATTGTGTTATTTGTTAGAAAAATCGCGATTTCTGTTGCCACCAGTGGCGTGCCAAGAGGGTAGCATGGACCATTAGTTTTCACGGCACTGACGAAATCAGAAAAACTGATCACATTCAACATGGAGGACAAAATTCATATTTATTCAAATCCAATTTCAAGATAATTGCGATTTTATAAATAGAAGAAATAACATTTTTTTCACTTTGAATGAAGGCATCGACTGCTATGGCCATTAGAATAACTAATTAATATGATTTTACCAGTGACTCGAGTTGAAATCAAAGGAAGAAATGAATCTTGATCTATACCCTCTTTGTGTTGGGGGGCAACTGAAAATATGATTCTTTGCGAAGAAACAATAATCATTGAGAACAAATATTTCTATTTGGAAAGTTGAGATGATTAGTTCCATAGAAAATCCTCCATTTCAATTTAACATTATTTTTGGAAGAGCCTCTATATAAATTTATAAAAGACGTTCGTTCAGTGGAATAATTTTCTAGCGTTTCATTGGAATAATAGAGGAATTTCTTTCGAGTTACCATATCTGTGAATATGAATATTCGTAATATTCCTCATGAATTTCTAAATATTTCGAGTTCCGAACATGAAACTTTTCGCAGAAATTACTCACGGAAAATTCCGTTTTTTTATCAGATTCTCCGAAATTTTTACGAGTGTTCTATGTAGGTTGTTGATATTTTTTAATTCGCTGATACTGATCGATGTACGATGATATCGTACTTATAACTAATGTCCAATGGTTTTCAAGCGGCATTCAATTATTTTATCTACATTATTAATTAATATTAATTATTAATATTATTATAACGAATGTTTCAAAATTAATGGCACAAATTTCAACTTTATGACAATTGCATTTTCACTCCAAAGGTAATTCTTTGATTAATATTAACTCAATTTCCTCTGTTTATTGAGTACCTACCTATAGGTATAATAACACAGGACAAAAAAAATTTTTTTTTTGATGCCTGGGTTTTTAGAGCTGATTTTAACTTTATTTGGGACGCTAAATCTGTACAAGCAATCCGGTTTTCTCTATCAGATCTATTTTTTTAGACACACCAAATGTGTGTTTCATTCAATATATTCATTTATGAGAGTTCTAAAATTGTTATATACTCATTACAATGGATTTATTGTCAGTCTGTAATCGAGTAAATTCCAGGAAAATATATAAATAGTGGACCCATTGCCTATAAGGTACCTCAACTGACCCTTTCAATCCCCTAACTCGGGTAGGTAAGAGAAAAATCGTACTTCCTCCGTTACATATAAAGTTGGGCTTAATCAAGCAATTTGTAAAGAATCTTAATGAGAATGGGTCATGTTTTGCATACATATGGGTAAAAATGCATCAGTTGAGCACAGAAAAACTCAAAACAGGGATAGTAATTAAGGATCCTGCCTTCATAAGTTCAATGAATCAAGTTGAACGAGAATCTAGGACATCACTTGTTGCAGTAGTAGAAAATTTTCTAGGCAAACATAAAGCTCAAAACTATGTTAAAATGATTAACAAGATGCTTAATAGTTTCAAATCCTATTAATATGAGTATTAAAATATACTATTTACAGTCACTTAGATCGTTTTCCAGAAAATTTAGTAAACATGAGTGAGAAACAAAGTGAAAGATTTCATCAAGATATTAAAGTTATGGAGGACCGCTACCAAGGAAGGTGGGACATGCACATGATGGCAGATTACTGCTGGAGTTCAAAAAAACATTCAAGAAGATCGCGGAAAAGAAACTTTTGAAGTGTTGAGTGACTATTTGATTTCTTCAATGTTTTTTTTTTGTTTGTAAGTACGACATAATATTGTATTTTGTATATTTCGCATCTACTTCTGCTTACTACGCAGCCCAACAATGGCATTAACGTCGGTTATCAGCCGACAAAAAAGTGTTTTAGGGAAATTCCTCTTGAAATGGTCATTGAAAATATAGAGAAAAAAATCATCCGAAGCAAAATCTGTAGTCTTCTTAATGAATAAGTAACAACTTCAAATTTTACAAGATTTAAGTGTTAATGATAAACATCGTGACATCACGTTGCTGCTTTTCTCGAATTATTTATCTTTTCAATTGATGAATCATACCAGGCAAAATGGTATTTCTCAGAATTAATGATTAACGTAAACAGGCTGATGTTCTTATAATAAGTAAAATAATGACCTAAATGTTGTTTCCTATCACAGAAAAGTATAAAAATCGAAATTATCTAGTATGAAATATTCATATCAAGGAAGTGATACAATGAAATTTGGGGGCGGACGATCTATTGATCCAAAGCAACGGTAAATGAGGCATAGACAAGTCGAAAAACGACAAAGGAGGGTTTTAATCTTCCCACATATCTTATAGATCAAGAGAGTATAATCCTGTTTTATCGGAGTACTGAACGGTACAAGAGCTTAAAACGGGCGTAGACTGTACAAAGCGGACATATACGATTTTTGAGGATGAAGAGCCGGTAAAACCCCTTTGTCACCAACTTTGATAGAGAATGAAACTTGTGCTCCACCTATATTATACTCGAAGTCGTACAGTCCAACACATTTCCATATTAATAATGCTAGCAAGCTGGCATAACCGAATATAGGTTGAAAAAACTAAAACTGAACACGTTATTCGTGAGGCATGAATTGATTTTTCCAACACTTATTATGTCTTAATCAATCTAAGGAATGAAAAAAGGAAATGGATTTTCAAGTTCTACGTTAGCTAGCCATTTTTTGATTGAATATAGCAGTGGAGTCTCTATCGATTTTCAGTGTTCGTAACCACTTAGGGTCGTTTTGAGATTTTGTTGCCAAATGGTAAATAATTACAAATAATTTAATCGTGAACGTCCGTTCGTATTTTGTAAATACTTTACCCGGCAATGCGAACAAAGAATTCCGAAGATAGTAACTTGATTTGAAATCATGAGGAAAATATAAGAATATCGTATACCTTCGTTTGTGAAAATCAAAAACATCTAGTAGGGGAAATGCGGACAAAACGACATATGCGGACAAAATGAACTTTTAGATTTTTTCAAACGTGGCGCCGTATAGCTCGGGGTTTCATAGTGATTCAGTTTCTGCTAGTTATGATGGCAATCTTGCGAAGAAATTGACATCCTACTGTCTGTTTCACTGGTGCAATAGCTACAAATGTGTTTAGGTCGGTTGAATTTTTTTTGTTCCCTTGGTTTCTGAATTGCTTCTGGAGAGTGTCATTACAATATTCATTGTTTTTTTAATGTATTCTTGTTGGTACCATCATAACGTAATAATATGTATAAGTTTTAAGATGGATATTAGTTTTGTTTTGAAATTATGCTTCAATATCATAAAAACTTTGTATCGGACAAAATGACATACTATCCTGATGGACAAAACGACATAGTATGTCATTTTGTCCTATACATGTCAAGAAAATATATTTTTGGAAATAATATGGAATTTTGTTGATTAATTGTCACGTGAAACTAATGAGCTCATTTTCATGTTGTTTTGTACTCATTTTGCACGTACCATACGTGATATAACGAGAACTTCTGGTATGTATCTTGTACGTATGGGATGTATAAAATACGATATCCTTTCCCATTGAAATTCTTTCACCACTTCCTAAGTGACAAGGCATAAGGAAGCCAAAAGCTCGGAAATGCACGTTTACCCCTCATTTTGACAAAACCAAGGCTAAATCTGCTGCGACCAATGCACACAAGAAGAAGAAACAAGGAATTACTGAAATATTATTCAATGATAAAAAAACCCTGTGGTAAAAAAAACAAAGCCGTTGAAAAATAAAAAAGTCGTTGACGATGAAGAATTTGATATTGAACCGTTTCGAATTAACAATAAAAATGAAGATGTCGATGACTGCCCCTGCATTTATTGCAATGACGTTTTTTTTATTCATACCTGGTGGGCAGTGGCTGCGTTGCATGCGGCGTTTTCACTGGGCTTATACATCGTATGCTATTGTCTCGAGAACCAAAACCTTCATATTTTTGAACTTTGCATTCAAATATTATATTTGTCATTATGTCTTTTACTAATATGTCATTTTGTCCTTAGTATACGGACAAAATGGATTTTGTTAGAAGTCAAAATAATTTCTTATATATTTTATTTTTGTAGTTTAATTCAATTTTCAGCTTAAAAAACATAAAATAATTAACCAAAGTTGGTATTCAGCACCAAAATGGGAGTTTTATTGCAATAACTAAAAATATATGATTGAAAAACAAAACATCAGTATGTCATTTTGTCCGCATTTCCCCTATACATAGGCGTATAGAATATAGTTGAAAGATATTAAACCATGATAGTTGAACTAAATTACACTTCCTGCAATAACCTAAAATTTTCTATGATGAGTTGAAAATTCCGGGAAAAATTGAAAAATTAACACATAACTCCAGTAAAAGTTTTTCTGAATAAAAGATGTTATTGACATTCCCCCTTAATGTCAAGTTCAAACTCAATCAGAAACGATAATGTTTAATTTGGTTTGAATCAGTATATTTGGCAGGTTGAACAGAAAATCTGAACGAAAAATCCCTTCAATCGAAAATTAATCTATTGAAGTTTCAAGTTACCTCATTTCAATCTACGCAGCGTTTAACGAACGTTTCTACAATTTTTAGAAACAAAATTTTGTTACTATCCTGTCAAAATTTGGAATAACGAATTGAGTGTTCATTTTACGTCTACAAAGTGAATTTCCACCCAGTCGAATATACAGAGTGATTCACTGCGATTGCTTTTTAGGAGTTTATGAAAAACTGAAATAATAAAAAATATAGGTTATAATTTGAAAATCTTGAGTTTTGATGAATTTGAGTTGCCCAAGTTTATGATCTTCTTATAAACACCTTGTAAATTTTTGATCCAAACAGCAAACAGTCTTATAATAATACGTATCTGCAGAACAAAAACGAAAAAGGTTTTTTCGAAAAAAAAAATTTCTGCAGAAATATTCCAAAAAATGTGATTCCCTACCGCCACCATTTTTTCATGAGAATCTCATTAAATCCTGAACCGTTGAGTTTTTACCCAAGTTATGGTATATTGCTGAAATTGTCATCAAAAAAGCTATCCAATGATACAATAATATACTAGGTATTCCATTTGAAATAATGAAGTAGTGGTAAGTTTCCGGTATAAGCTGAAGTTGTAGAGATTTGCAAATATTTAAGAGGCAAAGATAATTGTCTCAAACACCACTATGCAAATTTTCAGCACAAAATTATGATTAGTTTTCCATAAACGTCAGATAGGCCATCGCGGTGAATCACCCATGTATTATTACAGAAATATTGGGTATTATTTTTCGAAATTTTGGTTGATTTCAGCACTAGGTATATCGATAGCTGAATTTTCAGGTAAATTATTTCATCGATGAAGTTTACACTCGAAAAAATATTCGATATTCTCTCTAGCGCAGTCCGTTTAATTGTTGATAATACAAAAAATACAATATCAATCAGGAATTGATCACTCGACCTACTACTTGTTCATTTCAAGCATAAATGAAGTTGAAAACTAGGCCGAGTTGATATCTAGCATTTAGTGTTAATTTCTGCTTCGGTATAATAAGATCAGGACAAAAACTGAATTACTTTCGGAAGCAAAAAAATGTCCAATCATAAAACATAAAATCTGGATTGCCAGTCATTCACACTCGAGGAAAGTGTGAAAAATAGAAAAGAAGAAATTTGAAGTAATACGCAGAGCCATTAAAGAGCACTCGTGCGTGCAATGACCACGACAATTACGGACCACATAGCAGAACTGCAACATGGAATTAAACTTCTTATAAATGAAATATTCTTGAGGTACATGACATTTAAATGCTACCAGAGCGAGAAGCAAGCAATTATCAATCATTACAGGTGAGTATCATCTCATACATTGTTTGAAGTAGTGCGATTGCCTTAGTACCTTCCTAATTAGATATTTCGCACATATAATGTAAGTGCAATTAGTAAGGAATCAGTTACTATACTCTTTGGAAATATTGATAAGATCATAGAGTAATAAACATAGATAGAGGCAGTATACGCAATTTTTACATGTCCCCAACATGGTTAGATTACGTTGTAGGATTGTGATTTATTTTCAAATTCACAATTTACTATATCGTTATGAATGTATATTATATTGAATGAAGTATACAGGGTGTCCCATAAGTGGCACGTCACAGTGACACCGGAGGTAGGTCAGCTAAAGAGGGACCTAACCAGCAATGGAATCTTAAATAGTTATTTAAGATGACATGAGTATGATTCTGTCAAAAAGTTATGTGGACTTCCGTAAATTAATGGATAAATCTTGATTTCAATTGCTAGCAAAACGAGAACTTCGACTTTGGACACCTGCTGTGAAAAAAAAATCCTTGAAACAAAACGAGCAAGTAACATCAAAAAATTGGGCATTTTAGACAGATTTAGAAATGGTACAATACACGAATCTTATGCCCATAAAACTAGGTATTTTCATCATTTTACCGATGCCCTACTTAACTAAGTTGAAACTAGGAACCCCGCTATCAGGTAATTTTGCCGCTTGCAATGACATTACATTTGATACCGGGCTTTGTTATTATTTGTTAAAGTCACAATAGGGAAAAAGATGGATTAGGGGAAGCGAAAAAGGAATATTATTGAAAAAAAAGGTAAATTAATTAAAAACAGACTTAACTTTCGATTATTTATTTAATTCTTAAATCTAACTCACAGTAAATGTTCAAACTGTTTCCCTCGGACTCTAATGCATAAATGACACCGTTTTATAAAATTACGATTCAATTTTCTTGAACTAATTTCCGATATGGTCCGGGCTGCGTCGAATAAGAAGCGAGGAAGAATTGCGTGAACGCGTATTCGACGCAGCCCGGACCATATCGGAAATTAGTTTAAGAAAATTGAATCGTAATTTTATAAAACGGTGTCATTTATGCATTAGAGTCCGAGGGAAACAGTTTGAACATTTACTGTAAGTTAGATTTAAGAATTAAATGAATAATCGAAAGTTAAGTCTGTTTTAAATTAATTTACCTTTTTTTTCAATAATCTTCCTTTTTCGCTTCCCCTAATCCATCTTTTTCCCTATTGTGAGTTTAACAAATAATAACAAAGCCCGGTATCAAATGTAATGTCATTGCAAGCGGCAAAATTACCTGATAGCGGGGTTCCTAGTTTTAACTTAGTTAAGTAGGGCATCGGTAAAATGATGAAAATACCTAGTTTTATGGGCATAAGATTCGTGTATTGTACCATTTCTAAATCTGTCTAAAATGCCAAATTTTTTGATGTTACTTGCTCGTTTTGTTTCAAGGATTTTTTTTTCACAGCAGGTGTCCAAAGTCGAAGTTCTCGTTTTGCTAGCAATTGAAATCAAGATTTATCCATTAATTTACGGAAATCCACATAACTTTTTGACAGAACCATACTCATGTCATCTTAAATAGCTATTTAAGATTCCATTACAACAAAAAAAATAAGCTTCGAGAGCTTTCCAGCAGAATTCTGACCCTGACAATGTTAAAAAAGGTGAAAATTCACTAAAAAACGTAATTTGGTAATAACTCGAAAACCATGCAACTTTTACTGGGGTCATGTTAGGCTGGTTAGGTCCCTCTTTAGCTGACCTACCTCCGGTGTCACTGTGACGTGCCACTTATGGGACACCCTGTATTTATTTGAGTGATTCCCGATTAAATATGCAAATTTGAATATTTGGAATCCGATATTTTCCCTAATTATCGAATTTATAATAAGCTGAATATTTATTATTTTTTGTATCTACCTGCTGAAATCCAAGGTTTGGCAACTTTTGCTCTCCTAGTGTCATCGGTTGTTTCACGTCGTTTGGCGCGCTTGAAGTTTGTTTTTCTGAATTTCTGATATATTTAGGTATTCATTTCAATATATTTTGAGTTCATATGAAACGTTGATTAACTATGGAATGATAAGAAGTGCGTTGTTTGTGGAGAAACTCGCGAATTGGGTGAAATATCGTATCACTGATATGTTTACATTTCCGCGCGCTTCATGTCAAATTTGATAGTTCATCTTGGGGACAAAATTTGCTTACTGAAAATGACATATGCTCCCTCTATCTATGTTGATTACTCAGAGGATAAGATTAATAAGGCATTGTAGTATACCTACTAGAAAAAACTAAGAAATGTGAATCTAAAACTCATGCTCTCTTAGAACGTCGTAAATGAACTTTCTCGTCAAACGCCCAATGAAAGATCTAAAAGAAAATGATTGATTTCCTTGCGTGAAGAGTTCCATAACATTCTTCGCAGTAATTTCGTCAATGATGATTCACACTGGATATAATCGATATATTATAACTGTATAGATAAGGTTTTCAATAAGAGGTTTCATTTTGATATTAAAAAAACGATTATATTTCAAGGAAAATCAATGGACGTTTATGTCATTGTGAAGAGAAATGTATATCATTAGCGATGGAAAATAATATCAGCCGAATGGCCACCACAGCTACGCTTGCAGCACCATATTCTTTCTATAATATTTTTCATGACATGTATGTCCTCGATAACTTCACGAATTCCATATATCCAAGATCTTTAAAATCGATTGTGGAGCATTGGCATAGATCCTATCTTTCGTGTGGCGCAAAAAAAAATGTAGAGGTCTTAAATCAGATGATCTCGGTGGCCAATTGTGATCACCTATCTATAATACTCTAATACCAACAAGTTGATATTTAGTAAAAATTTGAAGTCTTATAGTGTTCTTGCTCAATTTTCAAGATTTTTTCAGTAAACTGTTGATAAAATTATCAATTTCAACTTGCATATTCAATTTTTTGTTAAGTTTTGGCTCATTGGTCTATACACGATTAATCAAAAGTTTGTTCTTGAACCCTTATTTTGAAATATCCTGCGGAATAATTTAGGGGTAAAATTTTTTTCAAATTAACAATTTTCATCAAGATCCGTTCCTTTTCAATATTTTTTTTTTTGGTTAATGGCTTTAAGTGTACTAGTTCATTTTTAATAGTGAAATGAACTTGTCATGAATGGTTTTCTCAAAAAGCGTCGAAACGTAATCTTCAGTATGAACCATAGAGACTCATTATCCCATTATGATACGTCTATGGTTTGAACCGACGTATGCAGGAAGTAAATAAAAAAATATTAATCTTAATTGAAAAAAACAAAATTCTTTAATTTACGTTACAGTAGAATCGGTTTGTTCAGAGTTTTTACTTGAATTCAATAAGTATGCATAAATAAATTTTGAACTGATTGATTATCATTATAACTGAACAACATATTGTTGCATTCTCATTGGTAGACTCATAAACTGAGCTTTCGCACTGACAATATGACACAATGAACAAAGCCATATTGTAAAAATTTTAAACTTTTTAAATTGGGTAAACTGTTTATTTGTCACTCTAAAAAGGTGCATGTAAAGCCATGAATCAAAATACAAAATCCTGAAAAGGAATGGTTCTTGATGAAAACTGGTAATTTGAAAAAAAATTACCACGAAATTATTCCACAGGATATTTCAAAATTAGTGTTGAACAACAAATTTCTGATTAACCTTGTATGGTGACTAATAATAGTATTTAACAAAATATTGAATATACAACTTGAAACTAATAATGTTATATACAGTTTAGGTACTGATGGAATTTTGAAAATAACAAGAAAACTTCAAATTTTACCAAATAAAAACTTGTTGCGTTTTTTGCACCTGAGTGTACTGAACTTTCACGAAATAGAAATTAAAACGCTCAAGTCAAATTGATTTATTTCAGAATGGTTATCGATGACACTTATTTCGAAGACACGATTTCATTGCTCTATTACTCTCCAGAATCATTGTGCTCAGTTTGAATTGAGGGAAATAGTTCCGCTCGGATTTTGACTGTTCAGTTCAATACTACATAGTTTTTGCGCCTATTATGCAGAATCTTTTATTTTGAAAGCGATTAAATCGGCAAAAATTCGTTATCATGCTGCTAATCATATGACTTTTCTCTCCCCAAATAGGGTATGTAACAATATCAGCTTTACGTTACGAAAAAAAGGATTCTGAGTTTAACAAGCTGAAAATTGTTACATTATTGTTGCAGTAATATAAGTAGTATTATCGAACTAGTTATCTCGACAAGAGTAGGCTCTATTTGTTTTGGACACTTAGTACTTATTGTTTCATCCGATGATTCGTTTAATATTCAATTCTTTCAACAATATACAATGACATGATAAAATTAGTAACATCAATTTTCTTAATCATCATGATGACAACGACAAGAAGGAGTGGTAGCGATTGTTTTTTCCATACGAAGTGACGATACTTCTAGATATTATGGAATGAAATATCTGTCTCAAATAGTATCTTGTATATTTATATTTTCTTGAACAAAAAATTTGATAAAAAAATTATTTGAGGTGCATTGCAGACCGATTAACGTATCTTTGAATTGATTGTATACTGAAATGAAGTATTCAACTTGAATAATCATGAATAAAAATCATAAAATATGATATAAGAAATCATGTCTGGAAAGTATATATCTGTTCAAAATATTTATGGAAGTAACTCGTTTAATTTATCTCAAACTAGAGTAGCTACATAAAATGATTCGCTTTTCGAAAGTAGGCTACTCAAGATTCAGAGATATGCAGATGAATTCAAGGTTTGAAATATTACCATTAATATTTCAAATGATACAAATCTTAACTCCTCGAAATGATGTTCATTATGATGTTTTAGGTGGAGATAAGGATATATCAGTGGAAAGTCATGACAAGTTGAAAGCTTTTTATGATTTATCTCCTGATTCGTCTTCAGTTTATGAAATATCAGTAGTTTGAAGCCTAAAAAAGTGGGAGCAACTTTGCAAACAGGCAACTATAGCTGTGATACTACTACATACTTCTCATACTATAATTATTAATAAAAAATTCAATTATGTTTTTATTTCCATCCTGAAACAAAAAAAAATAATACTCGCCACTGTGATTTCAGATTATTCATTGATTCAATTGATGACTATTAAAAAAATTTTGAGGTTTTCACTCGAAAAGGATAACATATTCCATTATTGGTTAAATAATTGTTTGGAAAACTTCAATTTAGTCTCTTATTCATACATCGCCAACGTTTCGGACCTTGCGTAATTTTTTTCAAGGCTGAAATGTCAAATAACAATTTTAATATAATTGAAACAGCCACAGAGTCGATTCATCACTCACCTCGTATTTTCTTTGGATTAAATTTCTTCAATTTTAATAAAATCTTTTTCAGGGTGTTTATCATGTAAATGTCAAAATAATTCTATTTCGTCTCGATATTCCATTATTTTATCAACAAATACATAAATGCATGGTTTGAGAATTTGGGTTCCAGTGATAAAATGGCAAAATTTGAATGGTATCAGGTAGAATGTAGATACATTCAAAACCTTTTTATCCACTCCAAGGTAACTCATAATGACAATATTGATTACATGTATCCTCCTTTGAAATGATAACCTTTTTTCTATAGATTATGAAGGAAAATTATTTATTTTATAGAAACACTATATCTTCAATTCAAAAATTTTTATTACAGGTTTGTTCCCCAGATTTTTCCGAAATCCAAAAAATGAAAAAAATACCTACGAAACACTTGATGGATGGACATTGCGATAAGAATTTTCACTACTCGGTATCCATCGAGGCAATTTTTCCAAATGTATGCCATCGTTGTTTCAGGTAGTGATTTTCTCAATTAAGGTCATTTATATTTTTTTTCTTAGACCAGGGTCTCAAACTGGGAGTGATAACCCTTTTCTCGAGAATATGATCGATTGCAATTACTAAAAATTATGGAATCGAAAAAAAAATATTTCTTGGGAATTGATGAGATTGATTGTTTCAATACAATGTTCCTTCAATAGCCTAAGAGAAAAATTTATCATATCATCTAATTTATATTTTTAAATTTTTTCTAAGAGTTTGGATATTGAATGATAGATATATGGGAAAATATAAACAATGCTCTTGAATTTACAGTAGATTTTCACAATATTATTTACATTTCGGAACTTTAATTGAGTATTTCAAAGTTTGATTTTTTTTTCTTCACCACAAAAAATGATAAAGTTCGTGAAAAGAAGTAAATAATAACAAAAGTTTTTGTATTGTGTATTTCAAAAATGATATTTTGGTACAATTGAATTCAATATCATACATAATAAAAATTATTTCTCTGTATTTGAAATGCATCACTAAATTGGTATCAAAGCGATATTATCGATAAATGGGTTCGAAAATTCATGAATATGTTACATGTTACATGAAAACTCAATCAGGGCCCCTGGAACTGAAAACGTTTCAGACATCCATTAATATAATTGAGTGCAGAGTATTCATATTCGTAGTGGAATCCATTATTAATATTTTTTGATATGGATACATAGTTGATATTAAAATACAAAGAAATAATAAATAAATTAAATTTTAATTTCAATTAATCTTCATTTACCGGGACTGAATTCCATGAGTATTCTACTGGTCAAGTGGAAGATTATTATAAAGACATATGAGAACATTTATCTTTATTGAAATTCATAAATATTGTTATCTGTATATACTGTGATAACCCGTAACTACTATTCGGTTCATTCACATCATGGGAAACTGCATCAATAATAATCAATAAAATATGTATTTCTTATCTTTCAATTATTTTTTGAATGCCGCTCTTCCTTGAATGCCTCTCTTTTTGATCGTTTTGTAATGAGGACTTTTACAGAATTTGATCTCAGATGCTGGCATATAATGCTCGAATACGAAAATAGAATTTGTTCCATTCTTCAAGAAAGGTGCCGGTAGGTAAAGTGATTGTTGAGGTCCTATTCTGGCGTATCGCCCAAGGACAAAACCATTTACTACTACTATGCCTTTGGTCCATGCTTCCATGTTAATAAAAGTATCTTTTGCTTCTTTAATGTTTAAGGTTGCTTTATACAAAGATGGTCCAGGTGCCCACCTCTCGGATAATGGTTTCCAACCAACAAGATTGTTATTCCAAGATTTTTTGAACTCTATGGGATATATTTTCCAGGAAGTAACTTTCTGTTTGTTGATCAGCACATCTCCTTGCCACAAACCTTTGAACTGATTGAACTGGGGAAGGAGACCGAAATTAACTCGACCCCAGTTCTCTACCAGCAAATCTACAGTAGCATTCTTTAATCCTCTTGGTCCTAAAGTAAGGTTCGAGTTTTTCAGTCTCCAGAATCCAAAACCATTGAGATCTTCTGTATATGACAAGGGTTTAGATATGAGCATACCATTCACAAGAACTACAACACTGTCACATACTCGTCCTTCGATTGTTAGTATAGAGTTAGGCGAAAGGTCGATATTTTCCTTACGATAAAGGATGTATCCATAGCTTTGTCCAGAGTTATTGTTTATTGGTAGGTTTTCCATTGAGATCAGATTCGAGGATGATACCGAATTGTGTATGTTGGCTAAAATATCATCAAGTAACATCTCTTTCTCGACAGATATTTTAGGATATGCAATCTTTTCGCCGATAGCTGGCGTTACTGGGATTCTGGTCACTACTTTATTGTACTTCTTCAGTAGTTTTTTCACTATAACATATTTTTCAGTATAATCACCAGCTTCTGTCAGGGGAGCATCATAATCATAACTGGTTGTATCTGGTTGATAACCCGAGTTGTCAGTTGCTCCGTTGTTTACGTTTGCACCATTGAGAAAACCGAAACTCGTACCTCCATGGAACATATACATATTGACAGAAGCAGGATAAGTCAGAATTTGTTCATAGACCTTACCAAAATCATCATCATCTCTAGTATGATGGTATTCAGACCAATGATCGAACCATCCTGACCAGAATTCCATAGACATCGTGGGTTTGTTATGCTGTAACTCCTTCAGCTTATCGAATTCAGCTTTTGGATTACCTGCGAAATTAGCTGTTTGCAGAAGTACTCCTGGTAAGGATCCCTTATCCCCATGGGCCGTGGGACTATCTGAAGATACTAGTAGTTCTCGAATACCATTCTTTTTGTAAATATCCACGAGTTGGCGGAGATATACTCTATCGGGGAGGAAGCCGTTACCTTCGGTACTGCCATATTCGTTCTCTATTTGGAATAAAACAATAGGACCACCTTTGGAGAATTGGAGTAAAGCCAATATAGGAAGTAATACGTTGAAATACCTTGTAACGTATTTCATGAATTTAGGATCAGAGGTACGCACTTTTATGTCTTTGGTTCTCAGCAACCAACTTGGAAAACCTCCGAATTCCCATTCAGCACAAATGAAGGGTCCAGGACGAGCGATAGCGAACAAATCTTCTTCCTTAGCAATTTCGAAAAATTCTTTGACATCTAGAAAATCCTGCATATCAGATCCACCCTTACCAAAGTCGTATTTGCCATCCTCGAACTCGTGTAAGTTCCATGGTATGTACGTTTCAACAGTGTTCAAACCAGCAGCTCTCATTTTCCTCAAACGATCTCTCCAGTAGGCTTTCGGAACTCTAAAGTAGTGCAAAGTGCCACTGTACAGACTAATGTTCCGTCCATTGAGAGTGAAGTAGGATTGATTGGCAGACAATCCTGTTTCTATTTTGGGAACTGTATAGTACTCGTATAGGGTCGGAAGAACTGCACTCACAGACAATGCCATGGCCACACAACTCACGACTGTCGAATAGATATGTATCATTATTAAGCCTGCAATTCATCCAACAATGAGTATCACGGAAATGAGCGGAGTTGGACGAATACCGACAGAATTTTTACTATATTGCTACAATTATTATTCAGAACTTTGTTACAATTGAATACTTAAAAGTCTTTTCAACTACGGCTGCAGTGTATTTATGATTGCAATGGATTTAATACGAGTGTTCGAGATACTGTGAATTGGAACTGATATGACAACCGAACGCTGTCATAGGAGAGATAATCCTCATACTCATACTGACCTTTATATTTATCACAAACAATAAATGAATAATTCATATCCCTAAATGATCGGAATATTTTAAAAATTTGTATTATTACGAGCATGAATTCCGTTCTACTGAAACACTCAAATATAATATTTAACCTGATATAGTTGTGACGTCCGCATGACTTAATCGAATCTATAGAATTGTTTTTATTCTGAGAATTCGCTAAAAAATTTAGGCTTATAGGGAATAAATTTGAACATTATGTGGAAATGTAATACTGACATTCTTTCATTGCGAATTGTATTAATGGAGGTAAGAATTCTTACTTTTTTCCTATTGTTTATCGCTTGTTTTTGTTGATATTCGCAAATATATATCATAGACGGAATAATTTGAATGCATTCAATCGCCACTTTCAAGTTGAATTATATCTGATAAATCAACAATGACTTTACTTACTCAGTCTACCTATTCGAATTATAACGTTTGATGGCATCACCTGAAAAAAAAACAAGAGGTGAGTATTTGTGTTATATTGCAAATTATATGATTATAGTACATAATGAACTGACAATTATTTCTGAGCCACAAGAATGATTATTCTCTTCCAAATACGGTTTATTATCAATACTACAAAAATGATTCGTGGAATTTTTCACCCCAAAATCCTACTCAGTTTAGAATCACTCTAGACAATATTCATTTTTTTTTTCAAAATCAGTCGACGTTTGAATAATATACAGGGTGGCCATTTGAAAACGAAACAGACGAGATTACAGACGAAATAAAGTTTTTCGATAGAAATGATCGGACAGGTCGATTTCTGTTTCGAGGGGGACAACTTAAGATGTAGGTTACGGACGCATAGCGCTTCAACCCTTGCTGCTGCAACCCCCACCCCCAATTTTTGAATAGGGAAGATGGGGTGAGTGATACCTCAATTCAAAGGTATTTTTATACTGATTTCAGCACAGTAATTGTTTTTTCATTTTATGCATTAGTACTCGAAATATTCATGCGTTAGTTAGTTAGGAAGGAAGCCACAGTCATTGTTGTTTTGAAGCTCAAAATGTCGATTTTTCACAAAACACTACAAGTGCCATGAAAACACCACTTCATTTTCAAATACTTAGTTAAGAATATTTCGAGAACTAATGCATAAAATGAAAAAACAATTACTGTGCTGAAATCAGTATAAAAATACCTTTAAATTGAGGTATCACTCACCCCATCTTCCCTATTCAAAAATTGGGGATGGGGGTTGTAGCAGCAAGGGTTGAAGTTGTCCCCCTCGAAACAGAAATCGACCTGTCCGAGAATTTCTATCGAAAAACTTTATTTCGTCTGTAATCTCGTCTGTTTCGTTTTCAAATGGCCACCCTGTATAACCTAGTCCAAGCCAATCAATGCTCGCTATAATACTTATAAGAGCATTTCAAGAAAAAAAAGGGATAACCAGGATTAGGAAACTCAAAAACATAATGAGATCTTCTCATCAGGTTAGCTGCACATTGGTAAGGTACGAGAAAATGAAGAAAAAGAAAAATTTACATTTAGAATTTACAATTATTAATCGTATATGTGTGAAGATAAAAGATCCGGTCTCTCTCTAGGTCTCTGAAAGCGTACATTCCTGTGCATTACAGCTGGTTTATAATTTATCTTATGAGACTGGTTTTGTGAAAAATGTATCCTCTTGGCTGCTGTACAGGTTTTATATCTTATCTATAAAATACTGGACAATGTTTATTTTCAGATTTGTGCCAAATATAAAACCATGTCACTTAAACAGACTCACAAATCAGTCAAGAATTTACCGTTGAAACGGTTGAAAGACCAGAAACTGTGATATCCATTTTATAAGGATTTTTTTATTCCCTCTCCATTCAATAGAATAGCAAATTAAGAAATATTCAGTATTCACTAACAAGAATTGAAGGACTCAATCTAGATTTACAGTCAATTTTTCTATGAAGAATTGATTCAGGTAGGTACTGAGTGAAATAAAAATGCAATGGATTAACTCCTATTATTTCGGTAATACTCTCAGAGTAAAGAACATATGTTTATTACTCTTACAATTAGGACCAACGATAGAAAAAAAGAGAGGCATATTATAATTGATGACTTTGATGAAATATATTATACTGATTATTGATATATTTATTATTTCCCAATTCACCTGAATATCAGTGATACGACATTTCATTCAATTCGCGAGTTTCTTCTCAAAGAACGTACTTCTTATGTCCCATAGTGAATCAACGTTTCATATGAACTCAAAATATATTGAAATAAATACATAATATATCAGACATTCAGAAAACAAACTTCAAGTGCGTCAAACGACGTGAAACAACCGATGACACTAGGAGAGCAAAAGTTGCCAAACCTTGGATTTCAGCAGATAGATACAGAATAATATAATAAATATTCAGCTCATTATAAATTCGACAATTAGGAAAAATATCGGATTCCAAATATTCAAATTATCACAATCGGACACCGTAATCTAACCATGCTGGGAACATGTAAGAATTGCGTACCTATACTCCCTCTATCTATGTTTATTACTCTATGCTAGTCATCGATTCAAACAAATATTTCTATGGATGTAGGTGGCAGCTTTAAACACAACAATGTCAGTCATTTCAATGTCACAGCTCAATAAATTATTGGTGTAACATAGTTGTATGCACATTGTTTAGCGAATAAGAAAAATGAATTTTTTAACTAAACTCTTCGTTTTCTTGTTAATTCTAATCATTACATGTCAAAGTTCATTTCTTCAGTTCATTTATCCCTGCAGTACTAAACACTATCCGACTTGGGATTGGAGAGGCCGCTGGAAAGGAAGAAATCTTTGCGGAAAAACTTGTTACATTTTATGTGAGATGTGTTAATCCAATGAATTCAATAAAAATTTGAAGGAATATTTCGACTAATCTCTTAGTTTTTTGAAACACCTTACCTATAAGTTGTGGAAAAATGAATTTTTTTGCAGTCATCTAATAACAGATTGTAATGAAAATTTTTTCGGTTGATATAAATTTTTGATTTCTCGATACTTCGAGAAATAAAACCAATAATTGAGGATAATGGAACTCAGTTAGGTTGTCCATTTTTTTTAATGGAGTATGACTTTGACTTGAATAATCTCATTATCAGTCGAAATATCAATATTGAAAAATGCTTGGATATTGAACTTAAAATATAGTACTCTATATTTTAAGTTCAATATCCAAGCATTTTTCAATATTGATATTTCGACTGATAATGAGATTATTCAAGTCAAAGTCATACTCCATTAAAAAAAATGGACAACCTAACTGAGTTCCATTATCCTCAATTATTGGTTTTATTTCCATCATAATCTATCGAGTGAGTATAATTTATTCATTTTCACCGAAAGCCATATTATATTATGATAATGATTTGAATAAATTACTTGTCATGCCCTTACTATGCTATTTCTTTCGATTATCCTAAGGTTCAATGAAATTTTCAGAATTGGGGAGAATTTGGAGAGTTTGAAGAATCGGTTGTGTTTCATGAAGGCTTTGTGACAGAGTATCCTTTTGACTCCTCCAAGCGTAAATTCTTTACCCAAATATCATATTAAAAAGGAACCGAATACGGTCTTTTTGATCGAGAAAAGAAGTGATACAGTATCATATAATAGGTTAGGTACATTACTTTATTTTTCTGAAGAACATAGCTTCTTCATAGTCTTCAAGTGTCGATGACAGAAAAACTTCATCGGAAACTGATGCAAATTGTGGAATATACAGGGTGTAGCGCAATTAATGGATAATCCTGTACTGGCGAATAGGGGAGGTCATGGCCGACCAGTAAATGTAAAGTTATGTTCAGTAAAAATATCATAGTTTTCGAGATATCGGACAATTTCATTTTTTTCTAAAAAGTGCAAACATGAGGATTATCCTACTTTTTTTCATCTAAATTAAGCAAGATGGTAGAAATTTGGTAGTTTACCTCATAGTACAGCTATCTGAGAGTAAAATAAAAAACAATGCCCAAAGAAATAACAAGATTTGTGATCACAGCATTGAAATTAGTGAATAAAGTTACACTTTTTAGAAAAAATGAAATTGTCCGATATCTCGAAAACTATGATATTTTTACTAAACATAACTTTACATTTTCTGGTCGGCCATGACCTCCCTTATTCGCCAGTACAGGATTATCCATTAATTACGCCACACCCTGTATGTTGCAAAAGTATGTAGTTAATGTGTAGGAACGGATATGTTATGCCCATTGTACACATTAATGTTCTTAATAATTGAAAAAAGTAAGCTGGATTGAATTGCAATAAGACATGAAATATAAATGACATCTTTATTGAACATTTTATTTTCCCTCTTATTTTCCTAATCTAATTAATTGAATAGGTTTGAAAAATCCTAGAAATAAATTTAGAATAAATAATGGACCTACCAAACAGATATAACTACCACTGCATATCTATTATTATTTGAAGTTTGTCTTAATGTCTCTTGAATGATTTCATTTCATACTCTTTTTTTGAAGAGAGATTTAAAGAGAACACTATTTGTACGCAATCTTCCATTTATAGAACGATTATAAATTAGTTGGAAGGTTTTCAATTGAGTGAAATCATAAATGAAGAAGTGATTTATGACATATAGAGGAAGTAGATCTAATTTTCTATGGAACAATTACTTTCAATAGATGAACTCAAATGGTCCGAAACGAAAATAATGATTTTTGTGGACGTAAAATTTTATCGGGAACTCTCAATATAAAAATTTTATGATGAATCGGAAGTGGCACTCATTTTATAGGCTATAGTGATTGGGAAATACTGTAATAAAATCCTGACATTTAATCGAAACTTAAAATGAAATCCATTCCAATGTTTTTTGTTCATTGAGATTATCACACTATAAAACTTCTGGGAATCTCAATTCACATTTTTACATTCAGTGGAAAGCTCTGTCAAATCTGGTTGTAATGACCATTTTTAAAAGGGAAATTGATATCTAAACAAGTAATCTGCTGATATTTCGAATAATTTTCTAAGAATGGATCGATTTTAGTTGATATCGATATAGTTGACATCATGTACTTATAGTATTTTCTTCTAATTTCTAATGTCTCATAAATAGGTTGAAATAGGCTGAAATTTGTGCGAATTTAAATGAAGATCATTCCACTGTTCGAAAAAATTCCATTTCGCTTTCAAAGGAAACACTAAAAATATACACAAAATCTGTTTTGTAGGTAGTCACAAGTTCATGTGAAGTTTTAAAGAGGTCTCGGAGAGTTGGCATGAAAAACCAATAATTCATATAACATTCAATTGAAATTAAACAACTATGTATTTCATGATAGAAGTATTCAATAGACTGCTGAGAAGTGAACAACACTACATCAAGAAAATTTACTTTCATTTTGAAAGAGTAAAGATCAGTACTTTTCAAAATGAAGTTCATCACAGTAATTATTCATTTTAATATAACAAAATGAATAATCGATTTGGAGAACGTGCGCTAAAAAAACTCATTCTCATAACGATTGCATTCTTAGAGTAGCTATAAGTATATGGTTGGCCCAATTCAAGTTGTTATCATTAATTTGTGATTTAGGTTAGAATTAATCCAACAAAAGAGAAAATTACGGTTGGGGCAAATTTGGCACAATACCTCGAAGGTTTTATACGGCTCCAACGCCAATTAGTTCTAGGTCAAGGGTTTGAGTTTCGTAGAGTTATTCATTGCTCTTTTATAAATCAATTTGAAGGTCTCTGTTGTATTATTCCCGAATTTCAGGTTAACTATCGTTAGATAAATGAGTAAATTAAATCTGAGAAATTTCTCGAGGGCAAGTTCTAACTTGATTTAAAAACCACATATCAACACGATGCTTGACAACCTCATACGGTTCAATTTAAACTGTAATGAAAAAATTGAAATAAAACCTGAAAAAATACATAATATGGTTGATATTTATTTTCTGGTACCTACTATAGTTACTTTGATTTTCATGAGAAAAGATTGTCATTTTTAGGTGGAAATCCCTACTGAAATCCATAAAAATGTGACATTCATGTAGAATAGTTACTTTTATTCTGAACTTGATCGACTTTTAATAAGATGATTTGTCCTTTTGGTCTCTTAATGTTATTTTTTTATTATGTTATGTGTTTTATTTTCAGAAAATTTTGTAGCCTTCAGTGTTCTTTTAAGATGTGAAGAAAATTGCAATTTTTCTCATCATATCTTACTTCTGCATCATGGGAGCATAAATCCCTTGAGAAAAAACTCATTTCTTGTATGTGGATTTTACGGAAAATAATGAAATGAAGTAAAAAAACTATGTTTATTACTTCTAGATGAAACAACGTAAAATAGAAATAACATATTCTTATGAGCTGATTTCAGAGGAGCAAAGGATGGGAAAGCAGTGTGCCAGTTCTATTGATAGATTTTTCTGTTGAAATCAAGAATTATTCAATTTAAAAAAGTGAACAAAAGAAACTTGGACTAATATAAGGGTAAAACAGTTATGGATTATGCTGCCGGATCACCAACTTTTTACGGGATCTAGAGATTACAACAACTTCAACATTTAAATATATCACAGAGTCATCTGGAACTGTAATTATGCACGAAAAAAAATTATAAATAAATATTCCCAATTTCAAAATTTTCGGATGATGATTATAAATCACGATGAATGAATCTAATTTCATATATAGGATTTACCAATAAGAATTCCATCTTTAAGCTATTATATCGATTGTGGATGCTAGGGCTTATTTTTACGGGACTCCAAAGAAAAATTCTGAAAGTGTTGAATCAGGAGATCTCAATGGCTAATTGTGATCACGTCTTCGAAAAATAATACGGCCAGGAAACTTTTCTGGCAAGAGTGCGATTGTTTCGTTGCTTGTGTGGCATCTAGGGCCGTCTTATTGAAAATCAAAATCCACAGAAAATCATTAATCGCTAATTCCCAGGATCGACGAGAAATTGAAAAACCTTCGTTATCGTCAACACTACGTGCTACAACAGCAATATTTTCAGTTGTTCTTGAGCGGCGCATACGGTTTGGATTCTTCACATCACCAACTCATCTCAACAGCTCAAATTTTTCCACCAGTTTCACCATTGTCAGCCGAGAAGGAGCTTCACGACGACTCAAAAGTGATTAAGTTTTGTGAACTGTCACTAAAAAATTTTAACCATTTTTGTAGTGGATTTTAATAATTCAAATGTATTGTTGAAGCGTGTATCGTTCCATTTTTAGAAATGGCGTAGTTTCTACTTGTCAAATGTCGAAAGATGACAGTTTCAGAAGTGACAGCTGCCCAGATAAAAAATGGAATGGAATGGAAAATTCCTGGTATCAAATATGTAAATCATATCATGAGGAGAATCATGAAGAGAATAAGAAACCTCTTGCCTAATTTCTAACGATTACTGTAAATATGACCAAAGCCGTTCATTATTCCCAGAAATACTCCTTTCACCGATTTTAACGTGATTAAACTCCTGGGAATAAGCGAGAAAATTTTTAACGTTCCAGCTACATTACAGCGAGTACCCAATCATAATTAAAGCCAACCTTATAATTACCTGATGAGGAACATCGTGTTCTACTCCAATTATAGCAATAATTACCATGTCACCGATTTCATTCCGATAAAATAATGGGGAAATAAGCAGGCGCTTTTCGGCTGGACGATCATCTAGCGGAATATCGAACTGATGTGCTTGTTACAATTAGAATCGATCATAATTGATGGTTAGTATCATACCTTCAATGAAAAACAATCGCGCTTGTTTTATCGAACATATGGAAAACTAATAGTTTCTCAGTCCATATGATTATATTCAGGTAATAATAACACCACACTAGGCGTTCTGATTGCTGGTGTAATAGTGGCAGTCATTGAGAAAGTGTTGAAACGTTTAAACGCCGGTTCAAACTAACAAAACTTTTGCTTCAGGTGCAGCCAGGGGGCCTGTAGGTTGTCGATTGTATAAAAAAAATAATTCTGAGATTAAACTGTATGAGATTAATACAATCGTACCTGGCAAATAAATAAATTTAGAGTTAATATCGATATTGCCTAGTCGACAATCAGAGACATTGAAGCCGGAGTTCCTCAAGGATCGGGGATAGGACCGCTGCTGTTCAACTTATACATGGCAGACATACCGAAAATGAATAGATGCAAGATAGCCCAGTTTGCAGATGATACTATCACAGAAGAATGCGGAAAACAATTACTAGGCAGTTATAGATAGACCTAGATAAACTGATGGAATACTTCAGGAAGTGGAGATTCAAAATGAATAAATCAAAAACAGTAGCAATCTACTTCGAAGGAACAACAGTAAAGAAAGAGAAAGTAGGGAAGGTAAAAATAGAAAATCAAACGATAGAATGAAAAAGGAAGCAAAACATCTGGGAGTGATACTAGATGAAAGAATGAACTTTAACAAACAGATAGAAAAAAAACAGAACAAAGGCAAGGCAATTGCACGGGAGACTGTACCCGCTATTCAACCCTAAAAGTAAACTTTCCTTAGAAAACAAGTTGAAGATAATCAAAATAGTGCTAATACCAAGCATTACGCATGCAGGAATAACTTGGTATAAAACGAAAGACAATAAAAAAGATCAGTTGCAATGTACGCTAAATACAATACAAAACAGCGGTTGGCATACTACAAATCAAAATAAGAATGCCAAATAAAAGGAAATACCTCTTCAACGAACCAAATAGATGGAAAAAAAATGTGATATGCAGTAGGGGGGAAAGTCTCCCAATCAAACAACAGTAGAAATAGGAGAAATTAAAGTAGAGGCGAAGGGAATGAAACTCCAGTCCTTATACAAAGAGAAGATCATTTCATATAATTTTGTAAATTTTTTGAAATAAATCGAAAAGTCATTACTCCGACCAATCAAACACGTGAATGATGATGACAAATTGATGTTTGAGAAATCTGTTACTCAATCGGAAATTTTGAAGCCAAGTGTTTCTTTTGTTTCGGAACCTTTTCCGCAGCATCTGTCGGCAACTTCGTCGTCTTCAGGAAGTATTTTTGTAGGACCTGTTCAACCATGATAATTGATATAAAGAAATAGTATTTTTGTATCATGGTATTCTACTGAACTACTACTTAGTTGTTGGTGGCAATAAAATTCGAATTTCATGGTTATTTTTGAGAAGCAACCTCCAAGAAATTCTTTCCATATTGATGTTGCCGACCGAAGTTAAGTGATACTGGGGGTTATAAATAACCCAAATCAATCAGAGACATAATGGTATTTCCTTTGAAAAACTTCCTTTGAATTTTTAGCTGTGAACTGGGGAGCCGCTCCCCCCTCCAAGCTGTGCTAGTGGCTTCCGATAATACTCCGTCTTATAGTCAAAGAGGTTATCTATATAAAAAAATAATGACTAATAATTCGACCACATTGACAAATGCAAACAGGAATTTCCTATATTTTATTTTTTTCTCAATAAAAACAGATATATGTCGTTTTATCCTTTATGTTTTACAAAATCATTCATCCGATCACCATGAAACACTGAAAAGTTGTTTGGTATTTTCTTATAGAGGCTTATGGTATAGTAAAATGCTTGAATCCTGATTGAGAACTTGTCGAGAATTTAGGGGAAGAAATCTGAAACCGGTGCATCCGCCATTTAGTTACGCTAGGATTTTGGAGTAGTATTTTTCAGTATAAATGTTTGGAATCTTTTGAGACAAACCCAATTTAACCCCTCTGAAATTTTCAAAGCTAATTTCTTTCATAGTGTTAAGGGGAAGCGAAAATCTAATGAAAAACTCTCCGTATGGAGCGCGCTTTCCTTTGTACAGAGATTTTCTAGTTAACTGTAGGAGTTGTTTTGATGAAATTTTGAAGTAAAATTTAAATTTGAAAGTAGAAATCAAGGATTCAATCAAATAAATATTTTCATCGGAAACTTGAGGGCAGGTAATCTCGAAATATGTGCATAAAGGGTGTTCTTAAATTGAAGGTCCAAACGAAACTGACAGATTTTAGGAAAAAAGTCCTATGAAATGGACCCACCAACCATTTGTTTTTGAAAAGGAGGGTTTTATTTTTTCAAGGTTTTGTCTCATACCACCTTCCCTCCACAATATATTCAACTTAAATTTGGCATAGATATTCCAATTTGAACTTTTCATCATGTGATATGCTAATTAGGAATGCCTTCTTCTTTCCTCCAGAACTTTTTTCGGTGGAACACTGGTAGTTTAGAAAAATGTGAAAAGAAACTTGGAACCAGTATTACACATTTTGGTCGCTTCTAATTTTATCGTTTCTACTAGCGATTTCGAGAAAAAAATGTAAAACAATTCTCCAGTAATCCTCAAGAAAATCGAAATTAATAAAATGATTCAGTTAATGAGCTGTGATGCATAAATTAATTATAAGTTTTGGTATTCATTCACCCAATCTGAGCGAGGATCGATAAAAATTCAATAAACTAATGAAATCATCAAGAAAAAGTACAATGAATACCCTGTATCTCGAAAACGAATCGTCTGAGGGCCAATATTTAGGTATAGGCCTTTTTTTTTTTAAATCAACCAAGGACGCCCTCATTTTCCTTTATACATCGAATGCAGGAACACCTTGTATAGATATGTATTGCCATGAGTTTTAGCTCTTAAATAAGTATCCTGCTTCAACAAAAATAATCGAAAATGATTGAATCCATCGATTATTATCTATTATTATTTATAAAATTAGGCCAAATCTTTTAGAATGAATTGGATCGAACAAAATAAAACAATACTTCAGACCAGATGCAAATACATTATTATACTCTCTACTCTTTCTGAACTCGACAAAAATAGATACCACTCCGAGTTGATGGGAACAGTTAATGACCTGAACAGAAGGACTATTGAATTTCAGGAATTGCAAATGAGGAAATGACGACACTGTTAGATGAATGTTACGTAATTAAATCCAGGTTATGATTCCTTTGTTAAAGTAGCCATTGACGTTGCGAATTAAAAGTGTTCAGCGAGAGTAACTAACAGTTTTTTTGAAGTACCTAATTTGCAGGATGATCTTCATTGCAATTACTTATATCGTTACAGAATAATTCGGGTAATTTTAAAATAAATCATCTTCAAACATATTCGAGGTGAATGATCACAAATGAAACCTAATCTATTGGGACTTTAGGTTAGATTAGACTAGATTGGCATAATAATCGAGTAGAGAGTAATATACCTAGTTAATCGCTATTCCATTGAAGTAATAATAAAGGGAAGCAATCACAACACGACTTGATATAGCCTTTTTTATTGAAGAAATCAGTAGGGGCCAGATGAATTGAATTTAACATGCTTCTCGATTTTCCTGCATAATATACAAGATGTTCCTGAATGGAAGGTACAAATGAAAACGAGAAATTCCTTGGTTCCAAGGACAAAGAGACAACGCTTGTTTTCAATATACAGGGTATTTCTTGTAGTCCTAGTTTTTTGTTATTAGTTTTTCGAACCTTTATGGTTCGACATTTGGTACATATCCGGAAAATAAAAATCAAAACTAATAATTTATTTATCATAGCTGACTGATTGGATACTTAGGTACGATAATTTGATTTTTCCCGAGGATTTTTTTCTCGAAATCGGTAGCAAAGAAGACAAAACTACAAGAAACCAAAAAAGTTTAGTATAAGCTTATGGTTTCTTTCAATTTTCTTTAAACCACCAGTGGTCCACCAAAAAAAAATTTTGGAGGAAAACAGGAAGTATTCCAAAAAATATTTCATCCTGTAGATTTGCAGGGGAAATTGGCGTATCACATTATGTAAAGTCTAAAATAGAAGAACTATGCCTATCCATTGAATATTTTTTGTTTTGCAGATGCTATGAGGAAAAAATTGAAAAAATCAAACTCTTACACCCTGTATTCGAAAACAAAGCGTTTGCGGATGGAACTTTTTCTTCTTAAAATTATCCGGGAAATCTCCCAATTTCCCACCTTTAAAATGCAGTTTTTAAATTTAATATTTGTTTAGAATTGATAACGACATGAAAATCAGTGAGTTTTGTTTGGAGAGTTCTTTAGAAAATTCCAGATGTAGTCTACTTTCTCATTAAGTTCCTCTGTGTTCATTTTGAGTTCTCCATTTTAATTCTGTGCGGAAATCGCTCGATTGATTCTTTGAATTTTTGGAAGAAATTTTCGTATTGCAGTTCAGAATGAACTGACTAAATTTTTTACAGAAAATTTATACTTTTGGTTTGATATCACTTTGGAAATTGAAAGACATTTCAATCGCATCTCAATTATTTGAATGACAAATTTCAAAAATTTTTTTTTCCTGAAACAGACAAATTATTTGAGGTTTTAGAAAAAATGTATATTTCTATTCAGATTATAAGTGAAATATTACCAAATAAGAAAGTGATAAATGACAATTGACTTGAAATAGTGTTTCAGAAAAATTGATAATTCTATGATAATGAAAAAATTTAGAAATTTGTCTTTGAAATAATTGATATACGATTAAAAAGCCTTTTAATTTTCAAAGTGATGAAAAAAAAAATTTTTTGTGGAAAAAATCAGTAAGTTCATTTTAAACAGCCATACGAAGGTTTCTTCTGAAAATTGAAAGAATCGATTAAGCGCTTTCTGCACATCACAATGAATCTGCACTGGCGAATAATAATATTAATAATTCTAATTTTCTTCATTTTCAGATCAATAAACTGTTTCATTTTATTCAAAGGCGAATCCAGATATACGCGAACACATTTCATGTGTATCTCATGTATGTAAAATAATAAATAATTCTTTTATATTATGAAAATACTGCTTCTCAATAGAAGTATCTTGAAATATTTGAAATGTTCCTAACTATTTCTAATGACCCGATGGTTTTATATCATTTTACAGAAAGGAAATTTCAAAAATTTGGATATCAACGAGAGCTTCTCAAGACCATTTAACTTTTTACTATGGATATTATCTCCAGATTGAGTACAAAAAAATTATCATCTATTCGATAGATTCGGTATCAACTTTTTTCGAAAAAAAAACTATAGACATAAATTACCAGAAATATTCAATGAAATATATTCAGGAATTTTATATTAAAAATATAATTGTCACATTTTAATAAAAAATATTGGAAAATTGAGCTCATCATTATATCATTTCAATCACCATCGTTATATTTAGCTGCCCAAAGTTGGAACTTATTAATTATAGTAGAAAGACGCAGTTTTATGTCACACCTCTGTATGAATACCCTCACAGTGTGTGGACACCTTTACGATTCATTTTCGGTATGCGTCCGATGTTCTGTTCGAGTATTCTAGTAACAGGGGTGCTTGACCTTTGTAGTAGGATGCAATGGTGCATCATCATTCTTTACACTTTGCACCTCTCAGACACGCGATCTGGAAGCCTGGGATCTCCCTCATATTTACCAATTGCGTCAAGATTGTCTGTATATAACTTTGTTTCGGAAGCGGAAGGATGTACCTCACGCTATTTACATATTATCAGAGAATTGCAGCATCTGTTTCCTATGGCAAGTTATTATTTGCTTTTCGCACGATGTTAATGTACTGTGAGAAATTGCAGACATCGCGATGATGGACTTATTTGTGTTTGAACCAATTAATATATCCTCCTTCATTTTGGAGAAAATTATTTATGCACTATCTGCAGTATCCACCGGAGTTTGATCGATCTATGTTGATGTCAGTTGGAAATCTGAATTCCATACAAAATAAAATGAAATTGATTAGGTACACAATTGATTTAATTAGGACAATAATTATCACAATTCAGGAAATAGGGATCTTGGCTTTAGGACTGCTAATAGGGTGAATAATACACTCAGTTTCAACTGTCAACGTTTCGATCCTATTTGGGATCTTCTTCAGGACTGTAAAAGTATTTATACTTTTACAGTCCTGAAGAAGATCCCAAATAGGATCGTTTCAACTGTCAACGTTTCGATCCTATTTGGGATCTTCTTCAGGACTGTAAAAGTATTTATACTTTTACAGTCCTGAAGAAGATCCCAAATAGGATCGTTTCAACTGTCAACGTTTCGATCCTATTTGGGATCTTCTTCAGGACTGTAAAAGTATTTATACTTTTACAGTCCTGAAGAAGATCCCAAATAGGATCGAAACGTTGACAGTTGAAACTGAGTGTATTATTCACCCTATTAGCAGTCCTGAAGCCAAGATCCCTATTTCCTGAGTTGAATGCAAGGACGAGATTTGTTGGATATGGAAATTATCACAATCAGAGTTTTCGAAAAAATCGACAAATAATTCAAACTGTGAAATTATTTTTGTAGGAACATTGATTGAACTAAAGTTTTCGTATGTATAACTAATATCAATTAATTCTGAATTACCTAGAAGTAGTAGCATTTTCAGGCTGCAAAGACAAGATTGAGTAATTCGAAAAATTAATGTAATCATTATTAATCTTATCCTCAGAGTAATGAACACAGATAGAGGGAGCATATGTCATTTTCACTAAGCAAAGTTTGTGCCCAGCATGAACTTTCAAATTTGACATGAAGCGCATGGAAATGAAAACATATCAGTGATACGATATTTGACTCAATTCGCGAGTTTCTCCACAGAAAACGCACTTCTTAAGTCCCATAGTGAATAAATGTTTCATATTAACTCAAAAGATATTGAAATAAAGTTCTAAATATATCAGAAATTTAGAAAAACAAACTTCAAGCGCGCCAAACGACGTGAAACAAGCGATGACACTAGGAGAGCAAAAGTTGCCAAACTTTGGAGATCAGCAGGTAGATACAGAAAATAATAAATATTCTGATTATTGTTAATTCGACATTTAGGAAAAATATCCGATTTCAAATATTCAAATTTGCATATTTAATCGGGAATCTCTCAAATAAATATATTTCATTCAATATATTTCATTCATAATGATATACATAGTAAAATTGTGGATTTGAAAATATATCACAATCCGACATCGTAATCTTACCATGTTGGGGACATTTAAAAATTGCATATACTCCCTCTATCTATGTTTATTGCTCTATGATACTACCCGTTTTCAGAGGTGACTTCATCATTTGCGAGGCTCCGAGCAAGTAAACCTTCGCGAGGCCTCTTTGTTTTGTAGAATTAGTTTTAAAGATTATTTTTGACGGCAAACGGAAAATTATAAAAATGCAATAACTTTACAATTGTCTATAAGAAATAAACAAAAAATAATAAACACTAAGATAAAAAAATATTACTGATAGTGATAAACTGAGGTCCATTTTGATGTCTTGAAAGAACTAGTAATCAATCGAGGATTATTCAGAGATGTTAAAAAATACATTACTACGAAACTATTGGGTTCAGACTTTGCGGTGAAATATAGTATTCAGTGTTCTCGTAGCAATACGCGTTCGGAATTTTGTAATTCAGTATAATCAATATTTTCAGATTAAATCTTTCAAAATTGGATTTCTTGTCTTGAAAATTCAGGGATCAATGAAATGTAAAAACTGCTGTCATAGTTTCCGAGAAAGACCTCTCTGGACAGCAGATATTAGATTTTTCATTTGATTGTTGCATTCTACACATTCCAAAATGTAAATTTTGGGGGTAATTGAAATTTGATTGGAAATAGAAGGAATTATTCATAGTATCAAACAGCGACAGTTATCAATGCAAAATTAGCATGACCGCTACTGTCATGTTGTCAGTTGCATAACGCGCGAAATTGAAAAACATTTTACTATTTTTGTTGAGAGCGTGGATGCCAAATACAAAAGCGAAGTCTCAGATGGCTGCTCTGGTCGATACCTCCAAAGGCCGTCACTGTTCACAGTTCTATTATAAATCATCAATTCACTGTTAAAATCATTATTTTAAACCATTGCAATGTGAGGTGTTAAATGTTTAAAAATATTCAAATTCAGTGCTTCTTTTTCTTCGATGTCTTCAGCGTACTAGAAGCTTGACCATATGAATATGTTGATCTTTCGATATCATTATGTTTCACCAAATACAGAATAGAAAAAAAAAAGTTTTCTTTGCGTCACGTATAAGTCCGAAATCAATGATCAAAAACCAAATATATATTACTTTAACATTAACAAAATATATAGGAACATTAGGAACTTTGCCAATGAAGTACAAACAAGTATTATTCTTCCTTATAAATTGTTTTGTCTTCCAAGTACGTTCCTTCTGAAATACTTAACATATAAATTGTCCAATTATCAAATATTTAAAGAACGCTTTTTCGGGAACCGAATGCAGTACTTGCTGAGGTAAAATCTCATTAATCTTCATTCACTCAAAATGGGTGTTGCAAAGTATTCAATTAGTTATAGTTTTAAAAAGGGAATATAGAAAATAGCTTATTGGAGTTGTATCAAAATAGTTTATACTAAAACAAGTTGCAGAATGGGCTCCTATTCCAACACGAATGCGAAATTTGAAATGGTTGGAATTGCCTTCTGCAACGAGTGTTAGACAATATATTCTTTATTTTGGTCAAGTTTTGTGAAATATTGTCGAAACTCAATGAAAAATTCAGAGTATACATCCTAGTGACATTCGTGACTTGGCAGTTGGTGAGACTGTTACGAAAATTGACAGATTACGGAATTTGAATTTGACTCGCACGTTTCGAATTTTGAAATAATTTATAATTACTCATTGTTTTACACAGTTTTTAGTACTATAATGAACTCATATGATACTGAAATAGAGAAAAATACATACAGTGTTTATTCGATAAAATTTGTTAGGTTTTTGATCAAATATTCATTAGTCGTACGCTATGTTGATGAGATTCCAAGATTTTTTCCACGAATCATATTGAGCATGTGTTTTCACAGAATATTCAGGTGTTTCGGAACTAGTCGAGCGGAGTACGAGAAAATATGGAATAGACATTCTGAACACGAAATTTCCACATTCCGTTAGAACTTGCATCAGAACCACCGGAAGTAAAACAAAATGACCCGCAGTAAGCTCGACAGAAAAAAGAATTACTTCTAAACTAGGATTTGCGCTTTTTTGTACTTGCTCCTTATGGACTTTTATCACTGTATTAAAACTTCTCGGATACTTTGATGTCAATTGGAGAAGATACAACGGTGAAAGACAAAATGTTTTTAAATGACATGTCTGTCGAACATTTCATTACATATTCTTTCATGTCTACGTTTAGTTTTATTGTTGCCGATAAAAATCTATAGTTTAACGGATCGCTCTTTCTCGTTCCATTAATGGTGAATAGAAAATTACATCACACTTTTCGTTTTCGAAGTAACTTCTCTTCTTGGAACTCATAACAATTGTTTTTACGAAGTTGATCGCTTCAAATCGCACCAAGTTTTTCTTAGTGAGCTTATATCATAACCTCATTAAATGTTTTTAAATAAAACTCGCATGATACGTTTCGATACACGACTTTAGTCGGTATTTATTGTGATGGATCTGCTTTCTGGGGTATAAATAGATATTCTTTAGCAGCTGATTTATTCAATTTCAGGGTTATGCAAATGAAGGGCTATTTATATGCAATAGGTATTCCTTGTTCTTCGTGTTATAGGAGGGCTTAACTAACTAGGCAGTTTCAAATCGGACCTTTAAATATATACCACTGAGGTGAAAATGGAAAATATTCGCGCGCTTCAAGGTTGACCCAAGCCTGATATATACAAGTAGCTAGCCGACGAGTAGGGTAAACATAGATTCCGAACCTAGCAGCTTTATTATATAAGGAAACACGAAGGTTTTACATTTTCTTCTCATGTCGTTTTTAGTATCAGTTGAACGTTTCACAGGATATTTAATGTAATCAGCTAGAAAATCATTAGTGACGAAACAATTAGGAATAAATGAAATATGCGCAACATAAAATGAAACAAGAGTCAGATAGAAATCACGCAAATCATCATATACCTACGAGATCATCATTCAATCAATACTCAATTAACTCCTAATTTTCATCCGTGGCGTCAAAAATTACAATGCGTTCCTCTTTCAACAGCACAGATTTTTTTCTATATCGTACCAATGTGAATCATTTCATACTGAAAAAATAATTTTCTATTCTATTCTATTTTTTATTGGATTTTATTTAATTATTTTATATAATAGTATTTTGAATATAATTAGTGAAATCTCATTGATGTTGATCGATTTTTATATTTGTACCATAGAATAATAAACATAGATAGAGGGGGTATACGCAATTTTTAAATGTCCTCAACGTGGTAAGATTACTTGTCGGATTGTGATATATTTCCAAATCCAATTTTACTATACCGTTATGAATGTATATTATAATGAATGAAATATCTTTAATTGAGTGATTCCCGATTAAATATGCAAATTTGAATATTTGGAATTCGATATTTTTCTTAATTGTCGAATTTGTAATAAGCAGAATATTCATCATTTTCTGTATCTCCTGCTGAAATACAAGGTTTTGTATTTATTGCTCTCCTAGTGTCATCGGTTGTTTTATGTCGTTTGGCGCGCTTGTAGTATGTTTTCTGAATTTCTAATATATTCAGGTATTTATTTCAATATACAGGGTGAGTCTTTGACTTGTACATATATTTTAACCGTAGATTCTTGAGGTCAAAAGAAACACTTTTTTCATTTACCATTTTTTCCGATTCGGCTCGGTTGAAAAGATATGGCCATTTTAAGTTTTCATAATGAGCTATGCCGAACCTGGAAATCAGCCCACTGAAGTTTTTCCAAGCATAAATTTATACCATTTGAACTTTGGAAATGGGTTACTATATTAGCAAAACAAGCATAAACTCACTTTTTCCATTCCCTTTGGTGACCGAAGTATTATTTTCAGTATAATAAATGAGTTATAGCAATTTCGTGGGAGATAAATATGTTGATTATTTTTCTCTTGATTTCTATTTTATATTCGATAATAATAAAAAATTCAGCTTGCAACCACCCATATTAAATCTGATATTCATATCCAATCATTTATTTTCGCTTTTTCACCTCTTTTCGTAGGTACAAGAGTTAACAATTCATATAACCTTTAATTTTCATAAAGGTAAATAAACATAAATGATAATCATCTGTGGACTTTCCACGTTGCCAAGTTTACAGTCACAAAACTGTATAATGACAAAAAACCTACAGAATAATAAGCTAAATCTATGTACCTATGAATACTAATCATCTCGCATCTGTAATGTTATGTTTAAAGGTTATGTTATGTTTTGTCAATAAAATTCAAGAAACCCAACAAACGGTTGAAGTTTTGTACATTACTAGAAATTTGGGCTAATTGAGTATATTTTGTTATCTAGAGGTCAGCAAAAAAGTGGTATTCAAACCAGTGTTCAATTTGAATTCTTATTATCATGGAATCAGTGAGAAAAGTTTTAAATTTTTAGGGTAGCAAGAAGTGTAAGAACGCTTGCATTTTGGATTGAATGAACCCAGAATACTTTATCTAAGTACCTACACAATAACTTAGCTCGAAAATGAAAAGGCAGTTTCATGAATGGATTTATGTGGAAGATGGAATCACCTCTGTATCACACAGAGGTAATTTTGTGATGGAAAAATTCCGATTTTATCTTGTTAAAAATAACAGTAGTATGAGAAGGAATAAGTAATTTCCAGAAGGAATAAGTAATTTCCAGAAGGAAATGAATTTTTTTCCTTTTTCATCCTAGAAGCTTATAAGTTTCATGAATCTTCAATATTCCATTATTGATTAATTATTGATCTTGATTTTTGTTTTAAAATGAAATGGTGGTATTCAATATGAATATCCACTATTGAATATTCTGCTTCTTTCAACTCACTGAAGTTTTTTATTTATTTTCACGTTAAAACAATTTAAGTATGTCAATCAAATGTTCTAGGATGAAATTATCGAATAGCAAATGGATAGAAGTATTCAATCACGTAAAAATGAAATTTAGGATGTATTGTTATGTATCGATGAAAGCTCAGAAGACTGGAAGAAGATTATAGTAATGTTTGGCAGCAGCAGTTTTTAATGGGATTTCATATCTTGATTGGTGTTATTTTATAAGGAGCCTAGTTTGTGAAAATTCACTTGAAAATGAGTTTCGATCAGAATTATTCAAAATAGAATATTAACTTTAATGAAATATCTTCATATTATAGGGCTGTGCCAAAGCTCAGTAATTTGTTATCATGAGAATATTTGAAATCCTTTTCTTCTTAGTGTTCACTAATGCCAATATTCTGTCTGAAAATTTGATACCCAATAGGTAACTCCAAAAATGCTCTCGAGTACTTTCGATAATAAAGAAGCAATTAGTCTTTCCTTAATTTTATCAATGTTATAATCAACATCTTCGAAAATTTTATTTTCCTGAAGATGGTAAAATGGTATTCGGCTAGAAAAAAGGAAGTACAACGTACAAGTAAATTTACTTGTTTGTTATCGAACAGATAAACTGAAAATATTATGAAACTTCCCAATAATTATGTAATCTTTTTTTTTGTTTTCACATATCAACTACATGTAAAATAAATTTTGAATTCTTGTAAGGTATTTTTTTTTTTCAAAAGTACTCAATAAACTGAAGCTTTTGATAAACTTATCGAAAGATTAACAGTGACTTGAAATCATGTATTATTGCCAAATCCACTCTTTTACTATAAATCCAGTGACCCACAGTAGGTATACAACATTCAAAGCAATTTGAAATAAACATTTTTCATTACTGAAACAAAAAAATGCATATCAAAAAACAAGAATTGAAGTACAAACTACCATAATAATAAATTGTCTTTATTTTCATTTAATTTATAAATAACCAGGTTTAACATTTTTTACTCTTAAACTTCTTACGTAGATTCATTTAGCAGATGTATTGTGCGAAATAAAAAACATTCAATATTTAGCCAATAATTATTAAATTAGGCCTGCCATTATTCGAGTTAATTCTCAATGATTCCTGATCTCAGATGTATTCATTATATTATTATAATATCTATAAACCAAGGACAGTAACTACAAACTATGTATATGCCTTAAAATATCAATAGCTATTGATTCTGAAACATATGGATTGGATCAGTACATGTACTAGATAATAGGATAGGATCTGGGTTAATGGTGAAATCAGTGACTTTTAAATTATTTTTCAGTACATCAATGAGTTTGAATAAGTATTCATTACAGAACTAGTGCTTCACTTATTCAAGTAGTTGAATTTATCAACAGAATCATTGTATTGTAGATTTTTGGTTATTTCAATTAATCAATTTACTTTTCCATTCATTATATGGAAAAATTATCCTTATGAAATCATGAACACCTCACAGCAAACTTTTTCCGGTTGGATTTAATTTGAAGGGGTTCAAGATTCTCTTTAAATACAGGTCATCTGAAACTTCTCTGTATCTAGTGGGCAATCATCTTCACGAAATAAATCACGAAGGAAAATCGTCGTCCAATTAAATTCATTATGGTGTTTTTCTGAATGATTCGATGAATTATTAGGAGATCTGAAAAAATACAATAATTATTCAATATATTATTTATATTATATAACTTAGTAACTTACTTACGCCGAACTGTGTTGTTTCTTATTGAAACATAAAATATTTTCGAATCAAATATCGAATTATTCCATATTCATAACCACAATTCTTCGAGATTTCTCAAATTCTCAGTTTGGCCATGCGCATAGAGTAATAAACTCTGAGGCCATGCGCAATAGTTCAAATCGTTCATAACATACGGTAATCTAGCATATTATGACTTATTTTATTATACAAAATTCGATTTAACATTTCGGATGATACTAATTATTACATTTAATGAAATTCATAATAAAATAAATTTATTAATTCATAAATTTGATGGTTTGTTTAAAAAATTATTCAAGATTCTTCTATGTTGATCGGTCATGCGCATAGAATGATCCGAAAACAATTGAAATTCGAATTTATGGTATCATGATTTCTGTTGCTTTGTTTAATGTAAGTGATAAGTATTAAGTGTATTTAGTTTGTTGAGTGTTACCTAAGTGCGTTTAACTTGTTAAGTGTGTTTAGTTTGTTTAGTGTAAGGTGTTTATTTAGTGTAAAGTGTTTGTTTGTGAAGTTCTTTGAGTGTGTTAAGTGGAAATTAGCAGAATGTATTCCAACCAGGAGATGGTAGATATGTTGGAATGCTATTTCACAAATGGAAAAATAGCGAGAAGAGCTAAAGAAGCTTATGGAAGGCTGTTTCCAAATAGGAGACAGCCAAATGAGAGAACTTTCGTAAGGATTGTCCAAAGATTGCGTGATCATGGAACCCTCGCTAACAACATGGTGGATAATGGCCGAATACGATCGAGAGCAATGGATCAGACAATGGATGATGTTCTAGATGACGTGCAACAGCACCCCGAAACAAGTACGAGACGTCTCGCATTGCGATATAACATATCGCAATCTACGGTGGATCGCAGCTTGAGAGATCAAGGATTGTACCCATACCATATTCACAGGGTACAAGCTTTATTGCCGACGGATTTACCAAAAAGAATTGAATTTTCTCAATGGGTTTTAAGAAACCATTTTGATAATAATGATTTCTTGCGGTATATTCTGTTCACAGATGAAGCAGGATTCACAAGAGAAGGCATTTTTAACAGCCATAACACCCATTTCTGGGCTGTCGAAAACCCCCATGCAACCAGAGAAGTCAACAACCAACACCGTTTCGGAGTGAATATGTGGGCAGGCATCGTGAACAACCAACTGATTGGACCACGGGAATTATCCAGGAGATTGACCTCAGCTGATTATCTACATTTTTTACAGAATGATTTGGACGACTCATTAGAGGACGTACCACTTCTTGTTCTGCAAAATTTGTGGATACAGCAAGATGGAGCTCCTCCTCATAGTTCCCGAGCAGTAACAGATTGGCTCAACGAAAATTTCAATGGAAGATGGATAGGGCGATACGGCCCAGTGCTATGGCCTCCAAGATCACCAGACTTGAACCCATGCGACTTTTTCCTTTGGGGTTTCATGAAGCAGCATGTTTATAGCAGTGCAGTAAATGATGTGGACGAACTGAGATCGCGTGTGGCAAGTGCGGGACAACAGATCAAGGACAATCCCAATCTCCTTGAGAATGTAAGACATTCCCTTCTGAGGAGAGCTCGCGCCTGTTTGGATGCGAACGGCGGACAATTCGAGCACCTACTGTGATGGGTGATATGTGGGATGGTAGGGCTCCTGGCGAACAACCCACTAGGAAAAAAATGTAACGCGCCTAAAGCAATACTTCGAAAGTGGTGTGGAAATTTGCTTCAATAGATGAGGATTCATAAATTGTAAAAGGTGAGCTTATTCAAATCACTTTATTTTCAAACTAAGTCGGCTGGTTCCCTCACTTGTCAATGCAAATTCAGTGTTTCAATCCATGATTTTTGACCTGACAACGTAGCAAATATTCATTTCTGTGAGTCTTTTCTAACAGAGTTGCAATTAGCCAAAGTACCCAATTTTTTGAATTTCACAGATTTTTTTTTTTTTTTAAACACATATTACTCGAAAACGGCTCAATATACGAGAAAATATGAAGAATACTTTTATTTTTCAAATTAGCTAAATATCCTTCAATGAACGTCCTAGTTACTTTTAAGAGCTCGGTTCTTTGAATTTCTGGTATTTTTATGGGATGAAGTGTTCATAATGAAGAAACGGGGAGATGTGGATAAAATTTTGTGTACGGAGAAGATTCATCACATACATGAAAAACTATATCCCGAAATTCTTTTTTTTCTATACAACCATTTCCGAGATATAACGGAAAATGACATTTTTTTATCGATTTTCAACAGCCTGTATCTTTTTAACCGGGCCGAATCGGAAAAAATGGTAAATGAAAAAAGGGTTTCTATTGACCTCAGGAATCTTCGGTTGAAATATATGTACAAGTCAAAGACTCACCCTGTATTTTGAGTTGATATGAAACATTGATTCACTATGAGATATAAGAATTGTGGAGTTGTGGAGAAACTTGCGAATTGAGTGAAATATCGTATCACTGATATATTTTCATTTCCGCACGCTTCATGTCAAATTTGATAGTTCATGTTGGGGACAAGATTTTCTTACTGAAAATGACATATGCTCCCTCTATCTATGTTTATTACTCTGATATTTGTACTAATGAAATGTTGAGTCTATAACAAAAATCCAAAGATTGGTGGAAGAAAATGATCGAAAATGGAATTGTCTGTCATAGAACAGGAAAAATATTTCATCATAGGATTTGACAGAAAACTAACCATAAATCTCCGCTGTGTAGGTACAGAAGTGAGTTCAAATTAATTAAGGTAAACAGCTATGTAATTTGTCGGTGTGACTGATGATATATGTTAATAGGATAATATGACGAGACTCTCCTTATTCTCCAAATCTACGCCTTATACATCATTATATTAGTCAAGCACATGAGAGGTTTTTCGTGCTAAACACGAAGCTATGTTAATTTCATTTTATGGACAAAAATATAACGGCACGTATATTTTACACGAGATGGCTCCGTTGTGGAACTGGGGCTGATTTACATTTTTGGGGATTCAACTTATAATCAGGTAATTCTATCATGCACGATTCTCTACGAAAATTTCATATTTAATACTCGAGCATTGTGTAGTCTGCTGCAATATTGAGAAGATTGGTGGGTTGGGCAAGCCAAATAGGCGGTACGGAAAGAATATGTTGAACATAACTGCATAAAAGAAATTGAGGTGATTTGATCAATGATAAGCATAATTCAGTTTGATTGAGACATAATCGATAAATATGTTTGATAAGATCAGTTCGAGTAATTCAAAATTATCAAAATGAATTTTTATGATAATAAAGAGAAAATATTACACATGATTCTTCTAGAGTATGGTCGATGTAAAAGATTCTCAAGAAATAACGAGGGTAGAATTGTAAAACCTAAAATAAGGTAGACCTGAATAGTATTGATAGTAATAGAACTTTCAAGGATTACGTTGCAACTATCCTCATTTTTTTTTTATCTTTATAAGCAGCTTTTGAGTGTTCCTTTATTCATTTTCTTCAATTCTGCTTATTCTGACGACAATATTGATACAAATTATGCATGAAACATGTAAATGTTATTATATATAAATGCAAAATTTCAACTCGATCAAATAGTTCAGTTATCATAGAAATGTTATTTTTTTTCGATATTCCGCATGAATTTTCTGAGGGTCTGATGAAGTTATCCACAAGAAATCATATACGAAGCTTAAAATTGTTATTCGATAAATTGATAAATATAAATGCAAAATCACATTCTGTTCGGATACGCACTGACGGAAATATCGGATATTCCTTTTTCAATATTCTTCTTGAATTTTTTTTTCGTTCTAATTATGTGACCAGCTTGAAATTTAGCATGGAGTTTTGAAATGATTTTTCCTATCAATAATCAAAGTCTCAACTCGTTCGATTTTGTGGTCACGGGAATGGTAATTAATAATAATTTTTTTCGTATTCTTATTGAATTTTCTTCCGTTTTAGTCAAGTGATCAATATCGATCGAATATGCAGTTTTGAAACTACATATCAGGAAAATCGATATTATTTCAATACAATTAATTAGTAGATACTTACTATTTCCACATTAGAGTTTGTTCAATGAATCAGTATCTCACCTGAAAATAAGAAATTTGTGAATAAAAACTAGAATGAACAATAAAATTCAAAGTGATTTAAAAAAATAATTGGAAGGCTGTTTCGAAGAGGACATTCAATAAACAGAAACAGGGTTAGAACTATTTATAGAGGGGCATTACAGGGATATCGAAAGCGTTAGATACAAGGTGGCTGAAATCACAAAAAAATTGCTTTATTTAGGAATTAGTGTGTTGGTGTTAACAGATCCAAAATATCTCCAATGGTTCCCGAGATCTCGAAAAAAATCGAGATTTTCTTTTTTCTGTGTAAGTCCTTTGTCTCTGGAGATAACTTCACGAAATTCGGTTTTTAGTCATTATCCAATATAGAGATTCTCATGGTGTCGTCAGGTTTTTTCTGTTTTCCATTGTATCAGAGACGCGATTGTCATTTTTTTTTCTTATGGACGCCATATTAGTTTTCCTTATGAGGTGATAAAGAAAAAAATACGAATTCAACAATGTATCACACTCTACAAAAATATCGAGCCTAGGTATGTAAGAGTTGTTATGTGGAATCATCACTTGAATATCGCGTCTCTGAAATAATGGAAAACTGAAAAAAACTGATGAAACCATTAGTATCTCTATATTGGATAATAGCTGTAAACCAATTTTCGTGAAGTTATCTCCGAAAAACAAATGACTTAAACAGAAAAAAAAGAAAATCTCGATTTTCAGTTTTTTCAAGATATCGCGGGAACCAAAGGTGATATTTCGGATCTGTTCAGACCAACACACTCATCCCTAAATAACGCAACTTTTTTTTTGTAATTTAAGCCACCCTGTCTTTCAAACGGTTTTCGATATCCCTGTAGTGGCCCTCTAAATAGTTCTAACCCTGTATATTGAATGACATGGGACATACTACCTACATTCATACCATTCCTAAAATAAATTAGGTATAGTGGTGAATCTATCTCCCCTTCTAAATAAAACCATTGGTCAGCTGTTTGAAGCGTAATGGCAAAACAGTCTCGTAGATCTAGTTCTCTGGAAAGTCTTTTTAAATGACACATCACATTTTATAAAAGTTATTTAAAAACGAACTATTATATATAGTTTTATTTCCTTATGTATGTGTCTTATATAAGAAAAGAAATTATCTTTGATTAAATGAATCATAATCAATTTATAGTATTTTAATGAACATGAGTTATTAAACTGAATGATTGAACATACTGTAAATGTTGCAGAGAATCTTCGAATTGTTCAATGTGCCACACGAATCATCCAAGAGAAAGGCTAAATTATATTTTTCCATTAGTAGATGTACCTATCCTTCCTTATAATTCGCTCAAGCTTAATTCGAAATACACCTACTCATCTCCAACACGATTTAACTGTTGATTCAGCTACATATAAATAGTACATGTATTGATTGTTGGTACCGCACCTCTCCTGGATCTTATATCGACTCAATTTGTAAAAATATCAGTTCGGCCTTTCGTTTCTTATCTTTTGTTCTGCCTGACATGGCATAGTCGTTTAGTAAGATGAAAAGTGGGTCGGCCAAGTACCGTATAACTTTTCTTTAGAGGTTCGGTTTTAAGTGCGTTATTTTGTTAGGGCGAATGTTCTCTTCTGGGCAGAAAATTATCCAAATGAGAAATTGATGAGAGTAAGGAAGACAGCTAGGACAAAGACGAGAATTACATCTAGAATAAATTTCGTTTGTGTCTTAAACTGTAAACGTAAGCTGTATTCAGTTTATAATTTTTAGTGCAATTATTGCTCCGAGAAAAAGAAAGAAATATTTTTTGTCAAGAGAGTAGCTACCTAAGAATTCATCACTCAATGAGAGCATTTACAAAGAATGCCGAATTTCGGCTGGTTTGGTTAACTATGAAATAATTCTCTGTGGTCTATAGTATTATCTACTGAATTTTTGAGTGTTTGTTTTCCTTACACATCGGTCTATTATTTATTCACAATTCCAGTAATTATTGAATATTGATTTGATTTCTGTCCGTCCGTATGCACGGTAACTTTGAAAAGAAACTTTAAATTCGTAGAATAGGTAATTAATTCCGCGATTGAATTCATTAAGAGAGCATACCACCATATGACTGCTCTGTTCAAATCGAAATTATAGATTACAACCACAGATTTTTATGGGGATTCTCATAATTTCATAAAATGATCTACATTGAAGAATGATAATATTTCTAATTTGCGAACGTTGGTAACTTTTCTTTCCTCGAAAAAAAATTGATGATATGTTCAATGTATAGTGCATCCCATTTTGGGTGAGACAGCCAGGTTTCTCGCTTGTTATTTAAGATAGAGCCTTGCGGTTTTCACATTCCTGTCCTACTTTTTCGTGAAACTCAAGTTGGTCTAATCAAATTCTGCATAACTGTTTCCGTTCAAAAGATACAGGGTGATTTTGGAAATTGATACTTTTCGTACCCCTCCTTTATCTCCGAAATTATTAGAAATAATGCTGAGGTGAAAACTACGTCTGAATCAGAATTATGCCTAGAATCCAGTGGCGTACTCAATATTTTTTTTCGGGGTATGGTTTTGAAGATTCAACACAAACCTATATTTTTTTTAATGGAACACCCTATATATCATTACTTCATTGAATTTGTTATTTTTTTCCCTTCAAAATGATGTATAATACTATGTAGGTAGGATGTTCAGAAATGTTAAAAAAACACTAAAACATCAAATATAATGATTTTTTCGTTAATTGGCAATGGATTTCCCCTATAAAAAAAGAATCAATTGGATAATTTTCATTTGTGATTTTTATTCATTGTCGAGTAAGCAAATAAAGATAACACACTCATCACTAACATGAAAAACAAAACGTAAGTACCTCCCTAATAGGAACAAATAAATAATACAAAAATTCATAAACATTGCATAATATCTTACAGATTAAACTGTTCAAATTGCTGTCCATTTTGTCTTTTACATAATTGACAAAAATTTTCAATACGCCTGAGTGCATTTAATATTATAAAATATTGTAAATCCTGGAAAACTGCCTCTGTTGATGCACGAAGTTCTTCGGGACTGTTGTGTCTTTTACTGTAGTATAATATATGTATTAGGGAAAATGGACAGCAATTTGAAGTGTTTAATCTGTAAGATATTATGCAATGTTTATGAATTTTTGTGTTATTTATTTGTTGCTATTAGGTAGGTACCTACGTCTTTTTTTCACGTTAGTGATGAGTGGATTATCTTTGTTTGCTTACTCTACTAAAAATAAAAATCACAAATGACGTATCCAATTGATTCTCTTTTTATATTGGAAATCCATTACCCATTAACAAAAAAATCATCATTATTTGATGTTTTAGTGTTTTTTTAACATTTCTGAACATCCTACCTACATAGTATCATACATCATTTTGAAGGGAAAAAATAACGAATTCAACGAAGTAATGATATATAGGGTGTTCCATAAAAAAAATATAGGTTTGTGTTGAATCTTAAAAACCATAACCCGAAAAAAAAAATTGAGTACGCCACTGGATTCTACGCAGAATTCTGATTCAGACGTAGTTTTTACCTCAGAATTATTTCTAATAACTTCGGAGATAAAGGAGGTGTCCGAAAAGTATCAATTTCCAAATCACCCTGTATCTCTTGAACGGAAACAGTTATGAAAAATCTGATTAGACCAACTTGAGTTTCACGAAAAATAGGACAGGAACGTGAAAACCGCAAGTCTCTATCTCAAATAACAAGCGAGAAACCTGGCTGTCTCACCCAAAATGGGATGCACTGTACATTGATGTAGGAAGAAAAGAATTATCGAGTTTGTAACAGGATAAAAAGAATAATATAATGGGTAGAAAGTCGCTTAAAGATCTTATTTAAGTTCTTTATTAAATTTGGCCAAGCTTCCGACCATTCACATGGCCATCTTCAGAGCACTGGAAACAATTTTTGCTTACAAACGCCTATTAAAAAAAAACTCATTAGTTATCAAAATCAGAACTTACAATCAAACTGAACCTAACAGTGCAAAGTCAGGCAGAGAAATATTATCGATATCTTAGAAACATAATTCCAAAATATTTCAGTGTAGGTATGTGAATGAAATTACTGATATCGTCGAATATTAACTACACAATATAAAGTTTCTTCGAATCACTCAAAGTGTGAAACAATATTCCTCGTAGAAAATATCGTTTCCTTGAAAGTCATGCGATACCTTTTTGCGGACTTCATTAGAACTGTGCGAAGTGGTGCATAACAATGTATCGTCCTCATATGCAACATATTCAATATCCCCTATGAAGCTAAATACCTCTAATCTAGCCGAAGAAATAAAATATCTTGCTGAGTTTAAAATTTCACTCGGCCTGATCGGTTCCAATGAACTTTATACCTGCATGAAGTCATAAAAAAAATCAGTCTAGGTAATTTATACAACAAACTGTACCTATTTTATATCGTTGAAGATCATTTTGCATTGACTCGTTATTTTTTTTCAATAAATCAACTTCTTTATTGAATTTGTGAAATTTGTTGAAATTCCCATATTGAGTGTACTGAATATTTTTGTTAGAAAAATAAGTAATAATAAGAATGAAGTTCCACTTTTGATTTTTCGTTTCCATTCGTCCCATTTTATCAAAAGGAAAATGAAACTTGAAATTTTCGATGAAGATTTAAAGTAGATAATGAAAATAATATGCCGTCAAGAAACACGGAATCCCTTTTATGAGATATTTCGAGTATAAGAACTCTTTACCATGGCTGGATGCCAAAAATTTCGAGAATTTGAGAATGAATTAAGGATATATTTTGAATGACTATAGCTGTAAGTAATTCTTTTTATTTGTACATGAATCAGTTTTGTTCCGGAATTTTGAATGTAATAATATTTTAGAAGAGTTTTTAAAAATTTTGAAATAGTTCATTCATCAACCATACCATAGCTTTTATATGTATATTAGTTTGTAAGTTCACTGTATCTAAATTGCCATACGGTAATTGAATAAAATCAACCATACCATGTAAAATACAGCGTCCTTTCGGACATTTGTAAAATATTCAGATAGTCGAAATTTTTCATCATGAATTTTCCCATGAAATTTTAATTTCGAAGGTAATAAAACATGTTCTTTTTGAACGATTTCGAAAGTTTGTTGATATTAATCGAGTAGAGATACGAGAAAATTTTCAAGATATTTAAAATACTCTAATTTTTTGTTGAGATAGCTATTATGTTGCACTATTGCTATGCAACTTTCATACCTTGGATTTAATCTTTCATTTCAGGTCTCTATGATGCATTTAAGTATATAAAGCACTCAATCGTGATCCACAGAATCTAGGTGAACAAGATATAGATCACCATTGTAGAAATATCAAAAGAAAGACATGGAAGAATAAAATGACAGAAAGAGACATTCAGACAGGCAATAAAAAAAAAGGCACGCAAGAAGGGTACTTATGCATTCTTACAGAATGACACGGATATAATACTAGATATGAAGACTTAAATGAATGGAATCCAGCTCCTATGTATTTGTCAGTGAAGACATGACATCCTAACTTGGTAAGTCATTATTAACAGGCCAATTGAAAAGTCTACCATAGTAAAACACATTTTTTGTCAAAATTCGATTTTATTATTCAACATAGTTGCCTTCGAGGGCGATACAGCAATTATAGCGATCTTCTAACTTTTCGATAGCATCTTTGTAGTACGATTTGTCTTTCGCTTCAAAATAGGCCTCAGTTTCAGCGATTACTTCTTCATTGGCGCTTAATTTCCTTCCAGCGAGCATTTTTTTGAGAACAGGAAAATGCGCTGGGGGCATCCCAGAATACTGATGCCATAACCTTGCCAGCTGACTGTTGTGTTTTTCCTCGCTTTGGATTCGGTTCATCGTGTGCAGTCCACCCAGCTGACGGTCGATTGGACTCCGGAGTGAAATTATGGAGCCATGTTTCATCCATTGTCACATATCGATGTAAAAATTCAGGTTTATTGCACTTGAACACCTTCAAACACTGCTCAGAGTCATTAACACGTTGTTGCTTTTGATCGATTGTGAGCTTGCGCGGCACCCATTTCGCACACAGCTTTCTGTACAAATATTCGTGAATGATATGATGTACACGTTCAGATGATATCTTCACAACGTCTGCTATCTCGATCAACTTCACTTTACGGTCATTCAAAATTATATTGTGAACTTTTTTGATTTTTTCGTCGGTGACCTCTTTTGGGCGTCCACTGCTTTCGCCGTCTTCGGTGCTCATTTCACCACGTTCAAATTAAGCATATGAATCAATGATGGTTGATTTTCATGGTTCAGACCCCGGAAACACTTTATCAAGCCGAGATTTTACTTCAACTGTAGTTTACCTTCAAAAAGCAATATTTTATCAGCACAAGAAATTCTTTTTTTTCATATAACAAAAGTAGCTACACTCACAACGCAATATCTCACAAACTAATGGTCGGACTGCTGTCAAATTTTGACACGTATCGTTTGAAGGTTGGCACTAACGACTAACTCAAAAACATATGGATTTAATACTAGCACCGCCATCTTTGCATCAGACCAAGGACTTTTCAATTGGCCTTATACTTATATCATAGACGTTTTATGAGTTTTTATAGCCTAGAAAAAAGTGGGCTGATAATGATGAATTCGAGTTGACATAATGAAACAATTGTAGCTGTCAATAATTTGTGGGAATTATAATTAGAAAAGTGGCATTAGGACCACCTACTGATACCCCAAATGCATTCGCCAGTAATTTGAAATCGCTCATCTCGCGATCACGATCATAATCAATTTTTAACGAGAATAATTCACGAATTCGAACTCACACATTGTTCCAAATGAAACGATCGCGGAAGAAAGTCGTAATTACAATTCGATGATGCGATCACAGAATCGGGTGAAAGGATCACCTCTTGAGATTTATGGACCGATTCGATAGCTCCATCACAAATTCGTTTGCACGCCTCTCTTTCCGCCTTCAAATTTACAACGTATTGTACGAGTGAGATAAGTTACAATACAATTGTGCCTTTTGCGTTTCCGAGCTTGATGATCTACATAAATACTCTTTTGAGTTTCACACCATGATCTTAGGTGCATTTCGGTTGAGAAATGAGCGTCGTGAGTTTACTGATGCCCACTTACAACATCAAACACCGTGTATATAATCAGAACTATAAAAATTCAAGAATATTGGAAAACAGTCAATATTTCCGGTACAATCCGTTGGATCAGATTCTGCGTGTATATTTTAAATATAAATTTCAAGCTTCGTGTTGATAATATCATCAGAAATTTGAAAATTCAAGCAGAATATGGAAAAAAAAATAATTAAAATTTTACTGTTTATACAACTCATATTGTGATGAACCAATAGAATGCGTAAATTTCCTATAGTTACGGTGTATTGATAAGTGAATATACTAACTACTTGACACCGTGGTATAATCGTTTTGGTGTTTCGCCTCCTGCCATATTGTGATAATTTCTATAGTAACATTCTTGGACGTTCGCCAATTAATAAAAGTCAAGCAAAGTGAAATGTCATTGAATTATCAGAATGCAGTGCTTTGGCTGTAGTTAGTGAAATTATTCGTTATATAATTGTAACGAATACCACTCGAGCATAGACAATATATTTCGATTATACGAACCTCTTCACCCTTCACTATTGGGAAATCGATTCAGTGCCATCACCCAATAAAATATTGAACATTTAAATTGTTGAAAAAATAATCCTCTCAAATACAACTCGTTCTTCAAGTTTTATCAGATAATTTTTTATTTTCTTCACTCAAACTTGCTTATTTGAGGCAAAAACATTCAAACATACCGAATATAGATAAAATCTCCCGTCCTAACGGACTCTTTTGCCAAATGAACAAGTTTTCGTGGGAAAGAAATCCATAATATCGATAATATTTGAAGCACTCGTGGTATTACCTTTGATAATTGCATTCAGTGCAATTATCAATCACCGTGACAACAAGATTGAGCAAATTGCATATTTGGCTTTTAACATAATATACAGTTTTGTGTTCTCGAAGGTTTCAATTGAAGTATGAATGACGAGTGCCAAAAGCTTCTGACTTCATTCTCACTGTTTTCTTCATTTTTTGTGTATATTTTTATGTTCAAAATTAATTTTTTTTTAGGAAGTAGAACGGAAATAGGTATATATTTTTTTCTATAATGATTCACAAGAAGAGGTACCAAAAATTTCACATTTGAAACCGAATATTTTGAGTTTGGGAATTGGGTTTCATCATTGTTTTCTAACTTTATAAATCAGATTTTCGGAAAAATGTATTAATATGATGACTTTCATGCCTTTTTGCTTTTGTTAACTCGAAAAGCTCTGATTACCGTCTGTTATCACGTAAGTTTTTTTCTGATAACCTTCCAACCATTTTTTTACTTGGAATTGGCAAAAACGTATCATTAAATTTTCTTGAAATACAAATTAATTTCAATTGCAATTATTATGAAAGTTTCAGTTATTCAGAAGAAAAACTTCTATGTCGTAAATGTTATAGTCAAGTAGATATGAAAATAATTCAATAACGTGAAACATTATCAAATCAAAGTCTCATAAATGAGTTAATCTAATGACTCAATTATTCAGAAATCAACTAATGCAGCTTATGAAAGCATAGATGATCGATAAATTATATTCCCTTATACTTGCGGCTGAGAAAATTCAATATTATTACTAATGAATTCCTGCATCATCAGATTGGGATTGCCTCATTAAATTATGATTTAATGACTATGCAAAGGTTATCAGTGCTAAACCTCAATATATACATTTCACCTCAGGGTAGCAAACCTACACAGATAGTTAGTGTCATGATGCTTCAGATTTTTGTCTAAAGTTACCGGAATCATAATGTACCATGACATTTAAATGTATTGTTCGTGTTCAACATTTTTCAGAATCATCTTTCATGTTTTCAATCGTATTGCGAAAGATATCTGGAAATGCTAAAAAATACGATTCGTGTTTGTTGAACTATGATTTTCTTTTAACTTGATAAGATTTCTTTCTTCAATTCATTACTATTGCTGTTGAACTCGTCAGGGTTCATATTATTCACACAAACGTCAATCATATTGGCATCACATCTGGACCGGCTGTATCTTGAGCAATATCTCGCGGAGGAATAAGCTAGGATTTCAGTATCTGTTGAAAATTTGGTATACATAACCTCTGAAATTTCTCTAAATTCCAATCTCATTGATTTTGTGGTCACGGAAATATTGGTTAATTTTTTTTTCGATATTCTTCTTGAATTTTTTATATGCGATCAACATAAAATTTCGAGAATTTCCGCAAACGCAAGAGCTGCGAGTGCATTCAAATCATAACAAAATTTGTTTTATTTGAAATTGTAGAAGTTGACTTATTCTGTAAGATGATGCGACTTTCAGCCAAAAACTAAAAACTTTAAGCAGTTTTCGAGCAGCACGCATAATTGACATAGGTCTTTTAATGCTGCAAATTTGAGTTTATATAATTTATATTGACCCTAACAATAGCTACACCAGAAATCATCAAAACTTTTTAGCTAATACGATGATTGCACTAAAATATTCCAGGAAAATTTAATAGGGTAAAATGAGGGAATTATATTAGTTAATTCATATGGAATTAAAATAATATTCCATAGTATATCGTTCATTATTCCTATCTCCAGTCCGCCTTCACATAATATATTGTGAAAGAGGGAGTAGAAATCTTCGAAAGTTCAAATACTGAAATATTACCAATAGAATAACATTTTCGCAAGAAAGTTCATTTGGTTACTTTGCACAGATTCCGTTATTTGTTCAAAGAGGTGATTAATAATCAGCTCGAAGTTTAGTTCCATTATGAGCCATTAAATCTTTCCACTTCAAGAAACCATAAGTTGGGAAAATTACCACAACCATCTGACTTTAATGACCAATACAATATATTCTGCATATTCATCTACAGTCATCGACTATTTATGCCTCATTTTTCACACGATATAGGTATCTCATAATTCAAAAAAATTAAATATGTAAGTAGTCAGTTATTTATGATAAGTGAGAACCATTCGGAGCAGAACAAATTGCACAGATTAATCTTCATGAGCAATTCTTCAAGCTATGAGTTTTCATAGTATCTACAATATTCGGTCGAATTTTTACATACAAACGGTTCGATGAGTTAACATGTTAATTCCCGAGCTGAAAAACCTAGAAACATGAAATTTTTAAGGTAGGTTCGGATATTGAATACCTTAGATGAGTATGTTAATGGGCAAAATCCGACTTAGTTGGATCAATCGAGGGTAAACAGAAAAAGTTGCCAATGTTGTGACACTATATGATGTTTGCTTCCTCGACTTTTGCTCCTAAGAAATCATAGTAGTACGTTTTTTCGGTCTTGTAACACGATCATATCCCGTTCTGATTCAGGCATACCTATACAAATCAAACCATATATTCAAAAAATCTGAAACCTTTATTGTCCCAATGCGAAATATCGTCTGAAACTGAATTTGCCATGATATTTATATGCTTTGTTATTCGAAATTTTAAGAATTTTTCTTCGTTTGAAGCGAATCCCGTCTATTATGTATTTGTAAAAAGCCAACTTATACAGGTAAAAACAAAATTAACTAATAATTAATTTATTCATTACAGCTCACTTACTGGATTTTATGTTGATTTGGATTTTCATGAGAACTTCGAGAGCATTGTTTGAAATTTTTTCTCGAAATTATAGCAGATACGACAAAACTACTCGTACAAGAAATCAAAAAGTTTAGTTCTAGATTAAAGTTCATTTTTACATTTCTTGAACTACAATTGGCCAACTAAAAAAGTTCGGAAGGATAAAAGCGGACAATATTCTAGAAAAAATATCACCCTGTAGATTTTCAATGAAAATTGGCATTAAAATGGAATATCTATGTCAAAATTCAGTCGACTATTTCCCTCGTCGTAATTTGCACCAATCAGAAACGCGCAATTTTGAATTACAAATGGTTTCTAGGTGGAAAAACTGTTTGGCAGGACCTGTCAGCAGTTTATTCGCGTTTACCCGCGGCAAAACTTGACAGTTGTTGTCACTAAAAATTACAATACCTTTGAAAACAAACGTAATTATAATCTCCAAGGACACCAGAAAACGACGCTCAACAATTTTTTCTGATTTTATTGTCAAGTGCTAGTTAGTCAGCTTATATCGTGAAAATGAGTCGCTTTGGAAGCGATTCTTCGTCTAATATTGATCTGGCGATTGAGAAAAGTATACCGTATAATACCCTCAGAACTCATACTTCAATATGGAAATAGTTCATGACATTCTGCAAAGCAAAGAACTATGAGCTTATGGAAAACACAACTTTAGAACAACTAAACCTAATTCTGAAAGATTGGGCGTGGAATATGAAGAAGGAAAACGGTGAAAATTACAAAGAACTAGTTGTGAAGACAATGTGGAACACCGTTGCAAAAAAAATGCAAGAAATGTATTTTGTGAAGTGGAAAATAATTTTTGACCCATTTAAAGACATTATCTTTCAAACAATTCCCCTACCGTGTACCAAAATTGCAATTTATATTTTAATTGTACCATAAATAATTAAATTTTTAGTATTTTGGATGAAATGAAATTGAGTATCTGTTTTCAAATTAATACCTATACATAGGTAATGCATGCAGAATAATCTGTTACTCAGGAAATAGTCTTGTCAAATACCATTCGGGCATCTAATTTTTCCTGTGAAAAAAATCGAAAAAACACATTGCAAAGTAATATTTTTTGACAAAAAGCATTCGTGCAGGTGCAAAAATCCTCGTCTTCGACTCGGATTTTTGTTGCCACCAGCACTCATGCTTCTTGTCAAAATATTACTTAGCAACGTGTTTTTTCGATTCTTTTCGGAAAAATTAGATGCCCTTATGATATTACTTACGAATATCTTGTGATATGCAGATGCTATGGGATCCTTGTTTATGGAAATTTTTTCCTTAAAATTATCCGGGGAAAACCCTGTATATTGCAGTACAGTATGGAATTCATGCCATAGATAGGTACATTAAAATCTCAAAGTCCTCTTCATGGCCGTTATTTCGTTTCGTTAGAAATAAAATTATGAATTTCTTTTAAACGACTTCGGATTTGCTTCAGTTACTTTTTCTTCATAAGATAAAACACAATCGGGTTGAATCATCTGCTTTGCACTCGTCTTTACATGTTCCACGTCTGATATCAAGGTCTCATATGACATTCTACATTGATATACCGAATCAACTTTTTTTGTCAACTGACCACAATGAGAAGAATCTATAATTGTCCAGGGAATGTTGATGTTTTTTTTCTATTGTGTCAGTTCTGGAATTCAGTTAGGTATACATGCTATTAGAAATAAGTTTACATAGTTTCCTGTCATACTTTTATTATTTACGTATTAATTTTTCTCTGATTTATTATTGTATAAACGTGCAATTCGTCTTTGGTTTATTGGATATATTTGTTAATAAATGAATGAATAAATGACACTAGATAGTGATGTAGTGAATTCAGAACTGATCCCTGAGAAACACGAAGATGGTTTATGGCTGATTTACTATTGAAAATGTAATCATTTGTTATAACGAAAAGCTACTGATTTTGTATTTGATTAAAAATCATTTTTGGAACTCATTTAATTTAATTTAATAAGGCCTTTATTTCTTTATAGAAATCTCAAGGGGAAGTTCACCCATAGGTGTTCTACCACTTAACCCTTGTTGATACATGAAAGAAAAAAAAAATAAATACATACATACATTGTGTGCAATCCATCCAATAACATTGATAAAAAAAAAACAATAATAGAGCATAAAGAATTGAAAAAAAAAATTTCCTTTTTTAACCTCTCGGAGATAGAAGGTGAGCTAGGAGGAACTGAGCAGGTATTCTCTGATTTTGTTCCTGAATCTGTGATCATTAAGTTGTTTCAATTCATAAGGTATAACATTGTACAATTTACAGATGTTGTATCTAAAACTTCTTTGAAAAGTTGAGGTTCTATGATGAGGACATGTAAGCAAATTTCTATGTCTGATATTAACATTGTGAACATCAGCTCTGTATTGCAACTTATTGAAGAGATAAGGTGGTCTTCTCTTCACAACTGTTTTATGAAAAGTACAGAGAGCATGATAGTTGAAACGAAGTCTCATAGGAAGCCAACCCAACTCCACCAGCTTATGAGATACATGTTCAAATTTTCTAATACCGAAAATAGATTTTATACAGTTGATCTGTACCCGTTGAATTCGACCAAGAGAGTCCTGGTCCAAGCAGAAGCTAAACACAGGGGAGCAGTAATTGAACTTCGATAATACCAGACTCTCACACAGAAGTTCTTTAGTATAGATAGTTATATACGATCTATGCGGATATAAGATTCTTAACGCTCCATAAGCTCTACCAACCGTATTCTCTACATGCTCGCGAAACCTCAGCGACTCATCCATAATCAACTCCAAATTACGTGCACTATCAATGATTTTGATATTATCCTTAACGAGTTGTCTATTGTTTTTGGAGACGAATGCAAGATCAAATGATTTTTTTGCATTTAAAGACAGGCCATGTCTCCTAGCAATGTCCCATAACCGATATAAATCCTCATTGATTCGGATGGTTGCATTATTAAGCTCATCAATGAAGAAATCAATGAAGAGCTGAAAGTCGTCGGCATACATATGCACCCTGCAGTGATGAATGAACTTTCACACTGGGTTCAAATCCCATATGATAATATCCATTTTCAAATACTTTTTCTTGTGGATTTTTTTAATTAATTTAATTGTTGAAAATAATCGATGAAAAACTGACAAGCATAGGTACTATATCCTCCGCAAATACTAAAGCCAACAAAACGCTGAAACATTTTCAAAGAATCATCTCCTTGATGTATTCAGGCAATAAATTATGAAAATATAAATTTCGTTCCGAAAAACTGACAAACATCCATCTCGACAAATTGACGAACGCTACTATTGTTTTCAACGGACACATCATCACGGCAAAAACCCGCTAGTCTAAAAAAAAAACGGGACAATGGACCTCCATGTCACCAAACAAGATCCCCACTGCAACAATTCCGTTGGTACCAAAGGCCCGAATCTCCGAAACGCGTTGGCGTGAAACCCCGAAATTCACATAATACCGAGCGGTCTTATTGATCCATTTTTTTTAAGGTTATATCGCAGAGATTGATGGTCTCGTACACGACTTCTACGAAATCGGGCACGCAATAACGTTTGCAAATACATAATGTGTAGGATATATAAGTCGGTGAAGAAATGGTGGATGGGACGGAAAGCGACCTCGGAGAAAAGAATTAATGTTCGAAATGCATGGTATTCGTCGATGAACAATCTTTTTTTTTGCATGGAAGATTTATGCATTCAATTGAAAAGGTTCAATTTTGAGGGGATTTGACGTGATCGATGTGATATCTGATATAACTTCCTTGCAACTTTTGATTTATTGGATATCTGAACATTTGACATAGCAATTCCCATAGATGATAACTTGAGACAGTACAGTGCATCCCATTTTGAGTGAGACAGCCAGGTTTCTCGCTTGTTATTTAAGATAGAGCCTTGCGGTTTTCACGTTCCTGTCCTACTTTTTCGTGAAACTCAAGTTGGTCTAATCAGATTGTGCATAACTGTTTCCGTTCAAAAGATACAGGGTGATTTTGGAAATTGATACTTTTCGGACTCCTTCTTTATCTCCGAAGTTATTAGAAATAATGCCGAGGTAAAAACTATGTCTGAATCAGAATTTTGCGTAGAATCCAGTGGCGTACTCAATATTTTTTTTCGGGATATGGTTTTGAAGATTCAACACAAACTTATGTTTTTTTTAATGGAACACCATGTCTATCATTACTTCGTTGAATTCGTTATTTTTTTCTCTTCAAAATGATATATGACACTATGTAGGTAGGATGTTCAGAAATGTTAAAAAAACATTAAAACATCAAATAATGATGATTTTTTGTTAATGGGCAATGGATTTTCCATAGAAAAGAAGAATCAATAATGATAACAATAATTTATAGCGATGACAGCTAGATCAGATTTGTTTTTTCCCTCCAATGCCTACTTGATAAAACAATGCTCCCAAATGCATAGTAGCCATAATAACAACAAGGATGTTTGTGTCATCAATGACCTACTACTTTTAAAAATCGAAAGTAATAATCCTCTTATTGAAACATAGAAAATTCATGGCCCATTTACAAAAAATCATCATTATTTGATGTTTTAGTGTTTTTTTAACATTTCTGAACATCTTACCTACATAGACTCATATATCATTTTGAAGGGAAAAAAATAACGAATTCAACGAAGTAATGATATATAGGGTGTTCCATTAAAAAAAATATAGGTTTGTGTTGAATCTTCAAAACCATACCTCGAAAAAAAATATTGAGTACGCCACTGGATTCTACGCAGAATTCTGATTCAGACGTAGTTTTCAGCTCAGCATTATTTCTAATAACTTCGGAGATAAAGGAGGGGTCCGAAAAGTATCAATTTCCAAAATCGCCCTGTATCTCTTGAACGGAAACAGTTATGCAAAATCTGATTAGACCAACTTGAGTTTCACGAAAAAGTAGGACAGGAACGTGAAAACAGCAAGGCTCTATCTTGAATAACAAGCGAGAAACCTGGCAGTCTCACCCAAAATGGGATGCACTGTACAATATTAAGTGTAGAAATCCATTATATTTCCAATAGATGGCTTTAGTTATCTGTATCCCGCGTTATCCGATCGGATTCCACTGAATGGCGTTAAAAAGATGAGATTGCATACTACGAAAACTTTGTTGACAGTTTTGTGATTAGTTGACTCAGTTTAGTTTGAGCGCGCGTCGAAGAAGGACACCAGCAAAGAGAAAATCTTCATCAGTTTTTCTTCGATACAGGCGAAAATGCAAGCCAGGCGGCTGAAAATGTGAATTGTGTTTAAGGTTCTGATACTGTAACAGCCAATCACGCGCAATTTTGTTTTCGTCGATTCCATTCGGGTAATTTCGATGTCAAAAATGCATCACGCACTGAAAGGTCAATTGTCGAAGAAGTCGATAAAATCATGGACATTGTCGAGTCTGACCGTTATGTTAGCACTGTTTCGATTACCCAAGAGCTAAAGATTGCACGAAAAACCGTTTGAAACCATTTGCATAAGGCTGGCCTCAAGAAGAAGCTCGATGTATGGGTATACCACACGAGTACCACACGCAAAACAAAACTCATTTCCATCTGTGAATCGCAACAAAATCGACCCATTTTTGAAACAATTGGTGATGAAAAGTGGATCACTTACGACAACGTCAAGCGAAAACGGCCGTGGTCGAAACATGGTGAGCCGTCGGAAACTGTGGCCAAGCTAGTAATATCCTCCAGAAATTCAGGATGACCATCGAGTGATTATTTGACATTTGATACGCATAGAATAAAGCCGCCGAAAAAATTACGAAATTACGAAAAATTAAAAAAAGAGTAACAGAATAAGAAAGGAAAATTTTGGTCATCTGTACACTAGCATTTTTCGCGGATATATTCCACTCAGCTTCGATCAATATTAAAGCTTCTTTCAATCGAAATCGGATGAAAATGAAAAGAGATAGCGTCAAATAAAAAATCACTCATTTTTCTCATTTCACATGTTTATTTAAATTTCAAGAAAGTTTTTTTTGTTGAGCTGGAAAAACCATTATAGACGGAATACCTTGTCAAAGATTGAACATATATGAACTGCTTCGATTGTTTTTGTACCTTGTCATTTAATTGTAATAGATATATGAAAAATTTTTAAATGGAATTTAGGAATAATATAATATATCATGAATGAGGAACGGTAAGGGTAAGCATATTTCACTAATCGAAGTCAATTGTTTGAAGGACGAGCGTTGCGACGACGACATTCAATTGTCTATGATAGATTTCTAAGTCTTAAAGTTCATGATGCTCATAGCGTTTTCTGCACGATCTCATTATTTTTTGCTTGATTTTAATAAATTGATATCTCTCTAATAACTGGAAACTCAAAGTAAAGTTTATATAGAACTGATATTTCTGCCACATCAGACCACCAATTCTACAATATAAAACACAAGATAATACCCTGAACCAACATTCAATTTCAATTTGATCAGCAAAAAAACAAATTAAATGAAAACGTATAGTTAGAACAAGTTGCTTATGGCAATGCCTCGTGTATCAGTGGAACTGATATTCACTAAAGTAGGTAGCAAAAATACAAGCTTCCTTCAAGAGTCATTTTTGACTTTTTAGTAATCACGTGGACATTAATTCACTCGAATCAAGGAAAAAATGAAGGGATCGAATAAAAATTCCAAGAACGAGAGACGTACCGATCTCAGACATGTAGAATATGCTCGCCGTTCTTTATACTTAATTTTCGATTATGTAGTATCTGAACTGAACAAATAAAAACGCTCGATCGTTTCACTCTGAAACTATATATTGAAGAAATATTGACACATCTTGGGTAATGGTGTCTTATCATATTGAATTTATTTTATTTTCACAAAGCTGAATCTTTCATTCAAAAAAATTTGAAACAAAAAAATTCCCCGTTATTCCAGTTATCACTAGAGTTATAAACGTTATAAGTCCGGTTGTTCTGAATGAGCTCCTTCATAAACAAAATTTGGCATCTTCGTTCACTTCCTTCGTCTATTCCCTACCCTTAGAAGGTGTTAATTAGCGAATTCCACGGAAAAACAAACGTTTAGTCTTCAATGCGTACAGAAAAACTAACAATAGTGTCCCCGATAAATCTACTCACGTACAACGCCTAAGAAATCTGTATCACTGATCCCATTGACCATAAACGTATCGGAATGAAATACCTCGTTCGATTTTCCATTGGAAATCTTCCCGGTGATAAAATGAGATAATTAAATTTTCCAGAGAATCGCGTTGTGAAACGGCAACTTTTTCATCGATCGTTCGAATTGTTGAACGTAAACGCAAAAAAAAATATACTTAAGTGGACGTTACACGCGGTGTGCATTCTTCGAGTGGAAATTCGTTAGCGGATATGTAGACTAGACTATTTCCGGTTCCAGAGAGTGATTATGAACAATTAGTCCTTCATTAGATCTATAGATGAGTGTACAATGGATGAGTATAAGTCGATGGACTTCATTTTCCAATTAATCTCAATCTTAATTGATCAATTTCGGATAAGTCTGGTTTATGTATAATAAAGAGTTCCGCTTTATTCAATTGGGAAACTTTTATCTCATACTGAAGGGTATTTTGAAGAAAAAAATCTATCAATCCGATTCGTTTCAAAGATAGAAGAGAGTAATTGAGATATCGAGAAAGAAAATTTATATCTCTTTATAAAATAATGGTACCAACAAATATATAGATTGAGGAAACAATTAAAAAAATAAATGACGAAAATCGGGTATCGTTTGTCCCAAATTCGTTTTCTAGTGAGGTGGTTTCAAAATCTCTATGAGCTAGAAAAAAAATAATGTCACATTTTCGGGCTCGATTTTTTATAGAATCAATTTGGTGGACACTGCAACTTCATAAATTCAACTGTTTTCAAGCTATAAGAGGAAATTGGAAAATGGCGTGAAATGAAAAGATCTCATAACTTCTCCATTACTGGTATTATAAACTTAAAAAAAAAACATTCTACAAGCATATTTATAATCATTTATATTTTATTGCAGTTAATTCTTCTATAAAAATAAACTCGCTTTTTTCCTTTCTCGAAGGTGTATAATATGATATAGAAATTTCTTAAAAAACTACATTTTGAAAATTTAACGACTCACATCTATAGAATTGTATATTTCAAAAGAACTTTAATGTTGAAAATTGCACACTAACATTTATTTTTTCTATTTTGACAGAATTTGCTAACTCATTCGTATCGTTATGCACTCAACTGTTTCATTAAATTCAAATATAGTTAGTATAGGGACGAAATTTGGCGATCAAGAAATTCAAGAATTTAGTATGGGCGTACCAAAGTAGTGAGGTAGATTTCCGACTTCATGACACAAATTCTTCTCATATTCATTTCTGTTGGATCAATGCCGTTTTTAATTTCATTCAAAAAAACTCTTGAATTTTTCTAGAAAGGCTCTGCTAACCGTAAGGCGAATTAAAAATTTTTATATTCGATGTAGGTACAATTCGGTACAATACTCTACTGTTTCTTTTAGCTCAAAAGTCGAGTCCATAAGGCTTAATGTAAATAAATGAAATTTGAAAAAATTAATTCCGTTAATGATTCCATCATATTGACTATGGATTAATACCTTCCTTCAATATAATGAAAATGACAAGGAAATTTGGCGTTCGGAATGGAGTCCTTGTGATGTCTTCAACAAAAGTCGTTGATCCTTCAGAGAAAGTTCTAGGTTTCAATCTGCCTAAAAAATTTGGTGTATTTTAAATCGACTTAGGACTGGTGATGGTCGTTGTAATAGTATACTCTTCAAATGGCATTCTATTGATAGCCCAATCTGTGAGTGTGGTGTAGAAGAAACCATTGACCACTTGGTGAATTCTTGTCCATCTAATAAATTTCATGGTGGTTTCCAAGCTATTTATTAGTTTAAAATTCTTTTTTAGAATGGGTCGCTAACTTCAAATCAATATAAGGGAAACATTTAGTACTCTTTTCTGTTTTTTTTCTGTTTTAGGATTCAATTATAAAGTCCTCAACCGTTGGTGAAGGGAAATGATGGAAAAGATTTTGTTTTGGATGAAGAGGAAGCCCTTCAATATAAATATGTCAGCTTATTCTGTAATAAATGAACAAACCAGTCACTACAACTATCTCGGGAGACAGAGTTTTTGCTGAGGTTTTTATCTGTGCTCTTGTATCATACGTTGAAATGTAAGATGCCTCGTTTACATTTCCTCTGCTAATACTGAGATCACATCTACACATGCTTTGTTGTTCAAAGTTGGTAATTCTTTGTATTGCTCTATCTCAAAAGAATATAAACATCGACTATTAGTGGAATCGGAATTCCAAACAAATGGTCTCTTCACAAGTGGATGTTATCAATGATAAAAAAAACCTTATTCAGTCATTTCAAATTTTCTTACGGTGGTTGGGAATCCATCTGTTGGAATGCGGATGTCTTACCTGAAACAAAAAAAAGAAAATTGATTCAATTGTTCTATATATCATCTTCATTACATAATTATTGAAAAGGATGTTCCTCTTTCATCGTATCAACTAAATCGCTTTCATTAGATATTCATAGAATTCGCTATTAACTGGATCGAGTAAAAAACCGTTTATGGCAAATGAAGAAATTATCTTTTAACGATCTTGATCAGGCTATCTTCGGACTGAACTTCCGAGTTTTATCTCACGATTATAACCGATCAGACGTGTTATTTATTTCAATCAGTTGATTTTATATTTCTTCAGTTCATGTAGATTTCTGTCTTCGCAGCCATTTATCACGTGATTTATATCTGACAAGCCGCAAGTAATTCCTTCAATGCAGTTAATACTGCAGATTGGCGACTTCATTGCGAGCTTTTGCATGAGGTGTTGGATGCTTAGAATGTATTCTGAGATTTATTGGCAATGAACAATTTTTTTCTGCTTCATGAAGGGCCAAAAACGAGACAGTGAATAGTTGAATCAAGTATGAAAATTGAAATTATGAAAATATGCCATGAAAGTACTGGGATTTGATATTTCAAAAAATCAGTTCGAAATTTTTATCGGAGTTGCTTTTTAGTTGAGTTGACAGGTCAAACGGTGTCTGGGCACCATCTGTCATTTCGTTTGTTTACAATTTCTTGGGTTTGTCTTAAATTTAGAATTGTAAGTGAAATATCGTGTGCTGAAGCGCTGAGGATATTAGATAAGACTTATACGTTAAATCGGCTTCATCAAAAGCAATAAGCTCAATATGCTGATGTAGAGGAAGTGGAGACTGATTGGAGACCGTTACAATTCAGACATCAATTAAACTGTCTGGAATTGATGCTGTAATTTGTATGTCACACCAATCAATTTAAATGAATTACGTTGCCGGATGACCTGAAGTTTGCGAGTTTGTGAATTGTAAAGTGATGCCTTCTCATTGAATTGGAATCGAAAAAATATTATCAAAGTCGATCAAAGGAGATATTTACATATTTTTTATCATCGTGGTGATGTGCATTCGCGTCATAGAATAATAAACATAGATAGAGCGAGTATACGCTATTTTTACATGTCCCCAACATGGTTAGATTACGTTGTCGGATTGTGATATATTTTCAAGTCCACAATTTTACTACATCGTAATGAATGCATATTATATTGAATGAAATATATTTATTCGAGTGATTCCCGATTAAATATGCAAATTTGGAATCTGATATTTTTTTTAATTGTCGAATTTATAATGAGCAGAATATTTATTATTTTCTGTATCTACCTGCTGAAATCCAAAGTTTGGCAATTATTGCACTCCTAGTGTCATCCGTTGTTTCACGTCGTTTGGCGCGCTTGAAGTTTGTTTTCTGAATTTCTCATATATTTAGGTATTTATTTCAATATATTTTCATATTTCATATTTTTCTTTCTATGTTTATTACTCTGAGATTCGCGTAAACCAGTATATTGAGAATGTGCTTTCGGTCAGTAGATTTGACTATGAAAAAACTCTTGCCGGCAAGCACCAATTGGGCTTTTTGTGGTATGCACATCATAAGTTTAGTGGCCACAAGTATTTTCCATCGATGATTTGGAAATGTAAATGAAGCTACTGGCAAGTAGCAAGTGCATTTTGTTGCTGTTAATGACTAGAACAGTGACCAGTAAACTAACCAAAGCAAACGAAGCTTGAGAGTTGTGTGTAGGTTGAGACCACAAATTACTCGAAAAGTTCAGATTCAAGGAGCAGCACTTGAATGACCACTTCGAGGCCTTTGTCTAAAGTTGATGGTACACAAAAAAAGAAGAATTCGCTGCGAATATCATCAATTGATAAAAACGCTTTCAAAAAATGTTATGCTTGGATTAATCTTTGACGCAACTATAGCATTTTTGAAAGCATATTTGGTGTTTCTAAATTCTGATGAACCCAAATCGTTAAACTGAAAAAAAAGGAAAATGATATAAAATTTATCCATCCAAGAATCAACGTAGGTACAGGATCGTTGATTTCAATTTCATTTACCAACTTCCCACTGCACACTAGAATGTAGAAGCATGATCAAGAAGTACTTCTTTAAATACTCTGAAGGCACATGAGTGTGAGTACCTACTTCGAACCAAATTAGCATTATCTCCATTCTTGCATACATAGAAAAAACCAGTAGCGTACGACCCTCATTCTTGTCAGGTATCCAGACAAATCCCGAAGTATTCCAGACAAGAAATCATTATTTCTGTCACCGTTTATTGGTCACAAATAATAAATTCACCGGAACAACGGTGAAATTACTATAATCCACATCCGGAGCGTGAGTATTTTAAATGAATGACGAAGTCGCTTAACTGTCTTGGCCTTGTCACAGCAGACCGTCTAAATCTGAATCGTTTAGAATGGATTTTAATGCGTACTCTTCTGGTATGGGCATTCAAATTCTCGAACAGCCGGGAAATAGAGCAATTCCCATCCTTTGAAAATGGAGAACAGGCATCATTAGGCGAAAGTTAATTTGGGACAGTTTCTAGCTTATGATTTCAGGAAATAGTTAATGTTGTGCTTATAATATGTGTCCACTGATGAATTGTTACTATTTCTATAATAGAACTCGAACTGTAACTAATATATTGGATGTTAAATGTTAGAAGCAAGACCATAATGTATTTGTGGTTTGCTTTATTATTTCCTTGAACAAATCCTTGCAATCGACGAAGAAATTATTTTGAGCACCACTGAAATTAAAAATCCTTTTGTCAATAGAACTCCGAACACTGCATTAGTGGTTTTTCATTCAGATTTTTCAAATATTTATGTCACTAAGAAATCATGAGGGTAGTTCTTTACGATAAAACAAATTTATTAAGATAGTACCAATGGTAAAATCTCATGATATAAGAAGTATTTGAATAATGTTTTTTTCGTACTTCCGGGCCTAAAGTGACAACTTCACTGCCTTGTGACAGGTACTAAAGTGTCACATTTAATCCCTCCGGGATTAAACATTGACGAAACTCCCGGAACGATTAAATCACAAACAAACGAATTTAAGGGATATTTTATTGAAAAATATAATTAATTAGAATGGTAATTAACGTTAATATTCAAATTAATATTGTGACCGTTCGTCATATTGACCAGTCTTTCCTGGGTTAATGCACCAGGTAACTAACGAGTAACAGATAGGTCCTTTTCATATTGAACTGGTGTTTGTTTCGAAGATCCTGCGGAAACAGGAAGCGAGAATGAGGACTGTGACATAACTATAGTGGACGAATCGGCGACTTGACCAAATATTTTATCTGAAATTTTTTGTTTATTTTTAATAGACGATTCAATATATCCCTCGGCCACGTTGGAGGATTTCCATCCTCCATGTCTCTTCAGCACGTATATTATTGCTCCCGAATCAGCTAACAAAGACGCAGATGTGCGTCTAAAACAATGTCCCGTATAAGACGTCGCATTTTCTAATTTCAAGAAAGCTGCTATTTGCCGTGGAAATGTACCAAACATGTTTCTTCCTACTACTCGCGTAGTACATTCTTTGTTGATGTATTGAACAAAAAATTTTGAATGAGATGTCCCTGTCTTTCGCAATGCCACATATTTTCGAAATATCGCCACAAAACTGATGGCACTGTTTTCTGAATTTTTGATCACAAAATTTCGGTCAATTTTATTTTGGTGTTTCTAATCGCAATTAGGAAGGAATCGCCCAAATCTCTCACATCGTCGATTTCTAAATCAACCAACTCTTTTCCACGACAAGCTCCCGCAACGCCCAAAATAAGTGCAACCTACAAAAAAATTGATTTCTTAAAATTTCTGAATATAAACAAATTTCCAAATTTACCTTAAGCATTAAATATTTATCATCCGGAGCCTCCCGTAAGAACTGATCTACCTGCTCAGACGTGAGAATTCTTGACTTCTTTGGCTTAAATCCCTCATTTCTTCTCTTCAAAAAAGCTAATAATTTTGGAAATTTACTTATATCAATATCTTCTCTAATGCTAATAACCGATTTCAGCATTGAGTAATGTGCCCAGAGAGTTGAGGCACAAAGAGCTTTTGATTTATCATTGAAGTAGACTAACAGCGTATTTTCAGTAGGTTGTCTCACATTTTTTAAGCGGCACCACTTTTTAAAAGCATCGTACTGCTGCTCGTATAGTTTTCTAGATTTCTAGAATTCTTCACCTACTTCGGCTGCTCTTTTATCAATATCAGATACACCTTCTTCACTCATGATACCAATAATTATCAATAACAATGTTTCTTTACAATGACACTAGTAATGACAATGTTTTTAAATTATAATTGTCACAACGCAATGTTACTATGGTAACTTATTTTAAAGACAGTTTATTAAATGAGTTGAAGAGAGAAAAAACTGATTGAAATTATTGAAATAATTAATAAAATCATACCGGAAGTACGAAAAGTATCGTATATACCTTGCGACTGAAGTACATTTAATCCTTCAGGTAAATTATGGCCCTCCCTGCGGTCGGGCCATAAACTTTACCTTCAGGATTAAATGTACTACTTCAGTCCCGCGGTATATAATATACTATTTTTTATGAATTTGATCATAGGATTGTAGCAATCGATTTTCATATCGTACGTCATACAGATAGCGGTTACTAGTCCGAAAAGGTTTGGAAAGCGAAAAAATGGATATTCCTCATTGTTTGTTTACTTTCACACGTTTTAAAAGGACAAAGTTTTAAAAATCTTAGAGCGAGTTGGTTACATTTTTTTTTCAACAATATGTTATAAGGTTTAGTAGCGAAACTAATTAGATAAAATAAGTATCGAGATTGACCTATTAGTAATGAATAATCTTTTATTCTTTAATTCAATACCCTTCTCAAACTTAGGAAAGTTTGTTGTGTTGACAAATCTGACGATGCCCTTAGGACTTGGTTGATATAACGTGAGGATTAACGACTTGCTCGCTCAGGATGTGCATTGCTTAGTCTGAACCTTTCTGTATATTTGCACAGGTTATATTCGGGGCTGTTTTCTTATCCTATCCACAGAGCCTACAAAAACTTCATTTGCTTAAATATCCATCGGTACAGAAGAAATTTGTACCGACAGAGCTTGGTCGGCAGTCCTAAAATGATCTAAAGCTTCGTAGGGCATAGCTAATTGCTTGCACGCGTCCAGATGTGTCGCTCCTGACTTTATTAGTTAATGTTATAGATCTACCGTTAACCTTTTTTTTTATTCAATAGTAGTAAGTCAAACGTATATCCGTGACCGAAAAGACGGAGATTCGAATAAATTTTCAGGAAAAGTTTTTGTTGAGTAATCAATAAACATTAAGAATATTCAACTACTCATAATTCATATGGTTTGTACATTAAAGAGTTCATTGGGAAAATACCACTTCTCGAAACAGTTTTGTGTTCTATTACGGTTAAGCGCTTTTTTCTGATTCATTAAAGTATCATTAAATTAAAGCTACATTCCAAAATTGTTTGGAAATACACAAAGTATACTAAAAGAGTGTAAATGGCCAAACATATGTTTTTTATTCTGGGAAACCTTTTATAATTTTCAGATTGAATGGAATGAATAAACTCAAGTTTCAAAGACCTTTCTATTCATGAAAAATTGAAATATCTCAAAAACGGTAAGTTTTAAACCTAGGGAAACTTCATACAAACTTGGGTTCATTTACTCCATTCAATCTTAGAATTGAATGAAAATCATAAGAAAGAACATATGGTTGGTCATTCACAATTATTTGGAAAACCCTGGGTTTTTCCAAACCATTGGAAAATGTAGGTCTTATGGAGCATAATAATATTGTCTTGAAAAAAAAAATCGAAAATTTCAACGCTTCATCTTAATAAAGCGTCCTATTGATATCGGAACTCCCTGTATGCCTCATACAACATCAGAAAATGTAGTTTGGGTTATTTTTCAAATCAAGTTTTTATAATTCACAATGTGCAGGATCTCCCAACGTCGATGCTCACTGAAAGCATCTCGAGAACTATAAGACTCAGAGAAAATATTTTCAAGGACCCCCGATTTCGTAATTCGAAATAACGAATTAAAACATCTATGATCGAGGTTTCTTGAATATTTTTTCTTACAATTCTCTAGATGCTTTCAGTGATCATCGGATTTGGGACAACCTGTACCTCAAACTAGTGTGACTTCATCGCTCTAAATAGTTTTCGGAGAGTTGGTAGTTAATCCCGCATTTACCCTTTCGATTTACCCTTATATGAAGTTTGAGAACCACTGTCCTCCAAGAAACACACATTGGCGATGCATAAATGCAGTTCATCGATATGTTCGGTGTGAAAAACCCGTCTCAGTAGTTGCCCAGAATAATAATACCCCCCGTCATTGCATCAAAAACGAGAACATAAATATCGTCGCGAGATTCTACATGTCCAATTAGGAAGCAGTTCAATGAAATACTCGGGAGTTCACCACAATTCCTATAGCTATAAAACACTATAGAAAGGAGTCGACACCGATCTGAAAAGATTGTTCGTTCAAGCAGGGGAAGCCTGATTGAAAATAAATGACTCCCAGCAGACTCCAATTGACCTTATGTCGAACAACTGTCTCGAGCTCGTGCCATTCTACCCCTGGGAATTCGGTTATGTTGTCGATTGAACAGGGGTATTTCGGCCCCTCCTTTGTCTGCTGACCTGATGTTAATTATGTCGAGGAAGTGTGAAGCCAACTAAGGATGTGGAGTGCACCCTTCAACGCTTTTGAAAATTTTCAAGAGCAATTTGGTATGACGATGTATTCAAATCTGCCTGCTCAGCGGGGTGTAAAAGCACGTGATCGAGGAAGAATTTGAAGTAGTGGTATTATTTTCATTAATGAACTTTCGAAATCCTCTTTGGAAAGATCGTAGAACTTATCATCAGCAACACAGCTATGTAGATGGACAAAAAAAATTGGTTTAGAGGAAAGCTGTTTCTTTTCCTAAATTGCCACTTGAACTCCGAATACTGTGGCATAAAGCATGGTTTCCAAAAATACCGAACAACAAAGTGAGGAGTCATAAAATATAGCCATATAACCACTGAAGACTATGAGGTATTGTTGCCTACAAAAGCGTTTTCAGCCAATTTGTTCAAAACAATTTCAGTGTCATTGAAAGACAGAACCTCTGCTCTTTTATCAGACAATATATCTTTTATCACCCTAAACTATCTTTTGATACTGGCTACCTGATTGCTTGTAGATATATAAAATCAGATTAACCCAAATATTTTCTAATCTTTTAGTTAGTTTGAGTATATGTTTAAATTTCACATCGTAGAGGAAAGATTCTAGTTTCGCCAATATGAGGCTAGGAGAACTTCATCCGTAGGCACAATGGAGTATTTTTGAATGCGGGAAGGTATTCAATTTCTGCAAAAATAATATATTGGTCACCCGTAAGTAATAATAAAAATATATGACAAAATTAGATATTGTTGGAATGTATCACACCTTAAATCACAAATATAAATCACAACATTTTACACTCGGCAAAAATAAAGCAACGTTGGCCTCCATGAAGAGAATAAGTATGCCCAAAAGGCAAAAGCTTCTAAGATCAGATCGATAATGTTCATCGGCCTGAACACGGTATGAAATTTGTCGGAGGTAAAGATTTTATGTTAATGGACTCATTTTACCACTATAAATGAAAAGTGGCCCATTTTTAGGGTAGATCAGGTTCCATGATAATTGAACATGGAAGGTAGAGAGAGCCGACAGTATTTCAACTCGTAATCAATTTGCAAATAAGAAAAGTCTCTGTTTAATAAAAATGAAAATACAAAATCGAATTCAAAATATTAAAATATGAATAATTATTTGTGAAGGAGTATTCAAGAATGTTTTTTGTCCTAGTATTGTGAATTATTATCTTGATATGTCAGAATGGTGTCGTTACATTTCACTTTACTTTTATTTTCTTAATGACAATGAAAATACTCATCAGATACTTTATATGTAGCTGCATAGAATAGTGGGTCACAACACAAAGCATATCAGCTGAAATTCTTCGGTTCTTCAGCTACGCTTGTTAAAATTTCGGACGAATTCTTATTGATGTCAGCATTTTTCAGAAGAAAAGAAATAGAGGATGTTTTTATATAACTTAACGGTGAATAGAAATTCTCTAGCATTGGAATGATCGAAGTTTGGGAACTACTGTTTCAACAGGGTGGTCCAGATTCTAGTGCAATAACTTTGGCGTCGGATAGAACAATTTTTTCCATGAAAAAAAAATCTGTAAACATATATCCTAACAAGTTTCGTTTTCGAGATGCAGGGTGTTAAAGTTTGAAAAAAAAAACATTTTTTTTTAATCACTCTAGTATTATTACATTCATTGTTTTAATTTTTAGATGTTGAAGTCTTGATAAATAATGTTTCGAATTAGGTAAGTGTCTCCTGCCTAAATTATCTAGTAGCATATATGTAGGGGTGCGATGTTCTTTTTCTTATAGAAAATCTAGACCACTGTCTTTTTTTTCGGAAAATTTGTTTCATTTCTGAAATAAACAGAGCTTTATTAAAAAAAAGTCTGTTGAATTTTTCTCATGAAATGTATATTTTTTGAGATAATCGAGTTCAAAATCTAGATCTAAATCTAGAACAATCTACAAGAAATAATTATTTCAAATTTTCTCATTAGTGATAAATGTAAGTACAAAAATTGACGTAGTGTATTATATTGCTTTAAGATGGCATTTGATTAAACATTTCAGAAAGAAAATTTATCAGACTCTTAAACAATAAGAATTATTCACAAATTTTTTTTAGTGTTTGAGTGTCAGAAATGTTCCATTAAATACCATCTGAAAGCGTTTTGAAACACTACATCAATTTTCGTACATTCATTCATCACTGATGGGAAAATTTTAAAAATTAATTTTGTCCATTGTAGATTTGTGGATAGTATTTGCTTTGTACTCCATTATCTCGAAAATACATTCTATGAAAAGAGCCTTTTTTTTTAATGAAGCTCTGTTGATTTCAGAAATGAAACCATTTTTTCAATTAGAAAAGGATCATCGCACCCATATATCCACGCCCCTGGATAAGTTTGGCTGGAGAACCTAATTCGAAACATTACATCATCTAGACTTCGATACTTAAAAATTAAAACAATGAATATAATTATACAAGAGTTATGCGTAGAAAACTGATATTTTTTCAAACTTTAACACCATGTATCTCGAAAATGAAGCTTGTTATGTTCATCGGAATTTTTTTTCATGAAAATCTGATGCCTAAGTTAATGCATTGAAATCTGGACTACCCTGAATATTAGCTTTGATTGTTACTAGTGAAGGTTATGATTCATTCTGAATGAGAGAAGCATCACTGTTTGGGGGATATACCCCAACTCCATCTCGTACAATCCCGATGTTGAGTATCTGATGTAAGATTTACATAATTGTTTTCATAGAGCACTCGACAAGTGAGACTGATGAAGACAGACACAATCCAGCTGAAATGAGTAATTGACCTATTTCCTCCGTGGATTCGTTGAATTCGGATCTGAGCGAGGCAAGCAGAACATCAATTCAATAGGGTCTCAGGCTCAGGTGGTGCTTTATTTTACAGTTTTCGGTCACGGTGCAAAATCAGACGGTATTCGGCGGCTTTGGATTTCATTGCGATTATAAATCAAACGTTATGAAGTAGAACGGATCACAGAGGCGCTGTTTTCCTGTTTACACTGATTCCACTCTATTGGGCATCATCGGTCTGAAATGATTCTCATGATGATAAAATTACTGCTGCTTGTTGTTCTAGATGCCGACAAAGAATGTTTCAACTGGTTTTTAGAGCTACCATTGTTTCGAAGTGTTGGGGTAATGAGAATGTAATGAGTTGGTTTTGGAATTTCTATGTTTTGCAAGTTAGATATGTTCATTATGGAAATGGTGAGTTTTTTACTAGCATTTCTTCGAGAGATAAAATGTAACTTGTTTCTAGAATGTAGGTATGGAAGAAAAGAAACTTGTGAATCGAACAACCAATTAGATTTTAAAGGAATCTGAGAATAACTGTATAGAAAAAACTTCGCAAAGAAGGTGTGTTATCTATATAACGAGGATATGTTTTTGGAAATTATGAAATAGAAGCATTAACTCCAGTTGAACCGATCAACCCAGGAAGTTAAAAGGAAATATATGTATGGTTACAAGAGAAAAACTTGGAAATTAAGTTGATGAATTTTATATTTATGCGGTCTCTTATAGGACAAGAATTCATTAAAGCAAGAATATTTAATTTCATCAATTTCTGCATTCAAATTCATAGGAAAATAAATTCAAATCCCTGTTTCACGTTTTAGTATCGATCTGCAATAGTAAGTGCAACTCTTTTAAACACGTTTTGCAGTATAGTGTGATTCATTCGGAGAAGTATACTGAAGTTATTCATGCTATGAAGAATAACCTTTTTTATCTATTGATAAAGATATGGAGTAGAGAATACCAATCAGTTTTAAGTGATATTATCATTGGTTATCACGAATGATATGTTCCAAAGAATTGATTGTACCCAAAGAAGTTTTTATTGTGTCTAGGGTGAGCAATATCCGCAATCATACATAATGAATTCTTGAAAAAAGCATAATTGTTAACAATGAGAACTATTTATTCATTTATTGCAACCAGCTCCTCCAAGTACAAACAGAAATTATGCTTGATCTTCCTTGATGAATAAAAGAAAAGCTTTGTTCTTAGAGGATTGACTAATAACAGAGAGAATGACCAAAAAGAAAATTGGGTAACTATTCTCCTGACATTTCATAGTGATTGTAACTCATTTTCGCCTTGTCAATTTTAAGAGAAGTAAGCAGCCAGATAGATTTAGTATAGCTATTTCTTTCAGTTTCCACAATAGAACAATAAATATTCTCCTCAATGATATAAACTAGCTGTGTTTTAGTTATCGAAAAAAAAATTGTTAATCTGAAATTTCTAACACACATTCTCGTATTCTTTTGAATTCTGAAGAAATGTAAATATTTCGTCATTCCGGTCTGGGCAGCTTCATCATAGAATTTTGCATGGAATCCTTGAAGAATCAACACAAAGAGAACTTTGTCAGTCTGCGAGCAAAACATGCAACATTTTTCAAGCAATTAAGGAACCGGTATATGGATTGAAATATGTAAGCAAAAGTGTACTTGTAGAGTGGGCAAAATCCCGCTACATAAAGCGCATTCGTTGGTTCTTGAGTATTTTACAAGCCTTTGAACTTGAACGGTATTTTGAGGTTCATTGTCAATGTCAGTATTAATGAACATGCTGTTGTATCCACTGACGGGTTAAAAAGGAGTAATGCTAAGATGGGACGTATTTGACAGCTCCCTACGTGTATGTGAGATGAAGTACGCGAAGGTAGAATACAAAGATGAGCGGAGATCGGTGCGTTTGAAGATACCAGAATATTACTTTCTTTGGGATATCGAGTGATCGATCGAGAATCTATAGGAATTGGAAATCTCTGACATTCCATAGGCAAATTTGTTGAAACGAAACATTTATCAATAATTATCATAACTTTGTAGTTCCAAAAATCACTGAATGAAAATATATTAAATTTTTCTTATTTACAATCGATATTATCTAAAAATGATTATTTCTGTATATAAACATTTTCTTCTTACATATGTATATTACTCGAATTTTAAAAAAATGAAAAAGAAAAAGAGAAACATGATGTTGAATCGAAAAAAAAATTCTTCCTTCATAAAAATAAGAATACTGGACCCAATTTATTTTTTTTTATCACTTATTAGTGTCTAAAAGCTTATTCAAATCTCGAGTATTCAAGTTCATTGTTATCTCGAGTGAATGTAAAACCTTTTTCCATCTTCAAAGTTGTCATATTCATTTGGTTTTCAGGAGAAAAAATGGAATTCACATAACAAATATAGGGACAACTTTATCGAAAAGAAACATTGTTTTCCAATTTTTAATTGAATACAATTCCCAAAATCGAAGAAAAGTTATAAATTTTGCAATATTAGAAACTGCCTACTTTCTGGAGGAATTTAATACCCTGTAATTGTTGAAGAAGCATTTAAAAATTTAATTTATATAAACTTCTTGTTTTGAAATGACTTAAAGAACCTACTAAAGTAAATTCATTGTACCTATACACCTTTTATATGAAAATTGACTTTTTTTCAAGCAATGAAATCAAAATAAATTTATAAAAAATATAGATAAATATACAGACAATTTGTATCTCCTCGGTATCATGTATTTCGAGTTTTTTGATGACAGCAATAATATAACGCATTTCATATTCGAAAAAGAAAATGATACCAATATAATATAATATTTTCATTAACTGGACTTCAATTTCAATATATAATTTTTTATAGTACTCCCAATGAATCACGAAATACAATACCGATTGCTTCTTATCCTAGGACTATGATTTATTTATTTATTCATTTCAACGGTACAACCATTTTACATGATAACAAAATCAAATAAACAGTAATGAAACAAAGGAAATAATACAGCTCAGCTGAAGGCCCAGAAAACATTGAGAGAAAGATGAACATCCAAGAGTTCTATTCAAGAATTATTGAAATATCTTTTAATCGCGAATAGGGACTCATTCAACAAATCGATAATAGGTTATTTGAAATTTGAATCAATTCTTCATTATTTCTGTATTTCATTGCTATCTGCTGAAAACATAGAATTAATGGCATCAATTGGAAGTATAAAATCCAAACTTTGAATAAATAAAAAGGGGATAATACAGTTCATATTGACCTTCAAATAAATCTAATTAATTTAGACTAAGCGCATTTGAAGATGTTAGCAAATGTCATTATTCTAAAAGATATAAGTATCAGTAAGAGAGAAAAATCCATTCATTTCAAAACTTGTAGTCGCACGACTATCGCGTGTTGGTATTTCAAAAGCAACTTGAGCTGTTTCATATTAAGTTTCGTTTTCATATACTTTACTTGAATGATAAAAATGTAGAATTTATCAGATAGGAACTACGACGTTATCGGATAATTCCCAGTTTATTTTTTATGTGGTTAACCAGAATCCCATAGCCAAGGATTTTCGTACCTCTTCATAATTTTTAAGAGATTTGAAATTCTTTATTTGGAAAATTCCCCGGTGAGATCCTGAACTGTTAAATTAAATTAAATTTCAAATGTTTATTGTAGGAAGTAACACTTCAAATATTAATGAATTAGTCTCATTTAATGGCAGTTAATAAGCGTTTAATCAACCTCTTGAACTGATTTATTTCCAACAATATTCAACGTTGCACAATTTCCAGCCACTTCGAAAGCATTCAGTTCATAGTGAACTTCCTGGCTGAAAGTATAACAACGATTTTGTGATTTCTTCCATAATGAAGGCACTGAGCCATTAGAACCTCATCGAAAGAAAATTCCGTAAATCATGGGTTATCTTTAATGAACTGTAACGAAATAAATCTTCTGTATAGATCTGTTCATGCGGAATTTGTTATAGTAAATTATAACACTGAGGAAGGTAGGTAATAACAATCTTAGCTGTCTTTTCTGTGCCGTGATACGGAAAAGGAGCTTCATACCACAAGTTGGAATGTGTAAAATGTCGTTGGGATACTTGCAGTTAAATCTTGAAAATTGAATGAACGGAAACAGTTATATCTCATAGAAATAGGAAAACGATTCAACGGAAAATCTAGAACTAGTATAGTTTTTGCTATATGACAATTTGATGAAGAATAAATTTGAGCGTGTAATGCAAAGAGATATTAGAGCGGAAATATTAACAACGTGAAATTTGTACGAAACGTTCACAGTAATACAGGTATGCAATGAAAAATTAAAGAAAAAGCTAACTAATGTGTATGAAAGACCTAAAGAAAAGTTTAAAAAGCCGGATATTCACGTCAAAAGAAATATCTAGAATCTCCGCTAAAAAATCTATACATAAGAAGAAATTAATCTTTTCAATTAGGCATTATTTTCTATTCTTTCATAAGGGTATTTTCTTCTTTAATGCAGAGTGAAGGTAAATTCAACTATTCAACTGAAAAACTATATCCATTCTTATTTTATCGATCTATCGACTCTGTAGATTTTTCAAGTTGGTAGGTACGATATTGTTATATCGACTTAACTGATATTTCAGTTGTATTAAAATTTATAGAACTAAGGTAAGATAAGATATATTTCAGCTCTGGGTATCAGCCACCAATATGAATCTATCAGTTCTATTGATATGTATATGTTAGAAAAAATATACCTACATTGAAAACAGGGTGATTCACCGGGAAGGGCCTATTAGACGTCTATGGAAAATTGATCATAATCTTGAGCTGAAAACTTGCATATTGGGGTTTGAGACAATGATTTTTACCCCTAAAATATTTTCAGATCTCCACAACTTCCGGTTATACCGGAAACAGACTACTACTTCCTTATTAAAAATGGCATACCCAGTATATTATTGCATCATTATATAGCTTTTTTGATGACAATTTCGGTACTATGCCATACCTTGGGTAAAAACTCAACGGTTCATGAGTTTATGAGATTCTTATAAAAAAATGGTGGCGATGAGGACTCCAATTTTCTTGAATATTTCGGCAGAAAAAACTATTTTCGGGAAAATTTCAACTTTGTCAACTCTGCAAATACGCAGTATGATAAGACTGTTTGCAATTTGGACCACAAACCTAGAGGGTGTGTATAAAAAGATCATGAACTTGGACAACACAAATTCATAAAAACTCAAGATTTTCGAATTAGAACCTATATTTTTCATTTCAGTCGATTCTACGTACAAAAATAGTGGGGGCTACTTAAGCAAACCCTATATCTAAAATGAATACATCAAGAGTTATCGAGGATAAACTTTAAATGAGGAAAAACCGCAATTTATATCTGTATGCAGAATAGAAAAAGAAAAAAAAATTCGAAAAAAGCATTTTCTGCCGAAAAATTAAAAAAAAAATTAAGTCCTCATCGCCACCATTTTTTTTCATAAGTATCCCATTAACTCATGAACCGTTGAGTTTCAACCCAAGGTATATTGCCAAAATTGTCGTCAGGAAAGCTATCTAATGATGTAATAATATGCTGGGTGTGCCATTTGAAATAACGAAGAAGTAATCTGTTTCCGGTATAACCGGAAGTTGTAGAAATCTGAAAAAATTTTAGGGAGAAAGATCATTGTCTCAAACCCCAATATGAAGTTTGTCAACAGTGTCTTGATTAACAATATTCACAAGGTATAAATGAATCATAAAAAAATTTGACGCGAATATAATGGACGATTCTTCGGACGAGACCAAATTCTTGGGGAGAGAGATTAATTTTGTACTCTGAATTGAAACGTAATATCGAAATTCTATCAGTAAAACCAACACCGGTCTACATTTTTCTATTTTGCCAACGTAAATTACCTATTCGAAACATACATTTCCATTAGATGTAATACATGATCGATTTCCGGTAACTTTTTTCAAGGTAAATTTTTCCAAATATTAGAGGTAATATCAAAGGATGAGGGGTGGAAAATATTATCTTCATTACCTACCATTATGAAAATTTTGAAGTGCACGTCTGTAATTTAATCGATATCGAAATATTTTCCAGTTATCATTGCACATAGTAAAAAATAATTACGTAAACCCATTATCCGAGAAGACGGTTTTGATGATTTACGTTTGGAAAACAGACCCCTGCATTTGATTTGCAACGTCACCTCCTGTTTTTCATCGAACAGGATGTATTGGGAACGGATCTATGCAGGGATATTCTCGAAAACGTAAATTGACTGTGAAAATGAACATAAGGTATGTGAAATTTCCTGTGAAGTAGTGAAGTAGGCAAATAATTTCCGCTTCTGATGCCATAACGGATACACATCAATCGCTTGTCAATTACGTGAAAATTTAGAATTTCACAGTCGCATGCTGGATTTACTATCTATCAAAATTGTCATACCGTCAGATTTTTTGTGTCTAATGAATATACTTTCTAATTAGATGCATGCATAATTAGGTATCAATTAACAGAAGGAATTGATGTTTTCATATTAAGGATTCAACTACTGGCTTATAAATTAGTCCTTCTTCAATTTTCAACACAATACTGTACTATACAGAACGCCTGAATCAATCGCTTTGCCACCTTCTGTTTTCTTCATACAAATTCAACGAAATTTATGTTTCTCTTAAGAAAATTCTATCATTACATTCGAAATTTAGGAGAAAAATGAACAAAACTATGAACATCTGACTTATCGCCCCCTATCAGAGCAGCAAAAACAAATTTATCATGAGTAAATTTTTTTCCTTAATCAACAAGATGTTACCTCTCAAACGAGATCTAATTTGCTGAAAAATGTTGAGCCAAACTGAAGTTACAGACATTTCAATCAGTCCGATTTCTCCCTTTCTCCCACCCTTATTTGATGTCGTAAAATCGAAAGTGATATTCGAAAAGATAGGTACATAAATTTCCAAGGATTACAGTGATGATATGATCAACTTGATTCGAAATATTTTCGAGTAAAATTCATTTTTTTCCTCGACGGTAGCTATTAATCCCCCTAGCGGTAGAGGTATGAACTTGAAAACAATTTCCAGTGTGTTTGCTTGTACACTTTATTAATTAAAATTTTAACCGCAAGTCTCTACGATGAGTGGATCCTGAGATATAGCCGCTTACCTCGCTTACTTGCGCACCCTGTACAATAACCAAGAAATACAATAATATGATTAGGAAATTATCGTTGAAGAATGAAACGTTCAATATAAGTTTACTCCGTTCTCACAATTTATTCGTGAAATTTTCGAAGGAAATGAATTGATTCTTGCTTTGAATTTCCATAATTTGAGTCTACTAATGCGAATACTCAAAAAATTGTTCAAATCTTCGCATTCAATCCAGAAATTATTTCGATCCGCATAAAAAAGTTTTAGAATAAAATGAGAATGATAACCTACCAAATACCGAGTAACTGTTTTTTAATTACTGTCTTGAGATTTATTCATTATTTACATGGTATAGTCTAGAAAAACTACATCATCGCACATTGAACAATCGAAATTTTTTGTAAAGAACAATACCAACATTCATCAAGACTAAGTTCATAAACTGTTAAGATCACCTCATAGTCGAAAATGAGTAACATTTCTTCTCCGAAGAATAACTAGTATATTGTTATTAAGAAACCCGTAATGAACACTCCTAAGCCTATTATATTAAATTTCGAAGTTTTTCAAGAGCTATAATGTGAGTTTAATGGTCCTTGAAGTTCGATATTATATTGAGAGCTTTTACTCATCGGTGTTTGTTACAGAGTTCGTTAACCATGTATAACATTGCATTGATGAGTGCTAATGAGTTGAAGTTAATGATATTAAAATATTATTCTACGATTCACCTGCAATGAAGCCTATTCTTCCATTTCATCGACCTTTGAAGAGAACGAATCTTTTCTCATATCATCAAATTAATTAACTACTTCATGCGATACACCATAATTATAATCATATTGTTTCAGCGATCTGTAGAATGCTAACAAGGAGATTTGGCGCATATAGGAAAGTTAAGAAAAATAATATCCTAATGGTGACATCGAAGAACTTTTGATTTTTTATGATATTCAATATTCTCTTGATTATCTATACTATATTAAACTCGTAAGCGCTCCTCCCACCGAAAATCGAACGATTTTGGACCGATTTTGCGGTCGAGTGTTCTCGGCTCTGGGAGAGATACGAGAAAAACTAAAAGTACGGGAAGAAAGAGAAAATGTCGAATTAACTCCCGCGGATATTCCCGTTTCCCGATTTTTCGGGATTACCTGGGAATGAACGGATAAAGTTTGGTAAATTTCCCGACGAATTTCCAGATTCACGTCGACGTGAACGACCAATAGGAAAATACTACGATGTCCTTGGGTAGCAACGGGCCTAGCAACGTCCGCGGCAATTGACGTTTCTAGAATATTTAGGTTTTATATTATTTTTACTGTGTCCATTAGAGGGCTCTTGATGAATAGAACTATTTGAAATATGAATAACTGTATAATAAAATCAAGGATCAATCTAATAATCTATTCAAAATATTCTGACGTTTTAACCAATTCTGTGCTCATTCATGAAATCGTCGAAATACAGAATGAAAATGGGAAACGTCAGATGATATTTTAATGGAAATGTTGAAATTTGGACGAATCGAGAGGAAATATGCAAGAAAAGATTAATCAGATGCGATTTATATCCCTTTTTCCATGTATATTTTATGATATTTTCAAGCGGAATCGTTTTGTGTCAGTGGAAAGCTTGGTTTGCCAGAAGCCTCTACAGGAGTTATTTGGTTATTTGAAAAGTTTTTAACGAGAAATTTGAGGAAATAATAGACTACACCTGTATGTACCGCCCTTTTATGATGGTATTTTTGCGTTTTGTTGATATTTTCATGGAAATTGGTCAAATCTTGAAGCATTCCGTTTCATGTGAATTGTCAAAGTAAATATATCTTTTTGGAAAGATATCAGCATTTGAGGCGAAGAAAACTGGTGGGTAGAGATATTTTAATTCGATTTCCTTTATATTTAATTATATTTTTTAAACGAAATTCATGAAAATTCATCAATTTATAGAATCTCTGTCACCAGTTATTTTGGCATTATTCCTATAACAAGCACAAATGCACCTAATTATGCAAAGGCATTGTGGCCGGGTCGTTAGGGATGCGGTCGTACAATCTGAGGTCTCTATTGGGATGCGAGTTCAAATCTTGAAGCAGGTGATAATTTTTTTTTTCTTAATTTTTCGCCAGTTATTAATTTTTATATTATTTGGCGGTGAATGCTTCGGATTATTGAAATGGATCAATTTTTTGTTTAGTCTATTGTGTAAATGATTTCGTAGTATACACATATAATTATGTTTTTCCGATTTTCAAAGTACATATAAGAATAACGATTATACATTGTTTTTTTTCAAGTTGCCTATTGGAGGTTTTTCGATAAATCGACCATATTATACAGGGTGTACAATTTTCGAGCGCCAATTATGCTTTTCTGTAAAATTGAAAACTTATGAAATCTGAAAATTGAAATTTCAAGTTAGATTTCTCTCACATAATTTGCGAAGATATACGTGCGATGAATAACGTTTATACAGAGTGTACAATTTCCGAGATGTCTCTGGAGAACTGAAAACTTTTCTTATAGTTGTCATGTTAGCTCTATAGGTTATCATTCAATTGCATAATTCTTGAAGGTATACAGGTGGGGATTGACGATTATATACAGGGTGTACAATTTTCATTTCTGGAAAATCGAGACCTTATGAAATCTGGAAATTGGAATAAGAGCTTTAGATTTGTTTTCTCTTGCATAATTTGCGAAGATATACGTGCGATGAATATTTTTTATACAGTGCGATATCGATTTTACAGGAGATATGGAAGTATTTATGAATGAATTAAAATATGGATCTATGGGCTATATTGATCAACCTAAAAGGTAGATCTATGGGCTATGATGATCTACCTACAAGGTAGATCTATGGACAACATTGATCTACCTATTAGGTAGATCTACAGGATATATTGATCTACCTACAAGGTAGATCTATGGGCGTACTAGTTATATTTTAATTATATTCGGCCTAACCAGAATAAATAAATAATGGTTTAACGTCTATGTTGAATTAATTTCACGGCGTTCAGACAATTTTTCGATTCTGGAAAAATTACCTTTCCGAACGGGACTCGAACCCGCAACCTCCGAATAACTAGTTCGACGCTCTAGCCACTGAGCCATCGAGGAAGCTGAAGATTCTCCCAGAATCAAGTTTAAGTACGTCTTACGAACTATATATATAATTCGCAAGGGTTGAGGAAAGTTGAAATTGATGAAAAAAACATAATAACGTCAGTGATCAGAACCAGAATAGCTTGATCTCTGAGTTTTCATATTCTTAGGATGAAATGTCGTAACAAAAAAAACTGACAAAGTTTCATTTCTATCTTTGTATTACATCAATGACTTATTGTATTAACATGAAGATTAACATTTGGAATGTGAGCTTTCGGAATATTAAAGCAAATAAAAATAGGGGCCAATTTTGGATAGTAAAACCGGAATAAATGAAAGAGATGTGAACGAATAAAACAACCATCTTAGTTGGCAATCATTATTACGGATACTCCAAGAGTTCTATTTCTATGCAATTTCATATTATTAGGGTTTTTTTCAAACCTATATATCGTAGTGTAGTTAAGATGCACAAGAATACATTATTGCAGAGAAAAACCACACGCCTCATCGATCCAATTATATCCTGTTGACTTATCACAAACCGAGCACAAGATAAATTGATTCCTATTCCGAACCAAATTAAGAACTAGTTTTACACCACAAACGCCACTGTAAGCCGAAGAAGGCAGTTGTTAGATGCCTCACATAAATTTATGTATATTTCATTCTAATAGAGATGTAAACACCGCAATTATAGAAATGAGCCAATGTTGTTTCAAATCTGATGAGATGTGGGAAGAAGCTGTTTTATTGGTCCGGACAGCCGGGAGCTATCATGCATTTCAGTGCTTAATCAGGTAGCACGTCTCTATGGTGAAGACTGAAGAGACCGTGCGGAATAACCGACATCGAAGGTCAGAGTTCTTATGTTCGGTCATTGATGTATTTTCGAGGATGGGGAATCTGAGACAACGGCTTGTAAGTTTTCATCTTCAAAATATTTATACAAACGTTTAAAAACCTCAACCTTAAATTTTTTCGGGAAAAATTATTCACATGTTCGATATATCGAGCTGTAACCCGAGTTCGTTTCCAACTTGCCAACTGAGATGTTTTTACTAGCTTTTCGACGATTCATTCATCATTTATTCTGATGATGGTAAGAATTTTGTTGGAGTCAACAATTTGATGAAAAATATCGATTGGAAAAAAGTAGAAGAGGAAAGTACAGCTAGAAGAATAAAATGAAAATTCAAACCCTTTTGGATCTCCTTGGTGGGGTTAATGGTGTGAGCGTCTGATAGGAATTTTGAAGCAGTTGTTAAAGAAGCAGCTTGGAAAAGCATGTTGGACCTACGAACAGCTTTACTCAATACACAAGATGAATTAGTTGTCCTTACTCCATCTACGTTTCTCCTAGATATCAAGAAAGTTGGAACACCCTCTATGGAGGAAATTGATGCTACATCTCTGAGACGACATCTGAGATACATTCAGAAAATGAGATTTAATTTGATGAAAAGATTTCGAGAGGATTACCTTATCCAGCTGGTTCCAGATATGCGGAAACATCCAGGGAATCGAGAAAGGTGAAGTTGTTCATATCGAAAACAAGAATTTGAAAAGACTTGATTGACCTTTGGGTATAATAGAAGAAATTTTCCCCGGAAAAGATGGAAAAATTCGTCTGGTGAAAGTTTGAACATTGACAGGTTCTTTGATGAGACCTATCCCAAGATTTTATCCACTAGAAATTGAGACCGAAGAAGATACGTCTGTGAGATGTGCATTAGGTACTTAAAAGACATTCCGAAAAGTTGGAGAGTATAGAAGAAAAGCCGAAGTCTAATATTTTTGAAGACAACTCTGCGGAGAAAAAGCAAAATAAATTTTGCTAAGGAAAAGAAACCCCTATTTGTGACAAGATATGAAAGAGAAATAAGACCCCCGGCAAGATTCGAATCTTGAATTTTCCTAAGAAGTTGTTTGAGATGTGACACAAGGTGGGAGTGTGTTGGAAAATGTTGGATCATATAAGGAGTGTGAATAAGTCTTTCCCGTTTTTTGTAAGAGATGGCCAATACTGTGCGAGTATTTAATGGTTACATATGTCATAATCAAAGCTTATTCATCTGTCAACAATTCCACACTAACACATTAGTTGAAATTCTTTCGCATCATAAATTTTTGAAATCGTGAAAATGTCGAAATTTGAGCCGAGTCGACGTCATTTGCGGGAAGTTTCACTTTATTGGTTCAATTTGAAGAAATCTGCTGCCGAGGCGCATCGGTTGCTTCAGGAAGCTTATGGAGAAGGTTGTGTCGATGATTCAAGTGTTCGCGGATGGTTTCGACGCTTCAAAAGTGGCGATTTCGACGTGGAAGACAAGGAGCGTTCCGGGCGGCCGCAAATCTTTGAAGATCAAGAATTGGCGACTTTGCTTGATGAAGATTCGTGTCAAACGCAAGAAGAACTTGCTGAAGCATTGGGAGTTGACCGAACAACCATTTCCAAGCGTTTGAAAGCCATGGGAATGATCCAAAAGCAAGGAAATTGGGTGCCGTACGAACTGAAGCTGAGAGACGTCGAACGGCGTTTTTTCACTTGCGAACAGCTGCTTCAGCGACATAAAAGAAAGGGTTTTCTGCATCGTATCGTGACTGGCGATGAAAAGTGGATCCGTTACGATAATCAGAAGCGAAGAAAATCATGGGGACTACCCGGCCATGCATCATCATCGACGGCCAAGCCAAATATTCATGGCGCCAAGCTCATGCTCTGTATATGGTGGGACCAGCTAGGTGTGGTTTACTATGAGCTTCTGAAACCGAATGAAAGGATCACAGGCGAGGTCTATCGACGACAATTGATGCGTTTGAGCCGCGCACTGCGAGAAAAACGGCCACAATACTCCGACAGGCACGACAAAGTTATTTTGCAACATGACAATGCTCGCCCACATGTTGCACAGCCGGTGAAAACATACTTAGAAACGCTCAAATGGGAAGTCCTACCCCACCCGCCGTATAGTCCAGACATTGTTCCGTCTGATTACCATCTCTTCAGATCGATGACGCATGGCCTGGCTGACCAGCACTTCCATTCCTACGAGGAAGCCAAAAAATGGGTGGATGACTGGATAGAGGCCAAACCGGTCGAATTTTTTCGCAACGGGATTCGTATGTTGCCAGAAAGATGGGGAAAAGTTGTAGCTAGCGATGGCCAATACTTTCAATAATTCATTTGTAACCATTTTTTCACAATAAAGGCTCAAAATTTGAAAAAAAACGGGAAAGACTTATTCACACACACCTTATATTTTCGAGGATGGGGAATCTGAGACAACGGCTTGTAAGTTTTCATCTTCAAAATATTTATACAAACGTTTAAAAACCTCAACCTTAAATTTTTTCGGGAAAAATTATTCGCATGTTCGATATATCGAGCTGTTCACCTCGATCTCGTTTCCAACTTGCCAACTGAGATGTTTTTACTAGCTTTTCGACGATTCATTCATTATTTATTCTGATAATGGTAAGAATTTTGTTGGAGTCAACAATTTGATGAAAAATATCGATTGGAAAAAAGTAGAAGAGGAAAGTACAGCTCGAAGAATAAAATGGAAATTCAAACCCTTTTGGATCTCCTTGGTGGGGTTAATGGTGGGAGCGTCTGATAGGAATTTTGGAGCAGTTGTTAAAGAAGCAGCTTGGAAAAGCATGTTGGACCTACGAACAGCTTTAGTCAATACACAAGATGAATTGGTTGTCCTTATTCCATCTACGTTTCTCCTAGATATCAAGAAAGTTGGAACACCATTAATGGAGGAAATTGATGCTACATCTCTGAGACGACATCTGAGATACATTCAGAAAATTTGACATTTAATTTGATGAAAAGATTTCGAGAGGATTACCTTAGCCAGCTGGTTCTAGATATGCGGAAACATACATCCAGGGAATCGGGAAAGGATAAGTTGTTCTTATCGAAAACAAGAATTTGAAACGACTTGATTGACCTTTGGGTATAATAGAAGAAATTTTCCCCGGAAAAGATGGAAAAATTCGTCTGGTGAAAGTTCGAACATTGACAGGTTCTTTGATGAGACCTTTCCCAAGACTTTATCCACTAGAAATTGAGACCGAAGAAGATACTTCTGTGAGATGTGCATTAGGTACTTAAAAGACATTCTGAAAAGTTGGAGAGTGCAGTAGAAAAGCCCAAGTCTAATATTTTTGAAGACAACTCTGCGGAGAAGAAGCAAAATAAATTGTGCTAAGGAAAAGAAACCCCTATTTGTGACAAGATATGAAAGAGAAATAAGACCTCCGGCAAGATTCGAATCATGAATTTTCCTAAGAAGTTGTTTCAATTTGAGATGTGACACAAGGTGGGAGTGTGTTTTTTTTTAGCTTTGTCAATTTTGAGATTTAATTAATTTTAATTCAGACGTATTGTCATCTCAGTAGATTTCAGCAAATAGAAGTTTTTATTAAACAGATCATCAACTTTTCATACAGGGTGTCCCATAAGTGGCACGTCACAGTGACACCGGAGGTAGGTCAGCTAAAGAGGGACCTAACCAGCCTAACATGACCCCAGTAAAAGTTGCATGGTTTTCGAGTTATTACCAAATTACGTTTTTTAGTGAATTTTCACCTTTTTTAACATTGTCAGGGTCAGAATTCTGACGGAAAGCTCTCGAAGCTTATTTTTTTTGTTGAAATGGAATCTTAAATAGTTATTTAAGATGACATGAGTATGATTCTGTCAAAAAGTTATGTGGATTTCCGTAAATTAATGGATAAATCTTGATTTCAATTGCTAGCAAAACGAGAACTTCGACTTTGGACACCTGCTGTGAAAAAAAAATCCTTGAAACAAAACGAGCAAGTAACATCAAAAAATTGGGCATTTTAGACAGATTTAGAAATGGTACAATACACGAATCTTATGCCCATAAAACTAGGTATTTTCATCATTTTACCGATGCCCTACTTAACTGAGTTGAAACTAGGAACCCCGCTATCAGGTAATTTTGCCGCTTGCTATGACATTACATTTGATACCGGGCTTTGTTATTATTTGTTAAAGTCACAATAGGGAAAAAGATGGATTAGGGGAAGCGAAAAAGGAATATTATTGAAAAAAAAAGGTAAATTAATTAAAAACAGACTTAACTTTCGATTATTTATTTAATTCTTAAATCTAACTTACAGTAAATGTTCAAACTGTTTCCCTCGGACTCTAATGCATAAATGACATCGTTTTATAAAATTACGATTCACTGGATTTTTTTTATTGGGGATGTTTAAAGGACAAAGTGTATGCAAAACCAATAAGAAGCGAGGAAGAATTGCGTGAACGCGTATTCGACGCAGCCCGGACCATATCGGAAATTAGTTTAAGAAAATTGAATCGTAATTTTATAAAACGGTGTCATTTATGCATTAGAGTCCGAGGGAAACAGTTTGAACATTTACTGTAAGTTAGATTTAAGAATTAAATAAATAATCGAAAGTTAAGTCTGTTTTTAATTAATTTACCTTTTTTTTCAATAATATTCCTTTTTCGCTTCCCTATTGTGACTTTAACAAATAATAACAAAGCCCGGTATCAAATGTAATGTCATAGCAAGCGGCAAAATTACCTGATAGCGGGGTTCCTAGTTTCAACTCAGTTAAGTAGGGCATCGGTAAAATGATGAAAATACCTAGTTTTATGGGCATAAGATTCGTGTATTGTACCATTTCTAAATCTGTCTAAAATGCCCAATTTTTTTATGTTACTTGCTCGTTTTGTTTCAAGGATTTTTTTTTCACAGCAGGTGTCCAAAGTCGAAGTTCTCGTTTTGCTAGCAATTGAAATCAAGATTTATCCATTAATTTACGGAAATCCACATAACTTTTTGACAGAATCATACTCATGTCATCTTAAATAACTATTTAAGATTCCATTACAACAAAAAAAATAAGCTTCGAGAGCTTTCCAGCAGAATTATGACCCTGACAATGTTAAAGAAGGTGAAAATTCACTAAAAAACGTAATTTGGTAATAACTCGAAAACCATGCAACTTTTACTGAAGTCATGTTAGGCTGGTTAGGTCCCTCTTTAGCTGACCTACCTCCGGTGTCACTGTGACGTGCCACTTATGGGACACCCTGTATATGGATTCGTATCAATTCACCGGGCGGGTGCTTTTTGCGTGATATATTTCGGGAAATGATTAAAAATAGTTGAAAAATAGGATCTTCGATTCTTGCGAATGAAAGCGCGAATACATAATTCAAAGAAACTACTTCAATGTATGCATATAATTTTGAACAAAATGAAAATCAAATAAACTTTTAAGTGCCTTCAATAGCAGAGTGTGCAAATTCCCAAAATTATGTTGAACTTATGCACCAAGTTCATGATAACAAACGAATTATAGAGAGATGTAGTAATGCAGTCATGCCTCAGTGCGCTAACACCAACAACCAACCCGACAGCTGCAATGAAGTTATGCTGTTCCTGACTCCCCTACATGAATTCATATTTTCAAGAGAGGAATCCTTAACTACATGTAGACATAGTTAAATCCAATGAATATTTTAATCAGTTTCATCATAATAAGAAGAAAATAGTGTTTCAACTTTTTAGTTATTATCAGTTTACTTGGTTCAATGTGTCCATATCTCTTTCAAATTGATATAAAAATTATCCAACGGAGGCGATCCATAACATACAGTGGAGGTGAGATGATATTGGGTAGGTGAAAAAACTGAAAGTTTTATTACTACTTATTTTTGAAGAAAAGAACACCATACATGCGTATCCATTGAATTTTTTATCGTTGAAACATAAATTAGAGCCCTCAAATGCATTTGTCAAATTTACCGGACACTTAGGACAGTTGCTACCCCTGCCAGACACCCCTAAACTTTTATAATTACAATTATACATTCATTATAGTATAAAATCTAAATTTTATATATGTTACTTGGGGATCTATAAAAAATTTCACCTCAATAGCCGGAAAGTTTTAATGGTTTTTCCATCTTGCCAGACACTTAGAAAATCCGCTGTAGGCGCGAGCGCGAGTTCTTAGTCGATTGCGATCTTTTAAGATATCCTTTAATAATATATTTTTTTACATTTATAGCAATGTTGTATGAAGTGAAAAATGTTATTTTGATATCATAAAACACAGAAAGAACAGAATAATGACATGTAAAACGAATATTTGATCTTGTTTTAATAAAATTTAGAGGTGTCTGGCAGGGGGTAGCAACTAGCAACTAAGTGTCCGGCACTGGATGACGAGGTTTCTTAAGTTATCCCGAAGAAAATATAAAAAATTGAGCTTTCTGGTTTTAAGATTTCAAGGTACTATTTTAAACACCGTTACTCTCTGCTTAAGTAACCACGATCCAAATTCTAGTTGCTGGTCGTCTTTACCTGTGTAAGGGAGAAGTACAGGAAAACTTTCAGCTTTTATAGAATGACGAAGGTTTGGCCGTTGTGGACTCTTGCTCTATGTGTTTAATCCGTCTATGGTCAAACGTTTGCACCTTTTACAAAACAGATACCTATCTGGAAGTATTTATTCGCGTATCTTGACAGTCAGAGCAATACTCGGTAGTATCTGTTGGGTATATTTTTTTGATACCTTACTTGAAGTTTTTTCTTCTCCGGACCTACTGCCAAAATTTCAAGTTTCTAGGTTTTTCCGTTCGAGAGTTATCGTGTTCATAGGAGAACGGACGCAATTATAGTTTGACACCATTTCCGTAACAAAGTTCTAAAAATACAGAAATCGTGACTAAATGATAAAGTGGTCTATTCAGACAACATGCGCTGAACAAAAAATTTGACGGATCACTGAAAAAAGTTTAAGCCCGGGCAATGTACACATTATCCCACATAAAATCACATATGAAGAAGATAAAGTGGCTTCAATAGTAATACTTAAATAATGTCGCATTTACAAATTTAAAAATATTTATGGGGTAGCAAACATACTGCAATACTCTTAATGTTAATGGAGAAGAATAATGATGCATTCATTCAAACACAAGCATTTATTGTTCGAATTTCTCATATTGGATTTTAACAGAATGCTTTCCTCTTTCATTTATAGCTTTCGGACTTAATAGCAGTATTTAGGTAGAATTACTGCTATTCGAAAGCTTTGAATAATTTCGACGTCTAGAAAAACGTCTCTTATGTATTAATGAAGAAAATTTATTTTCAGAAAGTCATTTCGTTTTCTTTCATAATTCATGTTTAGTCGATAAGGTCATGGTAATTATTTTAGAAAATCAATCAAAAGGCTGGAATTCTACACGAATATCAATTGTTTTTTTTTATAAAATAAACGTTCTCTTGATGAATATACTGGTGTAGGGCCAGAGTATATACCAATGACAACAAAACAAAGATGTTTACTGCGAGAGAGATTGAAGTTTTGACATAATTGATGACTGATGTAGTTGAATTGAAAGCTTTGAAAACAACTATTGAATTCACCAAATTTGATACGAATAACGAATTCTTTCAAAATTGATATTCCAAAAAAAATCAACAACCACTTTGAAACAATTCCGAATATATTTTGAACTTTCTCAAGAAAAAAATCCCATTAGAAATCAATCGATAGAATTCCAGCATAGAGCCTAGCTAGACCGCATTGTGTAATCGATTAGAGAATAATAAAAGGATAATAATGGGAAGGAAAGTTCCTTTTCAATTCACGAAATCTACATTCGACCGAAATTATATTTCCCTTCTATTAAGCCAGGCAATTTAGTTTCGAGAACGTAATCGTCCGATCTACCAAATTAATTTAGCGGACACAAATCCATGTGGCTTCCTTATGGCTCAGATTTCGTTAAGATTAAGCCTCTACTAAAATCTCTTCCATTCAGCAATATCCGTTCTTTTGTTCAATCCACGAAATGTGAATCAAATATCTTTCGATGAATGGCCCTACAGAGATCGTGTCTGGTTAGAGCTTAATGTAGAAAGGTGCCGATTATTTATACTTTCACTAATGAAGAGAATAATATTTCTTTCGTTACTCAATAAGATTCTTTTTCGAGGTTCATTTAGCGGGTAGATCTACTGAAATAAAACTATATTTAGAACCTAACGACTGCCGTTGGGACTGTTTCATTTAACGAAAGGTATAAACTGTTATATTGCTGTATTCTCGTTTTTATCAAACAGTGCCGAAAAATCCTGATGCACTCGAATATTTTAAATGTTGCCATTATTTACTCTGAACAGTTCGGAAAAAAATAACGATGATTAACTATATGATAAGAGAATAGGATTTTCCATACTAGTAGGAAATATGAATACCCATCAACCGCTATAACAGTTCGGAAAATAAAAATAACGATGATTAACTATATGATAAGAAAATAGGATTTTCCATAATAGTGAGGAAAGATGAATACCTATTTTGTTATTCCATCGTCCGCTCCGCACAACGGCAATATAATGCAATATTGCCGTTATTGCTCAAGATAAAAGGGGCTAATCTTCTTGGATTTTCAGGAAATTTCCGGTAGTTCACTCGAATTCGGCATTAAATGTTGGTCACATCAAATTTTTCTGTCGTTTTCATGAATTTGAACAATTCTTTATATGGAAGAAATGAAAATTTTTCGCAGTAATTTCTAGAAAAATGTAGAATTATTGAATAGGGCGACCTACGGAAGAAAAGGGAACTACCGGGAATGGGTAAAATCGTTAAAATTATCTTAAACAAAACTTGACAAAATCATATTAGTGGACAAATCAGTATTTTTAAACATCTTTGTTATTGGGGGCTTAACACCATTCGTGAGTGTTTAAATGAGGAAAAGGGATTTTTTGATAGATAGTGGCTCCAATGAAATACAGGGTGTTAGTGAATAAGTGCGAGAAACTTCAGGAGGGGATGCTGATGCATTAACATATCATGACAGTTTGCTATATGAATTCTGTTCATGAATTCCTTCCTATTCCGAATGGTGTTTTGAAATTTTCCTCAAAAACTGATTATTTATTCATTGCCCTGAAACCGGTAGAGATATTCGAATGAAAAAAAGTTTTCAATAGGTCGTTATTGTATTGACATACAGAAATTTTATGTTCATCATATGGCGGGTATAATGATCTCTTTTTTTCAAGAGAAAATTTAACGACATTGAGATATCCATCCAAAAAATCATTTTCTACTTTCCAACTGAAAATCAATCTTGAATTGTTCATTCAATTTGTGACGAAAAATCTCTGATGCCTTTTTTCAAGCACGGCACCGTTTTTATGCAAAACAATTAACATCTCAACGCGTTTTTGTAAAGGCGTGAGAAATTATTTGGCACAAATTGAACGAGCAATTGAAGGAAGCTTTTTAGTCGGAAATATAAACGTGGCGTGCCATTTTTTCTTTCAAAAATTGAGAGCAATAAATAAATAGTGAGTTTTCAAGAAAAACTCAACACCCGTTATGTCGGAATACGAAGCATTTTAGAACAAAAGTTATACAACAAACTGTCATTATCTTTTCATGCAGAATCAGAAATTTATCGCATTCACTCGCTAACACCCTGTATGAAGAATTCAATTTTCACAATCAATCTATCAGTTAATCGGTCGATCAAAGTTTTGTGGAACACCTCAAGAGATATTTTTAAAAGAACACTCTGATTTGAATTTTGCCCAAGACATTACAATTTACAATTTTTGCAAAGCTCATTTTTTTTTAATTGAAAAGGAAGATTATTTGTATGAAGAATCCTGATAAAAACAAGGAAGGGTTAATGACTTTTCTATCGATATCCAGTTGCTTCGTAATCCGGAACATAATACTTATATAGGAATCCAGGTGCGAATGTTCGTTCATTATTGATCTCCTTGCTAGAAGCTCCGTTAGGCAAAAAGACAGGTTTCAGGGTGTTATATGCTGAGTTAAGGGTTCGTTCCACCTAAAAATCCATAGCAGGAACTCGAAGTTAGTTGCCAACTGGATCCGAATTTCCTAATCGTGTTGAATTGGATTATTAATTGTAAGTTCTCTAAACAATTAATTCACGGCTATTTGGTGAATCATAAAGAATGTCAAAGGTTAGTGAAAAACTTCTTCGATTCACCGGTCTTCTGGATAAATTTTTATTTCGAGAAATCCAAACAATAGGAGTATGATACGGTAGAATTCTTTACGTGATTATTTTTGATATTAAACTTCTAGGAAGAGAGAACTAATTATCAGTTATTGTTCTAGTATGTAGGCTATGTAATAAAAAAGCACGTTTCACCATCTGTCGTGTAGATCTTTTCACCTTATTGAATGAAATTCGTCTGCTTTCATGGATTGATCATTGATTCCTGAGAAGGATACCGATTTATTTCTTTTGAAATTGTGAAATTCAATGGAGAAAATTCAGAACAATTCAATATGATTCATACGAAAATAGGTACTCAATTCACTTGATATTTGCAAGAAAAACAAAGGAAAATGAAAAGAAATTCCTAATATTCAACGACAACAAACTGCTATAAATAATATATACAAATATAATATTTATGTATACATTTTCAATTAAAAAGAAAATATTCAATACTTTTTGGGGAAAATCATTGATGATATTAACAATAATTGCACACATATATTTAACTAGTTTTCGCATACTTAATTTAATTTAAACTGTTTCATAAACATCTGATTTCTTATAGATTTGCGATAGCTACCAGTTGCTGTTACGATATTTGGAAATTTTTAAAAACAACAGTTGAGTAAGGAAAAAATTGGACGTGAAATATTATGAATGTCTGAGTGTATTGTGACTAATGAAAAATCAAATGGCTAACGACGTCAAATCACTTGGAGCATAGCTGTAAACTATTTCAATTCTTAATTTGAAGGCAAACAGTACTAATTCTTGAAAACATATTTTGTTTCGGAATAAAATCTACCATATAATCATGCTTGATTATTTTGAAGTAGGTAGTCTTCAAAGTCCAAAATGATTGACAAATTACACAAAAATAATATCAAAAATCCACTTCTTGGAATTGTAAAAATTGTAATTTTTCCATTCACTTCAATCCCAAAGTACGTAATGACCCAACCAAAAATTGGAAAGTTTTGTTTTATCATTTAAAGCTATGTAAATAATATTAATTTTCTTCAAAATATCTACTTTTGAATGAAAAAAATTTTATTCCGATGCAACTCCGATTTTACGAAATGATGAGTCCGGTATTGACCCTTTAAAATTTGATTCAACATTTTAGGTTGTTGTTATTGTATACATATCTTGTTTATCAAGCATCGCATCGAATGACCTGAAGAAGACATTTTTTTTGGGGAAATAATAAATTCGGTCCTACCTTTTTTTGCTGTAGCCAACTTTGTCCAATTCGATATGTCTGTAAGCAGCGTAGGTGGCCATGATCACTGTGATAAACAAATTAATGAGAACGCCGGTAGTGAAAGAAATGAAGACCGTAAGTTCACGCGCTGCACTTACCAACAGCTGACTGTCGAGCCCGCGGCTCTGCAGTTGTTTATATAGCCTCCTGCGATCAGTCTGCAGAACGGACGAATATGCGTCCGAGACGAAGAACGAGATGGATTTTTAGAGTTTTTCAGGAGAATGTTGTTATAGTTGGAGTTCGGTGAATTCCAGGAGTACTTTCAAACCGACAGTTTTTCATTTCAAGACAAGGGAGAAAATTAAACTTTTTTTTTAATATGCAATTCAAGATGTCAGTGACATCAAGCAGATTTCATATGAAATGCTGTTATTTACGTATTCCCCTCTGCTGCTGATGGAGCACTATTTTCCACTATTTTAAAAATAGACAATTTCATTTTAGTGCAGGAATAGACACCTAAACCTTGTTTGTATATTGTATATTACTTTTCAAAACTATACCATACAAATTATTTGAATATTCGTAATGTGAATATCAAATTATTGAATTTACTGGTCCTAGCCTAACCTAAACAAAAGTACCTTTTATTCTTGATGGAAAGAATAAAAAATAATTGAGATCAAATGAAATTAGTTATTAAATGTTTGTTTCCATGTTGACATATTTCTTTATGCCCTTCTTAGGACCTCTTCAAAGTTCAGTGCTTGCGCAATTTTCTTATTTATTTTCTAATAGCGAAATGGTGAACCGCTAACTTCGTGTCACTAGGCCAAGCGGCCCCTTATATTATTAGAAGATCGAACAAGTAAATCAAGTGATTTTTAAAAACTGGTATTATCTTCTACATTCAAGAATTTTCGTACGTCTTATTCATCAACGAAAATTGGAATCGAAGAATTTGGCCTGAAGATACCAATTCATTTACTAATAATTGAGGATGAAACACTTAAATTCTTCTAGTAGTTTCAATGTTTCCTCTTCAATGTCAGTATTACCATGATTGTAATGTAATCAAGAGAAATGAAGACGTTTGTAAATAGTTCAGACTTGGGAAAAACGTCTAGTCTTTCTAGTACTTCACAGGGATTCATCAAGCCAAGTAGCTTGTCATTTTAACCATCTACTTGACTTGAAAATCAAGCTCGTGAAAAATTACATTACTTGAGCTTGACTTTTGACTTGATTATAAATAGTTATTGCTTGATTTGATATCAAGCTACTCAGTATTACTTGAGCTTGATATGCACGCGTCGCACGGCATATATTTCTGCAATCTCGTGCGCGCTTAGACTGAATAAGGGGATTCTTCGAGTGCCGAGCATTAGCCAGTGTGACTTCATTAGTAGTTTTCTCATATATCTAAGAAATCTTTTGGTAGATTTAGGTAATTTTATAAATATCTTTCCAAACTTGGCCAAAATGACCAAGGACCATTTTTATCAACGCCAGCGTCTTCAGCTCCCGTTGAGAGACAGTTTTCCAGAGCTGCTCTCACAGTTACAAAAACCCGCAATAGGTTAGGCGACAAATCTATAAGTGTGTCAGATCCTGGATGGAATATTATTAAATCAAACAAAACCTGGAGGTTTGTCAATATTAAGAAACTTTATTTTTTTATTATTTTGTTATGATTAACAGTGAAGAAAAATGAACGAGCATCAACGTTTTTGATGGAACCCAGATCAATTTCGAAGAAAAATTGTTAATTCTTTAACATATTGATACCCTTATAGTACAAATAAATAGGTACTAATCTACACGACCGGCTACCCTGCCATTTTGGGTCTCGAATTCAGCAATAAAATGATTCTAAATAACAATAGGTAGGTTACAATCGACGATAGTAATAAAAATCGGACTGTTGAGTTCAGAATAATTCGATTGTATTTTGTTCTCATATCATTTGATCAACTAACCTTGAAGTAGAAGCTAGTTCATAAAGATTGTAAATCGGAAATGAAATAGATGGGATAATTATTTAAAGAATTGTTTTGGTTTTGAACATTAGATTCGGACACAATTTACAGAGCACTGATTATTTTGTATGATTTCTGTAACGGCTTATCCTAACAAAATAATTTGCTACTTGCCAAATATCAGGTGTGTGAATAAGTCTTTCCCGTTTTTTGTAAGAGATGGCGCCACCAATACTGTGCTAGTATTTAATGGTTACATATGTCATAATCAAAGCTTATTCATCTGTCAACAATTCCACACTAACACATTAGTTGAAATTTTTTCGCATCATAAATTTTTGAAATCGTGAAAATGTCGAAATTTGAGCCGAGTCGACGTCATTTGCGGGAAGTTTCACTTTATTGGTTCAATTTGAAGAAATCTGCTGCCGAGGCGCATCGGTTGCTTCAGGAAGCTTATGGAGAAGGTTGTGTCGATGATTCAAGTGTTCGCGGATGGTTTCGACGCTTCAAAAGTGGCGATTTCGATGTGGAAGACAAGGAGCGTTCCGGGCGGCCGCAAATCTTTGAAGATCAAGAATTGGCGACATTGCTTGATGAAGATTCGTGTCAAACGCAAGAAGAACTTGCTGAAGCATCGGGAGTTGACCGAACAACCATTTCCAAGCGTTTGAAAGCCATGGGAATGATCCAAAAGCAAGGAAATTGGGTGCCGTACGAACTGAAGCTGAGAGACGTCGAACGGCGTTTTTTCACTTGCGAACAGCTGCTTCAGCGACATAAAAGAAAGGGTTTTCTGCATCGTATCGTGACTGGCGATGAAAAGTGGATCCGTTACGATAATCCGAAGCGAAGAAAATCATGGGGACTACCCGGCCATGCATCATCATCGACGGCCAAGCCAAATATTCATGGCGCCAAGCTCATGCTCTGTATATGGTGGGACCAGCTAGGTGTGGTTTACTATGAGCTTCTGAAACCGAATGAAAGGATCACAGGCGAGGTCTATTGACGACAATTGATGCGTTTGAGCCGCGCACTGCGAGAAAAACGGCCACAATACACCGACAGGCACGACAAAGTTATTTTGCAACATGACAATGCTCGCCCACATGTTGCACAGCCGGTGAAAACATACTTAGAAACGCTCAAATGGGAAGTCCTACCCCACCCGCCGTATAGTCCAGACATTGCTCCGTCTGATTACCATCTCTTCAGATCGATGACGCATGGCCTGGCTGACCAGCACTTCCATTCCTACGAGGAAGCCAAAAAATGGGTGGATGACTGGATAGAGGCCAAACCGGTCGAATTTTTTCGCAACGGGATTCGTATGTTGCCAGAAAGATGGGGAAAAGTTGTAGCTAGCGATGGCCAATACTTTCAATAATTCATTTGTAACCATTTTTTCACAATAAAGGCTCAAAATTTGAAAAAAAACGGGAAAGACTTATTCACACACCTGATACAATCACAAGTTTTGACCGTATTTAAGATTGGTTCTCAGAGTTTTAAACATAGATAGAGGGAGCATATGTCATTTTCAGTAGGCAAATTATGTCCCCAACATGAACTATCAAATTTTACATGAAGCGCGCGGAAATGAAAATACATTAGTGATACAATATTTCACTCTATCCGGTAGTTTCTCCACAAAGAACGTACTCTTTATGTCCCATAGTGAATCAACGTTTCATATCAACTCAAAACATATTGAAATAAATACCTTAATTTATCAGAAATTCAGAACACAAACTTCAAGCGCGCCAAACGGCGTGAAACAACCGATGACACTAGAAGAGAAAAAGTTGCCAAACCTTGGATTAGGTGGTAGATACAGAATATAATAAATATTCTGCTTATTATAAATTAGACAATAAGGAAAAATATCGGATTCCAAATATTCGAATTTGCATATTTGATCGGAAATCACTCAAATCAATATATTTCATTCAATATGATATACATTCATAACGATATATCAAAATTATTGATTTGAAAATATATCACAATCCGACAACATAATCTACCCATGTTGGGGACATGTAAAAATTGCGTAAACTCTCTCTATCTAAGTTTATTACTCTATGGGTTGGTTAAAAAGGTAATTTGAAACTTGAAAGCGGAAAAATCGGCAAAGCATATATCAGGGACGTATTTTTTTACTTCGATGGCGAAATCGTACCTAGTAGCTCAATTGTTTTTGATGATTCCTGGCACCGTCTTGAATGAATGTTACTGTATATTATTCACATTCCAAAAGATGAAGTGATGATGGGGAAATTCTTCCCGAATGAAATTGAAAAGATTTGGCTTTCGCCAGAAGATTCAATTTAAATAATATTAGTATCTCAGAAATAGATAATAGATCCATCTCATTATAAGAAATAATATACAGGGTGGCCATTTGAAAACGAAACAGACGAGATTACAGACGAAATAAAGTTTTTCGATAGAAATGCTCGGACAGGTCGATTTCTGTTTCGAGGGGGACAACTTAAGATGTAGGTTACGGACGCATAGCGCTTCAACCCTTGCTGCTACAACCCCCAGCCCCAATTTTTGAATAGGGCAGATGGGGTGAGTGATACCTCAATTTAAAGGTATTTTTATACTGATTTCAGCACAGTAATTGATTTTTCATTTTATGCATTAGTTCTCGAAATATTCATGCGTTAGTTAGTTAGGAAGGAAGCCACAGTCATGGTTGTTTTGAAGCTCAAAATGTCGATTACTACAAGTGCCATGAAAACACCACTTCATTTTCAAATACTTAGTTAAGAATATTTCGAGAACTAATGCATAAAATGAAAAAACAATTACTGTGCTGAAATCAGTATAAAAATACCTTTCAAATGAGGTATCACTCACCCCATCTTCCCTATTCAAAATTTGGGGGTGAGGGTTGTAGTAGCAAGGGTTGAAGCGCTATGCGTCCGTAACCTACATCTTAAGTTGTCCCCCTCGAAACAGAAATCGACCTGTCCGAGCATTTCTATCGAAAAACTTTATTTCGTCTGTAATCTCGTCTGTTTCGTTTTCAAATGGCCACCCTGTATATTATCAAAACGAACTCAAATCTGCCTTGATTTTTTCAAGCTGCTACGTCCTTCCCTTCGTTGGTTTCCGAGTTGGTGAGTTGAACCTTATCATCTGATATTCTTCTGTGTTCAAAATTAAAAAATTACAGATATTTTGACGAAATAATAGATCTATCTTTTTGGATCGGCCAAAAACGAAATAGACATAGTTGCAATACATATATAAATTATATTTGGCAGCGAAACTATCAAGTGACATGTGGACGCAAGGGTGGACGATGGCTTTCTATGACACGTCATAGATAATTAGGTACCTACAGTTGGGTTGGGGCTTTTTGGCATTTCCGGATGGGAGAAGTTGATGTCATTAAATTGAGTAGGTACACGTACGTTGATAGTGTATAATCTGGTAGGTACTCAGCTTGATTTCAATCAAGTTAATGGTCAAATGAGCCTGGAAATACAGATTTTAATTGAATGGAATGTCTTTCCCAGACTTGAATCAGCGAAAATAATAATTTTGAAAATCACAAAGCTCAATTTTGAACAGTTTGTGATTATTGAAGAAAAATATAATTAGGTACTTAGGAAAATATTCTGATATCGATATAAAACTCTACAGGCTCTAACCATATTAATTTATAGAGACGTTATAATTTGTTGAAAAAATTAAAAAACATGCTATCAAATATGGTCAATAAATCTAAGAGACAAATATATCAATTGTTTGAATTTTTATCATTTCTGGAAGTTTTCAGCATCAACAGGCAGTAAGTTGGAGGGAAATGGAAAATTTTGTATGCAGGATCCCCCATATTTCGTCGGAGTATCACCGGAGTGCACATTCATTTATGCATATGAAGTATTGCAATGACTATATATATACAGGCTGTTCCATCCCAGATGAGCCACCCCGTATTTTCATCCCATAGTGATTGGAAAAATTTTCCTAATTTTGAATGCAAATCACAGAGTGAATTGTTTCTGGGAGGGCTCTCGCTTTTTTCCTCCAGAATTATTTTTTTGTGAACCACTGGTAGTTTAGAAAAATTTAAAAAGAAACTCTGGTTCAGTACTACATTTTTTGGTTTGTTGTAGTTTTGTCTTATCTGCAATTGATTTCGATAAAAAATTCAAACAGCTCTCTATTGTAATTCTCAGGAAAATCCAATTTTTTATGAAGATCCAGTTTTGGTATACTTATTTACCAACTATGTAGCGAAGATTAATAAAGATTCGATAAACTGGCTAAGCATCACAAAAAAGTAGGACTACACCCTGTATTTCGAAAACAAAGCGTTTGCGGGCTCATGTTTATGGGTCATTTTATCTTTAAAATTATCCAAGGAATCTCTCAAATTGAGGAAATCCCAGTATAAGATATGAACAATCGAATTGGTAACAAAAAAAATATTTCCGGTATTTTCATTCAAACTTCGATATCAAACCTCTTCTTCTCACATTATATATATGAGTAAACAATGTCTCCCCCCAAGAAAAATAAAAGATCTACGCCCTTGGAGGGAAGAGAGGTTGAGTATTGCTCTATTTGAAAGGTCTTGGAACGGTCAGTAAAAAACGTAATTTCGATGAAACATTTTCGCCAAAAATAAATTTTTTAGATCAAATGAGCCACCTTGAATATTTTGGTTATTTTTGAAATGTACAAGCCCATTTTAAAAAGTCCTTTTTGCAAACTCAAAAAATCTTGAAGTTGAAAGTCACAAAGATCTTGGACTTAAGATGTCCCACAAGAAGAAGTCCAGAGGGTTTTTAGCAAAAAAACAAAATTACGTTCCATCAAAATTACGTTTTTCATACACCGTTGTAAAGAGACTTTTAAGAACTTTCAAATGAAGTATCACTCAACTCCTCTTCCCCATTCAATTTTGAGGGGTTTTGGAGCGCCCCCTCTTAGGGGGTTGCTCTTTCAAGCCTCAAATATACGTCAAAAGATGTCCCCCAAACAGAATCATTCGACCTGTTTCGGGAAATTATTCCAATCACTATGAGATGAAATATACTGGGTGACTCGTCTGAGATGGAACAGCCTGTATATGTTTACTCATTGCAATACTACATATACATAAATGAATGTGCACCCACCAATAAATTCAGATTTATTGTAAATTCTTCCAGGAAACAAGAAATTAGTTTTTTCAATACCCAATCACATTCAACCAACCAATCAGAACATAACTGTAGAAATCTATGGCCAGTATCACTTAAAAAAACGTATTAGGCTTGAGATCTGCCTATCTTATCTCATTCCTAACTCGTCTTCCTTTCATTGTGACCACATAACGACCAAATTGGAAGCCGGTATAGAATGGCCCGGGTAGAAAACATGTCCACGATATTAATCTGAAAGATTTATATGCCTTCTGAAATGGGTTAAATGGGAACATCGATTCGATTCAGGGAGTCGCTACCCCACGAAACTCGATTCACGAAAGGGTCAACGATCTACATCGGATATAGCTAATTCATTTCCACTTCAGTTTTGCCAATACACTTAAATTTAGGAGTAACGTGGACAGAACACTATGGAAATTATTTTCGATTCCCTATATTCATTGACTGAACAAAATATTGAATGTACTGATTCAAACAAGTATTATGAATTAAATTTATACTTCTGTACTGTTAGTTCTGAATATTCATAATTAATATTAGGGTATTCTAAAGGGTTTTCAATAAGGTTTAATTTTGAATAGCCCGTTACCTAGGCATCAATCTCTTTTGAAGCTGTCATATTTCGACATTTGAAGAGTAAAAAGTACGTCATTACTGAAACAGGAACGATACGCGCTTTAACAACGCATTGAACTTGTTAAAATTCACTACAAAAATGATGAAAATTTACAGTCAGAGTTCGAAAAACTAAAAGCATTTTTGGGTTGTTGTGAAGCACCTTCTCCGCCGGCAATAATGAAACTGGTGGAATAATTTGAGATATTGGCACAAGTGATTTGAAGAGTGTTTGTCACTCAAGAATATTGCTGTTGTAGTCCCTAGTATTGATGAAAACCCTGATTGGTTGATTTCTCATCGATTTGGGAATTAGGCATTCTACAAACGACATTTCACCATATTTTTTATGAAGAAGAGTATATTCATTTAAATGAATATAAAATACCAGAAGTTCGATGAACCCATCTTTCAAAAGTAAGATGAATGCTTATTAACCATTATTTATAATCAATATATCATTTTAAAGAAGTATCTCTTATAAAATTGGTTTTTAACGTCTGTAACCAATCATATATTATTTTATGCTATTAGTATCTCTCATATTTTCATATGTTCTTCCAGTAATTTGTCTCAAAAATAAAAACTTCAATAGTGAAATCAAAAAAATTCAGTGTGCAGATTCCCAGGGGAGGTGAAACTGATTATGACAATTCAAAACGGATAAATCTTTTCATCCAGGCCCAATCGGGAAAATGGGCGAAGGTAAAAAGTGTTTTAACCTCAATAATCCACTGGCAAAACATATGTACCTACCTATACTATCTCAATTATACTATCTAGCCCATAGGCGTAACGACGGAGGGTTATTAGGGACATAATCCCTCATTGATTAGAAGAAATAAGAAAAAAAATTGCTCTTTCAAAGGGGGGGTAACCCCTCTATGAATCAACTCTTTGATAGCATTGACCACCACCAACTGCTCCTGAAGAACTCAAACACTAAGGCATAAGGGGGATATCCATGGATATAATCTCGAGCTTTCTGGGGAACAGATTTTAACAGGTTTACCTTGACATGGAACGATCAGATAGGGATGTTATTTGTAGAGTACCGCAAGGGTCGGTCATGGGACCATTGCTTTTTCTGGATTATGTGAATGATCTACAATCTACATGCAAAGATGAGACGAGAGGGTGTGGTAATGTTTGTGGACTATACAAGCTTCCTAGAGGTTGCATCAAATACTGAAGAACTAGAGAGTAATGCCAAAATAACACTGGACAAAACCCAGCAATGGTTCAGCGCAAATAAGAAGAAAATGGATCTCGAAAAAACTTCGTCAATATTTTTTACAACAAGAGCTCCTGGAACAGCCCACCTCAAATCCCTTGGAATTCATATCCAATCAGATTTGAAGTTCTCTCAACATATAAATGAACAGAGCAAGAGGTTATCGAGGGATATTTTCGTTCTAAGGAGAATTAAACAGATAGCTGGCTAACAGTCTGAGAGAATGATGAACCTTCTTAGTAGTTTTCCATTCAGCTCTTCCATACGGTATGACCTGGCGTAGCACGCATTGTATATCATTTTCACCAAGCAGAAACATGCCGTATGAATATTATTTGGTGCTAGGAGAACGGAATGCTGCAGACCATTATTCAGCTAAGAAAACATTCTTACTCTTATATCTCTCTATTTTATTGCCTGTATCCCTTTGGTCCACACCCCAAAAGAGGGCTTAGTGAAGAACAATTTCAATCATTGTTATGTTACTATCGCGTACAGGCTCTAAAGCCTCTGCGATTAATGTTTATGATAAAATAAACTACATTATTATTATTATTATATTATATGCGAACAGGTAGACCGTGAAAGAACCTGTAGAAGAGGAGGATGATGAAGAAATACCTGAAGATGGTATTCCAGAAGAAAAGAAATACGAAAATGATGATGAACATGATGAATTATAAAGTGTGAATGTGTGTTTATAGACTTAATTTGAAATAACTTTGAATTTATAGTTGCAACCAAGACTGTTTTTCAGTTTTCTACTGTTTATTCATATTGATTTGAAGGTTCATCATCCCGTAACATAGGCTAACAGTAACACAACTGAGTGTGAATCACAATACTTCGCAAATCCAATAAGCTGAATGTTTGTCAATTGTCATATTTACGCACTGTTTGTTCGTTGTTTGTCTGAATCTATATATTCAGATTTTTTGTATGAACATAATAATGTCACTATACTACTCCCATGAAATTCTTGATGGGTCAAATTCAGTACGAAAACTGTAACAAAACAATAAACTCAGTTACGCCACTGATCTAGCTCTATCCGCACATTCTCTTCTAGTTTCTGCAGAAGATCATCTTGGATGTGACATGTTTCATTCTAAATTTGAAGTATTTTCAATCGGAGGAGCAGTGGAACTTCTTGACTTCTCGGTTTCTGAGATACTTAGGTATTCTGTATTGGTTTTCTCACGTTAGAATTTCAACATATATATCATCTGATATATTTCGGGAACATTCCTTGCTATTGTAATCTCTTGATTTTTGTGATAGCCAAAGATTGTTTGAACACTTGGTTTGTTCTATCCGGTTCGAAGGACCGACATTTTCGTGACATATATCATTCGAATATAATAAAACACTACAAAAATTGAAAAAGAAATTATAAGGTTATATCAATGACATATATATACAACTCATATTCTAATGAACAAATAGAATCCGTAAATTTCCCATAGTTACGGCGTATTGATAAGTGAATATACTACTTGACGACGTGGTATAATCGTTTTGGTGTTTCGCCCCCTGCCATATTCAATTCCATAGTAACATTCTTGGACGTTCGCCAAAAAATAAAAGTCAAGCCCAGTGAAATGCCATTGAATTGAATTGTCAAAATCCAATGCTTTGGTTATAGTTATTGAAATTATTCGTTATATAATCGTAACGAATACCACTCGAGTATAAGCAATATATTTAGATTATACGAACCTCTTCACTCGACGTAGTTCACTACGTCTCGTGAATCGGTGTATAATGGAATATTGTCTATGCTCTTGTGATATTATAACTGAATATAAATTCCATCTTTTAGCAACACCTCCATTCAATATAGCATCTGAGCATTATGAAGCTTTTGAGAGTGCAGGATCGTCAAATAAAATTGTAGGAGAATAATCGTGAATTTTTATCTAAACAATGTTTTCTATCGAACAATCACCGTGATTCCCTGAAATGGCTCCGATAAACATTTTTTTTTCAAGTCATTTTATGTCAATAAAAAACAAAACAGAAAATTCATTCCTGATGGCATCTATGTCGTCAATCTTTAAGAATGAATATTCAATGGATTGGGTCCTTATTTGATGGAAATTCATCTTATATATGTACAATAATGAAATAAAATAATTTCCACGATTTATATTAATGATTGCGACAATTGTTTTACCAACATTAAAAAATCGAAAACCCATAAAAATTGACATCTAAGTTATAGATTACAATCTTTCTAGGAAAATTTGGTGTATTTCAAATCGATTAAGGACTGGTCATGGTTGTAGCAATAGTATGCTCAAGCCTCAAATGGCATTCTGTTGAAAACCCACTATGCGAGTATGGTGTAGAAGAAACCATTGATCGGGGATTTGAATATTCGCAATATATTAACAGAGGTTTGAGAATGTTCATAAGAATGAAAAGCTCTAGAACCAGGAAGTATTCCTGGAGATCTCTTAGAATACGGAAGAGGAAAACTCTATGATGATTTGTGAAACTTATTTCAAAGGTACATTAATACGTCGGAAGTATCCGAAGAATGGAAGATGTCATAACTGTCCAACATATAGAAAAAAAGGATAAAAGTGACTCTGGGGAACAGCGGTTTCGAGCTCGATTGGAAGGGCATACGGACGGATACTAAAGAATGGGATTGAAAGGGAATACGCGGATATGGGAGCGGAAGAGCAGGCAGGCTTCATAGCAAAAGAATCAACAATCTGCCACCTGTTCTCGATGAAAGAACTCTGAAAGAGGTATGATGAAAAAATTAAAAAATCTTTAACGCTCTGTATTTCGGTAACGAAGTGTTTGCGGATGCATATTTATGGAAAAAAGTTTCATTTGACCTGAAAAACACACTCCTGAAATCTTGATACTGAATTTTGAATCACCCTGTACATATATTTATACTATTACCGTTAAAATTGAATTCAACAGTGTGATTCATACGTATTTCTACTCTTATTCATATCTTCTCAAATTAAATTTTATTGGCTTTTCGGAGAAGTGAGAACCAATGTCATTGTTTTTGATGTAGAGTCATCGTACTCATTATAGCACTTATTGAAAAAGACAATAGAATATTGAAAAAAATTCAGGAGACCCCTGATTAGGCAGGTCCAAACAAAATATTGAGTGGATTAGTCATGTTTCGCCTCTGCTGATGGTTATTGAAGTTTTTATTTTACAGATATACGCACGGATATATAAGTATTTCATTTTGATCCAGATAAGTAATTTGTACAACTCTTGTTGTTACGAGAATATTCCGATACTCCCAATTGAAAAACTGTTTATGGAAACGCTTTAAAATTTTACATTATACTTTATTATTGCCCCCAATATTGCAATATTTCAAATTAATTGATTTTTCGATGGAAAGCTAAGATAAAATAGTGGTCCAATCTCGTAGTTAACCTGTAGTTGGTGGTGTACTAACTAGCTGAAAGTTCTAACCATAGAGCCAAGAGAGATTGAAAAACTTTGATTCTGACACTTTACAGTTGAAAGTTCTATCTTGATACAATCACGGCAATACACGGTTGAAACTTTAAGATTTCATTACTACGATAAGAATTTATCAGAATTCGATTGCTTGTTTTTTGCCAAAATGTATAGAACAACTTCTCGAAATAGGAGCATCAACGACAGTTTAACTGATTTCCGACAAAAGCTGTCCTTCGGTTATGGCCGATTTATTTAGGTTGGTTTCACTGCTCGTTCAATTCTGACAATTTTCTTTTAGATTTCCTAGTCCGATTACAAAAAAAAAATCTGATAAATCTATATGCATCAATGTCTATAACCTCATATATTTTCTGTTTATCTATTTTCGGCATTGTAACCACCCAAGATGCAAATTTAAATTCGAAATGAAATAGCTCCTACTGCCACTACTGGCCTTTAATAAAATGCTCTGTTTCCATTTGGTGAACGTCGGTGTTTGGATCATACGATATTGATGAGTTCTAAGGGTCGATTTTTTCACTTACTTATTGTAAGTGAAAAAATCGACCCTTAGAATATCTTTTTCTCCGAATTGGAAGTAGTAGATTTATTATCTACTACTTCCAATTCGGAGAAAAAGATAGTTTCGAACTCTTACTTTAAGTTGGCGCTTTGATAACTATTCGCCAGACGGTCAGTTTTCTCAACCATGCTTTATTGTAAGTGGAAGTAATTGAGATCAATAAACATGGATAAAAATAAATTTATTCTATTCGATTGAACATGGCTAACCTTAAATATGGTCGACGTGAACTCAGGCTCTTTATTATAAAAGAACGGTTGAACCGACGGTCGCCCAACCGCTAATTGAGATCCAACCAACGGTTGAAACGGAGCTTGTATCATAAAGATATTTTTTGTATCGGTTGTAAAATCATCGCCCGCTTTGGCCATATTTCTTATTTGGTTTTGTATTCTACATATTCCAAAATGTAAACTGGCCCTGGAGCTGGAATAATCGTGAAGGTTTTTTTCATGTAAACAATTTTTGTGACTTAAATATTGTAGTCGTTTTTTAAATTTCAAAACAAACCAGCTGTTCGAGGAGATCCCAAGTCGATGTTTAGTTGTTGTTGAAATGCATAGAGCACGTGTACGCGGATTTTATCGACAGCTAAGTGAATCTGAAAGAGGTCGACTTATTGGTCTATTGGAAGCGAGGTTGTTATTTCGAGAAATCGCTAACCGTACGAACCGAAATCCAACTACTGTTATGAGATGTTATCAAGCGTGGTTTGATAATCCAAAAATCGAAGAAGAGTAGGCACCGGACGTCGAAGGGGCACGAATGAAGTTCAAGATCGACGTCTAAGACTTATGGCCATTAGAGACCGATTTGCGATTAACGAGTGGTTAGGAGGACAAGGCCATCTTGTAACTCTCCGAACGATTTACCGCCGGATTAGGTCTTTCAGACTGCAGCATTATCGACCCCATCTTGTGTTACTTCTGACGGTTGAGCATCGCCAGCAACGATTACGGTGGTGCAGAGAAAGTCAACATTGGAATGTGGAATGGCATTCAGTCGTCTTTTCTGAATTTCGATTGTTCTTGGGTGCACATAATAGCAGAAGAAGGTTTAGACGACGTCGGGGAGAAAGACATGAACATCAGTTTGATGTTGAGCGTCATGTACACCGGACAGTAGGCTTTATGGCATGGGGTGCTATTGCAAATGCAAGTAGGTCACTTTTAGTCTTTATTCGAGGTAACATGACAGCGCTGCGTCACCTTCAAGAAATAGTGGAGCCATATGTTATCACTCATCTTAACTGGCTCGAGAATGCAATATTTCAGCAAGATAATGACCGACCTCATATTGCCAGAGTTAGTTTGAACTTTTTCGAAGCGACCCATGTAAATCTTTTACCATGGCCGGCCAGATTCCCTGATCGATTGCCCATAGAGCATATTTGGGACATCATGGGTAGAAGGCTTGGAATTTTACCCCAGCTCCCATGAACTTTGGCGGCACTGAGACATAAAGTACAGGTAGCTTGGGATAGTATCCCTCAAGAAGAAATAGACTATCTTATTGCATCAATGCCGAGACGTGTTGGGAAGTGTATATATAATCGCGGTGGACAAACACATTATTTACAAATTCATTAATAAAAATTGTAAACCCCTCGTTGTTTTCTCTAAATTTCAATCATTTACTCTTTGCTACACTATTTATGTTTTACCGAAAAAAATCAAATTCAAACAGCTCCTTCTGGTTGTTGCAGTTTCTCTGTCAATTAGTATAGAAACAATTGATGAAAATAACAATGACTGTTGACTGGTTCCGAACTATTACATGGTAAAAATAAACAAAGTATCTTATGAACATGGAGCTTTGAATCTTCCATTCGCAGCTGCATAATGAGGAACTGAAAGTTTATAGTGCCTAGGCTGTTCCTGTATATACAATGTTCAAAAGAGTATACGGAGATAATACATAAATATTGCAAATAGGATAATGCAGTTATAAATGAAGATAAACAAGAACCCATTTCCTTATCTTCTAAATATATACTGACACAAATACAATGTCGTCATCTGATGAGGAGCATCGTCCAATCAATGGGCTCTCGGTCAGAATAAATTATGGAAATAATTTAAGGTATAATTTTTCACCTATTTTGATGACAATATTATATCGTTAATTCCCTTTTGATGAGTGAATGAATTAATAAAGATGCGGTTCATTCATGGCTCAATACAGTATAATACCTACTACATACAGTAAAACTTCAGATCCAACCCAAATGGACCTACCGTTCCGTATGAGGAACACGTATCTAAAAGTTCCCTATTCATGCTCATAATGAAGAAAACACAAATGGCTTCAATATTAACACATAAAATGATACAGTTTTCAACACTACATATAACCTATATATGATCCCTAATAAGGGTGAAACCGGTATATCGCTACTTTCCCTTGATGACGAACATTCTCCTTGGGTTACTATCTATTTTGATTCCTACGTAATAACGTGGAAATCTTCTGTTTGACAATGGTTATGTGGATGGCATATTTGCCGAAACATTAACCAGATAAGTAATATCTTTTGATATTTATATACACTTGGAAATCGTACTCTTTCGTTTTTCCTTTATTAATGTATCCTGACTCTGGATGCTATACTATATTATGCAGAAAACCCAGAACCTGTCCTGATGATACCAGAACCACCTGATAGAATCATTTTCTTTCCACCTGAAAATGATGGATTTGAAACAGATGCAGATTCAGGGGAGGAGGATCAAGTAACACTGAATAACAGGAAATCTGTTGCCAGCTGTAGCCGAAGTTAGCTATGATCTAGATGTGGATAATGACGATGATAATTCAAAAGATGAGTCTGATAAAGACGTCTAATTGGTGACGCTTTTCCGCATAATACGCTCTTTTTCGTCAGTCCTTTGACTTTTCCTATGCTTATACAGTAAAAAAGTTCTCGGTAAGAAGCTCTGTTTCGTTGAATAAGACGTTTTTTTTTCGCCTTTTTTAAAGGTTGATCAATGAGTGACAAACTTGCATTGAAAATTAGTTTCTCTAATTCTGTGGTTATTCCGTTCATTCTTCCACATCTTGTAGAACAAAATCGTGCGAGAATATATCAGAAACGCACAGTTTTCATGGTTATATTTGATTATTATATGTTGGTACTCCGAACTTTCCGTCACGGTTTTATCTTTCAATTCATCAATTTGCCTTAAAGAAATCAGTTCTGCCAACCAACAATTTTCAATGCAAAAATCACTAAATGATATTTATGGAAATATTTCATTAATTTCAATAAAAATGCAATGAATTAGAGAAAATAATGTATAATACTCGTACAGAAGGCTCATTCTACCACTCGTTCATTCAAAAACTCGCCACTTCGTGGCTCGTTTTCGAATTTTGAACTCGTGGAAGAATATCAATGCCTTCTGCACTTGTATTATAAATAACTATTCTATGACACATTGAAAATGAGTCACTCTTATTTTCAAGCTCGTTCTTGGATGACAGGAGAGTCTGTTTAGAAACTATATTCGGCAATTAGATGTCATTTTCGGTATGCAAAACGAATGTTATTCTTGTTATTGACAACTGCCTTGCATATCCAAAGGACATCCCTGTCAAAAACATAAAAATCGTTTAGCTGACATATAATGCCATATCTACACTGCAGCCTTCAGATTTAAACTCTTGTTTGAAGACATACCACTGACAGCAAGGAAACAGAAAATGAGGAAATTCTCTAAAATTTTCCTAATCACGCGACAGTGGATTACGCCGTTGAAACTAGAAACACTCGCATTTTACGTCGAAATTTTGCAATCATTTTCTTTTTTCGAGTAAAATTTCTCGAATCTACGTAGGAAGTCCTTGTTTTAATTCGAATTAAAATAGTCACAACTCGCTCAAAATTAAAAAAGATATTGTGTGATACAGGTTGAAAATCAATATTTTTTGTGAGTTAGGTTTTTTGAACCATACGCTCCTTACGAAAAATATTGCTATTCTCAACTGATTCTACGAATAAATAACCCACACACTTCCACGTGAATTTAAAGGAGTTTTCGAATCAACATAAAATTTACATGAATAAAAAAAAATTCAATTAAGTTATGACGGATAATTATCTCAAAACTATGAATTTAACTGCGAAAATATCTTTTGAAAATTTCGTTATTTCTTCAATGAAAGATATTTGAACAGAAATTATTAGTGACGTTTTGTTCATTCCATACAAAATAAATTCAGTTTCAAGGTATAGAATAATCAGTTCCTATAATCCCATAAATTGGAGCTTTATGTTTCTTTCTCTAATTCTGTGGTTATTCCGTTCATTCTTCCACATCTTGTAGAACAAAATCGTGCGAGAATATATCAGAAACGCACAGTTTTCATGGTTATATTTCATTATTATATGTTGGTACTCCGAACTTTCCGCCACGGCTTTATCTGTCAATTCATCAATTTGCCTTAAAGAAATCAGTTCTGCCAACCAACATTTTTCAATGCAAAAATCACTAAATGATATTTATGGAAATATTTCATTAATTTCAATAAAAATGCAATACAAGTGCAGAAGGCATTGATTTTCTTCCGCGAGTTCAAAATTCAAAAAGGAGCCACGAAGTGGCGAGTTTTGGAATGAACGAGTGGTAGAATGAGCCTTCTGTACGAGTATTATACATTATTTTCTCTAATTCATTGCATTTTCATTGAAATTAATGAAATATTTCCATAAATATATTTTAGTGATTTTTGCATTGAAAAATGTTGGTTGGCAGAACTGATTTCTTTAAGGCAAATCGATGAATTGACAGATAAAGCCGTGGCGGAAAGTTCGGAGTACCAACATAGAATAATAAAATATAACCATGAAAACTGTGCGTTTCTGATATATTCTCGCACGATTTTGTTCTACAAGATGTGGAAGAATGAACGGAATAACCACAGAATTGGAGAAATAACTATTACAGAATTTTCCCCAGCTGTCTCTGTGTAGTTCTGACCTACTGTCGATGAAATTTTCACTGACAAAACAAGAGCCGACAGTACTATTGACCAATTTTTAGTGTTATATCATTGAACTTTCTTGGAGCAGTCTATTTACCGGAGATGAAAGATGCTCTAGGCTAGCACGCATCTAGTGGTTCCAAACGAAGATAATAATAGTGCAGCGCTTGGAATTCGAGAGCGATCCGAATCGGATGTTCATTGTCTGCTGAAAAAATTACGTTTAATTTCTTGAAACACGTGCGTGGCTACGATACGCGTGAAGCTGGTCATCTGAAAAATTAATTTGTAGCGCATTGTATTTGCTGCGATGCAGCCATAGGGAGTTATTCAGTTATGACCATGAACATGAACATTTGGATAACAACCATGAGACTACACGAAGATTGGGAGGATGATTTTTTAGTTTTTTAGAAGATTACAAATCATTTCTGCGAATGCAATAAGATGTGCACATGTGAAATTTCTTTGTGAATAGCAATATAAGGGGAACGTTGACTGAACAAACAACATAATAAACTCTTTAGATGAAATACCTACAACATAATGAAATATATTTTCTCTGATTCCGTGGCAAATCCGTTCATTCTGCTATACCTTGTAGAAGAAAATCTTACGGAGATATCTCAGATTCACACAGACTTCATGGTTTTACTCCGCACTCGTATTTTATTATCGTATGTTGGTACTCGGAACTCTCCTGTCACAGTTTAATCTATTATCTGGGATACCTAGAAAAAACTGCTCTGCCAACCAACATTTTTCAATGCAAAAATTACTAAACGAAATTTATGAAAATATTCCAACGAAATTCATTGAAGATTTAATGAATTAAAAAAAAATGTATAATACTCATACAGAAGGATCATTCTAACACTCATTTATTCAAAAACTAGCCACTTCGCGACTCGTTTTTGAATTTTGAACTCGTAGAAGAATATCAACAATACCTTCTGCAACAGTATTATCTATTATAGTATATTCTAAAACAAGTTGCAGAATGGGCTCCTATTCCAACGCGAATGTGAAATTCGAAAACGAGCTACGAAGCAGCGAGTTTTCGAACGCATGAGTGTTGGAATTGCCTTCTGCAACGAGTATTAGACGATATTTTCTCTATTTCAGTCAAGTTTTATGAAATATTGTCGAAATTCAATTGAAAATTCAGATTAAACATCCTAGTGACATTTATATTGTATCTTGGCAGTTGGTGTGACTTTTACGAATATTGACAGATCAAGGAATTTAAATTTGAATCGTATTTTTCAAATTTTGAACTAATTGATAATTATGCACTAAATTCGTTAATTATGTCTGACGATTTCGATTTAACATCATCAGAATTAAGAGAAACTGCGAATAAGTCGCAAATTAGACGTGTGTTGAAATTTGATAGGATCGGAAGTCAGTGTAGACAACCACAAAACGAAAAATATAACTGAAAACGATGCTGTAATGAGTTCATTACGGCACTGTTTTTAGAACTGTAATGAACTGATTACGATACTGAAATAGAGAAATAATTATTCAGTGATAGTTGAGAGAGTGAGAGTAAGATTTCTGCAGTAATCTAGAAAATCATGAAATGTATAAACTCGAGTTTGATGAACTATATCTTGTGATATTCAATTTGAGAAATAGCCTCTAATATATCAGATCGGTCGGAAGGTGCACAAATTTTTAAAATTAACATTATCGCGGGCCACAAAATGAGTGAAATATGATTGCATCACAAAATCCTGAAAATTCAGCTAATTAACTAAACGAATTAATGGATTTAGTACTCAATGAAATAAGAAAAAAATAATGAGACTACACAGATAAGAAAATTTGCAGAGGAACACTACAGGAGAATATCAGTGATAAGATTTCTGACGAACTAGAAGACTAGTTGAAAAGCTAGAGAAGATAATAAGAATACGAGCATACGAAGAGAGCAATAACAAAATCAAAAGGTCAGCCCCAAAGCATGCAATAAAGTTACTTATGAAGGAAAATATAAAATTCAGGAAAACCTACAGAACTACTGATAAAGAAGAAGTGACAACAGATAGATGGAACTAGAAGGTTAGAAAGCTGAACATTCAGCATGAAAGATGCAAAAGTGCTTGAAGTATGAGACAACCGTAATGATACCACTACACGGTGTAAAGGCATATTCAACGCTTAAAAAAGCCGAAGCTCTAGCTGAGACAATAGAAAAAGAAGTCAGACTATACAAAAAAAAAGTTGAAGTTGATAATGAGAAGTAAAAATTAGAACTAAAGTTGGCACCACCAGATTGCGATACCATCAAAAATTAAAAACCAGAAAGGCTAGTAGTAAGGATGAAATTAAAAAAAAATTATGTCGAAGAATATACCCAATGGGGTGATGACAACAGAACACTACCCAAATATATGGATGGGTGTTCAATGATTTTAATGTCAGTCACTGGAACAAGAAGCACTAGAAGATATAGACGAAAAGTTACTCAAATGGAAAATTCAAACAAATGAGAAAAAGACGAAGTAATACGCAGAGTACCTAAGATAATGGAAAACTGTCACAAATATCCTGAAAATAAAAGTAAAAAGATTTATGAAAAAGCAGGTCAACAACTTAATGACGAGCTTAAAAGACTAGTTGAATACAATTCTGTCGAAGACTCGAAGAGCCAAAAATAATGCCCACTTTTCACTTAAGACCCAAATCTCAAGTATATAGGATCAGAAATATAAAGGGGTTTTCAATAAGAGGTTTCATTTTGATATAAACAAACAAGTATATTTTAGGAGAAACCAATGTTTTTTTGTAACAATGGAAATGCTATCAGTCAAATGGCCGCCTCGGCTACGGTTGCAGCATCATATCTTATTCATGAAATTTTTCAAGACCAAATCGTTCATTTGCATCATATGTCTTCGATAATTTCACGAATTTCATATTTAAGGGCTTCAATCGATTGTGGAATATTAACATAGACCTTATTTCTCCAGTGGAGTAAAGGAAAATAAGCCTAAAGCGAGTCCTTAAGGACTAAATCACAAGATCTCGGTGACCTTCTTCTTTAAGTGCCGTCTCCTCAACGGAGGTTGGCGACCATCTCGGTGACCAATTGTGATAATTTTTTCGAAAAATGACATGGGCATGTGAACTTTTCGTTCAAAATTGCGATTATTTCGTTTTCATGAATTTACTTCCTTTTTGAAGGACACAAACATAATCTTGAAAAGCGATTTTTCTTCCGAGGTTTCTCCTACATAAAATACCTATTTGCATGTAGTTATGTATCATTAAATATGTTGTCTACAAGAATTAGGGATCAACAACTAAATTATAAATATACTAAATAGGAAATAGGGATTTATTGCATCACCTGATCTATGGTATTCAACTATCTGCTACAAACTTTTGCCTCATATGAGTTAACATTTCTAAATTGCAAAGCGCATTATGCAAGTCAGTTTGGATCTTACAGATTTTTGCGTTAATATTTCGAGAAGAACATGGGACAATACAAATTTTATTGCGTTAAATATACATACACTCATTTATATGTATTCATCAAAAAGCTTTTTTTTCTTTTTATATTGAAAAGATTTAAATGCATTTCATGAAGGGAATAACTGGAATATTCAATTTCCATGAAAATAGGCGTAGGTAAATGTGAACTCAGCATCTGGATTATTCTCAAACATCTGACTGCTTGTGGTTGACCTGGATTCTAAGACTGAGTTGAGGAAATCGATATAAAATTTACCTCTCCAAGTCTGCAACGAAACAAGTTAAATATTCTCGCAGATTCTTTTTCTCAAACTACCTATCAGAGGTGAAATTCAGTGAAAGAGCATGAAAAATTCGCATTCGGCCCTATTAACTTGAATCGAAATTTTCATTTCCGCGTTCAATTCCAAGCTCATTCAGGTGTAGGGGAGGCTGAGGAGCGGATAAACTACTATTTTCATCTGTAGCTTCTGAACGCTTTAACATTTTGATGAGGTTTTTCGGTTAAATAATTCTAAAATATTGAATAACGAAATCGTCACTTCCAATGTGACAGGAAATTGTTAAGTATTTTATTCATAATATCGATTTATCTCAGAGGTGTCAGAATAATAGATAACATGTTCCTGGGCTATCAGGGCTAGTATTAACGATTTCAAGTTAAGTAAAGGATAAACAGGAGGGGATAACCGCTAACAATTAACGATTTGGTTATATTATAATGAAACGAAAAATAATTATGAAATTTTTTATTGTACTCAGCCCTACAGGCTATACAGGGTTAGTCAAAAATATATGCCGAGCTTTCTGGAGGTGATGTCGTCTGAGTTTAGTTTTTCTGGATCATCTCCCCCTTCGAATTAATCTGGTTCAAAGCCATCTGGAACGTCAAGCAGTTCAGGTGGAAATGGATCTCCTTTAATCCAATCAAAACTTCAGTTCATCATTTTCCAACTTTCGGTGTGGAGAGTTTAGCTATATGTGTGTTATTTCATATGTAACATTGGAAGTTAACATGTTTTATGTGATTTTTTGATGAAATTTTGCATTAGGGAGGTAGACTTCATTCCACACCTTGAATGCTGGTCAGAGAAAAGGCAGTTGTGGGAACACACTTCTTCGAAAAAATCAAACAGTAGTTTATATTTGTGTATTCCTTATTACTGTATCTACAAGTAACAGACGAATTCCTTCAGACCGGTCAATAATGTGTAATTGTCGGTGATGATCCTAATGATGTTAGAATAGGTACAAACTTTGAAGAATTTTCCAATTTAGATTTCACAGACAACCTTCCATGACGAACAAAGGAAATTGTACCAGAGAAACAGTTCCTTTCGGTCAGTTGACGATTCCTCAATTGCAATTTTTGAGAAGTAGATATACATATTGTAAGTTGGTGAATTCATTTAGGTATCTACTCCTATTGAATTATATATTCATTATTCAACTGCTTTTGAGCAATTAATAGTATCTATTAACAAACAGCGTGAGTTATAATAACTCACTACTAAAACTCACAACTCGCTTTTGAAGCTATCACTTTCTAAACTCTGCTTTCCGGGTATTTGGAAGGAGGGGAAAGTGTGCCCTGTTTTCAAGAATGGCTACAAGGAAGACGTGGAGAACTATAGACCCATTGTCATTCTGAGCAATTTCAGTAAGGTTTTCGAACGTGTATTATATGATACAATTTATGCACACGTAAAATGTAGGATAAATGATAGTCAGCACGGTTTTATTAGAGGTCGGTCCACTGTAACGAACTTGACTTGTTTGACTCAGTATCTGTGCACTGCTTTGGATGAGTCCTCCCAAGTGGATGTTGTATATACGGACTTTTCCAAGGCGTTTGACAGGCTAGACCATGGAGTTATTCTGACAAAGTTGTCTTCTTTTGGCTTAACAACGAATTTCGTCCTTTTTCTAGAATCTCATCTTACAAATAGAAAATTGTTCGTTCAGTGTTCCGGATTCAGGTCATTTGATTTCTTAGCATCATCTGGAGTTCCGCAGGGTTCTAATTTGGGGCCTCTGCTGTTTATGTTATTTATGAATGATTTGAATTCATTTTTGCTCTGCCGGTTTCTTTTGTATGTTGATGATTGTAAGTTGTTTCGCAGAATTGGTTCCATCCATGATTGTTGGATCTTCAGAGCGACATTGATAAACTGATTGATTGGTGTAGAAGAAACTTGCTTTCATTAAATATTAAAAAGTGCAATGTGATATCCTTTGGTCGTGGAAAATCTAAAATTCATTTTCAGTACAACATTGAAGGCAGCGTTTTAAACAGAGTGACTGAATGTAGAGATCTGGGAGATTTATTTGATCAAGGGCTGACTTTTGTGCCACATGTGAGTGCAGTTGTTTCGGAGGGACTCAGGACTCTCGGTTTCATACTCAGAAACTCCAAATACTTGTTCGAATCTTGAACCCTTTTCCTCCTTTTTACGGCGCTTGTGAGGTCGAAGCTAGAGTATGGATGTGTAGTGTGGAGCCCTGGTTATAAAGTTCGCATTGATAGTTTGGAGAAAATACAGAGGCGATTTTTGAAGTGCGTTTGTTTCAAAATTGATGGCATGTATCCAAATCGTGGCATACCACAGGAATATTTATTCAATAGATTTCATGTGAACTCCCTAGAAGTGCGCCGTGTTTACTTGAGAATTCTTTTCCTACATAACATTATAAGTTCTCAATTTGATTGCCCTTACTTGCTAGCCTCAGTGTATTGGCACGTTCCAAGGCTGCCTGTTCGAAATGTAACCACGTTCTACCTTCCTTTTCCGCGTACTAACGTACTTCGATTTTCGCCTCTGTTCAGAATGTGTCAAGATTTTTGCAATGTTCAGAATATTTTAGACATTTTTTGCTGTACTCATTTTGATATAAAAAGGGCTGTTTTAGAGTCGCAATTTCTTAAAGAAGCTATCTGTATACATATATACTATTTTGTATTGTTTATTGTAATTTTGTATTCTTCCCCATTCTGTAATTGGCTTAGGCTGTAGATGGGTGTAGTAATCAAATAAAAAATAAATAAAAATAAATAAATAATAAATCGGAAAAGATGGATCTGTGCTTCTACACTTCTCTTCTTCTATTCGATTGGCCGAAAGGGAACATTCCATTATTGTTTTTGAGGGGAGGAATCACCGAGGGAACTTCAATAATTTGACGTTTTCAAATTGAGTTGATATCTAATTATTGTCAATGTTTTGCTGAAAACGATTAATTCATATGAAATATTATATAGGTATACATTTCCAAAAGACAAACAGCTAATGTTATCATACAGAATTACTTGCTCGAAAAAAATATAAAGGAGTTTACAAAAATTTTCGAGATTGGTTTAGCAGTGAGAACATCAAGTCATCGTTCACAGGGAATGTTTTTTGGTATATTTTAGTGCATTGTTATAGGCAACTATCAAGGTTTTTCAAGAAAGTTCTATCGCTGTACTTTGTACTGCATTCGATCTAGCCCAAGCTAGTTCTGTTGTGTTTGGCGACACTAAGTTTCCATCTCTCTTGTACTCGGGATCGAGCACAAATGTTTACTTTACGTTCCTTCTGTCTATATTCTGAGTCTGTATTTGTTTCTTAGTATTTATTGATATAGTCATAGATAAAGTATAGTATTCAACTTGCGGTAATGGTCATAACTCACTTGATGAATTACAGCACTCGCCTGCGGCTCGTGCTGCAAACTTCATCTGCGTGAGTTATGACCTACATTACCGCTCGTTGAATAGTATACTATTAGACCTGATGAGTATATATATATGCATACTAGGCGAATGAGCAAAAATAATAAAAATGATTTGAATGAGGAAATTATCAATGCATAGTAAAAACTTTCTTGGGTTAGATATTAGTTTGAAATATTGAATTTCTTTCCAGATTCTTACATATGCGAAGAAATAACTGTTTACTAACATAATAAGAGGAATATAAATTTATTCTAGACAGTAATTGAGGAAATAATATATATCAATTTTGAAGATAAGACATAATTCATTTCATTTAATCCCATTCTTCCGATAGTTTTCTCTAGCGGTTTCTCGGAGATGACATTCTTTCCATATTGTACCCTTGGCGCATCGCAGACCATGAAACCACGACATTGACGGCAGCTGCATTCAGCATCCTTGTCGGAAACAATCGGCGAGTTCATCAATCTGCGGTCCGTGAAAAAATGTACAGGTTTCATCGAACGTGAAAGCAATCAATTTTCAAGAAACGTTGTAATTTCAAACAGGCAAAATACGAAAGGGTCTTTCATAGTTACATAAATCAATAACTAGAGAAAACTGCTCTGAGTACCGCTTTTATGCTCCTTAATAATAGGCTTTGTCATGATAATATTTTTATGTCTTGTTATTTGATGAAGAGATTAGTCAAGTTGAAAAATGCAACGTTGACTACGTATAGGGATCTATTGATTATACGTCGCGTCGGTGGAGAAAAATTAGGAATATTACCCACTTACTTTAGTATCATCGTTCAAGTTGCTAATGATGTCGCGAATCAATAAGTGACTGATTATTTTTTATTGTGGATGGATTTCTATTCTGTTCTTAGGATGATTGATGTTTAAACGGAGCTCTGCAAACAGATTATGAGTTCCAGAAAATGATATTTTGATGTTAGTTTTCCAATTATTTTTTATAACATGCATGATGTGATAGATATACGTGTTCCAGTTTTTGTTACTCACGATTGTATGAGAAGTATTACAATTGAATAATATTCTACATTGCACTTTTAGCTAAATACCTCAGATTAATCTTTTTACAGCTTTCGGCGCTCATCAACACCATTATTGGCATATACAGAGGATGATATTAGCTTTATAAAAGTCTATAGTGGCTGAAAATTCAGCACTGTAACAGAAAGTAGTGTAGAAAATTCATTGACAAATAAGAAGATATTTCCTGACAAGATTCGGTACCATTCACGTCCACGATGTAACATCGTTGTCGTCTTAACAACTGTATCGAGTTACCTTGCCGAAATGCATAGTGCATAAATTAAATTTATAGTGGAGTAGATCATTTAAAATGCTCCACATGAGTTAGGGATATTGACTTAAATTGCAAAAAAATAAAGTTCAAATGAGATTTTTGTGATGAAAACTCATATCAATATGATTTCAAGTTGCAAGAAATAAAATTAATTTTAGCCTGTAGGTCTGCAGCGTATACAGGGTGGTTAAGAAAAATCGAGTAAAATAACGAAATTTTATTCTCAGAGAATTCAATCATTTTAAGACTATCAAAATGGTTGGCACGAAATCGTAGAGGAAAACAAATCAGATCAATTAATCAAGAATTAATATAATGTATGTCCTCCACGGGCATCAATAATAGCTTGATATCTTCTTTGCATAATACAAACGGATTGTTGAACATTTCTTGAGGAATTTGTTTCCATAAACGGGGCAGAAGCTCACTCAGATCATTTAAGGGTTCTGGGGTAGGTTGATGATTATTTGATCTTCTTTGGAGCATATCCCATTCTATTTCATTCAAATCTGGTGAGTGCGGAGGTATTGGTAAATGTGGAATACAAAGCTCCTCGCGCGCATTCTTAACTAAGGCTGCACGGTGCGGTCTAGCGTTATTGTCTAGAAATTGAAAAGTTTCACCAAAAGCAGCGTGAAAATTTGGCACAACATTGTCAAAGACATGCACTCTATAGTGTAAGGCGGTCATATTCCCAGGACAAATGTGTAGATTTGTGCGCCCGTTGAAACATATCCCGGCCCATACCATAACTCTACCCCCTAGGAATGGATGGACTTCTTGGACATAGCGACGATTACGGGGTATGTGTGGGATTGTCCATACTGAAAATCGTCCATATCTGGATTCATCAGTGAAAAGGACACTACGCCAATGATCGTTCCAATTGATATGTTGCCTTGCCCATTCCAGTATTTGACGCTTATGGTCACGTGTTAATGGAACTTCTCTTAAAGGATGTCTAGAACCTAGATCCACCTCTCTCAAACGTCGTCTGATGGTTTCGATGGAAACTTGGACCACATCTGAATTTTGAAGAGTATTCCGTAGCATTCTACACGTAAATGTAGGGTTTCTTCTCGCCGAAACGGTGATGAAACGATCCTGAGCAGGTGTTGTTTTTCGTCGCCCACCAAGCCTTGATCTTTCCGGAATCACGGAACCTGTCTGCCTGAACCTATCCCAAAGTCGAGATATCACACTTTGGCTGACTTGGAGCCTTTCCGCTACAACCACCTGAGTTAGGCCACCCTGTAGCATTCCGATAGCCCTATTAGCTTCAGCGTTTGTTATTTTACGTCTTGGTATTTTCAGAAAACTACTCGTTTCAAATCGAAGCCGTTGATAAACTGACTTCATTTCGAAATAGGAACATTCATGAAGCATATGCAAAGAACCAAACTTAAGAAAAAAGGCGACCAGATTGACGAAATGTCTCATACTGATTTTTATTGGATCGATTCCAAGTTGTTATTGAGTTTTTAATGATTTTACTATGATTTTCTCGAAAATTAAATACTTTTCAAAACGATTGAATACGATATCCCTAATTCTTGTGGAGCAGTATATTTATTTATATCTATTATCAATACCTCCACCGATGGACTGTTACCATAAATTAATATAAATGTAAATATCAAGAAAATATTACTAAATAATCTTGAATTGAATTGGCTACCTATCCTATGAGTGAAAGACTAACTTTATTCCGTTGGTCCTCTATTTACGAGAGACCTTTATACAGGGTGTCCCGGGAAGAATGCGACAAACGAATACCATAAATCAAGGTCATCATGGAGGACCCGTATCAAGATGTTTCAATCGCCTGAGTGCCTTCGTTGGGGACACACAGGGTGATGTTCATCTTATGAGTGAAATTTTACAGTTCAATAACTAATTAACTAATCGACCAAATAATTTCAAATTTTGAAGTTTTGTTACCCTTTCCTATCGCCTTCCTTCAGTATTTCTGAATTCGAGTAAATCAGATCCGGACTAGGAAAATTTCAGACTTTTCCTATTTTCGTGAATATTGGATCACCCTGTACGTGAACATTATGATTTTTTCCCATTTTCGGAACCACAAAGAATCAATTCATTCTAAAAATTCTGAATCTCTGCTTGGCACGGTCATACAGGGTGATCAATAAACATTCCCTTATGAGTGATTTTTTTTTAGTTCAATAACTCTTCAATAAACCCACCGAATAATTTCAATTTTTGAAGTTTTGTCGCCCTTTACTATCGCCTTCCTTCAATATTTCTTAAATCGAATAAATCAGATCCGGACTTACAAAATTTCAGACTTCTTCTATTTTCTTGAATATTGGATCACTCTGTACGTCAATATCATAATTTTTTTCGTTTTCGTAACCACAACGAATTAATTCATAATCAACATTCTAAAACTCAGCTTGCCACAGTCATACAGGGTGACCAATAAACATTCCCTCATGAAAGAAGTACAACCGATTCAACCGAATAAGATCGAAATCTGTGAAACAACTATATCATATCAACGTGCTCAAAAATGCATTGAAATGGAGGAATATCATTTTGAACAATATCTGCTGAACTGAAAATATTTTATTTTTGATTAATTGTTTTCAAGATCAAATATTTTCAATTTATTTGCTGTTTTTGTTCTATTCTTTATCCAGCTTGTTGATTGAAAGTTTTCCTAAATAATTTGAGGAAAATTTAGGTGAGACATGCGTGAAGGGTGAAACAACTTCAATTTTCGAAATAATTCTACCGATAAATTCAAAATATCTTGAACTATGAAATTTCTTTCATGAAGAAATGTTTATTGATCACCCTGAATAATGGCGCCAAGCAGAGATTTGAAATTTTTATTGTGAATTCATTCTTTGTTATTACGAAAAATCATGATATCAACATACAGGGTGATTCAATATTCAAGAAAATAGAAAAAGTCTTCAATTTTCCTAGTCCGGACTGATTTACTCGATTTCGGAAATATTGAAGGAAAGCGATAGTATAGGGCGACAAAACTTCAAAAATTGAAATTATTCGGTGGATTCGTTGAAGAGTTATTGAACTAAAAAAATTTCACTCATAAGGGAATGTTTATTGATCATCCTGTAGGACCGTGCCAAGCCGAGATTTAAAATTTTTATAATGAATTGATTCTTTGTGGGTCCGAAAACGGAACAAAATCATAATGTTCACGTACAGGGTGATCCAATATTCACGAAAATAGGAAAAGTCTGAAATGTTCCTAGTCCGGATCTGATTTACTCGAATTCAGAAATACTGAAGGAAGGCGATAGGAAAGGGTAACAAAACTTCAAAATTTGAAATTATTTGGTCGATTAGTTAAAGAGTTATTCAACAGTGAAATTTCACTCATAAGATGAACATCATCCTGTATATCCCAAACGAAGGCACTCAGGCGATTGAAACCGCTTGATACGGGTCCTCCTTGATGACTTTAATTCATGGTATTCGTTTGTCGCATTCTTCCCGGGACACCCTGTATATGAACCTGAAGATTATTCAAAATAGTACTTTTTTCGACCAAACTTCCAATATGTGAAATGTTTTTGTGTTTATCTCCACGGACCTAACGGTTTTGTAGTTGAGAAATCTTCGAACATTTTTCTACGGGTCCTCGTTAATTTGACTCGGAATTGACATTGGCTTAACGAGAAGATGAACTATCACCGTAGTTGAATCCGGTATTAGTCTATGTCATAAGAGACATGCAGTATTCAACACCCACCTAACAAAATCAATTTACACCAAGCAAGAATAACTCAAAATGACCTACTCTTCTATAGAATTTCACATGGGAAAAGGCCAAGAGTTGTTCAAAATGTAAATTATATTATCCATATATTTTTTCTATTGGGTATTGTATTTTGACGTATGCACATTAAGAAACGAACATTTAAAAACACATTCACAGAACTCTTGCGTTTGTTAAGTAGAGTCTTCTGATGAGAATCAAATGAGCACTCGGGCAGATGATGGATGTCACCAATTCTTCAGTTTTGGTTAGTAAATAATGAACTTAATTATTGCAAGCCTTTTTGTCTTATCTCTCTATACAGTCTATACTATACCTACCTAGGTATAGAGGTGCCTAATAAAAATATTAGTGATTTTCATTCATAACGTGAAACCTATATAAAGTGAGAAAAATCTGCAACCATCATAAAATTGAGGGAGAACAATAAAGAGAGTACCTATTTTACTTTTTCAAAGAGTTTTTGTGTGAAAACCCAATGATAAATATCCGAAAGCAAAACATTTTTCCACCAGTTATTATCATTAATTTGTTCATCCATCCTCCAAACATAGGGTGTTCCTTAATGATATACTATAGTTTAAAGGCTATTTTACGAAAAAAGCTATATATGAACGAATGTCGTAAACGTACTAACTTTTGAGTTGCAGTATGGTGAAATTTCCAGAAAAAAATGGTTTTTTCGATTACCAAATGATACTATTTTTATGGAATTTGGTACACGTTTTAACTGCATCAAACTACATTTTCTGATGTACAGGATGTCCTAAATTCGATGCTCTTTGAAAACATCTCGAGAACTATGAGAGAAAAAATCTCTACGGACCCCCGATCTTTTTTTTTCCGAAATGATAAGATAACAAAAAGCAGATAACAGATATCTTGATTCGTTTTCAAGTTATAGGGAGTTTCTGAAAAATTACTGTTTCGAATATGTATTTGGCTATGTCTTGGTTATTCCCAAAATTCTAAAAACGTTTTTTTTTCAGTAATTTTTATGGTTTATATGATACTCATATTAAATCATGGAAATTAATCACCGTTTCAGAGATATAAAGTAAAAATGGTGTTTCTTAAATAACGTAATGGACACCCTATATTTTTCAACGCAGTTATTTAGCTGCAGATTTGTGGAAAAGCATCCCTAAACCAGTTTTACAAAAATCATCCGTTTCAAGGATATTGAACTTATCGGCTCAACGCCACTGGATTCTACGTAAAAAAGTGCTCAAACATCGACACCATTTTTTTTCCACAAGAATCGCATTAAATCATAAACCATCGGGTTTTTACCCAAGGTATGGCATATTGCTGAAATTATCATCAAAAAGCTATCTAATGATGCAATAATATACTGGGTACACCACGTATTTTATTGCATCATTAGATAGCTTTTTTGATGACAATTTGATGATCTTTCTCCCAGAAATATTCTCAGATCTCTATCGGTTATAACGGAAGTTGTAGAGATCTGAAAATATGTTCAGATCTCTACAACTTCCGTTATAACCGGCAGTTGTAGAGATCTGAAAATATTTTAGGGAGAAAGATTATTGTCTGAAACCCCAATATGCAAATTTTCAGCTCGAAATTATGATTGGTTATCCATAAACGTCTAATAGGCCATCCCGGTGAATCACATTGAATATTACGAAAAGCAAATAACTGAAGAATCAAGTTTCAATTCAAAAAAATTATAGCAAAAATCTGCAAAAGGGTTCAAGATCAAAAAAACAACAAACTTTGTTGATATTTTGTCTTTTGGCTTAATGAAATGATAACTATTTTTCCCTTCCAACTATTCTTTAGACAAGGCCGATAACTGAAATTATTAAATTTTCAAATTCAAACTACATATCATTATTGTAATGATTCAAAAATTTGACTCACAAAAACCAACTGTTTCAGAATAGATTTATTCGAAGTTTCTATCTAAAGTTTCACTACAGAAGTAGAATCGTGTTATTGTTTGATCACAATATTATCTCTTTGTCCAGTGTCAATGGCCCCTATTAAGCCAGAAAATAGCCATTTAGAGCATCCGGAATTTCAATCAATCTCCTAAATGATTTCCTGATAGCTTTAATTCCGTTTTTCCTAAAAAAATCGCCGGCATAAATGTACATATATAAATACACACGGTGTAGATTACTGAATAAACATTAGACTCTGCCGCTCTAATTAACGCAGTTAAACAAAACGTAATTGGGGTTCGCCATCGTTCAACGCCACTGTACACAGACGTGAACAATATTTGCAGATATTAAATTCGAAATTACCGCTAGACCATATGTGAATAGAGTGTTATTTACCTCGGCTTCCTGATATCGCGATTCATTATTAACAGCTACTTGATGGAATCCATTCATCATGACTAGAAGAAAATGGTCAATGATTGATAGTCGCCAAGGTATCTGGAACTTGGAACAAATGCACAAAGAGTATGGAACGGTAGTAGGACGTTTTTTGTTCGTTTTGGGATTGTATAATGAGTTTCAAGGATGTAAATCCGGAGAGAAATCTACTATTCACAAGACATGGATTTCAGCAATCAATTGCTTCGGTTCGGTGTTTTCAACTTCTTGTTTAGTTGCACGGTTTATATTTCATTCAAAGTGTTGCAAAGAGTGGCTAACTGATAAATTGCCGCCCTAACGGAAGCTAACTCTGCAGAATGCTAAAAATTAATATTGGATAATCGGGGTTCAAAGCTCGATCTAGCGTTTCTGCTGCACCGGCAAAAATACTAATCGGCACACTTGCAGGTTTGGGGTTTTGATTTAGGAAACTGTAATGAACAATAAATGTGCTCAACTGAATTCTCATCAATAAATAATGAAATCTATCAATTGAATTCAGGTTTCAGATTCTCATGCTGAGTTTTGATTTCATAAAACGCTCGAAAATTTCGTTTTTTTTTCTTCAATATGATTAAATAAAACAACCGGATGATGGGATAAATCATTATTTTCCATTCGAATAGATGTTGCAGACATTTTTGATGCGAAAATATATAAGATTAGTGAATGTGATAAAAAATCATTTATGAAATTTGTTCAGAAATTTAAAAAAAATTATTCAATTCATTCTTCCGGCAATCCAGATTTCTCGGAAAAAGTAGATAATGCCGCCCTCCATTATTTGCCACCACTCTACAGCGGGTTCTGCGGTTTCAGGTCCTTGTGCTCAGTTTCGACTTTATACAGAGCTGGAACATTATTTTTCTTCAAGATTATCGAGTAAAACAATCAGATGATGGGGATGAATCATTATTTTGAATTCGAATGCGCCCACGCCCACCATTTTTGATATAAAAAAGGATAAGTTGGAAATGGTGAAATGGAATCGGTTCAAGTAGATTTTGCATTCCATTCTGAGGAATCAATATCCTGATTGGAGAATTGAAAAAAAAATCCAAGAGGTGCCCCAAGTGGCAATTAAATGCGGAAAATTTCAGCAGAGCCAACGTCGACAAGCCTCATGAGTGCAAGTGTTTTTTTAGCGTCAATAACTTGTAAGCACTATGTGGGGAATACGCGACACCTGGATATCTACCTTGCCACTTCGTTGCTCGTTTTTGAATTTTGAATTCAAGGAAGAAAATGAATGCTTTCTGCAATTGTTTTATAAATAACTATTGCAGAATAATTCAATTCGACAACCTTTTTTTGTCAACAATATACCGAACAGTGACCTGTAACCCGTCACCTTATGTAAAAATCTGTGATTAAAAAAAAATAAAATGGGGGATAAAATTGATTCCGAATTAATCCGAAGGTTCATCATCGAGAATAATAAACCTATAGTTTCGTTAATTGATTACGTCGCTTTGTAATCGAATGAAAAGAGTATTCAATCGATAAATGGATGGTAATTCAATTAAATTACCAATAAATTCCCGTTACTATTAGAAATCGAATTCGTTAATGACATAGTGAAAATTTTTCTCATCACGAATATGATTGACACTGAGCTGAAAACACAGAATTTTTGCACGCATGCAATGTTTACGATTCCCTACACCTTTGTTGCGTACTGTTATTATTTTTATAGTTCGTGATAGTCAGGTGAGAAGAATATTGATGGGAACTGCAAGTCTTAAGTTCTTCTCAGATTTAGACGTGGCAGTCGTTTGCAACACTTCGAAATATAAATGAGTTCATTATTGCTGATGGAATTTGAGCACCATATGAAAAAAAAAATAACCATTAACTTCTTAAATTCTGTATCTAGTTGTAGGAATTTACTTACAATATATTATTCGGAAATTCCCAAACCTAGACTATTTAACTAATGAGCCTCACCTCACAATTCAAAAAATAATGAAGTCACAAATTGCAAGTTGAGTAAAACACACATTTTATTGATCACCATTAATTTATCCTACAAATTTGTACATATACATTCAAGCAGAATATTTAATTTACAATCTCTTACCAGTGTTGGACCAAAATAATTATAGCAGATAAAATTGAAACTATATAAATATACAGTATGGTCCAAATATCGGATAGAACAACTCTTTTCAAGAAAAAAGTTCATATAAACACATATCCTAACAAGCTTCGTTTTCGAGATGCAGGGTGTTGAAGTTTGAAAAAATATCAGTTGTTGCTTCTAACTCTAGTATTATTACATTCATTGTTTTAATTCTTAGGTACTGAAGTTTAGATAATGTAATATTTCGAATTAGGTGAGTGTCTCCTGACAAAATAATCCAGTGGCGTAGATATATGGGTGCGATGATCATTTTCTTATTGAAAATCTTCAACCCTGTCTTTTTATCGAGAGAATTTTTTTATTTCTGAAATTAACAGGGCTTTTCTGAAAAAAATGTCTCCTGAATTCTTTAAGAGAATGTACTGTTCGAGATAGTTGAGTACAAAGCAAACACTTTCTACAAAAATTTACAAAAATTAATTTTTCAAATTTTTCCATCAGTATAAGAATTGGCATATAGTTCATTATAACGCTTTCGGATGGCATTTAATTGAACAACTCAGAAGGCCAGACACTCAAACAATAAGAAATTTTCAATATAATTTTATCACTAATGAAAAAATTTGTAATATTTATTTTTGTAGATTTGTAATTTGTAGTCGAATATCTCGAAAACGGTACATTCTCTTGAAAAACTCAGATGACTTTTTTTCAGTCAAGCCTCGTTGAATTCAGAAATGAATTAATTTTCTGGGAAAAAGACAGTGATGTAGATTTTCAATAGGAATATGATCATCGCACTCCTATATCTAGGCCACTGTATAATTTGGCAGGAGACACTCACCTTATTCGAAACATTACATCATCTAGACTTCAATACCTAAAAAAGAAACAATGAAAGTTATAATCTTAGAGTTATAAGTGAAACATTTTTTTTTCAATACTTCAACACCCTATACAGGGTGAGTCTTTGACTTGTACATATATTTTAACCGAAGGTTCCTGAGGTCAAAAGAAATACTTTTTTCATTTACCATTTTTTCCGATTCGGCCCTGTTAAAAAGATATAGCCATTTTAAATTTTCAAAATGAGCTAATTCACCCCTGAAAACCGGAACACTGAAGTTTTCCCAAGCATAAGATATACCTTTTGAACCTTGGAAATAAGCTACTAAATTAGAAAAACCATCATTAACTCACGTTTAACATTCCATTTGTTGAACAAAGTAGTGTTTATAATAAAATAAATGAGTTATTCCAAATTCGTTGACGCTAAAGATTAAATATTCTTCTCTTGATTTCTATTTCATTTTCGATAATTATAACGAATTGAGCTCGCTACCACCCATATTAGCTCTGATACTCATATCCATTCATTCATTATATTTCATTTATATGATATCGTTGTTTACAAGAATTGGCATTTAACCTTAAAATCTCAAATAATTAATTTATGAAAGTTCTAACACAGACTATAGTAATCTGTGGTTTTAAGTTTAAATTTCAAATTTCGAGTGATGCCAAATATAAACACAGCAGTTCAGTTCGAATAATCTATGTTCTAACCTAAAATTTTCATTTACAGTTTACACTGTTATTGTTATAAGATATTTGTTATGAAATGAAGCATTTGATTTGTTCCAACTATCTCATGAAAATATTGAAATGCATCAATATTTTTGAAGCCATCAGTATGAAAATATGGAAATATGTAAAATATTCTGGTTCTGTAATCAATGGAAAAAGTTAGACTCCACTTTAATCAAATTTGTTCTAAATGTGTACCTACATTATAGCCAACTTTACTACTTGATTCATCTTGATTTTGGCATTGAAAATAAATGAGAAGTATTCAATTTAAATATCCACAATAGAATATCCAGTTTCTTTCAACTCACCTAATTTGTTTTCACATTAAAACAATTATGGCCCTCTTGGAAGTATGTCAATCATATGCTCTTAGGATGAATTTATGGAATAGCAAAAGAATAAAAGTATTCAATCTCAATCACATGAAAATTTGTCTAGTATGTACTTAGTCCTAGTGGTATGTTTCGATGTGAGTTTGAATGAGCCGAAGAAGAATACAGTATTGTTCGATAGCAGCAGTCTTTAGTGAGATATTGATTGTTGTCATTATAATGGGACTATTTTGTGAAAACTTTTTTAAACATGGGCTTTATGAATAATCTGGACGTTTCAAAAGGAATGTTGATTTTAGTGAAGTATCTTCTTATTATCAGAGCTGTGCCAAAGCTCAGTATTTTTTAATCAAATCGAGGAGTAGAGGTGAGCTTATTCACTTTTACAACTTCATTTTCAAACTAAGTTGGCTAGTACTTCAATTCTAAAATCTGAGACATGATATAGTAAATATTCATTTCTGTGGTTTTTTTCCACAACAGAACAGGGTTGCATTCAGCCAAAGTACCCAATTTTTTGAATTTCACAGATAATTTTTTTTTTTTAAGATCAAGTTATTCGAAAACGGCGCTTTGTACGAGAAAACATGAAGAATATTTTTATTTTTCAAATTAGCCAAATATTCTTCAATGAAGGTTCAAATTACTCTTAAGAGTTGGTTTCTTCGAATTTCTGGTATTTTTATGAGATGTAATGTTCATAATAAAGAAACAGAAGAATGTGTATGGAATCTTGTGTTCGGATAAGATGTATCACATCAAAAAAAAGCTATATTTCAAAAATCATTTCCTTCGATACAACCATTTACGAGATATAGCCGAAAATCACATTTTTTTAACGATTTTCAACAGCCTGTATCTTTTTAACCGGGCCGAATCGGAAAAAATGGTAAAGGAAAAAAGTGTTTCTTTTGACCTCAGGAATCTTGGGTTGAAATATATGTACAAGTCAAAGACTCACCCTGTATATCGAAAAAGAAGCTTATTAGGATATACCTATGTATTTTTATATAGCTTTTTACATGAAAAGAGCTGTTTTATCCGAAGACAAAGTTATTGAACTAAAATCTGGACCACCCTGTATATAAAGAATGTAGCTCCTTAATTGAATTAAGTTAATTCCGTAGTTGGTTTGGGGTGCAGGCTGATGATCTTCTAATGCCAACAGATGATGTGGCATAATACCTAGAAGTTATTGGCTGTGTCCAACAAGCCAACACGTTATGTGGTTCATTGGTTCCTTGAAATCAGCTTCAATGTATTTGTTCAACCAACTCAGAAAAGTTTTCCATACTCCAGCAACAAATATCGGAAAAGTACAGGAAATAATCTGGGAGAAAATCCAGAATAATAATTCAACCAGGTACACTAAAAAAAAACCTTTTGAGGGTTTCATATTCATTAATTAAAAAAAAGTTATTTCACCCGAAATAAATATGGACAATATTTCTAGACCGAATCAGGAACGAAAAAAAAACTTCTCAGACATATATGAACGCACACATTGACATACAGACTTTAACAAAATTTTTCAGTCATCGATGAAATGAGAAAACAGAATGAATTATTTATGTAGAACGACAGAATAGATTCAGTGACTGGCAGCCGACCATAAGTGAGACAACAAAAGTCACTATCAGAATTCGATAATAAAATTATATGTGTAGTGAAATATTTTATTCGAAAAGGTATTTTGGTCCAGACTAAACAACGAATTCCGGAGTTCAAAACTGTATCATCGAAAGAAAAACAAATTTATTGAAATATAATGATAATATATTGAAATAGCGCTTGTTTTCAAAGAAATTGATATACTTTTCGTAATGAATAATTCATTATTTCAGATCACTATGTCGATTGATTTTTTTTGGAATCGCTTGTGGTAATGAATTAATATTTGGTCCATGAAAAAATTCTTCGATTCAAAATTTGAAATCGATAGGATTCAACAGAGAGACAATACAATCATCTAGTTTGTTAAGCAAAAAGACTAGGAATTAGGGAATATTTCATATTATTGTACCTGAACAGAAAAAGGAAGTTTGAGATGATAACCATATACCTACCAGTGTATTAAATTTAATGATCATTGACTCTCGATCTAAATCTAAGGGAATTTAGGAATATTGCAAAAATTTTAACCAACAAACGAATAATTCTTTCACTGTTTTTGCCTACAATTTCAAGACTTCCAGACTCTTATGGATACCTAAACGCTGAGCCATTCTACAATTCGTACCTTCGTAGTGGGAATCCAGCTCAAGGTCGTCGAATATGGGTGGAGGTTAAGGATCAAATTGTCAATGAACAAGAATCAAGTTAACATGTAGTTGCTCCACACCCAGTCAAATAGATTTTCATGCTTTTAGAAATTGATTAATTGATTGGGAATTTACTGCATCGAAACCGTTCAATTTATGGTTTGTAGAAAATGCTAGAGATTTTATACGAAGTCCATATCCTTCTTCAATAAAATAGTGCAATCTTGAAATTGCCGAAGCGGATTATATTTGTAGAACAATCGATTGCTTTACCCACCTCATTCCTCCTTACTTTAGCTTGAGGACGCTACCCAAATTAACAGACCTAAATTACAAATAATCATGTTATTGAGTAGGTACCACAGAACACTAAATATATAAGAAGTGCTAACGCCGTACTAAATCAAGGCAAAAATATGGCTGATATTTTGTCCGCCATCACTGAGTGATTTACAAGGCGGGAAAATTTGAATATGAAGTCATGGCAATTCATTGAAATTGTTGTAATATTTTTAGAACTTATTATAGGTTATGTTGCTAATATTTCAAATTGAAACAAAAAATATCATTCATAAGTTTTACTCATCAAAGGCAATTTATATATTTGCTTGAAATAGTAATTATTTATAAAAATCAATACATAATATTCATTATATTGGGAGATTTACACTATAACTGTCAGAAAGGAAAATACCTATTAATAACTACTTTGTAAAATTATATCTGATGAATAACTGAATAGGTACATTTCTGAAGATAAAAAATCTTCAATTGGATTAATCTATCGTCCTACGTTATCGTGATCATTTCGTAATTCACTTTAATTATCACAGGTCTTCATTTTCGGCTCATTTGGAGGTTGTAGGTGGAGATATGAAGAAAAAAATTATAAAGAGCGATTAATTAGTAATTCATTTAAATTTGATATGAATCATAGGCCATAGGGATGATGATGATAAATTTGATATTTCAGTAAAGGCCGAGGAACATAATTTAATTTCAATCTAGTTGGTTTTGAAGGATTATTATAATCACAAGTAAGGATTTCAGATATATTAGAACATTGAAATACAATATGAGGAGAAACCCAGTCTTATTATGTTCCAAATTTAGTTTCTCATGGATTACCTGACCTTACCTGAAACAGAACTTGTAATAATAAGCGACAATAAAAACTACTTTATCTGTTCATTGCTACCATACAAGAATTACAAACACAATTTATTGTTGGTTATATAAAATCATTTTGGAAAATTCAAACGCTGATTGGCTTATTTATGAGAATAAAATTTTTACATCGTGATATGTATACCGTGTATGCTGAGTGATTGTGACGTCACATCTGTTGCCAATGTAAGTACTGATGGAATACTTCAAGAAATGGAGATTCAAAGTGAACACATCGAAAACAGTTGTACTTCGAAGGAACAACAGTAAAGAAAGAGAAAGCAGGAAACGCCAAAATAGAAAACCAGACGATAGAATGGAAAAATGAAGCAAAATATCTGGTATAATACTGGGTGAAAGAATGAATTTTCAACAAACAGATAGAAGAAAACAGAAAAAAGACAAGACAATTGCACGGCAGATTGTACCCATTGCTCAACCCTAGAAGTAAACTTCCTTTAGAAAACAAGTTGAAGATAATAAAAATAGTGCATCACGTATGCAGGAGTTACCTGGTACAATACGAAGGATAATAATAATGATCAGTTGCAAAGTACACTAAATTCAGTAATAAGAACAGCGGTTAGCGCATCATGGTATATAACTAACCAACAAATCAGAGAAGTACTGAAAATTGAAACTATTGAAGAAATAGTCCATAAACGAAGAAATAAGACAATAGAGACGCTGAAAGAGCACGAGAATAAGGAATTAAGAAAGATAATACAAATCAAAGTAAGAAAAACCGATAAGAGGAAATACCTATTTCAAAGAACTGTAGGATTTCACGTATACCTACTTATGCGTTTCGTCCCTGGCACACACACCGGACTCATCAGTGTGACTTTGGTATAATTGTGTGTGCCGTGTCACAGACGCTTGGGGAATTTATTATTATCGGGAGCCGCCGGGATTCGAACCCGGGACCTTGTCGCATCTCGGTGCGTGAGTCTACCTCTTGACCTCTAGGCTACCGAATGCTGTATATATAGTTGCTATGTGGAGCTTTCTGACGAGCCGCCACAGAACTAAATAGAAGAAAAAAGTGACATGAAGTAGGGAGGAAAGCCTTCCGATCAGACAACAGCAGAAAATAGGAGAAATGAAATTAGAGGCGAAGGGAATGTAAATTCCGGACCTTGAACAAAAAGAAGATCTGAGCCAATGTTAGCAGTAGCGGTTTCACCCCCCTGGTAAGTACTAGATCTAGATCAGATCTACCTTACTGGTAGATCTACATATCCCGTAGATTCATTCACCTAGCCCTCAGGTCTTTTTGTATCTCAAAAACAAAATGATCTAATTTCTACCTTCTATGGTGAGCGTTAGCTTTCTGTAATTCGGGAACAACATGTAATAAACTTTTGGTTAAAGGTAGTCACATGACTTCTTATCATCAAAACTTTAGCATCCGGTTATCTTTGAATCCTTCAAAATGGGATATAGTGGGAATCCCTGATTCTGGTATAATAACAATAAATGTCGACCTTCCTATACTATGAATAATTTTTTATGAGCATTAATCAGTAGGTAATTCATTGTTGCAAATACAATATCCTACATATATAATTATAAACAATCGGAGAAAAAATTATTTGTTCAACTCAAGAGCAAAGTAGATTGACTGTCTTAGCTGAATTCATAACTTTGCTACGCTCGGCTATGAACTATCAGCCGCTGCAGTCAAACTACTTATGCTGCCTAGTAAAACAAATGAGTAATGCCTTCGGACTAGCTCAAAAATTCAATTTAGGATGATACTAATAAAACGAGAACCTCTGTTTGCGGCATATGCAAATCAAAGTACAAAAACAACTTCGCCATATTCACCAAAACCGACAATCTGCGGTTCGTATGTTGCTTTCTCCATCTCAGATATCACGATGATCTCGAAAACAAATGATTCAGTTATTCTCCTCGATCTAGAAAACACGTTCAAAAATGAATTGTAATAGGCAAATAATTGGTTCGAGAGGATACCGTAATACCGAAAGTGTATTCTGGAAAAAGTCAGGTTAGACATATGGTATCATGGACATTATTGCATTAAGTAAATAGCTACTTTTTATTTGGGAATGTATCTAACGGTATAGGTAATGCAACCAGCCTATGATTATTCTGTGAAAATGTTTTATTCTCTGGACGCGTACTGTGCTTTCTGGTAATTATCAATGATAATGAAAGATGAATTAAGGAATTAGTGGCAAAGTGATTGAATCTTTTGTGTCCCCACTAATGAGTTGATGCTCAGCTTCTGAACAGATAATAATAATGATAATAATAACATATATTCATCATCAAAGTTTACAGATACATGAATTATACAAAAAGTACTCCCTCAAATTAAACTATCGATTTATATGAGGGACTAATGACATGAATATACAAAAAATAGAGAAAACCAAGTGAAATGGTTTTCTGTGAGTAAAATCACAAATATTCCAAAATTTTGCATTAGCCTTACCTACTGTGAAGGTAAGTAGATCCAACGTTAAATTCCCTCAAAGAATGAGGGAACTTTATTTCAAATATCAACAATGTTACCATAGCCCATATGAACATGGTCGTTTTGTGATTCAGCAATTTTCCCTATGGCATAAAGATATAACATAAAAGTGGAAAAGGTACAAGTTTTTTCGTTTGAATTCATACAGTGTGTTTCATTGGTAAATGTAGATACGTTGACCTGGGAGAGGGCTACCCTAGACTAGTCCAAAAGATCTATACAGGGTGGCCACTTTTTCAATGGGATTGTATTGGTGACTTTTAAACCATAAGAGTTAGAAGGTCGGTCAAATGGAGAAAAAGTTGCATGCATAGAAGCATTATCAAGCAGTTCAAACAAATCGAGATTATCAGGGCCGGTTTTCGAGATATCATAAGAAAATTAAATTATGTCATTTTGATTTTTCTTTTTTCCCACTTTATTTCAAATATTATCAAAAAATGTTACAGGAATTTTTTATTGGACAGTAAATTATCCTCAATTTGACGTAATCAGATTTCGCATCCAACGTTTCGTACTCTCTGTGCCACCCTCAACCTCATTTTTTTCAATACGGACCTGCATATTTTATGACATTTTTCGAAATAACTTTCAACGCTGAATTCAACGATATATCATACAATGTCATTCAAAGTTGATTTTCAGGTGATTTTGACCCTCATCCAAATTTAATGGTGTGTATGTAAAAAAAACAAGTCTATTAACGATATCAATGTTCTGACCCAAATTCAATCGAACCCAGAAAAAAAATCGGGAACGGGGGCCAGTGAATGGAATTTTTCAAAAATTGCTGTTAATAAAATAGTCAAGAGACGCGAATACAATGATTTTAAATTTAAATACCAAGCCTTGCAAAAATTATATCGTAATGATCTCAAAATAAAGTTCGCTTCTGTAATTTGTTTCAACGGAACAAATGACAAATACAACAATAGTGATACCTCGCGAGAAAATTGAGAATGTTTTGGAAGGTATTCAAGGAGACCAAACAAGCAAATGTATAAGAAGTATGGGTTCCAGAACTGCAAAGTGCATTTTACAAAATGGTGGACATTTCGAACACTTACTCCATTAATTTTCATTTACTTGCGAATAATCATTTGATTTTTCTTTCACTAAATGATACTTTCGTGTAATTATTATGAATTGAAGTATTTAAATGATTAATTATAAAAGAAGAACCAAGAAACCAGTACACTGGTTTCTTGTTTTGATTCTAATATGTTCCATTTAGTTCAAGATGGGTAAGTTGATTTTCTTATCGAAATTTATTGCATATTGCATGTTGTTAATTGAACTAAATGAAGGTAATACAGATCCGACCCAAAGAAAATTGGATAAGGGTCAAAATCACCTGAAAATCCACTTTGAATGCCATTGTATGATATATCGTTGAATTCAGCGTTAAAAGTTATTTCGAAAAATGTCATAAAATATGCAGGTCCGTATTGAAAAAAATGAGGTTGAGGGTGGCCCAGAGAGTACGAAACGTTGGATACGAAATCTGATTGAGTCAAATTGAGGATAATTTACTGTCCAATAAAAAATTCTTGTAACATTTTTTGATAATATTTGAAATAAAGTGGGAAAAAAGAAAAATGAAAATGACATAATTTAATTTTCTTATGATATCTCGAAAACCGGCCCTGATAATCTCGATTTGTTTGAACTGCTTGATAATGCTTCTATGCATGCAACTTTTTCTCCATTTGACCGACCTTCTAACTCTTATGGTTTAAAAGTTACCAATACAATCCCATTGAAAAAGTGGCCACCCTGTATATGATAGGTCGAATCTTCCTCATAGTCGAGTTTATGAATTCAACAATGTTTTCGATTCCTCATAACTCTTGAACCACCCAGTATATTTGATTGACATTTGGAACGCACAATTCACTCCATTAGGTCAATTGATCTTCTTTGAACTAATCAAAAACATTATTGCAGTACTAGAAAAATATGGGACTTTTCGCAAGCTGCGATTCAACAACAATAGTGGAATAGAGAAATGAGATGAAAATACTCGGAAAGAGCAGATAATTTTCAATGGGGATCAGTAATTTTAATACCCCACACACATTAAACTCATCGAAAATTTCGGTCAAAAATTTACATACATTTTTCTCTTCCATCCAATTTCAATGAAAGAAAGCCTAAATGATGCAAGTTACAATGAACTTCGTGCAGTAGTTTCAGAGATAAGACTGTTGAAACAGACTGACAAAATATTTTTGTGAACTTTTCTCTTCTCAATGCTTCAATATTAGTTCTTTGTGTTGCTAGCAATTTCAAAATTGAAGCTTTCGTTGAGATGAAAATTTTCAACAGGATGAGGAATTACGATTTGAATTGAGGCAGAATTAAAGAATATCGAAGAAAATTATCCAATATTTCTGTGACCATATAAAGGAAGCAGTTAATATGTGGCGTGGTGACATGGGATATCAATTTCAACCCCCGTGAAAAATTTCAAGCTAATCACATGGGGACCATGAAAAATTCAAGAAGTATATTGTTGAGGTTGGGCCTGTATATGAAGAAGAAGTATTTCAGGCTTCTTGCCAAATTTTGTGATACAGAATAACAGTTGTTTCTTCAAAATTATAGTGTCAAAAAATAACAGAAAATTCATTTTTTCGGCAACCGTCCGGGAAGTGCTCACTTCCCGGACGCTTTTTCTCTGAGAAAGTAGCAGTTTCTGGCCTAGTCCGGAAAGTACGTACTTCCTGGACTAGTCCGGAAAAGAATCATTGAATCCATAGCAACCGAGATAACGGCTGACAGTTCATATGAAATTAGTTGTCAAAAATTTGCATGTTTTTTGATCGCAATCGCAATAAAATATGGAAAGCAGCAGCGATAGTGTTATTTTACATGGTTGCCGAAAAAATATTGTACGCAACACGCCCGAAAATGGTTTTTTTGGACTCACAGACTTCCAGGACGAGCGTAAGCGAATTTTGTCTATTCGTCCAAAAACAACCTATTTTCCGGACTTGTTACGTAAATTACTATTATGTGATTAGTCCCTGTTTTTCTCGATGAGTTTCGCACATGAAAAAAATACACAATTTTAATCTGGATCTACCAAACCTGATTTCCACATAGGACCCAAATTAGTTTTTAGAAAAAACTCTAGAAAATTTCATTCCATTTCATACGCCTTAAAGAAATGGCAAATCTGGCCAGAATAGTATGAATTCTTAGGTATAAACAAAAGGATGGAGCTTTCCATTAATATGCAGATTATAATGAATCACCATGATGTCCCTTATCCCCCAGTTTAAATTTGGACCATTTTTCGTGTGACACTTTGTGAACCAATTTTAGTAGTCTTATTAAGGAAATTTTATATTTGCGAAAATTTACATACAGAATAAATCAGGAAGGTGAATTTGTTGTGAAAATCAAGATATAAATCGGTTGAATGTAAAATATCGAGTAGCTAATCAATAATTTTCTCCATTCAATCATATATCGAAAACATCAATTGTAATTAGTGGAAGGAATTAAATCGCATAATTAATTTTTCATGGTTCGTAGGAAGTTTGAATGCAGTCAGAGATATAAATTAGGGAGATTAACATAATCGCCACGCTTCTGGTCAAGAAAGCTATGCAAGTACCTATTGGTTAGCCTGACTGAAACTCGATTCAATTGAATGTTTCCTGATATATCGAGAAAATATGGATCCAGGTCAGAATTTCTTTAATAGGCCAATTCGGATAGTTCCTTTAAAGGCCGATAACGGTTCTAATCCATCCCCACCACAAAAATGATTCATTTGAAACATATCAGAGTTTTGATTAGAGGAAGAAATTTTTCACTTGGAGACAATGTGCAATTTTTTTATCTCGATTGCAGAAATGCCAGAAATACTGCAAATTTCACACTATGGCTCATTATTATCACTTTCAAGGCAAAATATTTCGAGCCAATTATCAATTTGAAAAATTTTTGATGAAAATTCAGCCGCAGGATTTTAATCCGGATCTATTCGTTCCTAATAAACATTGAAACGAATCAATACTTCAAAATTATGGGCGTTAGGACCAGAGTTTTCCATCAATATCATTGCAGTAATATATTTTTGAGATTTCATTATAATATATGCATAATTCCCCAAGAAAATATTTTTTTGGTATTGTTCCCTCGATTGTTTGTGATGCATTGGTACAACAACCGCGAGTAAATTATTTAGAAAAGTGTTATTTTTTATTGATTGATTTGCGTATTAATGGGCTATTTTCTTTTCTCTTTATGTATATAATTATATTATCATATTATTTGATATTTCACGGAACTTACAAGCTTAGCTTCGATTCTTATTATAATGAAATGAATAAAAAAATATACATATAACAGATGAATAATTGAATGAATGAATAAAAAATGTATATATGGATAATGAAATGAATAGATAAATGTATAATTAAATGAATGAATAAGGAAATTAATGAATAATTCAGTTGATGAGTATATGATTAAATAAACAAATGAATGAATAAATAAATAAATAAATGAAAAATAAATAAAAATGAATGAATTAATGAATGAATAAATAGATCAATAAATAAACAAATGAATAGACGAATAGAAAAATGAATGAGTAAATACATAAGAATTAAATGAATAAAGAAATACATAAAAAATAAATGAATGAATAAAGAAATAAGGATCCCAACTTCAATAGATTCAATCTCTGAATGCGCCACTGCTTAAATTGGTTATTAAAAAACAAATTGGGATTCAAAAATCCAGTAAGTCGGATATCATTGAAATTATATCTTTTTGTGAAACCTGCGAATATTATTTAAAATAAATCTACCTATATTTCTCAAGATTCGCATTGGCTGAATAATTAGATGACTACTGTGCTCGAAAACATATTTCATTTTATTGGCAGATTTCAAATTAATCGGGTTTTTCGAATATCTTGACAGGTAAGACCATAAATTTGAAAAGGGTTTTCTACCATTAATTTATTTCATTTCTATTGAATCCATTCCTTTGTATGGCATACATAAATTTCGAAAAAAAAATTGTTACCGGCCAAGAATCCTATACCAACTTTTCAAAACTGAAATCCATCTGGTTCTTAACGAGAGTCTGCTGCTATTGACCCTAATATATAAAATTTTTATTTTGAAATCGGCATCAGCAGATACGACAATGCGCGGCATATTTTATCTTATAAGAATATTTTGGCTTGAAATTATCCGAGTTATCTTTCTTTTGCCTTTGAACTTTCAATTAAGGATCACCTGTATATACCGTAGATATATCTAATGCAAATGGAAAGAGGATGGATTACATCTACTGAATAGAAATTTCTTATTGAGCGTCCGTTCTGCGAACAGATCGCTCTATCAATTCATCGCAATGTCTGTTATTTTCAGTTCGATTCAATGATGACGAATCCGTCTTTAAATTCGTTTATGACCGTCCGTCCTTCCGAGCGGATAGAACTATAACTTGAAATTTGAAGGATAGGTGGATGCCGCGGTAAATTTCGACGGGGGGTTCCGTAAATATGATTTTTGGAAATTTTGTTTTCTTGACAATTTTCAAAATGCAGATTTGATCGAGTTGAAAGTCTGCATGAAAAATAACAATTTCAAACTTCGTGGAAATTTCGTGATGATTGTGTTACTATCAGAAATATGAAAATAAAAGTCGAAGAGAATATCAACAAAAAATAACTCAATATTTCTATGACCATAAACTGACGGAGTTGTGGTTTGAATGTTGATATGAAATAACAATTTAAAGTTTCTTTTGAGAGTTCGAGCAGAACCATTGAAAATTCAAGAAGAATATAGGAAAAAAATATTTATATTTGAGATTTGCCCAAAATTCACTTTTGTATATACCTTCTTGGCAATAGATACGATGAATAGGTAATACGCACAGTTTGATCGTGCATAATATAATAGTATATTCTAAAACAAGTTGTAGAGCAGTGGCGGCTCGTGAGCTTTCATTCAGAGGAGGCCAAGCAAAAAAAATAGGTTTTTGACGTCCCAGAGAAGACAGTGGCGTCATTCAAAAATTTTTCTAATTTTGAATCATAGCGGCTAATGAAACACAATAGCTTTTTAAAATTTCACCTATTATCCGAATCTACACTTTCATCATGTCCTCTAAACGGCAATTCTTGAAAACAAAGGAACATAACTGCGTCAAATAATAATCTTTTCAAAATATCCCTGTTTTCTTTGACCTTTTCGTTGTGATCTATGATAGTTTGCCTATGACCCTGATCAAGTGAATTTACAATATTGAGTTTTCCGAACAATTTAAATTTAATTGATGCGCCTAAATGAGATTTTGATCTGCCATGTCTTTCAATAGACCTCTGTAAATTTTTTAAATCCGAATACCCTAATTTTGACCACACATTGTTTTCTGAATCGTCGGAGAAAAGTAAACAAAACCAACAAAATAATTTATTCCGAACTGTACTTCCGGTCAGCCACTCGCATTTAGTGTACCATTGGACGCAGAAGGAACGATTATAGATAGATAGATAGGATTATGCCTGGAATTGACAATTAAATTTTGCATAGCAGGCTGAGGTGTTTTTGTAGTTTTGGTAATGAAAATTTTGTCATCGTAAGGCATTTGGCTGAACTTTTTAATCAAAATAAAATCTACAATATCTTCAGTAACTCTGAGTTCCCTACTGACACTATCATTTTCATTTCTAGTTTCCGACGTTTCCGTTTCCATTTTTCTCGATAAAATATATCTGAATAGCCAGCCAATATCCTTCCTTACCTACAAACTTTGCCGAACAATCCTAACACGAAACCACAAACAAGACGCCGAAAGGAATAAAAAGTACTGGCCTATCTTTATCTTTCCCTAATTCTGGCGCTAATAAACAGAAACAGCTGAGCTGACCCATCGTTAATCGCCGTGGATCATGTTCGGGCGCTTTCGGTCAACGGAGACAGGGCCTCCGGCACGTGATATCCAGCTCGAATTTAGAGTGGCCCGGAGCTTCGTATCGGGAGAAATTTGAAATTCTACGTTCAAGACAAACGCGACTAGAGAGGAATTGGGCCTCCGCGACCCGCGTCTGGAGTCTGCTGTATTCTTTAGCGCATCGCATGCCTGTAGTACGGTGCAGCGATGCGCAATCTTCTCAGTTTTGAAGTCTGTTGCGGAGAATGTATAAATATGATGAAATATTGGGGTAAAAAGTATCCAGAAATTTGAATATTCTATTGATTTAGGTTAACATAATATAGTTGGACTTGAACTAAGAATTATAATGCGGTAAAATTTGGGGAGGCCCGGCCTCCTCTGCCTCCTCTGAGCGGCCGCCACTGTTGTAGAGTCCTATTCCAACACGAATACAAAATTCGAAAGCATGAGTGTTGGAATTGCCTTCTGCAATGAGTATGAGACTATATTTTCTCTATTTCAATTTCAGTCAAATTTTGTGAAATATTGTAGAAATTCAATTAAAACTTTAAACAGATTACACATCTAAGTGACTTTTGTATCTTGGCTGTTGGTGTGATTGTTATGAAACTTGACAGATTATAAAATTTGTATTTAATGGATTCGGTCCTTACTTGGCGGAATAGGTACAAATAGACAACTTTCTTTGTCCACAGAATTTATCAATAACATTCACCCAAGTATCAAATTCACTTCTGAAATTGAACATAACAATTCACTCAACTTTCTTGATTTAACAATTACCAGAAATAATAACTTTCATAGTTTCAGTATTTTTAGAAAACCTACACATACTGATACTACCAACAATGCTACTTCTAACCACCCGTTAAACCAAAAAAATGGCTGCATACAATTGTATGATCCATAGATTAATCAATATAACTATGAATCATGCTAATTTTTGTAAAGAATTAAATTTAATTAAACAAATAGCTGTGAATAACTGTTACAGTCCACATGTTATTGATTAAATTTTGAGGAATAAACAAAGAAAGCAAGCTTTGAGTCTAACATACCCTAAGGTAAATTATGGTATTGATACTAAATTTTTTTCGTTAACTTATGTTAATAATATTTCTGAAAAGATTGCTAAATACCTGAAAACAAAATTCAATTACACAATATCCTTCAAAACAAGTAACAACTTAGAGAGGTTCATTAAAAACAATAAAGACAAAACAGATAAAGAAACTAAATCCGGTGTCTACAAGTTAACCTGTAATGATTGCTCTATGGTTTATATTGGACAAACAGGAAGATCTTTCAATAAAAGGATAAAGGAACACCAAAAGAGTTATACATCTGATAGTTCGTTTTCAACCTACGCGAATCACTTAAAAGAATGGGACCATACCTTCAATAATAACTTTGAAATTCTTCATTTAGAAAACAAGAGCTTAAGACTAACACTCTTAGAATCCCTAGAAATAAACAGGTATAATACCCAAAATATTCTGTTGAACGAACAAACGGATGTAAACTCATCCCCTTTATTGAATTTCTTCCGATAGTTTGGAAATCCCAGGCGGTAAATTGTCCAATATAACTTTGTAATTTATACCCTTTCGAATATTTTTGTGTCAATTTTGTTCCTATATAAGATTCCGAAAACCTTTGTACTCTTATCAGTTCAGAAATGTAGCCTGATGAAGCCACAGTGTGGCGAAACAATTGTTGCTAACAATTAAATTAAATTAAATTTACTTCGTTTTATTTTATTTATAAAATTTGAATCGTATTTTTCGAATTTTGAAATAATTCATAATTACGCATCAAATTCGTGAATTATGACGAACGAAAACGATTTAACACCACCAGAATTAAGAGAAATAGCGAATTATGTTCCAAATCATTTCACTATATCCAAATTATATTATATTGACAATTTACGTATGTTGAAATTTGATATAGGATCGGAAGTCAGTGTAGACAACCACATGGTGGAAAATATAACTGAAAACAATGCTGTAATGAGTTCATTACAGCACTGTTTTTAGTGAACTCATTACCATAGTGAAATAGAGAAAATGGAATTATGTGTTTCTCAAAAATCCAGCGAATAGCGCGGACAGTATCTGAATGAGAAAGAACGGCAAAACTCCAGATTTCAAGTAAATGCTTTTATCGAATTTTTAATGATTCAAGTTTTCATGTTGCTTCCTACTAGAACAGATTATCTGATCTCGTATTACTCAACGCCATTAATAATTGTCACTGTTGAATAATTCAAGTCTGACGGCCAGGTTCAAGTTCAAGAGGAATATTAATTACGAAATGGTGAGTAGGGATTGTAAAAATTCCTACCAGTGCAAGGAACACTCCCAGTTCCAACACTCCCCATGAACGTTCGTTCTATTCCAAGGATCGGAATAACGCTCTGACGATCTTTAATCGCATGGAAGATGCACAAACCGATTGCGAATGTTTATGTTACTCCCACAGTTCCACCAGAGATTCGTGGAAAAACAAACATAGGCGGCTCGAGATACCTCCAACTTCTGATAAGGAGAAATTTCTGTTGCCTCAGGTTATGTTGTTTTCACAATTTTTATGTCATTCTGTATCCATAGTGTATATTATAATTTTTCATTTTGTTGTCTAGGTATGAATCATAGAGTTTTTATTCTCTTCAGTGTTGCACGAAGCTTTTCTTCATTAAGTAGTCTGAGTTCAATGTTCACAGTAGATTCGATATTATAAACAGACAGAGATCTATTGGAGCATGATCGAGCCCCAGCGTATTCTGCTTGAATTTTCTACTCTCTTGATGCCGTTGAAAATTTCGCACGAAACTTGAAATTGATATTCTATAGGTACACAAAAAATTTTTATAGGTCGGAAATGTTGTCACTGAAATATCAGATTTTTGTTTCTAGATTTTCTGTTTGGATTCTCAATGGTTCAATGGTTTTCATGACGCTATATCCAAACTAAATTCAGCTCGGAAAACTAGAAATCAGCTAGATGCAGAGTAAATAATTCTTCCAAACAAACTAATTTTTTTCCATAAATATGCATCCCAAATTCCCTAACGCTTCGGTGCTGAGCTAGAGAGCTTTTAAATTTTCAACCCTTTTCGAATTTTGTTCTCCATAGCTTCTTTATATTTCGACTGAAAATCGAATTTAAATTTACGTTTTAGAGCTTATAGTATCCAGCATTCAAAGTGGTAGAAAGTATACACAAAGCGATATTTTTTTAGTGGTCAAGCCCTATTTTTCTTGAAAATGGTTCCATACTAAATAGAAGTATTCAAATTTTGTTCGTATTGCGTTGAAATTCTTTTGATAAATAGTTCTTATATTCTAAAATTTCCTGCAATTGCTTAAAACAAAACCTGCAATCAACTGGTCTCGTCAACACTTATTTCTTTGTTTACTTTCATTTTCTTTTACTCAGTTATTGATTGTATCTCTCATAGATCAATTTTAGAATTATTATTAATTCAATATCGCGCACTGGTTATAATGTATTATATACCTCAGCAATGTAATTAGTTTATCAGGTAAGAAAAACTTTTTTTTCTTCTTCAATGTGGAAATCAAATGAAAGATTATTGTCAAACAAAACTCTCGAAACCTCAGCATTTCCAAAATTTGCTGGTTGATATTATAATCAAATCTACTACTTTCTGGAATAACCGAGGACATTTGCTGATATTCAGGGGTAATGAATTATCAGTGTCTCATTCATATAAGTGTCCTAGGTCATCCTGTAACATATAACGATCCGAAATATTATCAAAATCGTCTTCTAATAGATGTTCATCGGAGCTTTACAACTAAATAAGTCGTCGATGAATAAATTAAATAGAAGTGGCCCTGGAACAGAACCCTGAGATACCCCGAATATTGATATAATTGGACGCTCTCGTACTCGATATTCAACGGCCTGTTACCGATAATAATATCAGTGAACTTACTGAAGTACCGAACCGACTCAACTTCCTCATAAGTTTTCTATGTGAAACTCTGTTGAAATCTCTGCTAAATTAAGTGTGAATCACATAAAACTGTTTGCGATTATCCAAAGAATCAAACTTACATTGTGTTAAAATATAAAGATTAATGATCGTACTTTTTAAACTCTCAGAACTATGATGTGACAGTTATTCTATTCCCACTTTTAATAAGTGGAAAAAGTGGAAATTCCACTTATTGAAAGTGGAATTAGAATAACTGTTTTTTAGTTTCTATTGAAATGAATTTCCATCAAGTGAAGACCGAATCAATCCAATAATTAAACCTCCTATTCAGTCCGTAGTGAATTGGGGGGAAAGAAAGAAAATAGTATACTTGTCTTCTAAGGTGTTGAAGGATACAGAGAGGAATGTCTTCATGAAGACAACCAGCTCAAGAAAAATTTTAAAATAATCTTTCCATTCGTTCTTCTGACTATGGACCGATTCTCCAACCGATGATTTTCCGAATACTCAGATGTGGCAGGACCGCTACAGGCCGCTTATATAGGGGAATCATCCCCCATAGATTTTTACTGAACTGTATTTCATTCCAAAAACATTATAAAAATAAAAAGTAAAATGACAGTTTCTTGATGGAATGAAAGATCGGGATCTCGATGGTTGTTGTCTATGGTTTGACACTTGAGAATGGGCGCTTTCAGCAGAAAGATCGGTAACGTAAGTAGCTCCGCTACTGATAGGTATCAGCATAGTATAAGGAAAGGATTCCTTATACTATGGTATCAGTTTGGTAATGTTAGTATTCTCTGCTGGACGGGTTGCTCTTTTTCTTGACAGCAATAGGTTCTATGGGTCCTTCTTGAAGGTTATGTTATGATGAGAGACAATTCTGTTATAATATCGATTTTAGTTTCCAAGTTTTTTTTCGATATTATTACTTTTTTATTCTTCATAATATGGGAAATTTATTAAGAATGATATTTCAGATTGTTAATAAACGTATATATTTCAGTTTCCATTATTGCTATATTTGGACTTTGAAATCCAAAATCACTGTCACTAATGTCAGTTACTCAACATGTTACCAAAAAGTAGCATAAAATAAATTCGCTACCAAAAATGGCGACCGCTCCGTAGCATACGCTCCGTAACGGAAACTGATAGAACGCCATCAGCAGAAAATTCATAGAATATTGACAACTGTTTCACAACTGTTGAGTCTACTGAACGCGCCCAATGTCATACTGTGTTGACATTTCTGTTCAGTAAGGGTTGGCAATTGATCATTTCAAAAAAATTATTCTGTATGCGTGTTTCATAGAGCACATCGTCCATTTTATGGTCAACATACTCGTAATCGGCCTTAACTTGTTGACCTTTGTCTTTTGACCATTGCTTATTTTAATATATATGAACGATATTGCTAACTTGATCGATTTTTCCGGCTACATAATATCATACGCAGATGATACCGCAGTCGTGTTTGTTGGTAACTCTTGGGACACTCTATACAGGAGCGTGGAGAAAGGCCTTGCCAATATCTATAGCTGGCTGAATTTTAGTTTGTTGAGCCTTACTTTTTCGAAAAGTAAGTTTATGACGTTTAGTATCACGTGTGAGAATCAGCCTAGCAAAAACTCAAGAAAAATCCATAGCAACACATGTATCCTCCATGGCTGTCCTCCAGCTGTCCATCGATTAAGAGAGTACAACAAATCAAATACTTGGAAATAATTGTAGATAGATATCTGAGATGGGACGCGCAGGCAGCCTATATCACAAAAAAACTGTACATAGATTCTATATTTTAAAATGATGCACGCATATACGAGTCTATCGCTATCCTTTTCATTTCCAAGAACAAATAGCATGCGCACTCTCTTTCTTTCACTGGACGGACTTCAAACAGCTGCTATGCTGTGCCCTCTTCTATCGCATGAGATGGTTGATTGGGACCTCTCAGTCGCACACATTCACTCGCAGCAATATTTAACTTTTTAAAATTCGACAACCGGGATTCGGGAAGGATTTTCTGCAGGCAACCCTATACCACCGTGTTCATAATAAAATAATCTTCAATTTTATCGATTTTGATTCAATAATCAGACCGTTGCAAAATGCTAGTATAGATTTAGCTGTTTATACCTGGCTACCCGAGAGTTGTGACCGGAAAAAAATAGGCAACCTAACGTTTGCACATTCTATGGGCTTCATACTTTCGATTGGTATAGAATTTATCTAATAATCAAATCGGTGAAATGTTAAAAAAAAAATTTTTTTTCAATTAGCTTCAAGCTAAATGTCGCCTTGTTGTATCTAATCGAAGAATAAAGTCGTTAAAAAAAAAAAAAAAAAATTATTAATTAAACCTACTCTGGAGTAAAATTTGTTAGGCAACCCATATGTGATATATTTATTGACATGTTAAATTGAATATAAAATACGTTTTATCAAATGAGCATCTCGGTGAAGGTCGTTTTATATCGGGATCTTAGACTATTAGAGACGCGCCATGTCTCTTTCGCTTACTCTCTTGGACTTGTTGAACAACATAAAGGACTATTGCGTTTTTCATCTGCATACAACTTATTGATTACGTTCTTGTTCTTCCCCTAGACAAAGTAGTTTCCAGGTCATAATTAATGAGTACAACTAGCCACGCGTCTTCATCCAACCGAGCCCGAAGCCTATAAACTATAATTAATCGGTCATTTATTTTAGTGAATGCCCTGTCAATAAAGCATCGGTCAGGTACATTGACATGAGGATTAACAGTGTGTTTATTTATATTCAGAGTGCATGAACCTCGAAATTCAGCGGCGTATCCACCATCCATATAGTTGCACGTAGGTTCTTCCGGGGTTTGTTTTAGGTCGTGAAAAATGACCTTATTATTTAATACAGGTGGACCTTGTGGAATAACTGTGAATGCAATTCACGGTAAATTGTATTAGAGAATTCGTATTGATTTCGTACTTTGACAGATATCTGTATTTTTCGAATTATTTTCCTTTTTCAAGAGGATAATCGTATATCCAAAAATGTGCCGTCATAAGATATATCTTCCGACAAATGAATATTACCTGTACCGTCATATTTCTCAAGGAACTATATCTATATTCCATACATTCGGAAATATTCTGATGCTGGACTGTATTTTGTAAGCCATCCTGTGGCTTTATACAGAGTGAGTCTAAGGCCCAGTTTCACCAAATGCTTTAATCTTGACTTGGCTCTTAAGTGAGGCCTTAGATCACGATTAATGTAATGTAGCGTTTCACCACACTCCAAAGCGCCATTTAATCGACCAATCGCGATTTAGCACTAATCGGCCATTTTTGGAGGATTATAACCTTTCAAGTTGAGATTAATAATTATTTATCAGTATGGAACTCTTGTCTATGTAATGATTTTTCCGGAAATTTCTAATTTTTGGGTAAATTTTATCGAAATATGACTATATGTATAGGCTCAATATTTCCCATTCAAAATATACGTAAACTTTGTTTTTGTGTTTTATGAAATTTATTGCAAAGAATAATTTATTGATATGTTTGATTGAAATATTATTTAAGAAGCAGTTAAACTTGTTAATAAAAATAAATAAGTTAATAAAATTACTTATATAGTTTTTTTTCCAGACTGTGTGGTTTTGTGAAATGGGATAATTTCTTTTTAACTTCTGCAAGTTTCCGACATTTCGAAGCACATCACTCGACATTTTCGGCAAAAATTAACTTTGTTTTTTGTTTACAAGATGACAAATGATTTGAAATGTTATGAGTTATGAATGAATGACACCTGACACCTATCGCCAATGGTTGTCATCACTGCTTATACGATACAGAACACTATATAACTTTTTGTTCACAACGTTGCCAAATGGTTTGACTATTTAATCGCGATTTGGTTAATCGCGATCATCTTCGGACGGGTTGATGCATGGTGAAACAGAAAACACTGTTAAGCCTGCTTTAGTAACAAGCGGAGTTTAATCAATCTGGGATCAAGTGCTGTTTGGTGAAACTGGGCCTAAGTATGGAATGCCCAATTTATCTCGGAAAGAGATCACAAGATTTTTATAGATTTTGGTGTGCAAGGAACATCCATCTAAATGGAAGCGAAAAAAACATAAATGCAGCGATAACAACGGAGTTAGGGAATTCAGGTACCTATAGGGGACATTAAATAAAGGATTTCAAAAGGCAAAAATATACAGGATTATCCATTTGAAACAACAAAGTTCATTCTTAATTCGGTAAAAGGAAAGACCTGACAACAATGTGAATACATCCATAATCAAGGGTGGTCCTAACCTTAAATTTTGAGGGGGAACGTTGTTATGGGTTCAAGTTTTTTGATGGGACCAATTACAAGTCCCATTTTACACCGATATCAAGTCCTAACCTCTCAAAAATGTTTATGTTTATATAAATATCTATATTATAATATATTCATTTACTTATCATGCTTTCAACCATTCAGGTAGAAATTAATATAAAATTAAGTGAATAAATTCTCAAATGAATCATCAATTACACAAAAAAAATTAATGTCTAATAGTAATTCTACTGTTTGATATGAAAAAGACAGACGAGTGGCAATTACAACACTAAATCTAATTTGGTCTTTGAAAACCTTGTAAGGTATTCCAGAAAAATTTACCCAAACAAATAGGTGGGGTAATAAAATCATCAAAAATCCAAACAAGCTGACAGTAATACTTTTGACACCCTTTGATTTCTTTTGCACATGCTCACTTCTTGTATGAATCAACCCATCGCCATGTGATTTTGTCGCCTATTGCAGTTCATTTATTTTTTGCACTTTTATTTCTAAATCCGACATAAATAAGAAATGAATATATGTGAGATATATTTGCCTTATAATATTCATGGATTACCTCCAGAAGGGCCATACCATCAACAGCGATTATTATATAGCGTTATTGGATCGTTTAACAGATGAAATCGTTGAAAAACGGTCCCATTTGAAGAAAAAAGGGTGGTCTTTCATCAAGATAATACGCCGTGTCACAAATCAATGAAAACAATGGCAAAATTGCATGAATTGGGTTTCGAATTGCTTCTGCATTCACCGTATTCGCCAGACCTGGCCTCCAGCGACTTTTTCCTGTTCTCAGACCTCAAAAGAATGCTCGCTAGAAAGAAATTTAACGTCAGTTAAGAAGTTATAACCGAAACTGAGGCCTATTTTGAAGCAAAAGGCAAATCATACTACAAAAATGGTATCGAAAAGTTGGAAGATCGCTTTATAGCTTTATAGTTCGCTGTATCTGTAGGAAACTATGTTGAATAATAAAATTTTTCCAAAAAAATGTGTTTTACTATGGTAGACTGGGGACTTTTCAAATGGCCTGTTATGCATCTTCGAGTTCATAAAATATTTCATCGAAGCCAGATCAAAAATAAATCGCTTTTCAACAAAATAGAAAACAAATTGGAGGTTTTTTTCTACTTTTTGCGTATTTCTCATAACATAAAGCCAATCCACGAGGGAAGAGCTTCTATCAATAAACCATTATCAGTTCTTCAATTTATAAACATAAGGGAAATAACTTGATGCTGGGAAATTAATTGACATCCTGATGAAAATGACTCGTTCCGTTGCATATTATCTATGTACTTCCGTCGCATTCTTTCATTTATCCGCTTCAGTTGGAACAAAACCGGACAGCCATATATACATTTTTTCCATTCCTGTTATTTCAGTTCCTAGAAATAACTCAAAACCGTGAATAAAATCCTCATCCTTCGTTTGTAGTCTCATGTTACCGTTATTCCATTCTTTATGCAATATCACGAACAATATTTTTCGTAATGAGTTCAAGCATAAATGTAGACATACTCCATATCATCGAATATTAATTAATGGGTATCGTTATATTGTACACGCATTCAACCAAGATAGGTATTTTCCTTTAAGGTTCTTATAGGCGAGTTAGCTTCAAAGTGCATGTGCCATATAAAGAATAGACAGTTTTGCGAAATACAATATACTGTGATCTGTGAATTATATGTGATCCATTTTTTCCTCTCGATTTATTCCAGAAACAAGAATATTGTTATATTCGTTACTAATACATTAATGGAAATATTATTTCATTTGATTTCATTATACAGGGTGTTCCGCCATAGACGCGACGCGTTGTGCGCTGGAATTTTCAAATTTTTTTCAACACATTATCATTACATTAGAGCTACTTTCTCAAATTGTGGAAATACACAAGTTGTATCAAAAAAATGAATGGCCAATCATATGTGTTTTCCTATGGAACACCATGTTTTTCATTGAATTTTCAGATTGCATAGAATAAATTAACACAACTTTGTTCGAAGTTTCATATGCTTAAAACTTACCGTTTTTGAGATATTAAAATTTTACATAAATTGAGGTCTTTGGAAAAAAAATTCAACTTCGAAATGAATGAATTTATTTGAATGAAATTTCGAAGTAGTAGTAACTTTGAATAAGTAGTGTTATGGATCAACAATATTGTTTTTTTTTATTTTAGAATAGATTAAATTTGATTTGAAATTTGATAACGTGATCTGATTACAAATTTACAGATATAATAATTTTGACTTTTCAAAATTCTTCTGACTGTTCTCAGAGGTTTCTCAGAGTTCAAAAAATCAATTTAAGAAATTAGAAAAAAAAATTTAGAACGAAACTATTTACTCTAATAACTAATTGAATCTAAAATTTCTTATCTATAATTCTTCAATCTTCAAACAAACTAAAAATTTTTATCCAGCAAATCCTCTTCTGTGGTATATACTTCTCTGTCTATGGAGCGAACCTTCAATCTTCAATCTGATTACATTCAATGTTCAATGACATCTTCTATTTTATATTTTCTGATTTGATATTCAATAACTTGATTCGAGTGATGTTAACTGTACTATGTTTTATTACTGACCAAAAATTTTTCCATAACAAAATTTGTTCGAATTTGAAAAATTTTCACAAATGAAAACAAATTTGTTCTCATTTCTTCCTTTCTTCATCCTCCTCCTGTGTTTTCTAACATAATTTTGTTGAATTTTTCTCCAGAAATATTCATGAATGTTTTAATATTCCTGTCAACCTTCCGTCTACTTTCTGCATTCAATAAATAATTTTGTATTTTTATATTTATGTTCGTTTCTACTAGTACTGCGTTACTTCTTTTCGCTTTTTTATTTTCTTCATTTCTTATTTCTTCTTCGGTTTCTATAATATTCTTCGTGAAATTTGTTTCTTGTCGTTCAATATTCATAATATTTTCTTTACAAATCTTTATTTCATCCCCCAATTTTTCCATCGTTTCATCAATATTTGCTAACTTCTCTTGTTTTTGTTCAATTTTCATTTAAAATTCTTTCTTTTTCTTAACTTTTCATTCTCTCTCACTTTTTCATTTTATTCTCCAAATTTTATATTTTGCTCAATTTCTTTTGTTCTACTAATTTCTAATGTCTTTGCTATTCAGCTCCATTTCTTTCCTCATTGTCATTAGCAACTCCATAATACTTCGTTCATTAATCAATGGATTCCTCATACATTCTTCTTCATTTTCATCTTCTTCAATCTTCATTTCACTTCTGGTTTCCATATTAGCCCCACGTTGGGTGCCAATTGTTATGGATCGACAATATTGTTTTTTTTTTAATTTTAGAATAGAATAAATTTGATTATCCGATACAATAACAAATTAATGAATATAAATTTCAAATTTGATATTTCGATCCAATAACAAAATATTAATTTTGACCTTTGATATTCAATAACTTGATTCAAGTGATGTTAATTGTACTATGTTTGATGACTGACTAAAAATTTTTCCATAACAGTAGTAACTCTTGAGTTTCAATTTCGAAATAACCAACCAGTGCTGGAAATTCATACAGTCCACCCAATCAAGAAATAAATCCAATAATTCATTGATTACTTATTCATGTCTGACTTATGTGACTTATTAATACCAGGTTTGTTACAAATGGACATCCTGTATAATAGAGATTAATGAACGCATCAAAAAATGACGTTTGGAAGCATATTATGATATATTATCGACTGATTATTCGTCTAACAAGAGCAGTTTCGAAAATGACTATCGCTTTCGGGCAGCGTACGCATCCTGCGTTGAAAAAACTTGTCATCTTTTGAAGCGATCAAGGAATCGATGCAATTTTTTACTTCTTCATAAGTCCGGAAGTGCTGGTCAACCGAACCATGTGCCATTGATCGAAACAAGTAATAGAGCAACATCTGAAGAATACGGCGCACCCACCGTGGGGTAGGACTTCCCATTTCAACGTTTCCAAGTATGTCTTGACTCTTGACTTGACCTCTTTCGCAACATGGGGTCGCTTGCGGCTGTATCTCTTCAATGCTCGGCCCAAATGCATTAAATGCGTTTGATAACGATCGCCTGTGATTGTTTCAGTCGGTTTCAACAACTCATAATATACTACGCCAAGCTAGTCCCACCAAATACTGAGCATCACCTTGGAACCGTGAATATTCGGTTTGGCTGTCGAAGTGCCCTAGATATCCCCATGATTTTCAGCGCTTGGAATTATCGGAGTTAATCCATTTTTCTTCTCCAGACACAATACGATGCAGAAATCCCTTCCGTCTCTGCCTCGCAAGCAGTTAGTCACAAGCAAACAAACTCCGTTCAACATCTCTGTCTGAAGATTCACTTGAAATAAGTTTGAAACTGCGCGGTTACATAATTTTATCCTCGAATTGTTAATATCTAATGTTATTGGCAGTAAAAACATAGAAAGTTGTTAAAACTTGTTATAGCTAAATAAAGCAAGTGAGTATCTACCCACTTCCTTCAAAGGTAATTTCAAGATTATTGGATTCAATGATGATTATAGTGATGAGCTTTTAGAAAATGGTTGGAACTGGCAAACCAATAAGATGTTTGTCAAATTAGAGTTCAGGCCATCAAGGTTTTCTCTATAATTTTGTTCTATTTCAAACCTTTATAATAATATTTTATCTTATCAGTAAAATTATTAAGATAAGACTTTCATTCATCATAATATTGAAAGCGTAAGTAGAAAATTCATACCCATACAAATGGCTGAATATGCAGGATTAATTATAATTAACAATCTCTTCGTTCAGAGTAATTTGAAGCTTGATCTATTACGTCTGGTGAATTTACTCAGATCCTATTACCATTGAATAGAATTATCCACCTACGGATCGTAGAACATCGTCGATGTACAAACTTATTATAAGGGTCCATATAGTACCTAGTTTATATATATATACACTGTGTCCGTAAAGTATGGAACAAATTCATTTTTAGCTAAACAGACCATTTTAAGAAATAATCCTTAAGCACGTTGATTTTTTATTTTGATTTACCTTATTTTAAAATAATACATACACCGATATAAGACAGGCATACACCGATTTGGACACAAAAATTGTCAATTATCTCCCGACATGGATACTTTTTAATTTTCATAAGGGCATACAAAAATTAAATTTAATTTCGAATAGAACACACAGGCAATATTCTGTTTTGGATGAGCCTCTGTTCTTGATTGTTTATTTGAATTGGACATTCCTTTCTATAATTTAATTAAATGTATTATTATTATGTTCAAATAAATATTATTATTATTATTATTAATAATCTAATATATAGCGTGAATTACTTTCGAGTAATGACGTCACCGTCATTTTTTTTAAATGGAACACCCCCACTTTGTCTCAATTTTCCGATTACTCTATCTGAGTAAATATGTAAGACATCTTGGAAAAATATGTAAGACATCTGGTTTGGGCGATGAGAGAATATTAAACAATAATTTTTGGGATTTTTGGGTCGAATGAATTCGTATGTATCAATTGGGATTTTTTTATTTTTTCAATTTCATTATACAAAACATAATGAAGACGTTGACATCGAAATCATGAATAGTAGAATGTAAAGTGGTTGAATAATAAAAAATGAAAACTTCCTGATTCGAATTTTTCACTAAATCTCCTGAATTACAACTTTGGAGAACTTCATATTTTCAAACTAACCTAATCGTCAATGGAAAAAATGCTGATTTAACGAGCTTTCGCCCTATTAAAAACCATCCCAAAGTCATTATAGAAACAGTACGCTCACCAAAGATATTTTGTATTTATATCTATTGAGAAACATAGCACATGAGTTCGCTATACAAACCTACCCCTAGGCCCTAGAAAATCAATGCTTTAAAATAGTCATTTCAATACCACGTCTGATGAATGTTTATCAAATACAGAGTCACATTCTTTGAAATTTGGAATTCATATAATAAAAAAGAACGCTTCTTTACTTCCACAATATGAACCTCCAAAGTACCGACGTTCATACAATAGTGACACCACTTAACCATTAACCGCATTAGAATCTGGAACTATTAGATTTCTGTAGGTGTTGAGAATAAATAAATTTTTTTTAGAATTTGCTCTACGGTAGCTTCTTACATTTCTTCCTCGAATTCATAAAAAAGTGCTACTTGAACATTTTCAAGTGAGCATCTAATTTTCATAATTTCTGAGAATAATAGAGAAAGATGTCATACATACATAAAGATGTCATACATCATAATAGTAGTTGTTTGATAGCAAACGGACTGATTTGTCTTTTGTTATTTTAATTTTGGAAAAATTTCAATGAAGTTTCCTTTAGAAAGTATTTGATTGAAATTAATAAATCGAAATGAATGCACGTAATAAACATATGTATATTTAGATGCCATTGAAGAAAATCACTGATTATTATTTATGATATCGGAGTTAATTATTCCATATACATAACGATTGATGTTGAGAATCATTATTTAAGGAAAAGTATATTAACTCCCATTATAAGATTTAACTGCTTCTCACTTAATGCACGTTACAGACCACAGAATCGCAATGTGTGGGCAGGAATCTCAAGTGTCTATATCATCAATTTTTTTTTTATTCCGGATAATTTAATCGTGAAAGCTTATCTCGATTCACCTGACACAGATCGCTTTATTCAAAGAACTTATATTGTAAGATTAAAATATTTCCGTATTCCTGAAGTTGACATTCTTCATAATGAATGTAAATTTATATAGGTATACCTACTCGATTTTACATAAAAAAAAATCAGAGCTTCCAACTGTTTTCATATTTATGATAACAGAAGCTTTGATTTTTTTGTTTGATTTTTTTCTCCGCAAAGAGGAAGGTCATATGAACTATATCAGCTTCTGGTATACAGAGTAAATCAAAAGTGCTCGATCGATAGATAACTTTTGAAAATTTTGGGGTAGAAGAATGATCCAAATTTTTACTAAATCGACAGCACTCGGCTCATAAGCTTAAATTATTTTGACTCATTCTCCTAACATAAAATTCACAAGATCGAACACTATTGACTCACCTTGTATACTGTTGGATGCAACAGGATGTGGTTTGTTACATTTCAGTACATAAAATCAATTACGATCATTTTTCATCTTTCATAAATAACAATAGCTTCATAATTTGGAATGGAATAAGAAATAAACCAATTGTTTTCAAACAGACCTATCACAATGAACCCACCAGTTTCGCAATAGTTTTTTCTTTGACTAACCTTTTCCATTATCGATGATATTTATGAATTTTCCTTTGAACATTCGAATCAAAATTACCCTTCGGATGGAATAAAGGAGGATGTTTATTAAACATCGCTATAGTTATAGGAATGTCAAGGGATTATCTAACTTCAGCCTATCAGTGTGGTGGGCTCTCAAGCCCATATGGGTAAAAAATTCAATTATTCTGAATATTCAAAATATTCAAAATATCGGAATGATTGACCATATCCGGAGCTCGTCGCCCCTCTAGTACTCTCAGCCTAGCTGGTTCTTGAGCGTGCTTATCAGTCCCCAGTAATTCTATTATCCAATAAACATTTCTCTCTTCATTGGTACTCATTCAAATTCTTGTATTTTTGATCACTTTTCGATTATCCTATTCAGTTTTCCAAACAAAAATCTCAGAATCAATTGAGGAAGCATGATATTTATCGTCAGACTTTTCTTCTTTGATATGAAAGGAAATATGTGATAAACCACTCTGTTAAATTTGCAGACCAAATGTTGTGTAACACCAACTCACGATTGCTAGAATCTGATGGCTGATGCATCCTTCCTCTCACTTCCTGCTTTTGGTTCTCGATTGTAATGTGTTAATTGTTTCGTTCATTGTACTTTTATTTCAACATAGATCACTAACAATATTTGGATACTTAATGATATATTTGCGTTTATCGTAGTTAATATTAATCAATATTGGTCTCAAATGATAAGATTCGACTAGGTGATCACGAATCCCTCTTCAAATTTTACTATAGATAATTTCATAACTTGAAATTTGAAAGGGTAGTTTCCGATTTGGAATGCCGCAATTTAATTCATTAATGGGCAAAAACCGCCTATCGGTTCCCTAAATATGGTCTTCTAAAATTTCGTTTTGAAGGATGCAATAGGTTCAAATTTAAAGAGTGTTCATAAACTCTCATTTCTAAATCATTACTTTGCTCATTCTTTTATTGGTGTTCGGTATAATAGTACCTACTTTCAACAAAGTGTTACGAAGGAAATTACAGATTGACAATATTGATGTCACTCCACGAATCTGGATTTTTCATTTATTCATTCATTCATTGATTAATTAATTGATTTATTCATTCATTCATTAATCTCTCAAGGAATTTATTTATGCTTTCTATTTCTATTCCATGTATTAATTGATTAAATAATGAATTGATTGATTTCTTGATTTATTCATTCATTAATGCCTTTCTGGTTTTATTTCATATATCAATCAATTAAATAATGAATCAATTAATTTATTGATTCATTCATTCATTTAGTGTTACGAGAGAAATTACAGATGGACAATATTGATGTCACTCCTCGAATCTATATTTTTTATTTATTCATTCATTCATGTATTTATCATTCATTTATATTTTTATTCATTCATTCATTGAGTCCCTCACAAATACCATTATGAATAGCAATCACCATTATCTAAAGTGAGAACTACAACAACATTATTAAGTGTTACGAGAGAAATTACAGATTGACAATATTGATGTCACTCCACGAATCTATATTTTCTATTTATTCATTCATTCATGAATGAATGAATTAATTCATTCATTCATTTATTTACTGGTTTGTTTATTCATTTATTCTTTTGTTCATTCATTTATTTATTTATTTATTTATTTATTTATTCATTTACTTATTTATTCATTCATTCATTTATTTATTTATTCATTTATTTATTTATTCATTCATTTATTTATTTATTTATTCATTTATTTATTTATTTCTTCATTTATCATTTCATTCATTCAGTTATTCATTATTGATTTATTTATTCGTTCATTTGTTTTTTATCCATTTATTCATTTAATCATTTATCCATTCATTCATTCATTTATTTATTTGTTTATTCATCCATTCATTTATTTTATCATTCATTTATATATTTATTCATTCATTCATTGAGTCCCTCACAAATACCATTATGAATAGTAATCACCAGTATCTAAAGTGAGAACTACAACAACATTATTAAGTGTTACGAGAGAAATTACAGATTGACAATATTGATGTCACTCCACGAATCTATATTTTTTATTTATTCATTCATTCATGAATGAGTTAATTAATTCATTCATTCATTTATTTACTGGTTCGTTTATTCATTTATTCTTTTGTTCATTCATTTATTTATTAATTTATTTATTCATTCATTTATTTATTAATTTATTTATTAATTCATTTATTTATTTATTCATTTATTTTTTATTTATTAATTTATTTATTTATTCATTCATTCATTTATTTATTCATTCATTCATTTATTTATTCATTTATTTATTTATTTCTTCATTTATCATTTCATCCATTCAGTTATTCATTATTGATTCATTTATTCATTCATTTGTTTTTTATTCATTTATTCATTTAATCATTCATCCATTCATTCATTCATTTATTTGTTTATTCATCCATTCATTTATTCTATCATTCATTTATATATTTATTCATTCATTCATTGAATCCCTCACAAACACCATTATGAATAGCAACCACCAGTAAAGTGAGAACTACAACAACAAAATTTAGATCCGATTTCAACATTTCCACTCGAAACATTCATTTCAGACCAACCTGATCAAATTCGGATTCGTATCTGTTTTTATGACGCTCTTTAAATTAGCCTGTTTTTCCGCACATCCTTATAACAGCCAGAACTTCGACAAAACTTATCCGATTTGCTCTGGGTATACTGTTTGATCTGTAAAGGGTCCTATAGGAATTTAAGATATTTCGGAAATTGAGTACTCGTAGAGCAAACGCGAACATGGAATTTCTATTAATACCATATTTGCTTTTCCGAATTCGACATATATTATGTATGTTCAGATTTAGTGGAAGTGATTCCTTGGGAATTTCAGCCTCTCAACATAAATTTTTCATCTCAATTTTCCCTTCGTTTCTTTTAGGTTTTTACAGAACTTCTTCAACACTGTCTTACACTGTTATACTGTTACTATATACTTACCCCACTTTAAAAACAGCACTATTAATTTTTTAGCCATTGTCAAAAGGCTTAGACGGTATCCGGGAATCTGAAAATGTCTTTCTCAGTAAGAAATCCTAGTACTACCTTGCAGTTTTGCATTCTTTGTGTTGGCAGAGAAATGATATTCGCATTTTCCAATTTATGTATATTACTTCAGAGATCGTGTATGAGGTCTTCAAGTCGAAAGTGCTTTTGCGGTTCAGCTTCGAATGGTTGTGGTTATAATATTTTGTTACAATATCCGTAATTCTGTGGATTCAGGAATTAGTAAAAGATCAATTGTCAATTAAATCTGTGATGAACCATCGTCTCTCCGTTCTAATAATAGAAAAGTTTGTAATATCCACCTCGGCAAATAGTCCACAATGAAGATTTACGTTGTTTAAATTGAATTGTGTTTTGGTGGTAGGCACATGCACGGTCGGTTTATTAAAACAAATAATACATCCCAGCTTAAGATGTAATTATCTTCAGAAAGTATGTTGTTGTGGTGAATGGTTCATACACTCAAAATTAATTTACCGGTTGGCTATCTATGAAATGAGCGAAATTTTCTCTTGTATCGCAGGTGTTTTCTGGAAATCAGTACATAAATTGTTTGATTTTTTCATTTTCTTTCTTTGCATTTCGACTTCAAATACATTCAATAAGTTTCCAGAGTGGTTTGCCAAATAACATATTAACATTCAAGTATATATCTTCTTGCATGAAAATATGATTTTGTACATTGTACTCTCACGTTTTCATTAGTAAGTGACAATTTCACTGGAATTGAATTTAATTTGTTTTTTATTTATTCCAACTGATGGTGATGCTTGGATGATTTTTCCTTAATAAATTATGTGTGGCACATTTTCGATGGGTAATACTTCCGATTCTTCCGAATAATGATTAAAATCATAAATCTCGGATGAAAAGAATGAGACGTATATTCTAGGAAAAAGAAATTCTTAAGTCATGGTATATATTATAAGATCATAGGATTATAGCGATCTTCCAACTTTTTGATACCATTTTTGTGGTACGATTTGTCTTTCGCTTGAAATAGGCCTCAGTTTCGGCGATTACTTATTCACAGGCGCTAATTTTCTTTCCAGCGAGCATTCTTTTGAGGTCTGAGAACAGGAAAAAGTCGCTGGGGGCCAGATCTGGCGAATACGGTGTATGCAGAAGCGATTTGGAGCCCAATTCATGCAATTTTGCTATTGTTTCCATTGATTTGTAACACGGCGTATTGTTTTGATGAAACAGCAACTTTTTTTCTTCAAATGGGGCCGTTTTTTAACGATTTCATCCTTGAAAGGATCCAATAATGCTATATAATAATCGCTTCTGATGGTCTGGCCCTTTTAGAGGTAATCAATGAATATTATACTTTGCGCATCTGATGCCATAAACTTGCCAGCTGACTGTTGTGTTTTCCTCGCTTTGGATTCATCGTGTGCAGTTCACTCAGTTGACTATCGATTGGACTCCGGAGTGAAATGATGGAGTCATGTTTCATCCATTGTCACATATCAACGCAAAAATGCAGGTTTATTGCACTTAATCAGCTTCAACACTGCTCATATTCATTAACACGTTGTTGCTTTTGATCGATTGTGAGTGAATCAAATGGATTTAATTCTAGCACTGCCATCTGTGCATCAGACCAGGGACTTTTCAATTGGCCTAATAGTATCTAGTGATAAATGCAAGTTTTTATCCTCGAGCTTTTTTACATTTAAAAATATGAGTTCATATCATATCTTCAAAACTAATAGCAGTAAAAACAATTGATTACACCAATGGATTTTACTGAAAGAAGTGCCTGTAGAATGTTTTTGTTTCATGTTCATAGCATCAGTAATCAAGAAGTTCTGAGAACTTTTTATTTCACGTCATTTCCCAAATTCCTCTTATAGCTTGAAAACAGTTGGATTCATGAGGTTGCGGTTCAAACCAAATTTAATTCTCTAAAGAATCAAGCCTCAAAATTAACCATTTATTTTTCTCTAGCTGAAAGGGATTCTGACATCCCCGCCCTAGACAGCGAATTTGGGACACATATTTTTCCAATAATATTATTATGAGTGAATGAAATAGAAATAAATATCGTTGTTTGGACGAAGAGCAATTTATTTTTCTGAGTCGAGTAAAAACGTTTCCTTTGTTTCAAATCTATCAAAATTGCAAATCCAAATGGGTGGATGAACACAATTTCATACTCATTTTACTATTTTTATAGCGAAACGAATTGGATTTGTAATGGCTAGGTATGTTTTTGTATCCTTTCCGGTTGACGAGCGATGGTAGGATTCTTGCTTCGAAACCAAAAATTACTGATCGTATCTGGTTAGATATCACTGGCTTATTCTTGCTTGAAAAACATAAGAAAGCTCCAAGTTATCATTACTTGTTGGTTAACCAACGTTGCGTTGATATCACCATATCAGTAATATATGTTATTAGAAGTTTTTTTGTTTGTGGAAGACGTGATAGTTGTGAATGTTATTGAAAGACGTCTCAGGAAAGTGCATAAGTGGGCGTAGAAATCAATATGCATGGAAAAATGTATCGTTTATAAACGAAATATCATTTTGCTGAATGCTGATATAATCCCAATGTGAATTCCGCTTTTCATTCAATACCATAACTAAAACGAAAGTAAAAAAAAAGTACATATCAATTTGTTTGCGAAAAAATTTTTTTTACATTCGCAAATCAAAAATATTCACTTTTTTTCAAGTAGATTATTTCGATTTGAACTGAGCAGCCACGTGGTGGTGTTCCCTTCCAAAAGAGTTGGAGCAATAGATATTGATAATTTATGCTTCATCATGTTATTTGAATGAGGGAACTGCACATCAATGAAAAATACTAAATCGCTCAAGATTCACAATCTTATATTTTAAACTAAAATGAAAGATTTAAGTTATCATTTTATAGTAGGAAAACAATCGATTTATTTTGAAGGCGAATAATGAAGAGGTTGCATCAAAAATTAATTTTCAACTAAATAACACAAATTCGCATGGTGTAATGAAATTTTTGTTGGTCTACGATTTTCGGTTAGTTCAAACAACAAATGAACTAGTTGAAAATCCAAAGCGTTTTTGTTATTCAATGTCTACATTTCAATCTATTTAAATAAATTTATTCTCTCAAAATATTGTCTTGATTATTGAAAATAATAAGCATACAGTATACAGTTAGGCATAGTCGAAGAGTACAGTAGAATCCGTTTATTATGACGCCGGCTATAGTGACCAACCGCTTAATATGACGCAATTGCAGTGTTAAGTTTAGTTTTCATATAAAACTCCTTGTAACATTGTTCGGATATAATGACTTCGCCTATAATGACATGTCGGTTTTTATGACCTAATTCGAAGAATTTTTTTCGGTTATAGTGACGGCTCGATCGTTTTCGCTAACCAATCCATCCCTTTCCATAGGACGTTGAATACGTGATATAGGTACGCGTACCGACATGTTCGTTTTTAATTTTCAGTCTAGTCGATACCGTTGAGAGGTAGCGTTGATAGTGCCGAAATGACATCGCAACGTCGTAAAGCATTCAGTATTGAGGAGAAAGGTGCAATTTTAGCCAGACTAGAAAATGGAGAATCCAATTCAGCTCACGCAAAAGAATTTGGTGTCGGTCATTCGACAATTTCAATGATTTTGAAAAACAAGGACCGAATCAAGGAATCATTCAATTCAAATGTTTTAAAACCAAAAAAGCTTCGGAAATCACAACATGATAACATTGATCAAGCGTTATTGCAATGGTTCAAAATCACAAGAAATAAAGGAATACCTATCAGCGGCCCTATGCTACAAGAAAAGGCCAATGTTTTCGCCTCTGGTTTTGGCAACCCAAACTTTAATTGCTCTGCTAGCTGGATAAGTCGATTCAAAGTAAGACATAACATTGTGTCGGGCAAAATTGTCGGTGAATCCTCGTCCGTTGATCAGAGTTCCACATATAATTGGCTGACGACTGATGGCCAAATCTGCGAAGACAGTTCTCTAATGAAGAGATTTTTAATGCAGATGAAACAGGCTTTTTCTATAAATTATTGCCAGACAGAACTTTAAAATTTGAAGGAGAAAATTGTTGTGGAGGAAAGTTATCCAAAGAGAGATTAACCGTCATGGTAGCAGCAAATCTCAGCGGCACAGTGAAAAAAAAATTATTTGTTATTGGCCGATCTCAAAAACCAAGATGTTTCAGTAGTGTTAAGTCGCTTCCAGTTGATTATGCAAACAACCGTAAAGCGTGGATGACGTCTGAACTTTTCGAGAGATGGCTTCGAGATTGGGATCGCAGAAAAAGATTCTACTGCTGGTTGATAATTGCCCGGCGCATCCTAATGTTACAGATTTGAAATCTATAACACTTGCTTTCCTACCACCCAACACAACATCAGTCTTGCAGCCAATGGATCAAGGAATAATAAGGTCTCTTAAATGCAATTTCAGAAAAAATCTTGTGCTTAAAATGATTAATGGCCTTGATTGTAATCAAAACAGTCCTATGAAAATAACAATTCTTGATGCAATTGTTATGATTAATGATGCCTGGAATAAGATCTCACAAAGTACGATTTACAACTGTTTCAAACATGCAGGACTCATTGAAACCTATGACGATTTACCAGTCCGAGAAATAGAAGAAAACGAATTTGATGATGAAGATGATTTACCCTTATCTTTGTGGGTACGAAATCTAAATTCAGATTTGTTACCAGCACCGGAAGTATGAAAGGATTATGTTGACATTGACAGCAGCCTTATGACATACGAAGAACCCACAGATGAAAATATTGTCAAAAATATAACAGAAAATGAGCAGTATGAAAGTGATGGAGAAGAAGAAATCGAAGAAGATCGAACGCCTACAGCAGAAGAAGCTCTGAAAGCTGCAGACTTACTATCGAAATTTGTTCACAGTCAGATGGAAAGTGATAATTTGAACTGGGCCATGTCTACCTTGCATAATGGTATTAGGAGCTTCTATTATAATTGCAAGAAAAAACAGATGCAAACTAAAATTACAGATTTCTTTAGTAAAAAATAAAAAAAAATTACATATTGTACATATTTAGTATTTTTGTAATAGACGATGTTTTTTTATTATTTTTTTTTATTAAAAGAATCGTACAATTAAGGGCCTTTTTTTCAAACCCCCTAGAAAAAATACCATCTATTTTTCCGAAATTCTTCTTTATATGACGTCCGGTTAATATGACGTCTTTTTAATTTCCCTTCAATGTCATTATAAACGGATTTTACTGTATTAGTATCAAGTAAATTTTTATTAGTTGATAATTACTGTAGTAGGTGGCTTGACAAATAGTTCACTAGCAGAAATAAGTAGAACGTGTTTCGAACGCATCTATGGTTCGTTATACTTTCCTAATAATTTTTCACGTTGTCATTAATGGAATGCAATTAGTTGCTTTAAATTTCGGTCGTTCATTTGAAAATGAAAGCTTCACACATAAGAATCTTTATAATGTTTCCGTGCTAGTTATCTTCTCAAACGGTCATAATATTCTTTAACAGAATCAGGTACCACAATTTCAGAATTTCGTATGAAATATGACACAAAATGTGACACCAAGGTCTGATATTCAAAATGAAGTTGATGAAATTTCGAACCAAACTTACGAGATTAATGAAGTCGTACCTGGAAAATAGAAAATTCAGAGTTAATATAGATAGTACCAGGACAACGATCAGAGAAATTGAAGCCGGAGTTCCCCAAGGATCGGTGATAGGACCGCTGTTGTTCAAATTTTACATAGCAGACATACCACCAATGAATAAATGAAAGATAGCCCACTTTGTAGACGACAACGCTATTTACTATCCCAGTAGAACACGTAAATAAATAACTAAGCAGTTACAATAGACTTGGATAAACTGATGGAATTCTTCAACAAATAGAGATTCACAATGAATAGGACGAAAACAGTTGCAATCTACTTTGGAGGAACAACAATAAAGAAAGAAAAGCAGGAAACGCCAAAATAAAAAACCAGATGAATGGAAGAAGGAAGCAAAATATCTGGTGGTAACTCTAGATCATATTATAAATTTTAGCAAACAGCTAGAAGAAAATAGGAAAAAGGTAAGGCACGAGAGATTCTACCCGCCATTTTTTTCCTTAGAAAACAATCTAAAGGAGTAAGCTGGTATAAAACAAAAGACAATAAGAATGATCAGTTACAAATTATACAAAATACAGTAATAGGAACAGGGGTTGGCGTCCCATCAACCAACAAGAGAAAAGAATTGAAAATTGGAACTATTGGGGAATTAGTTAACAAACAAATGAAGAAGACAATAGAGACGCTAAAAGAGCACGAGAAGGGTGAATTAAGGAAGATAATACAAATCCCAATATGAAAGACAGATAGGAGGAAATACCTCTTTCAAAGAACCAAATAGGAGAAGGGGGAAGAGACAAAAAAGTAGGGAGAAAACTCTCCCAAATAAACATCAGTAGATTTTAGTATAGGCATAGTCCTTGAACAAAAAGAAGACCTGTGATGAGTTATAAAAAAGGAATGTAGCTATTCAATAATAGTTAGTAATTTTAAAATAAAAAGGAAATTTATATTTTTAATAATTTATTACCAGAAGTGACTAATAATAACTTTTTGATATCCAACTTCTCGAAAACTTCAGTTTCAGGATGAAAATTGATGCAGCAAAATGGTCTCCGTGGAAATTTGAATAATGTACGTGATATTGTTCAGTTTTTTGTTTCCTTTTCAATTCAATTTTGGAAATTTCGATATACAGGGTCTTTTTTCAAGGATACAATAATCTCATATCCTTTTGCTAATCCAGACCGGGTTTTCCTTGTGATCATTAAGTGATTCATTTAATAATAATAATAATAATAACATATTGGAAATGAATATAAAGAGAGACACGATGCAGTAGGACCAAGAAGACCAAGAATTGGCAACCATATTAAAACTAATTCATTCTGAAAAAATGCCATATTACAAGTACCGACCGGAGACCATCCTGGAAAACGAACGCTATAAGCTGTACTGGGATCGTACAGTTTTGACTGATGAAATAGTCCCTCACAATAGACCAGATATATTACTAGTCGATAAACATCAAAAGACAGCATTACTCGTTGACGTAGCAATACCAAATAACAACCTGCGTCAAAAGGAGGTCGAAAAAATTTCAAAATATAGGGACCTCGAATTTCAGATAAAGCGCCAGTGGGGAATGATATCTACGAAAACTATTCCAATTATCATCTCAACAACTGGAATAGTGCCCAAAAATCTCAAGAGGAATATCAAGCAACTGGGACTTAGTGAGTATATATGTAATATAATGCAAAAAGCTGTTCTTTTAGGTACTGCAAGGACGGTGAGAAAATTCCTAGGAAGCGAAGGACAGGTCCAAGGATCACGTTTAAGAGGACCAGAAGTTCGACGAGAACCAGGGGGACCACAAGGACCGGACACGACCGAGCTCTACGCTTCTGATATTTTAAATATCTGGGATTGAGTGAATGTTCCTCTTAGCGAGGAGTGAGAAGCCGACGGCGAGGAGAAATCCTACACGTATAGGCAAAAGTCGGGGATAACATATATTCATCATCAAAGTTTACAGATACATGAATTAAACAAAAAGTACTCCCTCAAATTAAACTATCGATTTATATAAGCTTTGAGATATAAAGAAAATCTAATGTGTGGTTGGTTCACTTGTTACTAACTTCGAGAGAAATATGCAAAATTCATGAATTGAGGCTTCCGCAAACCAATGCGCTAATGTGAATATTCATACCTCATCTGAGCGGATCCTACTAATTTATTGTAGATTGATAGTTTGATAATCTGTAGTACCGATAATAATAATAATAATAAAGTTTATTTCATAAATAAACACTTTACATCACGGAGGAACATGAGGTATGACCTGTATGTGACTGTAGTACCGATTATCAAACTATCAATCGATAATCGGTACTATACAGATTATCAAACTATCAATCTATAATGAATCAGTAGGATCCAGAATCAGATGCGGTAGATACAAATATTCGCATTTGCCGCGTTGGTTTGTGGGAGCCTTCACCCTGTATCCTGGTGACCAAGGCAGTCAGACCCAATAAATGGGGTACTCATACCTAGAATCACCTCGGTGTTCTTTATTCACTGCTCAAGTTTTTCCGTTTACCAATGAAACACCCTACATAATTCGAATATTATAATATTTTGAAATAAGCATTTTATAACCAGTTCAATCCACCTCACAAGGAAATGCCTTCACCTCCGCTTTTACAAACCTTTTGATATAATTAACATATACAATACATTTTCTTAAGGGAAACTTCTATAGGACAATGTTTCAAGGTGAAGGCAAGTCAAATCGATCATTCCCAATTTTACGGGCTCAATTATAATGTTCCTCTTCAACGATGGTGATACTGTCATCTATTTCATTGTTCTATTGTTACTGAGATGCATGATAGAATTATCATTCAAATTGTGCATTCGATTATTTCGCTAACATATTCCGAGACACGCCTTTGTCTCTGTTTATTTGCAAGAAAATTCCATTAACGCTTCGGAAGAGTGGTGAGGAAGACTTGGAGATAATAGAGATATTATACCTATTTATGTAGATATTTTCTGAATTTCATACCTAATATGAATTTTTTGAATTGTATTCCAACTATGTCATCTCTTTATTTCGAGTCATTATGGTAATGACTCATGTCTTCACGTGTACGAATGTCTCATTTCGAACTGCTTCTACTTACCTAATAAATGAATTTTAAATTTAAAAAATTCTTCTACTGTACAATATTCAGCACTGGATAATTTTTCATTGTTTTGAGTAGGAAAACTAAATGCAATTGGCAAATTCTTTCACATTTCTGAAATAGATTAATCAGGACTTCTACGGATTATTCTACATGTGTCATTCTATGTTGAGGTGTTCTTTGAATGATATTTCAACAATAATATGCATGATAATTGATGACTAACTATCCTATAATGTTCAGGAACGAATAGAATTATTCACAAGGAATAATAACTCAGATATTCAAGTTTTAGTAGGAAAAAATTACATTTAAGTGTTCAGATTTAAAATTCGCACCAAAACGCGAGGAAATGTCATGGCGTAGCTAGTGACGTCAAAATGTAGTAGTGGACCATGTGGCAAAACGACTAATATTCAGTATGAAGAAATCTGAATCGTAAACTGAACAGACAACCAGAAAAGAATAGACCTAATCTAATCTATGGTAGAAATAAGTACATCTTGATATAAAACTTGATGGAAGAATATTCTATGAATATTACCTATAGGTAAAAGATCTGTCAGAGAACAGAACCAGCTGTTAATTTACTTTTCTACAACTGAATGACGTCATTCAATTTAATTTGTAATTTTATTTTATGAGAATAAAGATTTATCTCGCAATTAATATGAAAATAAATACGTGTTTTGTATTTTATGACTGAAGTTTCATTAAATTATTACAATAATTCAGTGATTTTCAATTTCTGTCATCATGCCTATTATACAGTGTGTTTTCAAATTAGACGTGAACCTTGAAGCAGGTGTAAGTATTTGCTGTCGATTGAATCATATTTATTGATAACACAAAAATCAACAGTCAAACTAACACGTCCTCCAAGGTTCACACAAGGGGAAACACCCTTTATAGTGTATAAAATTAAAGAGGTGATTCCTTGATTGATACTCAAGTTTGTTGTTTCCATGTTATTTTTTCGAATTCGCCTCCCATTCTGAGTTATATCAAAAAAATAAATAACCGCATTTTATAAGGAAAGGGTGCCGAAGTCAACAAATTTTTGTGGGAGTTACCTACGAGCTTTTTTAGTGAATGAATAATGTGCAGCAATTTCAACAATTTTTCTCCATTTATTTGTCTTTGAAACTGAATAAATGGTCGTCGCAGATTTTCAACTTCGAAAAAATTTTTGGAAAAAAAACTGAAAAGATAATTTTTCCTCAAACCATAATAATGATTTGAAAAACAATTATTTTGTCCTACCTCAATAGAGCAAAAAAATTTGGATAGAATTGTGGAATGATTTGTCTACTTTCACCGCAGATAATGATGAATTTTCCTTCAAACAACAAAAAATATCGTTAGAACGTCACATTTCGAAGGTAGGTACTATTCCACAAAAAAATATTCTGTCTAAAGAAAATAAACATTTGTTCGTAACATTAATCAATATGAACTGCGTCTTTTAGAGATAATATTGTAGGATCTTTTCTCTATTTCAGTATCGTAATGAGTTCATTACAGTTCTAAAAACAGTGCTGTAATGAACTCATTACAGCAGTTGTTTAATCTGAATTTTTCATTGAATTTCGACAATATTTCATAAAACTTGACTGAAATAGAGAAAATATCGTCTAATACTCGTTGCAGAAGGCAATTCCAACACTCATGCGTTCGAAAACTCGCTTCTTTGTTACTCGTTTTCGAATTTCGCATTCGTGCCCATTCTGCAACTTGTTTTAAAATATACTATTGTTATTAAAGTCATTGCACTAGCACTAGCTGTACATTTAAATGGCGATTTCTAAGAATTCCAGGAAGATGGATGCCCTGCTGATAATTTTTTTGATTTTAATTTACCGTATTTTAAAATAATAATCTAATATTTACTTTCGAAGTATATGAAGTAATTTCGAGTAATGACGTCACCATCATTTCTTTTAAATGAAATACCCCCATTTTGTCTCAATATTCCGATTACTCTAGCTGAGCTGACTCCAAAAATGTATCACATGTTGATTCCAATTGGTACAGGGTGAATAAAAGTACAATATGATAATAATAATAATATTATTACATTCATTCACGAATACCAAAAATATTGTATTAACTGTCATGAACAAATAATTACATTTCACAAGAAACAAGACAACTATGTTTTTTTTTTTAAATTGATAAGAAATAATTTCTTATTGTCTGCTAGACCACAAGTACCAAACATGTTTGGAACAGCTCATTTTTATTAATCTTAAAATGTACCAAACTACAGTGTGTTACATTCAAACCAATTGCCGCTAGACAATAAGTTATTTCGATAATATTGTTAATTTAACTAGTAAAGAATGTTACGCGTTACTTTATGAGTACACACAAAACTATTGTATTTTTGTCCAACCTGTACCAATTGGAATCAATATGTGATACATTTTTGGAATCAGCTCAGCTAGAGTAATCGGAAAATTGAGACAAAAATCACTCGAAATTAATTCACCTTGTATATTAGATTATTATTTTAGAATACGGTAAATTAAAATCAAAAATCGACGTGTTTCAGGATTATTTCTTAAAATGGTCTGTTTAGCTAAAAATGAATTTGTTTCATACTTTACGGACTCAGTGTATAATTTTGCATTGGGCTTCTGAACTACTTCACAAAAAAAGATTTATAAAAAAAATCTTCATTTACACCTATTATTCTACGGGGAGGCATCCGGGATATTTTTGAAACAATACTTTTTTTCTATAAATTATACATTCTAGAAAGTTGGTTCCAGAACAAGCAATAAAATATCAATATCGATAGTTCAAAATCTAAACGGATTGAATATCTAATATTCAAAGTACTTGGTCTTCAGAATCAAATATACCTATTATAAATCTTTCTCCTCCTCATATGTGTAGTATTCCATTAGAACTTGCTCAGGGAAAAGCTTATTCGATCGATCAATTCGATTGCTTGTGAAGTTGTTTGAGAGACCGAAAGCTAATATCATGCAGGGACCAAGAAAAGGAATAAACTGATATTTCCTGGACTTACAATGTAACAATCCAGACCATTTCAGATATATTCTCGTCCGACTTAATATTTATGAGAAACCATTCCTAATTTGTTGCACTGCATCCGCCAGCTGAATATATCCAACATTATTGACGACTTTTCGTTTTCAGTAGAATGTTTCCGTATGCAGTGACTCATTCAAGTAGGCCATTGACTTAAAAGGCACAATTAAATGTCATTATTTGAAACTATTTGTCTCGGAAAGAGGAAATAATTACGGCTGAGTAGGAAGAAAAATCGTTCGAGTTTCTGACGGCACTTTCTTCAAGACAAAAAAATATTTTCTTCTATTCTCTTGACATAATTGATAAAGATATTTGTATACCTATTTTTTCAATTGAAATTGAAAATAATTTTCAACGAATTGTTGCAATGTGAATAATAACCTTCATTAAACAGTCCAAAGAAAATATCCGTAAAGAAGTTTCTCATGGGAGGTATTTCTTGGTGAGAGGTTCTAATGATACGATTCTCTGAGATTCAGTTTCTCTGTGGATTGGCAGACTAGATATATATTAGTTCTTTCGCTGTTATCTTCAATATCTTTTCCTTCTGGGCGATCTTATAATATCAATTTGTAATTTATGTATTGTTAATTTGAAGGTGAATTTATTCTATTAGTTTATTGCTTCATTGAAGATGATCAGGAGGTATGTGATCATTTCAATGATTATTTCAGTGAGATAGGTGAAAGATATGCCAACGAAATAATTGAACCAGATGATTTTACGGAAGAAAAAATTCCAAACAATGAGACATTCTTTTTATTCCCCACATACCCAGATGAGATTGAAAGAATCATAGATAGTCTCAAATCGAAAAGATCAGTTGGATGTGATGGAATTCGATCAGAATTATTGAAAGAAATAAAACAGGGGATATCAGAACCAATCGCTCATCATATTAATGATTGTTTTGAAAAAGCTAAGTTTCCAGAAATTTTGAAATTAGGAATAGTGAAACCATTATATAAAGGTGGAGATAAAACACAACTTACAAACTATAGACCAATCACCCTTGTGTCGACTATATCCAAGATTTTCGAAAAAGCAATTAAGGTTCGTATAGTAGCATTTATGGATAAATACAATATTCTTTCAAGTAACCAATTCGGATTTCGTAAGGGTATTTCAACAGAAGATGCTATAAGAAAAGTAACATCAATTATATATGAAAACATCGATAGAAATATTCCATCTCTGGCGATCATCATCGATTTGGCCAAAACATTCGATACTGTAAACCATCAAATATTATTGAAGAAACTTTCAGATTATGGCTTTAGAGAAAAATAAATTCACTAATTCACAGCTTCCTTTCAAAGAGAAAGCAAATTAAACTCAGTAGGACAAAGGTGATTTCTTATGGGGTTCCACAGGGAACTGTGCTCGGGCCCATTCTTTTCCTTATCTATGTGAATAGTATATTTGATTTGAAAGACTGTGGTGAAATTGTCAGTTATGCTGACGATATGTTGATTATGTACAAGGATGCATCCTGGCAAGACCTAAAACAAAAGGTTATACAAGATTTGAAAATAACAAAAAAAAATGGTTTCAATTGAATAAACTCACCTTGAATCAACAAAAAACTAAATACTTGACTTTCTCATCCAATAAAACTGGACTTCCAGAATTGGGGCTACTTCGAGTGGACGACCAGTTGAATATTCCAAAGACATGTTCAACAAAATATCTTGGTGTTTTCATAGACCAACATTTAAAATGGGATGAACATACATCTTATCTGATTTAAAAACTGAGAGGTATTGCCTATAGATTGCGATTAATAAGAAAAAACATGAAATCTGTGAAACATCTTCAAATAATTTACGACGCATTGGTACAATCGCAACTCTCATATGGCATTATTGGATGGGGTGGTGTGTTGGATTGTCATAAAAAAGGCCTAGATCTTATTCAGAAGTGCATCCTGAAAATTATGTATGGAAAAAAATACACTTTTTCTAGTAAAGAGATCTACAAAATATCCGAAGTACTAGATTTATGCTAGTAAAATAGCAGCAAACATTTGCCAGCAAAAAATACCTCTTGCACTGAAAGAACATAAATATTCGACTAGAACAGAAAGGGAAAATTATGAAAGACCCAGAGCGGAAAAAAGAATAGGACAAAGATGCTGTGCAGTGCATCCCATTTTGGGTGAGACAGCCAGGTTTCTCGCTTATTATTTAAGATAGAGTCTTGCGGTTTTCACGTTCCTTTCCTACTTTTTCGTGAAACTCAAGTTGGTCTAATCAGATTTTGAATAACTGTTTCCGTTCAAGAGATACAGGGCGATTTTGGAAATTGATATTTTTCGAACCCCTCCTTTATCCCCGAAGTTAGTAGAAATAATGCTGAGGTAAAAACTACATCTGAATCAGAATTCTGCGTAGAATCCAGTGGCGTACTCAATTTTTTTTTCAGGGTATGGTTTTGAAGATTCAACACAAACCTATATTTTTTTTAATGGAACACCCTATATATCATTACTTCGTTGAATTCGTTATTTTTTTCCCTTCAAAATGATGTGTGATACTTTATAGGTAGAATGGTCAGAAATGTTAAAAAAAACACTAAAACATCAAATAAGGATGATTTTTTGTTAATGAGCAATGGATTTCCCATATGAAAAAAGGGTTCAATTGGATAATTTTAATTTGTGATTTTTATAAATAGAAGAGTAAGCAAATAAAGATAATACACTCATCACTAACATGAAAAACAAAACGTAGGTACCTACCTAATAGCAACAAATAAATAATACAAAAATTCATAAACATTGCATGTATTCTTACAGCTTAAACTGTTCAAATTACTGTTCATTTTCCTCTAATACATAATTGACAAAACTTTTCAATACGCCTGGGTGCATTTAATATTATAAAAGGGCGGTTTTGTAAATCCTGGAAAACTGCCTCTGTTGATGCACGAAGTTCTTCGAGACTGTTATGTCTTTTACTGTAGTATATTATATGTATTAGGGAAAATGGACAGCAATTTGAACAGTTTAATCTGTAAGATATTATGAAATGTTTATGAATTTTTTTATTATTCATTTGTTGCTATTAGGTAGGTACCTACCTACGTTTTGTTTTTCATATTAGTGATAAGTGTATTATATTTGTTTGCTTACTCTACTATAAATAAAAATCACAAATGAAAATTATCCAATTAATCCTTTTCTTAATATGGAAAATCCATTGCTCATTAACAAAAAATCATCATTATTTGATGTTTTAGTGTTTTTTTAACATTTCTGACCATCCTACCTATATAGTATCATATATTATTTCGAAGGCAAAAAAATAACGAATTCAACGAAATAATGATATATAGGGTGTTCCATTGAAAAAAATATAGGTTTGTGTTGAATCTTCAAAACCATACCCCGAAAAAAAAAATTGAGTACGCCACTGGATTCTACGCAAAATTCTGATTCAGACGTAGTTTTTACCTCAGCATTATTTCCAATAACTTCGGAGATAAAGGAGGGGTCCGAAAAGTATAAATTTCCAAAATCACCCTGTATCTCTTGAACGGAAACAGTTATGCAAAATCTGATTAGACCAACTTGAGTTTCACGAAAAAGTAGGACAGGAAGGTGAAAACCGCAAGGCTCTATCTTAAATAACAAGCTAGAAACCTGGCAGTCTCACCCAAAATGGGATGCACTGTACATACATGGCCTCAAGACTGTACACAAAAATACCAACAAATATAAGAGAAATAAGAAATTTGAAAAAGTTCAAGAAAGAAATCAAAAACTGTTTAATTAGAGAAGATAGAACATTTATACACAGTCTAATCAACTCTTAATAGGTTGATTTGGTGGTATTTTTAAAAGATGAAATGATGAAATAAAATTCACAGGATGAGTCAAATTCCCGATTATGAGAGAAAAAAAATCCCGATTATGAATAAAATTCCCGATTATGACAAAAAAAATCCCCAAATGAGACCATGTAGACAAATTTGATTGTGGAATAATGGTGGAAAGAAATGTATTTTATTTTTTTTGCTGTCGTTAGAATCATATTTTTATTTAATAGCTGTAAACAGTTATTCTAGAGATAACTCACAGTTTATTTTTTCTGAGTTTAATTAGAAATTGTACTTATGTATTGAATATTTGAATAAACTCATTTATTATTATTATTATTGACTATAGGCATTCCTTTATTTAGAGTTTTGGTCTTTCAATTTTTTTCTTCTTTCATGATAATCAGTCGCTTCTCCTATATATTACTATTTCGGATTTTTCATATTTCAAAATTTTTTATAGGCACTATCAGCCAGGTTGATTATAAATTTTTGAGTCTCAAGGTTTCCCTGGTAATTCTTTTTGAACCACTCTGCGTCGATAGCTTCTCTTAACGTCTTGTTCTGTTTTATTTTTACTCGTATTTCGCTTCCATGGGTCATAGTAGGTCTGATTATTGATTTATAAATTCTCTGCCTTTTGAATGTGTAGGTTGAAATTCGGATTTTCATCTATAGCCATTCTCAAGTATCTGAAGTTGCTTTTCTCTTCTGCTTCTTATTCGTTGATCTTTATTTTCAATTACTATTCATTGATCTTTATTTTCAATTACTGTTTGTTTTTCGAATTATTGGTCTAAAGGAGACGGGGTTGTCATTTCGAGAAATCGCTCACCGTACGAACAGAAACCCAACTACCTACTGCTATGAGATTTTGTCGAGCGTGGTTTGATAATGCCCTAAGTCGAAGAAGAGTAGGCACCGGACGTCGAAGGGGCACAAATGAAGTTGAAGATCGACGTCTAAGACTTATGGCCATTTTAGAGACCGATTTGCGACAACTCGATCTTTGGCTGATGAGTGGTTTGAAGAACAAGACCATCCTGTAACTATCCGAACGGTTTACCTCTGGATAAGGTCTTTTGGACTGCAGCATTATCGACTCCATCTTGTGTTACCTCTGACGGCATCGCCGGCAACGATTACAGTGGTGCAGAGAACGTCAACATTGGAATGTGGAATGGTTTCAGGTCGTCCTTTCTTATGAATATTGATTTGAAGTTTGATGTTGAGCGTCATGTACACCGGACAGTAGGCGTTATGGTATGGGTTGCTATTGCACATGGAGGTAGGTCACCTTTAGTCTTCATTCGATGTAACATGACAGGTCTACGTCACCTTCAATAAATAGTGAAGCCATATGTTATGTTCTCTCTTACCTTAACCGGCTCGAGAATCCAATATTTCAGTAAGATAATGCCCGACCCCATGTTGCCAGAGATAGTTTAAACTTTTTCGAAGCGACCCATGTGAATCTTTTGCCATGGACGCCAAGATCCCTCGATCTTCTAACCATAGAGCATGTTTGGGACATCATGAGTAGAAGACTTGGAAATTTACTACAGCACCCACGGACTTTGGCGGCTCTGAGATATGAAGTACAGGTAGCTTGGGATAGTATCCTCCAAGAAGAAATAGACCATCTTATTGCATCAATGCCGAGACGTGTTGTGGAGGGTATTTTAATCGAGGAGGACAAACACATTATTAACAAATTTATCAGAAAAAGTTGTGAACCCTTCGTTTTTTCCCCAAATTTCAATAATATACTCCTTGCTCTACTATCTATGTTTTATCAAAAAAAAAAAAAAAATAGAATTTGAAGAGCTCCTTCTGAGTGTTGCAGTTTCTGTAGCAGTTATGGTATGTGCTGAAATAATTAAAAGACATAGGTAGTACCTACCTTGAATCATCATATCGTCACCAACATACGAAAGGGTCAAGGTATGAAACTAGGTACTTATATTTTCATTCAATTTTTATTACCAGTTTATTTTTCAACACCTGTATTCTTAAACTCGGAACTCAACTGTTTTTCCACTTCTAGTAATCAGCATTTCATGCGTGAACATCGAAAACACTTATTATTTCGAGCAAAGAAGCTGTAATCTCAGTAATTAATTAGAAAATTAAACAGGATTTGCACTTAAATTCAAGGTTACGGCGAAAGTACCTACGACTATTTTCGCAATGGCTAAGATAGCTATTAGAAAAATTCTCATGAGAGTTTCCGAATGGATGGCTAAGGTGGCTGATTCTTATTATTTATTAAATGTTCCATCAGTTTGCGATTCATAAATGTTATTTTTATGGGCTTGGTAGGTCTTGAGAGTGATGATAAACTATTTTCAATGATAAACCTTCACAAGAATTTTCAACGTATCTGAATTCTCATACAGAGCTCTTTTTGAAATGAATCCCATCAACATTTTTATCAGTTTTCCTGAAAATATTTATCTATTATCCACAATGTTTCAAAATTCACAGATTTTAGAACTTAAGATTTCATCATTAATTATTGTAAACACATTAGAGAAAGAGTTAAGTGAAAACGGTATTTTGTAGTACATAATGAACAGAAAGTATTATCTTCCGACTAACAGCAGTACATCTCCTAACAGTAAAAGTTTACGAGTATCTCGCATAGAGCATGGCACAAAGTTATCTCTTATGGATATGCAGAGTGCATTTATAAACAAACTCCAGACCTTTTAGGCTATTAACTATGAACATTATAGTTATTTTAACCTCGTCTTGCTTCTGGTTTCCCTTTTCATTCCTATAAATCTGTCCACTATTCAATCGATAACATGAGTCGAAAGCTAGACGTATTCTTTTTATGAAATTTGGTATGAAGAAATGAATGTACTATGTACTAAAATCCGAATTTGTATATGAGCAAAATTGATATGATAGATAAAATAGTTGTTTCTACCTTCATAATAATTATTAAGACGAATATACAGCGTGCCAATAATTCTTGTACGAAGAATTATGGAGGAAAATACTCGCACCTGTCGTTTTTTTGTTAAAATAGTGAGAAAGAATATGAATAATTACTTAAAGTTTCATTAATGATGTAGGTTTAAAAAAATATTTTCACAGGTAACATCAAATTTTAGCAGGTAATATGTATAGGTATCTATGTTTTTTCTGCCTCATATTTATTTTTGTTGTAGAAAAAATATTGAAGGTATGTAATACGTGCACAATTTTTTTTTGCATTCTATTCCACTCATGAAAAATGAGTCATTTTACACAATAGTTGCATCAATATGTAATTTCAGCTTTCACGTACCAAAATGATCAATGTTGTCAATTGAAGCTATGTTTTGTATAAAAAAAAAGTGAATCAATCAATCACTCGAAAACCGCTGGAGGAAGCTGATAAATAAATAACGGCAAACAGAAAAAAGTAATAATATACATATAGGCTGTTCTATCGATATTTCAAATATATTTGAAATATTGATGTTGTTACTTTTTTTTGATATATACGGCAACACCGCATCAGATCTTAAAATATTTTATATCGATAGAGCAGTGATCCCTTCCCACAAAACCAAATTTTCAATAAAATCGTATCTTCCGTTCTCCTTAGAAGTCTAGTGGCCCAATCTGTATAAAAAATATATATATGAGAAAATAAAATTTTTCGTGTCATTTGTGTGTCGTGTGAAATTTCGTTTGGATCACGATTTTAGAATCTTAGACTACTCAAACAGAATAACGAAAAAAAAAAAACTTACTTGAAGTCAGGAATTTAAGGAGGTTATTTTGATCATGGTTCTTGAATTTGAATCGTATAAAAAATAAATATCTTATCCTTCATCTTTCCTGACAATAATTTCGCAAAGTTTCCTTTAATAAGTGGATCTTTCAATTTTTTTTGTACTCGTAAGTAATCAGCTATTTCCGAAACAAGTATAGGTATAAAACAGGAATAATGTTTTAAATATAAAGTATAAAACTGCACCCATTTTAATTGGGTTTTCATTTAAATACATCCATTCTATAATCATTCGATGAACAAGCGGAAACAGGCAACAAAATACTGAGTATCTACTTGTTATAATTTGTACATCGATATTAAATGTATACTTACTGCATTTTGCAATTCAATTGCAAATAACAACTGCTGCTTCGGATCATCAAGAGAGCTCGAACCAGAATAAGTAGGATTCAATTATTTTTTCCGATCGATGAAATTCATTTAGGATGTTGAGTTGACGAGTTATCCTCATATGATATCGAAGCTTTCATAGACAATTTTATGTTATAGGTACCTACGGGTTTGTATGTAAATAAATATCCTTTTTGGATCTTACATTTATTACATCTTCTGAAGCTAGAGCTTCTATGAAATACAGGAGTTTGTGAGTAGATGGAAACGTACTCCTTAGAATATATTTGGTAGTTGATTCTGATTCAAGTTACTCATTGAATTCTGAAACATTTGTAATCAAACCGCTTCGTCTATTTCACCTGAATAAACTCATATGAATCTACTTGTTACTTTAGTTATAGTATATCCAAAGTCACTTGAACTAGTCCATAAAAAATGTTGGCCAGATGTCCCTTTGAAGTGGATACCGCGATCTGCTTAATACAGGAATTCATTTGAAATTATTGTTAGGCGAAAATTCACTGGCCCCAAATGAATTTCCGGAAACTTGGACAACCCTTGTATAATCGAAATATTCAGGCTTCCTCAAAATGACTTTGGATATACTATCCCATTACTAAACGTATTATTATCGTTTTTTTTCAACGTACCTTGAACCTTCAATATCATCTACACACGTTCAAAATTATTGAACTCCCAATATTGTACAATATTATTGTATGTCTATGGGTCACCTCAATATTTTTGTGCAATCTATTTGCGCAATATTATTATACGTCTATGGGCCGCATTAGGGTATACATCATTTCTTACATATGAAATTAATTCTTTGTTGTATTTGAATATTTATTTGTCTCTTTTACTTCATACATATCAGCAACTGTACAATCATTTTTTTTTTGATTCGTGGGATTCAATTGAATTTCCAACGAAATAAGGAGGAAATATATTAGTGATCTTTATTATAAACAGGGCTTGGCCCATCGGACAACTCCTTTGGGAAACTGGGCGATCTTTCTCGTGGTCTCTGGGATATCTGGAACGAAAATATTATAAAGTGGGAACTTTTAGCAGAATCTTATGGTACACATCATTCAATATTTCTTGCCGTTCACCTCGTTCCTTGTATATTGACTCTGAATTTCCTGTTTGCTAGATACGAGTGCACTATTTTCGTTAGCTTCGTTACAAGTTTTTCATTTTATATCGCAATCCTCATTGTCACTGCTGATTTTATCCATGTCAGTGTTACGACTTCTGTGCATATTACCATTTTCAGTTTTTCCTTTATATCTCGCCAAATGGTGCACTGAAGAGTTATTTATCCGGAATCCAAATTGGTATTTAGGGATTAAATCCTCATTCGTCATTAATATAGCCAGTCTTTTAAGAATGACGTTTTCAAGTAGGTACTTCACTCTGGGATGGAAGAAAGTTTATGAGCCTGTACCTCCCTGGCCGTTTTTTATTTTTTGTTCCACTACAAACAGTGTTCGTTCCTTCAGAGCAAAAATCTCCAAAATACTCTCTGACCCGAGAGATCTCGAAGCCAGAGACCCCCAAGGTAGTATGTTATCTCCTCTTCTATATTCAGCATCCACAGCAAACAACACCAAATCTGACCAAACTTCTATAGCCATATACGCACATGACACTGCTATCATGGCCAGGCCAAAAATCCTCCGATTGGCAACCGAGTTGGCAACCAAATACCTTCAGAACGACGAAAGGCGTCTGGAAGAATAGTGCGGTATATGGTTTATCAAAGTCCACCCTGAAAAGTGCGATGCTCTTCTCTTGTCACAGAGATTATGTAGTTAAACCGTTTGGCCACGTCCAAATTTACGGACGAGATATCCCTTGGGAACCCCAAGTAAAATACTTGGTAGTCATCTTGAATAAAACTCTCATTTAACCAGCACCTGAACTAAGCCGTCCAAAAAGGCGGTATGGTGCTTGCCAAATTGTTTTCGCTGCTCTCACGCTGCAGCAACATGTCCACACAGAACGAGCTGATCTTGCATAAAACCATTGTCTGTCCCACTGTAACTTATGCTTCAACGTGTTGGGCTTTCGCACCCTCCGCAACAATGTAAGTAAATACCATTGACAATGAAATTTCTTACGATCGCCTTCAACGCATCCTGGTTTGCTCGCAATACTCAAATCCATCGTGAGGCGAACCTAACACCGTTGAAGAAATTTCTTTATGAAATCACTATCAAAACTCTTGGAAAGATGATGAAACATCCTAACCGATATTCAGAGAATACCCCGTCTACGATGAATCTTTCACAAGATACAACTCAATTCCAAAGCTGCACTTCAAATAGACTCTTGTATCACTGTATCACTATAAGGCCCGTTCAGCAGATGTATCATTTCTAGAAAGGCTCTCAAAAGGAGACCAGCAATTCCAATTTCCGCCATTTAACACTCCTTTCAGATCGGGATAAAGCTGTACATTTTCGCATATTCTAAATATCAGATTAGGTATATTGAGTAAGAATCTCACACTGTTCGTAAATCCTGTTTCCTCAAAACTATCAAATTAGCATTCCAGAACGTTAACCCAATGGCTCTCGTTGGATGTACAAAATTCATCATATTCGGAATAATTTTATGAGTTTGTTTTGTTTTCTAGAATGAAGCCTAATTCATATTAGTCTTTCTTGCGGTTTTTTATGTTTCTTTCTTCGATTTCACTCACTGTTTTGACTTATTTCAATTTTGCTGTCCAATTTTCTTTTCTTTCGTCAGTTTTTTTTTTCAAGAGTGATGTTTTGGTCATAGGGCTTCCACATATCTTTTCTTTTGGTTATTTTCCTGGTTATTCGGGTTTACTTGCACGTTGTATAATATTCGATAGATGATCTGCTCCACAATTGGCTCATTTTTCCACAGTTGTGATGATCTGTTCACAGTCAGACTTCATTTCCCCCTCACCTAATTTAGTCCTCAATACTAATACCATGTACAGATTTCAGTTTTATATCAGTTTTCTTGTTTGAGGATTCCTATAGATTAATAACTATCAGGAATAAATCCGCAGGATTTCAATATATCAATGTAGTGAACAAACTCAATGGAATGATATTTATTTCTCTAATATCCTCAAACGTATCCTGTAAAACTAGAAGAAACTCATCATAACTTGACTATTTTCGCAGTAGTAGACATTCGGACCACCCGTAAGTCTAAAACCAACAAACCTAATGTGAAGGTGCTGTTTGCAACATCGAACAAACTGCCATACTTTACTGAATCAAATAGCATTACAAATCAAATTGTACCGAGATACACCTTATGGATAGCCAACAAATGCGGCCCATAATGGTCTTTTTCCAACGGTTCCGCCAAGTCTATAACCATAAAACATACCCACTGGGTTCAACAGTTGCAGGGCGCTGCATGGATAATCACGAATTCTTAATTTAAGTTGATGAGTATAGAATATTACACCGGCGATTATTCATGAAGTGAACCTTAAGAGACTGTTATTATTCCGGTTTTTGCACAGGAAGGAATCAATGAGAACGGAGGGTAACTATGCTTTTTCTACCTAGTCATCTCGCCTTTTCCTTTCATTATTGAATCATTTTTGTATTGAAAAGGAATGAATCCCATGGATATTATACATCTAATAATCCATCTACCCATACACCGAAAGGTATCAAAGGGGATACAGATTATATATATATAATAATCCATCTAATTTTCATTTTCCACATTATAGAACGTTTTCAGCAGGAAGTTCGAATAAGAGCTGCAATTGAATGATCTATGTCCTACTATCATTGCAATTTCTCGTAGTTATATACCGTGTGGTATATTTAAAATTGAACATCTGTATTTCATCTGATGGCAATTGGTCATGGAGGGGCATTTAATTTTATATTTTTTCTGAATGCATTTTTAGTTTTCACCCCCAAATTTCAGTTTTTTCTAGAGTCGATTCTGTATATGGAATGCCCATGTGGGAAGGATGGATGAAGAAAGAATTGCCAGAATAGTAAGGGATGGAAATCCAGGAACACGTCGACTGCTGGGAAGACCGCATAAACGGTGGAAGGACTCGTGGACGTCAATATCCAAGAGGCATAAATAATTGGGAAATACAAGCCACCGGCTTAAAATATGTAGAAGAAGAAGAAGAAGATTCTGTATAATACTGAAGGTTGAGTACAATAATTTCCTCACTTTAGCGATATTAACATGAAGAGGCATTTTATTTAACTTATTTAAGTGTTCGGGTGATAGTTCTTGAATATATATAAAAATTTCAATACACTTCATCACTGACCACAATTAAGCTGACCCTTTAAATGAAATCTAATCTATACATATAATAACTTCACCAAGGTGCAATCAGAATATTTTAAACACTTGTTTATTTATGTCCCCATGGGGACAACAGAACTGTATATCAAATTCTCAACTAGGTCGAATAAGTTGTAAGTGGGGTAATTTTCTTCATTGTTTTCCATGAAATTTTTATGGTTCTGCTGAGCTATCTCCATGAAATATCACAAGGAGCATCAAATGATTATTTTATATAGATATCTCAACCTTATTGGATTTGTGATCATGAAAATATAAGATATTCTTTTCAAAGCAGCTGAATAAGATTTGACCTTGAATTATTCATACGGCAATGAAAATGAATAGATGAAGAGGCAAACACAATAGAAAAGCCGAGTCTAAAGCCTGCTACATACACTCATGCTTGTTGGCCAACTTGGTTTGAGAGACTTGCATGAGAGTTTGTAGAGGAAGTTGAAGATTGAGTTGGATTTTGAGAATATAATAACAAGCCATAGCAGGCGTTTATCGCATCCACTTACACCTCATGGAAGCCGATATTTTCATCATAAAAAAGTCTCTCCTCCCTTGAGATTTGAATGGATGCATAACACTTCACTATTTTCTGCTATGGCTTGTTATCATATAACAACTCACAATTCTATCCTAGGTACAGTTATTCAGCAAGGATATTTTAATTATAAAATTTGTGCCTCTTGTCCCTCTCAAGGTAGTTGAACGTCAATATTGTTTGCTATGGCTTGGCATTATATCCTCAAAACCTCATATTTGATCCTATGTACAGTTTTACAGCAAGGATTTTTTCAATATGGAAATTGTATCTCCTCGGGCCCATTGAGGTGTAAGTGGATGTGACAAAGCCCATTGCTTTCTACTATGGCTTTTGATTCTAATAACTTCTCATTAGTCAATTCAGTTTTCACATTCAATTTCTTTTACGCTGCTATTCTATTTTGTTTTCAATAGAATAGGTCAAATTCGGCTGTTTTCGCAACAGTACTTCGAATGTTAGATAGTTATTTGGGCTGTTTCCATCATCTGTGCGGTTGGATGTTTCCGAAATAACTATCTAACATATAGTCCATCATCAATATCAAGACAACAATTAGTACTTCGAATTTTGAACACCCATCTTTTTTGCAGTTAGACCATTGGCTTTTTACTGTTTCATCTAACTTTATTTCACCTGAATTAAATGATAAATTAAAAAAGGCTGAAGGACCTCGGCCGATTGCCCTTTGATAACTTGTTATCAATAGAGATCAGTTATTATTATTATTAAAATAAAAAAGGTTTGTGTAACTACTAATTACACACAGTCTCTGTGCCAGTCAATATTTGGCTCAACACGCACTTCCTGGGGAAGTGCCATCTTTGGTCTCTTATATTTCTTGAGGCTTTTTCATCGTAGACGCAAGCTTGTCTTATAAGGGGGTTTCACTTTGTTTAAGGTCTGTACATTCAGGTCTATCAAATGATCGTCTAGGAATGGTCTTTATGTATCTGTACGTTGCTGACAAACCATTGTGCCGGGTATCCGAAGTCATGACCGAAGGAATGGCGGATTTGTAAATACTGGCCTTCATGAAAGTTTGAAGAATTTTGAATCTAGTACCTAAGCTTCTTACTTCAAACGCAAATGCCACTAAATTCTTAGAAAAATATTAGACATAGTGCTAAGCTTAAACTATCACAGCTGTAGCGTAGAAGATGACCTAGCACTGTTGCTCTTCGTACCCCTTGTTGTAATTCGAAAAATTTTGCTCCCCCTATCCGAATTCAAATGACACAATTACAATCCATTTGAGAATAGACTTGTTGGACGATCAGTCAGAAAACCAACTGACAAATGTTTCAACAAGCACCTTACAAAAGTAAAAATTTGTAATGAATCATTAACAAACTTCTGAACTCAGCAAAGCGCTTCAATTTCCCTTTCCTTTTCCAAAGTCCTATCTTTAAGAAATTGGATTTTCTGCAGTAGCTACCTTGAAATCCAAATACAGAAATTAACTCCTAGTAGAAAATAAACTCTCTAACATGGAACCAAAGAGAATGTTAGCCATTTTTCTTTGTCATTGTTTCGATAAAAAAATTTCAAATCCCTATTCAGCATTTCTTTTTATTTTCAATCTATTGTCCTCTCTGTTTGAAAAACGCTGAACCACCACATAAATAGTTGAGAAACGAGTTTCAAGAAAGCTTAATTGAGTAATTCCTTCTATTTCTATGAATATTTCCACAGAAATGATCCCATACGCAAAATGTCACCTCTGTGGCACTTGTCAATGTCAACACCAAGTTTTCGTCAGAATAATGGCAGAAGATCCAGTTGTAAATCTCCTTCGAGAGCATTTCAAGAAAGTGCACGAATGCTTACAGGACAAAAAAAATTTCGATATCTTGACAAGATTCAGTTTCAGGTCCACCAGTGATAAATCAATTGGTGATACAGACGATGAATACACAAATCCAGAATTCGAATTATCACAGAGGACACCTGAAAAATGCTTGAATATAGCTTTTAGACCAATCACGGAAGCCCCTGTTGAATCTTTCGATTCAGAGGAATTTCAGACAGATACAAATTTCGAAGAATGCAATACTGAAAAACAATCTGATTCTGATGCCTGTTCGTCAATGTTGACATCAGAATTAGATGATTATAAACAGGAATCGATAAAATCTTCGAGGAAAACTCTTTTGGAAAGACCAGAAACTCCTATGCTAGAAATGAGTGATTTCGAAGACGAGAACGAATTTTCTGTTGAGAAACCGAAAAGGATGGAATATTCACGAAAATTTATTCATTATCCTGAACAACTCATACAAACTGATGATCTGAATATTTCAACAGAAACTACGGAATCGAACCAAGAAACAAAAATGGATAGATCAGAATTCCTGGATATATTACCGAAAAGAGACGAACCTGAGCGAAAATTGAATATTTTGACACCGGAGGATAGTAGGTTGAATATGTTATACATTATGTTCAACAAAATATCTCAATTCAGCTATATTCAATATTTCTTATTCAAGTTATGGGTGGACTCAAAATTCAAATTGAAGTAACTTCACTCTTATTCAGGCATCTCTGTATAGGTTACAATCAGTTCCGAAAGATTTTTTTTTTTTGTCAATACAAAAGATAGAAGAAATTATGAACCTATTGAACTGTTTATTGTTGGTTCAACTTGATTCAACACAAATGTAACGCGTCATTTCCATCTTAGTTATCATCCATGTAACAAATTCAATTATGACAACTTATCGGGAATGTGGACAATCGTATTTCTATATAAATATGGAACCTAGCCCAGCCTTTGTATATACATAAAATGATCAGATTCATAGTGCAATCCGATCAGTATATCGGTTGATAGTTTAGTCTGTAGTAAGCTCTTAGGTTTTTTGATCTCCTTATTTGTGCAACATCTCTCCTCTTAATATCGACTCAACAGTTCATTTTAATTAAGCTGTGGTCGATAAGTGTGGAATGCAGCCTTCCAAAACTGAACTGAACAATTTACTATATTGCTCTTATATTTTACTCAATGATTTCTAAGGACAGATTCAATCTTACTTATGATATAACAACTTTTTTAAGAGGCTCACCAAACTTCCTGAGACAATCATGCACTGGGTATTTGCACATTATAATATGTTCGGCAGTTTTCCGATTCACAGAGCTCGCACATTTCGCTGTTACATTTTTCATTCGATATAGAAGGTATTAGTACCAAGAATATCCAGTCAGCAATCCTACAATACACAGAAACTCTCCCAGCTGGATTGATATCTTTGTGTAAGACTTCGAAAATTCTATGACTCTTTTCGCCGGCTTGAGTACTTGAATACCACTATAGGGCAGTAGTCAGCAATGGACATTTTTTTCCGAGATTACAGAAGTGTTCGAATAAAACAGGATCACCCTGTAACAAAAAACTTCTAGAACAAATCTCTTCGTAGTATTTTTGGTTTCATCAAAAAAGTAACGCAGTGTCGTGAACACCGCATAGTTCTATCTCTACTTATAGATGAGAAATCCTGTAAAATCCACTTGTTTGGGACACCCTGTACAGGAATCATTCGTAAGGTATTTTTATGAATACCTATGGAATAGATGGTCATTCTTAATGGCATGTTAATGACTGACTAGAATTTGCTAAAAATAAATTCGAAAGGGACAATATTGAAAATACGTATTTGATTGTATATACTTTACTTTTCATTAAGAGTTCTTTTGTTTCAAGTCATAACCCACTGTTCGTAAACGAACAACTGAAATAAAGATTTTCTAAAAAATCACAAAACTCTGGCCACAAAAACTAGATTCCACCAAAATTTCACCACAATTTAGGAAACTTATACTATTCTGCGTAATCTTATATTCTGTTGACTTTACTGTCAACTTTACAGATGACAGCGCTTTCCGAGAAGAGCTTGAAATGTACAAGAGAGACATAAAAATGGAAAAAACGATCAAAAGCTTATCGTATAACAATGAAAATCTCAATCTTCAAACGACTTCCAAGATACATCATCCAAGTTTCAGCTACGACCAGTGTATGAAAAATGTAATCCATGGTCACAAAACAGAAAGGATGAAAGAACCTCGTGATTTCAATTTACACAATAGTTTCACGCTAGATGTTCCGCAGAATAGAGAAGTTCCGGAATACCTCAAAGACTATTTCGAAGAGACCAAAACTAATGTTTGCCGAAAAAGTTCCGAATATGGACAAGATGACAAGAAACGATCGAATCTGGATAATTATCGTGCTGAATCTTCTGTTGATAACGAAATACTGAATTTGGTCAAGGAAAGAATTCTGGGCAATCCATCATTGAACGATGAAAAGGATAGTTCTCATTTTGACAATCTCAAGTCCTCTGAGGAAAAATTCGTTGCTATGAATCATTTCGAAATACAGCAACAGATGTTGAAGAGGATCGAAGATATGTATAAACCTGGGGATGGAAAATAAATTGTATCAAATAGGGAGATTGCCCAAATTTTCTCAATATATTTTGGTGCTGGCATTATCTGTGATTTAATTCTATTAATGTCTCAAACTATTTATGTTGGCCACGGTAATAAGAGCTAATTAAATTTAGGAATATTAGGAGCTGACTAATAAACTAACACTCTAACTGTTCGACTGAGTCATCAAAATTATAAAGCATTTCTACAAAATTAACAATAAAAAATATTCAACGATAACGTTCAATTTGCTGAAGATGACTTCGGGGTTCAATTCAATTCTTTTCAACGGAAAAACCAAATTTCGAATGCAAAAGTCACTAGGATCGTATCTCGTATCTATTCTAGATAAACTAAACTACAACAATGATATCAAGGAAAATCAGAGGAGACTGTGTTCTTCCAAAAATTTCAAATATAGATGGACATTCACAAAAAATGATGCCTGAAAGGACAGCATTGACTTTTAGATCACAACAAATTTTGCTCTTGTTGGACTTTTTTTGCTTCTAAGTCTGCCGTAAGTGCTTTATGTAAAGAATATTTTTGTTTCCGATTTCAAAATTTCCTCTCGAAGAATGTATTATCGGCAATTTAATGTTCAGAATGGTCAGCAATGCGTTTCATGATAATTTTTGGACACATCAGATCGACAGACAGACAAGAACTCAAGTCGATTGATTTCGTTTTCAGTGAAAAAAATCGTTATATTTCACTAACTTCAAAAAGAGATGCCATCTGCTAATTTTGTTTTTCCCGAGAATTTTCACATTAAAGACACATTGGATAGTCACTTTGAGTTCTATCCCATAAGTTTTTCAATAATTCATAATATTAACTGATTGTGAATGTCCAGAGCAAATAAAAAATTCTCAAAAGGTTTCACACTAAAAGTGGATTCAGTCTTGCAATTTCCAGACTCGTTTATATTCGAGTTGGATAATGTTCCTGCTGTTTTCAATTGAGTTATAGGAAGCAGGCTGCAACTTGAGAGTACCGCTGATGGTATTCAAATCGCGCAACTTATCCTCATCATTATATTCCATCTTTTCCGATTTTTGTTGAGAACAGAATTATTTTCTATTCGTCGTTGAGAGGAAACCTGAAATGGAAATAACCAACAAGCTACGAGTTTTGAATACCGTTCGAGGTTCTCTTTCTAGTCTTTACTTCAACGGTATGTATAAAATAACTAAATAGTTTTTCTTTATGAAATAAGTCTCAATCAGAGTAAATGGTAATAACATCGAATTACTTGGTAAGAGTGAGAACATTTATTTCTATGTTGGTACTCCGAACTTTCCGCCACGGCTTTATCTGTCAATTCATCAATTTGCCTTAAAGAAATCAGTTCTGCCAACCAACATTTTTCAATGCAAAAATCACTAAAATATATTTATGGAAATATTTCATTAATTTCAATGAAAATGCAATGAATTAGAGAAAATAATGTATAATACTCGTACAGAAGGCTCATTCTACCACTCGTTCATTCCAAAATTCGACACTTCGTGGCTCGTTTTTGAATTTTGAACTCGTGGAAGAATATCAATGCCTTCTGCACTTGTATTATAAATAACTATTATAAGAGGTGTCCCAGAAGTCGATGTCAAACCGGAATCAGGTGGTGTATTTTTCACATTATATTATGTGAATGATTTTTGACTTCCTACTACTTCAAATCTTTACCATTTTCCAATATTATGATTCCTTTTCCTATGTTATCTTGAATGATGCTTCTGTGACCTGCAAACTCTAATACTAACCCAACCTCTAAAGCTTGGAAGATAATTTCTCTTTTTGCTGATTCGAATTTTGTATTCCGCTCAACTCCAACTAGGCGAGTGATTTAAAGAAGATAGCATAATAAGGATTCCCAAATAATGGTGTAACGCCTAATACATTATGTCTTGGACTGGACAAGGATTCCTTTCGAACAATTTTATTTTAACTTATTGAAAAGGAATAATGAATCTTACTTTATTGACGAATTCAACTTTCAACTGCTCGCATAGTTCTTTCAAGCATCATCTACATTTTTAATTGATTTTAAGAGAAATCTTTCTTTTATTGTCCTAAAGTAAAAAATCTAAGGGATCAGATGAGTGGGCAATTGTATTCAACGTTATTCAGGAGAATACTCATGGTCCAGTGTAAACGTGCAATAATCAAAACATCTACGTAATACGATATCGAATGAATAAGTTATCTCTTTTTCAATGGCAAAGTGGGGATGGTCACAGTTCTGTAAAAATCAAAGAATGTGATTTTTTTCAATTCCGATGTTTCAGTTGAATTTCATAGATATTTTGTGTGTAGGATTTGAGGTGCATCATTAGAACAAGTTATGTAATAATTGAGGTTATCAGTGCACATAAGAAAACAAATGGTATAGTTTTACGAGCTATTTGAAAGAACCAATCTAGAATAAGAGTCCGTCCGTTCAACATTTCATCTTAATGGGAGCAATATGTCAATAATTTTGGTATAAATTTTCATGAATAAAACTTTTTGATCGGTCGTTCCCCGAACATATTGCTTTATTATTCGATCTTGACGGCAGTATTCTGTGGTGCCGACTGTACATCTGATTATTCTGATTAATCTCGAACGAAAGGACCTAGAGGTTTGAAATTTTCAGGGTAGGTTTAGATCTCGAATGCCGCAGTTCACTTCGTTAAGTCAAAAAACAACTAAGGCTTCCGAGAATATGATCGTTTCAAATATTTTCTTGATAATTTCGTAATTAAGGATTCGATCGAAATAAAATTTTGCATTTAGATGTGAAATGGCAATTTCGAGCTCAATGCAACATTTTCTATTAATCGCATATTCAAAACCAAATGCAAATCTAGAAAAAAATCTTAAAATCATTGATAACGAAGTTTGAAGCTTAATAACCAGAAAATTTACAAATTTCATAATTTTTCGCTAATCGCATCATCAGAATCATAGAAAAATCAAGGAAATTATCAGAAAGAAAATATTCCAGTGACAACAGGTCCAACCGAATTATCAAAATTTTGCGTGTGGTGTGGGCCTAAAATAATTATTTTAAGCTGTGTACGAAATTTTATAGCTTGATTGAAAGCATAAACCATTCAAGCCAAACATAAAATAATCACTCGAATGTGCATGCCAAATTTTAAGGGGATTGTATCATGTTGACACCTCATCTAGGTAAATCACATTTCACATACACTTATATACAGGGTGAGTCTTTGACTTGTACATATATTTTAACCGAAGATTCTTGAGGTCAAAAGAAACACTTTTTTCATTTACCATTTTTTCCGATTCGGCCTGGTTACAAAGATATAGCCATGTTAAATTTTCAAAATTTAACACTGAAGTTTTTGCAAGTATAAGATATACCATTTGAACTTTGGAAATAAGCTACTAAATTAGAAAAACCATCATGAACTCACTTTTAACATTCCATTTGTTGAACAAAGAAGTATGTATGATACACTAAGTGAGTTATTCCAATTTCATTGATGATAAAGATTAAATATTTTTCTCTTGATTTTCTATTTCGTTTTCGATAATCATAACGAATTGAGCTCGCTACCACCCATATTAGCTTAGTTCTGATACTCATAATTCATATCCATTCATTTATTATATCGCATTTATAATATATCATTTCATTTCGTACAAGAATTGGCATTTAACCTTACATTCTCAAATAAATAAAAATCTGTGAAAGTTCGAACACAGACTAGTCGTCTGTGGTTTTAAGTTTGAACTTCAAATTTCGAGTGTTGCAAATTTAAACACAGCTGTTCTAATAATCTATGTTTTAACCTAAAATATTCATTTACAGTTTACACTGTTATTGTTGTTATGATATTTGATATTATGTTAGCATGAAATGAAAATCATCGAAGATTTTAAGAAACCCAACAGAATATTGAAGTTCCATACATATTTTCAAGAAATTTAAAAACAATTTGCAAAATAATTGTGTGGATGCAGAATAAATCACTGTGCATTCTGATAGAAAGCAATTCCTCTATGAAATGAAGCATTTGATTCGTTCCAACTATCTCTTAAAAAATATTGAACTGCATCAATATTGTTGAAGCCATGAAGTATGAAAACATTGGAATGAAATGTTATGGATCTGTAATCAATGGAAAATGTTAGACTCCACTTGTAATCAAATTTGCTCTATAATATGAACCTACATTATAGCCAACTCTACTACTTGATTCATCTTGATTTTGCCATTGAAAATAAATTAGTAAGTATTCAATATAAATATCCACAATTGAATATTCTGTTTCTTTCAACTCACCTAATTTGTTTTCACATTAAAACAATTATGGCACTCTTATGGTAGATCAATCATATTATGCTCATATTATGGAAAAGCAAAAAGTATTCAATCTCAATCACATGAAAATTTGTCTTGTATGTACCTAGTGGTATTTCGATGTGAGTTTTAATGACCTAAAGAAGAATACAGTAATGTTCGATAGCAGCAGTCTTCAGTGGGATATTGATTGTTGTCATTATAATGGGACTATTTTGCAAAAACTTTTTTAAACATGGGCTTTATGGGTGATCTGGACTTTTCAAAATAGAATGTTGATTTTAATGAAGTATCTTCATATTATCAGAGCTGTGTCAGAGCTCAGTAATTTGTAATCAAATCGAGGAGTTGAGGTGAGCTTATTCAAATAATAACTTCATTTTCAAACTAAGTTGGCTAGTACTTCAATTCTAAAATTTGAGACATGACATCATAGTAAATATTCATTTCTGTGGTTGTTTTTCCACAACAGAACAGAGTTGCATTTAGCCAAAGTAACCAATTTTTTGAATTTCACAGATAATTTTTTTTTTTTAAATCAAGTTACTCGAAAATCATTTCCTTCAATAGAACCATTTACGAGATATAGCCGAAAATCACATTTTTTTATCGATTTTCAACAGCCTGTATCTTTTTAACCGGGCCCAATCGAAAAAAACAGTAAAGGAAAAAAGAGTTTCTTTTGACCTCAGGAATCTTCGGTTAAAATATATGTACAAGTCAAAGACTCACCCTGTATACCTAGTTCTGTGAGTAACTAGTAAATGAGTAATAAGCGCATTAGAAGATTTTTCCTTTTGAATGCGTTTATTTCTTCTGTTCGGAAAATTATATTGAAAATTCTACACTGAGGTCCATTATTTTCAAAACTGATCACCAAATATTGTGGAGATTATACATAGTACGATTTGATAAGTTGTAGGTAATAAGTTGGGAGTTTTCAATTAAAGTTTTATTATATAATTCTAGGTACTCATAAAACCATTTCTGAACGTCATAGGGTATTTTATTGTATTTTCAAATTTAAAACATGAACAATCATATTTGAGAAAATTATTCTTATTCTATCTACTGTATAGAAGGAATGGTGAAAAATATAATTTTCAGTTCCATAATGAACCACAGTACATCAAATAGCATTCCAAATATAACTTCTAACTTTTCCTGACTAATAAGAACGTCTCCTAAATTTCTGCAAAGGATAAAAATTGAATTCAACTTTCCTCCAGAAAATAATCTTTATATTCTTTATAATTAGTTGTTCTACTTCTTGTAAAATACCTATAGCAAGGTGTGAAGCATTCGTAAAATCACGATTATACCTTTCATTTCATAGAAAAAAAAATGAGTTACTTTTTCTATTAGGTCCTTTTATTCAAGATGTAGGTTCAGTTGAGCGTAACCATCATAACAAAACTAGTTCGAAACGTTCACAATCGCTAATCCGCGCGACTCAATAACAGGGGACGGATTTGCTGATTTCGTTTACTGAAAAACTTGATACATGCATGCATATCAAAGAGTACCTACTAATTAATTTTCAATTGATGTTGAATTTATCTTATTATGAAAAATTCCAATAATAATTTGATCATTTTCTCATTTCATTAGGCCCATTAGGGCTAAGCTCACACTGGAAATTACAAGCTAGGTGACTGCTGAAAAGATCTTTGGTGATTCAACTAAAAAAGTATTTGCATGTGGTAACATACCGACTAGACAAGTGATTTTTTTCACCAGATTCAGTTTTAAAATAACCTGCTCTAAGTGTCCAACAAAAAGTAATCGCAAAAAACTACGGATACAGTATTTTGTATTCATCCTCAGACATTTTATGCTGATTGGTGTTGTGGTCATAATAGCCGGAAGAACTGCACCGCTCATAATATATCACCACGCTTTCCACAAGTTTTGGGGTTTATAAGTGACTTACCACTGAGTAACCTTACTGAAGATTGTATCACCAACATTTCATCTTTCCAACTTTTTGAACATTTTTTCTTCAGACCGATAGCTGTATAATTTCGTGACAATATGGATAATTTTGTAATTTTGACTTTCATGACAAAGCGACCTGTAATTCGTCCGACCATCATATTTTCGTAGCCACGAAACCGATGGAGTGGAACCTTGGTATTAAATACCAGTTTCAAGCTCCATGCAAAATTTCAAGCTGATCACTTTATCAGAACCATAAAAGATTCGAGAAGAATATTAGAAAAAAAACCGTGATTCAAGACTTGATTGGGTGGAGATTTTTTTATATACAGGTTTGGTTATTACAATTGGAAGAATAGAATATTCCTCGTCATTCCAGAGAATTATCATGGTGCAGAGGAACAGAGCAGCAATGAAAATATCTGGGTGATACGATATCGAATAAACAAGTGTTTTATTTCAATGGCAAAGTGGGGATGGTCACATTCACGGCATTAATATAAGTCCCTCTTCTAGAGGGATCAGTTTTATGAACATATCGGTTGAAAATAAATACGACAATTGCAGTCCTTCAAATTTAAGGAATTTATTCACGACCATAATAACTTTGTTGGACTCATTCTTATTAGGTGTTTTGAAGGAATTCAATGAATATGTAGCATATTCTTATTTCATGATAAGATCCAGATACTCCTTAGGTTTTGTAGTATCAAGTTTCAAAGAAGTTTTTTGGAATGATCAAACCCAGGAAGATTCCGCCAAAATGTTTTCTCTTTCGGTTTTTACCACAGAAAAGTTCTGGACCAATGAAAGGAGTTTGTATCCCTTTGCTGGCAAATGTGTTGTCTTCTTTAATCTCTTTAATTACCGAGTGAACTGGAACCCAAACTGAACATACCTAAACCTATTTCATTGAGTTTCCTTCGGCAGTCCAATACCATCTTACTTCTTAGAATCGTTCATATGTGAGCTCAGTGCTTTGATTGCAGCCTGACTCTCAGAATGTATCACCATATCAATTTCCCATAGTTTTTTACATCCGTACATCTTTGAATTGCTAGTATCTCTGTCGGAAAGTGGGCTAACGATAGTAACCATTTAGTGTCGGCCACAAATACTCAAGCGCCTTCGTGGTTTTAGGACCATCTGTATTCTGTGTACCATTTGATGATACTCTTTTTAAGAGCTGGGATTGTGGACACCCTTTTCCAATCATTTTTTTTACTTAGCATTGAAGTGAAGATGTTTTCGATGATAGTTTTCTAGATCATCGCGTCCCTGGAAAGACCCGCTGATTGTATGTAGTTGGCCAAAGAGGATCAGGCTATCGGATTTCCAATTGCCTCATTGGCGTTATCTTCTCCGGATTATCTTGAGAAGGCCTAATGAGCTTATCTATCTATAACAAGAAGATGAGGTATGAGACCTGTAATGATCTCCAATGCCATGGTTGGGTACATTCTCGTAGCTCCAGTGATACAAATACGAGCTAACCTTTGCATTCTATCGAGGAAATTTTCTCGTGCTGTTCTGACTTGTCTTAGCATGATATGCGACGATGCCTTAGTCGTCCTAGTTCTTATAGTACCAGATTTATGAATTTTTATTCAGTTGACCCTCGTTTCGAATTAGTAGACATTCTTAATTTTGTTTTCTTTTATTTTTTTTTATAGTTACAAATAGGAGATTTATATATCATAGTGTGAAGTTTGTAGAATGTCTTACTTTCTTGAACCCACGTTAGTGCTCTCCGCATCATATTAATAAAAGATTTTTTTGGTGATGAAATACTACTCAATACTTTTATATCTTAGCTCCCTGAATTATCCTTTGTCAATGTCATTGTTTTGCTGTTGCACTATTACAGGGGTCAACAATGATAATGTCGAACCTTATTGACCGGACCTTCTGGCCAAATCTTTTGAAGTTGAGCTCATCAAAAAATTGATTAGTGGATTTGAATGGACGTTAATATTGCCCTCAATAGTGAAGTGGTTCTGCTGTTGCTCAGACAGCCAAAGAAGAGAGGAAGGAGAAAGAAGAAGCTGAAGAATATGATGATAATCTTTCGGAAAGAGCCATCTTGTATGTAGGTTATCCCAGGTACTCTTCTTATGTTAACTATTATTTAGTAGCAATTAGCAATATCCATTTCATAATGTAAAAATCTGTTTTTCACAATTTGAGGTGTCTACTATTAGTAGACACAATCAGCACACTTTCTTATGTAGGTATTGAGATTTGAGTGTATTCACAAAGAGAGACATGAAGACGAGAGGAAGATGATGCTGGAAATATTTAATAGTACGTCTCTGAGAAGCAATCAAAATCTTTCTGTACCGCTTGAATGGCTGTGCATCCGAAACGGATCATGGCTTCCTACTCATAGCATCTGTCATCTCTTGATATGCTTCAGCGATTTAATTCTTCAATGAGCACAAAACAGTTTCGCAACATTTCAGAGTTTCTTGTTGATAAAAGTTGGATCTTATTTACGGTTCAGGAATTTCATGATTCAGGAAATGATCGATATAATACTTAGGTACAAATCACTAAGTATGTAGTCAATACTGGTAATAAAGCGAATTTTCATTAGAAATGTACCATCTATAATAGGAAGTCGATACTTTTCTTTCCCAACCGAAGGAGTGGATGGAAATTCTTGACAATGAATAATATTCCGATAGAAATATTCCTTGAAAGATTTGAAACTTTTTCTATTCAATATTTAGGAAAACTAGCTAATTGCTATAATAAATATCTGATTCCAAATCTCTTCATTAATCGATGTAATTATCTAAGTGATTAAGGCTTAGGATTTTACGAAAAATTGAATGAAGGTGATCAAAGATCAAACTGTTCAACACAGTAGGAAGGTCTAGGTAGGTATGTAAATGAGATAATATTTCGACATATCATGACTAAATTTAAAAAAGTACTGACTCCGTGTCAGGAGCTTATGATCCCTCGTCATTCATGCGCTTATTGGATTCCCTGTAAAAAATTTCATTTTGATATAAAAGAAACGAGTATATCTTCGGAAAAATCAATGGATGTTTATTTCATTAAATAGAGGAAGGTATACCATTAACGATTGAAAACGAAATCAGCCAAATGGCCGTCACAGCTAAGTTTGCATATCCTTTTCATGAAATTCTCCTTGTCCAATTAGCACACATTCGGGCTCGATGTTCTCGATAATGCTATCTTTGAGGTTTTGCCTCGATTTTGGAGAATTGGCTAATCTTTCACTTCTTCCAGAAAGAACACGGCCAGGCAACTTATATCGCAAAATTGCAATTGTTTCGTTATTTGTGGGACACTAGCGCCGTCTTGTTGAAAATAAACATCGTTCACATCAATATCTTTCAGTTCTGGTCATAAAACTTCATTAATCTCATCAGATCAATGAGGAATCGAAAATCCTATTTTTTCGTCAACACTGTGGACTATAGCAGCAATATTCTCAGTTGTTTTTGAGCAACGCTCAAGAATTATGACCTATATATCATTACATCATTACGCGAAATGATGAAATGTATTGTGATTCCATTAACTCATGCGTTTTTGTCCAAATTATGGCACATTTATAAAATTGTCATCAAATAAGCTATCTAATGATGAAATAATATATTGGGTGTCCCATTTGAACTGAAGAGTGTAGTCTGTTGACGGTATAACCGTAAGTTGTAGAGATCTGAAAAGGGGAAAGATCAGTGTTTCAAATCTCAACATGCAAATTTTCTGTACAAACTTATGATTAGTTTTCCATAAACGTCTAATAAGCCATCGCGGTGATGACCTCGTATAAGGTGAAGATTATGGCATTCTTTTTTTATCATTACCACGGAAATCAGTCTCTTGACATTCATATTCAAACCAACAAAATTATGATTGCCAACATTCGAAGCGAATAGGTACTTGAAGAAGAAGTGGCAGTCATATCTTTCTCCCAAATCCGAAAAAAAATATTTTCAAAAAGTTGCGATGGCCGGGAATCGAACCCGGATCAACTGCTTGGAAGGCAACTATGCTGACCATTACACCACCATCGCAAGATGAACATTTAGAATAATAATGTTGTACATGATTTTTTTTGTATAATATTCAAAACGAAAAAGTCGAAAATCGTTTCTCGTTAAAAGAATTGAAAAGATAATATGTTCACTACTTTTTGAAGAAAAAAAAATGGTTAAACCATGAGACATTATATTTTTTCGATAACGATAAAGAAACAATACCTATCATTGAAGAAATTTTTGGGTTTGGATATTGTCCACAAATTCAATTTTAACTGAAAACATTATTCCTAATCTCTATCGGATGAAAAGATATATTTTGAATATTCACATAATTCTTTCAATCCGCCATCTAATGGGTACTTTTAGAAACAAGTCACAAAAGTGTTCCTGGGTGGATTTCGTTATCGGTTTCTAACTAAGTCCTCACGTAAATCATTAAAATTACAGTTTACGATCTTTGTTTCCGGAAACCATCAAGATTTTTATATGAATATGGAAGGATACAAATTCATATGAATCTTTGTGAAATCTGCCAGGCAAACAATGAATAATGAACTGAGTACAGTGACTATTAAACAGGTCACTGTAGAACAGAGTATTGACGAAAGGGACCTCTATACAAAATTTTTTGAACTTCACATAATTCGTAACAGTTTTCTTTCGTCTTATAATTTACACTATACTTGTAATAGATGTCAGTCTTAGTAAATAAGGAGAAGAAAGCGAACTGTAACGATTATAAGAATGTCCATTGTCCTCGGAATATTTTTAGGAAGAATAATGTATATGAGTATAATGTTTATTCTCAAATTATTATTGATATAAAAGATTTCAATTCATGCGTCTTTTCCATTTCATAGTTTCAACTTTTCAACATTGAGCGTCATCGCATCCACCATATGTTTTGGTTCTAATCAATTACTATGAACAAATGAACAATATTTCGATTGAAATATTTCAAATACAGACTATTGGTCTTTATTTTAAGTGCAAAATACATATAAGATAGATTAACCATTTGAAAGGAACATAGCTACATATTGACTAGTTTCACCAGCGCATTCACCATTTCAAAATTTCATGCCGCAAATATTGTATGGTTTCTCGAGAGTGCTTTTCTTTTAATTTTTAGACACTGCAGTTTCTTAAATTTCATGATATTGGTTGACTTATCCCTAATTATTCCTGTCATGGTCTGACTTCCGATATAATTTAAGATTGCATGGAAACCATGTTTATCACACTTTAATCTTAACGTGTTTGCGATATTTCTATTTTTCATATATGGAAGGGTCTTTGGAAAAAACTAATGACTCCGAAATGAATAAAATAATTTAAAAAGGCTACACTACCTTTATCCCTTGGTTCTTCGGTGCAGATTTATTTTGATTATATGCGGAAATGGTTTGATCTATTGTAACAACTTTTGGCCTCCGTATGGTAGTTCAGAAACTCACTGATTTTTTTTCACAAAAATGTATAGTTTCAAAATTGAAGCATATATAGATCGTACCTCAATATTATTTCAATGGTGAATTTAAAAATTTTTCATTATCATCAATTACCAATTCTACACTACTTCAAGCCAATTGCCATTTATCGCTTTCTTATTCGGTAATTCATAATTATATTCTGAATTTTCTTATTGAATTACATGAGAACGAATAAATAAATTTTTCGAAAAACTTTAATTACTTAAATATTGGTATGTATGTAGGCATATGTATTTCTCCATCAGAATATAAAAATTTTGAAAATTATCATTGAAATAATTGAAATACGATTGAAAAACCTTTCAATTTTCAATATAAAGCAAAAACTTCAATTATAATTATAATATTTTTTTGAAATTAACCTGTATAGAATACAAAAAAAAACAATGAATTCGTTGTTCATTCTAACTGTCATATACATTTGTATAAAGGTTATTTATTTTCAAAATAGAAAGAATCGATTAAGCGATTTCCGCAGAGAATTAAGATGAATCTTCACTGAAGAACCTATTCAGGAAAGTAGTGGAGGAATACGTATTCGCATACAACCTCAAATGAGATTTTGAAAGTGAACCCTAGAAGAATGGAGTTACACTACTGGCTGTCCCAAAATTCGATGCTCACTGAAAGCATCTCGATATCTATAAGACTTGGAGAAAAAAATCTTCAAGGACCCCGAGCACTTTTTTCGAAATAATCAGATATCGAAAAAGCAGATCATAGATATTTTAGTTCGTTTCCAACTTACAGGGCGTTTCTGAAAAATTACTGTTGGAAATATTTCGCTATATCTTTGTTTCTGTTCGAGATATTGAATTAATTCTAAATATTTTTTCCAGTAATTTTTATGGTTTATATGACTCTCGAACAGATCTTAGAAATGAATCACCGTTTTAGAGATATAGAGCAAAGTTCGTATTTCTAAAATTGACACCCTATATTTTCCAGGCAGTTTTTCGTCTGCAGATTTGTCGGAAAGCATCTCGTTATCGATTTTTCAAAAATATTATTCGGTTCAAAGATATTAAGTTTTTTGACATCTTTTTTTTGATGGGACACCTCATTTTTCTTTCAATTTGAGATTTAATTCATTTTGCGTTTTTTCAGTAATTATTATGGTTCATATTTCACGAATAACGCTTAATCAAAAACGGTTTTAGAGGTATTATTTAAATGGGAGACCCTAGGTAAGACTTTTCAAAAATTAGGTACAGTGGAAACAGAATGAATTAGATCTCGAAATTAATGAAACATATTTATATATAAGGTTGTTTTAGCCCTTTTTAAGTTATTATGATTTTAGTTTTGGCAACGTCACGCATTCTGGGAATTCGAGACGTATGTTTTGTCAGATGAATTTAAGATGTATCGGTTCATCGGCGGTCGGAAAGAATAGTTAAAGGTTGTTAGTATAAAGTTTTCGGTGTTAATTAAAACGGTTTTGATTATATTCACGGACATTTTAAATATATTAGGATTACAGTTCATTAGAAGGTCAGTTTGCATTGTATAAGTCCCATTTTGTTCCATTTCAATCCTTTACCCTGTTCCTTTACTTTCTTATACAGTGCGGTGCTGTGTGGAATAGCAGAGAGCAGTTTATATTGGTAAGATTATTATAACATCATTTTATTGGTTCAAATATAGGGAAAATGCAACATTTTTTGGTTCTTCGAGCACGGGTTTTTTGAACTTTAATTCAAGTTTCGGTTACATTTATTTAGGTTTCAATCGGTATACAGAGTTTCGGAACTCATTTTCATTTCATTCCTAATTGTATTCGGAAATATTAATTCAGTTTATTTTGTTCGTTCATACGGTATTGAGCGAAGTAAAAACGTGCGGTAGTTTTTTGTATTTTTTCAGCGGTTATCAAATACGATTCGAGTCCCAGAGTAAGCCTTGTTGCCAAGCGTACACAAAAGTATTCAATTCACAGTTTAGACTCGCGGGGTTAGTTTTCGAGTGTTCTGCGCACTTGACTTTCAACACAATGGGTGGAACGTCAACTGAACGGAAAATTAAGATGCTTATTGCTAAGAAAGAATCTTTATTTTCGATACTGCAAAATTTATTGGACTTGTCAAAATCATTAACAAGTGAAGTAGCTAAAACTAAATTTTTAACAATGGTCAGTTCAATCAATTCAACAAAGAATGACCTACTGAAAATAATAGACGATATAACAGAGCTAAGTTTTGAAATTAGTAATGAGTTTGAACCAGATTTCAATATATTCAGAACGATTGATGAAATGTGTTGTCACATACAATTTTCAGCGGCTAAATTAGAACGAGAACAAATTCAAAAAGATGTTTCTTCGGTTAATGTTGATTCTCAGGGAAGTTTGGGATTGATACGTAATCTTCCTACATTACCGAAGATTGAATTACCGGAATTTTCGGGAAATATTAGAGAATGGGAAACCTTTTATTCAATATTCAATAGTTTGATACATGAAAATAAGTTACTTACGGATACTGATAAAGTGAATTATTTGGTAGGTCGTTTGAAAGGATCTGCGTTGACTATTTGTTCTTCATTAGCTCCTACTGGAGAAAATTATGAAATAATTTGGAATTCGCTTGTGGAAAAATATCAGGATAAGCGCGCTCTTGCAACTAATTATCTACGTCAAATTTTAGAGTTCAAATCGATACAGGGTGAGTCATCTAAGGGTCTCAATATATTTTTGGAAAAATTTGATTGTGCGGTACAGGCTTTGAAAAAGCTTAAGTTAGATGATATGTCGGACTTCATTTTAATGCATCAGGCCCTTTCTAAGCTTGATTCTGATACGGTGAGATCGTTTGAAATGACTATTAGGGGTAATGGAATACCTACCTATGAAAATGTGATTAAGTTTGTGAAGGAACAATCGAAAATTTTGGCTCTAAATCAGCAATCAATCATTAGTAGAGGTGATAGCTATAAAACTCGTAATTCGAAATCCTTTTTTGTACATCAAAATAATTCTTGCGCAGAAATGGATCGGTCGAATATATGTATTTTTTGTAATCGGAAAAATCATTCGTTGAGTAGATGTGATAAATTTAAACAACTATCGCCATCTAAACGATATGCTATAGTACGGGATAACAAATGGTGCTACAATTGCTTATCGCAAAATCACGGGGTAAGAGACTGTCCTTCAGAGAAATTATGTTCAGAGTGTTCCAGAAAACACCACTTCCTATTACATTTAGGACGTATACGGGGTGAACTGGAAAAATATCCAAATTCGAAATCGGATTCGAATACAAATACGTTGGTTTCAACAAATAACAATTTTTGTGCTACTGCTATGGGTGATCGGGATACTCATACGGTTTTATTGTCGACGGTTGTGGTAAATGTTTTGAACGGTTCGGGTAGTTTGAAGAAAGCTAGGTTTTTAGTAGATAGTGGCAGTCAAGTTAACTTACTTACTTATAGTTGTTGTAAGAAATTAGGATTGAAGTTTTCACAATGTTCAACGTCAATTCATGGGGTTGGATTCAGTTCAAATTCAATTAAAGGTTTTACAAGTATTATTGTTTCGTCTAGGTATGATCTTAATAAGAAATATTCTATTGAGGCATTTTTAGTAGATAAAATCACGGATAAACTTCCAATAGCCAAAATTGATCGCGGTGTTTTAAAGAATTTTGGAAATATACAATTGGCAGATGATAAATTTGACGAACCGGCTGAAGTTGATGGCATTATGGGGGCGGATCTTTTCTCGATTATTGTGGGTAATTCGGTACCCTCAGCATCGGGATCTCCAGTGGCGGTACAAACGGTATTTGGTCATATGATTATGGGAAAGGTTCGTAAGTTAGAGTCAAAGGGGGAGTTCGGTGTATTTTTCAGTTTAGGGGAGGAGTGTCGGTTAAATGACTTGGTTAATAAATTTTGGGAGATGGAACAAGTTCCAAAGAATATTTTGCCGGACCCAGCAGAAGTAATATGCGAAAATTTGTTTTCTACATCTTTTAGTAGAGATTATGAGGGACGTTTCACGGTAGCGCTTCCTTTTAAGAATTCTCCGAATACTTTGGGTAATTCTAAGACAACGGCATTGATTCGGCTCTATTCATTAGAAAGAAGGTTGGCGAAATTTCCGGAGTTTCGTTTGAGTTATAATGAGATAATGAAAGAAGCAATTCAGTTAGGATATATGCATTTGGTTGAGGATGAATATTTAAAAGATTCAGAACCTGCGTATTACATTCCTCATCATGCTATTGTTAAACAAGGTAGTTCGAGTACGCCAATTCGTGTGGTTTTAGATGCTAGTACATCATCCGATAATGATGTTTCGTTGAACGACATTTTACATGGTGGTCCAAAACTACAAACCGATCTATTTTCTTTATTGCTGAATTTTAGGTTGTTTCGAATAGCGATTACAGCGGATATTCGACGAATGTATCATCAAATAAAATTAGTTGATTATCAATGGAGGTTTCAAAGATTGCTTTGGCGTTTCAGTCCTGATGATCCGGTTCAGGTATATGAATTTAATCGTTTAGCGTTTGGGGTGAAATCAAGTCCATATTTAGCTCTTCGTACTATAAAGCAATTGATAAAAGAAAATGGATGTAGTTATCCTTTAGCAACGAAAATAGTTTCGACAGATGTTTACATAGATGATTTGGTTTGCAGCATTCCTTCGGAAGAGGAAGCATTCAATTTGTATTCACAATCAGTGTCATTATTCGCAGAAGGAAAATTCGAGTTAGTTAAGTGGTCTTCTAATTCTCTCGATCTATTGAAGTTGATTCCTAATGATCAACAACTTGTAAATTCGGTGACATTTAAAACGGACACAAAAATTTTGGGTATGTACTGGAACCCGGAGACGGATTATTTAAAATTTTTCTTTCAAGTTCCAGATTCAAAATGTACGAAGCGTATAATATTGTCCACGGTGGCTCGATGTTATGATCCATTGGGACTTCTTGCACCATTTATATTATACTTAAAACTTTTGATAAAGCAATTGTGGAAACGGACTTTGGGTTGGGATGATGATGTAACGGAGGATATATCGAAAAGTTGGTCAATATTAAGAAAAGAATGGCCGATACTTGAGCATTTTCAGTTTGCACGACATTCTGGTGTTGTGACAACATCTCCAATTATGTTGATTGCTTTTGCAGATGCGAGTAAAGATGGTTACGGTGCAGTTGTTTACGTGAGAACAATCGGAGATGATGGTAAAATCGTTGTTAATTTATTATGCGCAAAATCTAAAGTATCTCCGACTAAATTAATTACAATTCCTAGATTGGAATTAGCTGCGGCTGTACTTTTATCCCAATTAGTAAAACGTGTTACAGAAGAGTTTGAAAAACGAATTATCATCTCGAAAATAATGGCCTTTTCAGATTCTTCGACGGTTATTCAATGGTTGAATACTGTATTTCTGAAGGACATATATGTGGCGAATCGGGTATGCCAGATAAAAGAAAATAGTCCAAAAGCACAATGGTTTCACATCTCCGGATTAACAAATCCCGCTGATATTTTATCTAGAGGTTGTATTCCCTCACAATTAATTGATAATCCTTTATGGATGTCCGGTCCAATTTGGTTACAATCTTCAGACAGAGATTGGCCTATCACTAGGGAGACTTGTTTAAGGGATTCTGAAGAAGAAATAGAGCAAACTGGGTGTTATGTATCTATTCAAAATGAAGCGAATGAGTCGTTTTATACAATGTTTTCGAGAGTTTCGTCGTGGATTTCTGTTTTGCGGATTACGGTTTGGGTACTTAGATTTTTGAAGAAGCTTCCTAAGAGGAAATTCATTATAGCAGATGATTTGAAAAAAGCGGAGATCGTATTGATAAAAATTGTTCAGAATAAAGCATTCGGATCGGAAATAAGGTTATTGAATTCAGAAAAAGAGATCTATGGAAAATTACGCAAATTGACTCCTTTCATCCAAGATGGAGTTCTCAGGGTGGGGGGACGATTAGAAAATTCTTCGCTTAAGTTTACTAGCCAACACCCCATTCTACTTCCAGGCAAAGATCCTTTTACAGTAAAATTAATTCAATACTATCATAAAATAAATCTCCATACTGGTTCATTTCTTTTGGAAGCGTTGTTGAGACAAAAATATTGGATAGTAGGTGGTCGTAATGTTATACGACAGCAGATACATGCCTGTAATCATTGTTTTAGGTTAAAGCCCAGAAATAATTATCCTCTGATGGCGAATTTGCCTGCTTCAAGAGTGAGTCCAACTAAAGTGTTTTCTCAAACGGGGGTAGATTACTTTGGACCGTTCGAAATATCACTCGGTAAGAATAGGAAAACTCAAGTATATAAGGGATATGTTTGTTTGTTTATATGTATGAGCGTTAAAGCAGTTCATTTGGAACTCGTCAGTTCATTATCTACGGATCATTTTTTGCAAGCCTTCAAACGGTTTATATCTCGAAGGGGTACTTGTAATGTTCTGTATTCAGATAGGGGCACTAACTTTGTGGGTGCTAAAAAAGTTCTTCGTGAAATTAATGAATTTATTAATTCGGATCAGTTTATAACCTCTTTTCAAAATGAATTAGCTTTGAATGGTATTGAGTGGAAATTTAATACAGCCGGGGCACCCCACATGGGCGGTTTGTGGGAGAGCAATGTTAAATCGGCTAAGAATCTTATTTATAAGGTAATAGGTACTCAAATTCTAACTTTTGAAGAGTTCAGCACTCTTCTTACGCAGGTGGAAGCTTTATTGAATTCACGTCCTCTTTGTCGTCTGTCATCAGATTCAAGTGCACCGGAAGCATTAACACCTTCACATTTTTTGACAATGTCACCATTAAAATGTATTCCATCGCATGATTTGTCGGATATCAAGTTGAATAGGCTTGATCGTTTTCAACTGATTGATCGGATGGTTCAGGATTTCTGGAAGCGCTGGAAATTAGAGTATCTAACGACCTTACAAACTCGGGAGAAATGGCATTTGAAATGCTCAAATATTGAAGTTGGCACGGTTGTCATATTAAAATGTGAAACTTCGCCACCACTGCATTGGCCATTGGCGTTGGTCACAGCGGTCCATCCCGGAAAAGATGGTATAGTTCGTAATGTAACGCTGAAAACGAGTAAAGGTACCTATACACGACCTGTAGTAAAGGTATGTCCTTTACCGACCCAGTAGTCAGAAGAGTTGACTACTATATATATTTTTTTTTTGGTAGGTTAGTTTTTGTTTCTTTTTTGGTGAATTTTTTTTTTATAGTGGATGATTTTGACAAGTTCATTATTGAAAGGTATTTGATTTCAAAGTGACTGAAATTGAGTTTTCAGGGCGGGGGGTATGTTTTAGCCCTTTTTAAGTTATTATGATTTTAGTTTTGGCAACGTCACGCATTCTGGGAATTCGAGACGTATGTTTTGTCAGATGAATTTAAGATGTATCGGTTCATCGGCGGTCGGAAAGAATAGTTAAAGGTTGTTAGTATAAAGTTTTCGGTGTTAATTAAAACGGTTTTGATTATATTCACGGACATTTTAAATATATTAGGATTACAGTTCATTAGAAGGTCAGTTTGCATTGTATAAGTCCCATTTTGTTCCATTTCAATCCTTTACCCTGTTCCTTTACTTTCTTATACAGTGCGGTGCTGTGTGGAATAGCAGAGAGCAGTTTATATTGGTAAGATTATTATAACATCATTTTATTGGTTCAAATATAGGGAAAATGCAACAAAGGTTTACCATAAAAAAATTTTAAAAAATAAAAAAATCAAAATATTCTTCATTTATTTCGAGATTTATTTCATTATGTATCCATCCATTGTATACAGTTAAATAAAGGGTGTGATTATTTAAGAAGAATTCAATTTTCGATTCAGAGACATATAGGAGCATTGGTGTTTTTAAATGGTACACCCTATATGACTAGATTACAATTCTACAATGAACACAAAAAGAATTAAATCTCCAAATAAATGAAAAATATTTTCATATAGGATGTCCCACCAAAAAATTGAGCCGAAAAACTCAATATCTTCGGAACTGATGACATTTTCGAAAAACCGATAACGGAATATTTTCCGAAAAATCTGCGGCTAAAAAACTGCTTCAAAAAATATATGTCTTTCTATTTAAAAAACACCAACTCTGCTCTATATCTCTAAGACGGTAATAAATTTTAATGATCTGTTACGACTATCATATAGGTACATAAACCATAAAAATCTCCGAAAAAAACCTATTAGAATTTTTTCAATATCTCGAACAGGAACCAGGATATACCGAAATATTTGAAACGATCATTTTCCAGAAACTCTCTTTAAATCGATAATGAAACGAGATATCTTTGATCTGATTTCTAATATCTTATTATTTCAAAAAAAGAGCTAGGTCCTTGAAGATTTTTCTTCTAAGTCGTATTTTTTTCGAGATGCTTTCAGTGAGCATAGAATTTGGGACACCTTGTACATACTATCTTATTGATAATCATTAAGAAATCTACTGAGTGCTCAAAATGAGACAATTCAATGAGGGCTCATTCAAACGTTGATATCAGGCTTATTCCAGATGGCATATCCTGTATTTCATGTTTTCATTCGGTAGTAAATTTTATTATTATTAGAGAAAATCTTTACCAAATGAAAAAATATAATATAAAGTTTGCCATTTGTGGTGAGTCCAATAAAAACGTTTTAATAGGTCATCAATGAATCATCTCGTTTTGAACACATAGTAGAGTTCTCGATGATTATCAAAAGATAAGTCCTAACCTCCACATTCTTCTTGAATTCCCTTTCAAAGTATCATTCGGATAATTTCAATCATTTCGAAGTTATTAGGTTTTTTCAGATAGATAACCTCTGATTTATGAAAAGGAGAAATATTTCGAAAAAGAGAAACTTAATTTATTCCATTCAATCAGAAAATTCAATAAAAACAGGGTGTTCCTTAGGAAAAACATATATTTGGTCATTTACACTTTTTATTCCAAACTAGTTGAAAATGTAGCTCTGATGGAGCCTAATGATACTGTGTCGAAAAAAAATCGAAAATTTTAGCCCTTAACCGTAATAGTGTGTTGCGTTAATGATGAAACACCCTGTATATCATGCCACTTGTATTTTAATATGAGTGAAATATGGGTCATAATAAAAAAATTAAGAAAGAATTTTGAGAAAGGTAAATCAAAAGTTAGAACCTTCTTGTAGTGGACCTATGACATATCTGGTGAAAATTCAACCCCTTGAATAAACCTTATCCTAGAGTTCCTACCAATCGCTGAAGTATAAGTTGACTCTTTTCATTGGAGCACTTTCTCGCCAGTCACTTGAATACTGTTACATTTTCCGGACCGAGTTTCCCCAATCATAAAACTGGAAACAGTGTAGCGATGCGCGTCAACTGACGTCGTTACGCCTACACAGATAATTGGAGATGAGTCGACGAATAGCGTCTGAAAAGATGATATGAACTTATGTTTGCGTATTTTGTCCCTTGAATGAAGGATTTTCCAATAAGAGGTTCCATTTTGATATTGAAAGAAAACGAGTATATTTTAAGAGAAATCAAAAGATGTTCATATCATTGTGAAGGGGAAGGTATGCCATTAAAGATGGGAAATAACTTTATGGATTCCATCTCTAAGGTTTCAAATCTATTGAGGAGCATTGACATAAACCTCATCTTTCACGTGGCCCCCAAAAAAAGTCTATAAGTGTTAAATCGCAAGGTCATGATTATATTCTCTGTGGTTTTTCGCTACGCAATACGCATACATCACCAATTTGACCCAAGAGCACGAATTTTTCCACCAGTAGAGAAGGTGCAGAGGCAGGTGCTCCATTTCAACAAGTTCACTCCGTTGTTGAAGCATTTATCTTTCCATTTTTCCATTTTAGTAATAGAGTGGTAGTTACTTGTCAAATGTCAAAAGATTATTGCTTCAAAAGTGACAAACCCCTTTATAGCCAATTTACGCAGTTTCCAATCCAAATTTGTGGTGGAAATGCATGTATCAGTATCGAGGGAAACGTTCAAATTAAGAATAACCAATTGGTGTCTAGAAATACTGGTGTGTCCACTCACTCTGTTGTCTGTTTACAATAAAACTGATGACTTTTGAAGGACGCAGCTTTCTTGTATTTTAAGAATATTTCCAGTACCTCACTTCATTTTGGCATCATTTCCTGTGTCGCTCACATCAAAATGCGCTCTTGCTTTTATGGAAATAAAAACATTTCTTAATTTCGCATCTAGGGACAGGGGGGGAAGTTTTTCGCTGCCGTTCTCATAGAAATATGATGGTCATTTTATCAAATAGCACCACCTACGGAAGAAAAGTTAAGTAGGTAACGGAAATGCGTCAAGTTGTCAGAATTTTCTTAAACAGAATCTAATCGGTGTACATCCCAGTATTTTCAGCCATCTTATATATACTCACGCAGCAATTAACATTCAAAATTAACTAAGCTGCGAAAAATAATCGAAAATATCAGATTCGCAGGACGATTCTTTATGAGTGATAACAGAAATTCTTCAATCTACGATATAAGTACCGAAAAAGCATTTTTTTATCAGACGACTTCCTATGTTTCACATCTGTTTCGACAGAAATGAAAGAAGGAATTTGTTCAGAGCAGGTAACCTTCAGCGAAACAGTGCACGATATAAAAAGTGGAGTTCACTCTTTTTGGTTAAACGAGATATAAAATTACCAGTAGGTGGTCAAGTTTTCACCTTACGTAGGTTTTGCTTTAGGAGAAGTGAATAGAGAATCATACAAATGTATTTATAGTTATATATTGGAATATGAAAGAATAAATTTGAATTAAAGGAACTTTGATAGATTCCCATGTACTAATATGTCCAAACTTTTTGAATTTCATCACCCAAAAGAATTCCAAAAGAATTGAAATTTATTGGTATTTCCATGAAATCCTACTATTGTCCTGAAATGATACTCTATTATATTATGAATTTTTCACTAGCTTTCTTGATAAGTATATTTTTTTGAAAAATCATTTGAATTATTTTAGTAAAACAAATCATTTTTAAATCATCACGCATTCCTTCTAACAAAATACAGGAAGATACGATATTCTTGAAAATTTGGTTTCTTGGGTAGGGAACACTGCTCTATCGATCTAAAATACTTTCAGTGCTGTGGGTTTGCAGCTTCTATAAAAAAGAATACAGGGTAGTGTAGAACCACAGGCCAACCAAAAATGATGAAAAGTGCTTTTTTTCAAATGGAATAAATAATGTTCGATCACGTGAGCTTTTTCACTCGATTTACTGATGGATTTGTTTGTATAACTAACTTTCGTGGGGTAATGATTAAGGTTGACACTAATAACACACTGTTTAAGTAATATGATGGTATATTACATATAAATAGATAATTTAAGATTTAAAAATGAATAATTATTAGTGATGCTGTTAAGCTGTGTATTATGCTTGTTTTACGATTGCAACTGACTGAGAGAGTGTTTGGGGTGTAGTGGTGCGTCAAGCTCAAGGAATGTTAATTATGCGCATGGCATAAATTAAGTCATTCGCGATTGATAGGAATCAATACAAATAACATCAGATATATCGAAAGAAAATGATTTCAATTCCAGACGATATAAAAAATAAATTGAAAAAAATTGTTTCTATACCTACCTAAATTGTCAGATTTCTTGATTAAAACCAATTGTCGTCCCAATGGCAACATTTAGATATGAAAAATTTAATTTTCTTTCAATACATCTTATGAAATGTAGGTTATTTCTCATTTCATTTTGAAAAAACGCACTTTTGTTGATTTAACTATGTCTCGTCGATGCCTGTGATTTCGAAAAACCCTGTATGACGATTTCTTACACATAAATAATACACGGGATATTAGTAATCAATACCCGAAATTCCAACTTTCTAGGATTTTAAGTTTCGAAGTTATGGATGCTTGATTGAAGTTCTTTTTTGCACGAAAGAAAAGTAAGTCAATAAATATTTTCGAGACAGCTCTCGAGAGGGTTTCGAGTAATCAATTAATTAATTGATAGATTTACTTATTTTTTTGTGCAAAACTTAATAAAAGGTTCTAACTTCAATATTTCAAATAGAACACCCTGTATATTATTATCTACTTTTTTCGGCCCGCCGTAGTTTCTTGATTATTTATATATCAACTTTTTTGTCCCTCTCCCTATAGGGACAAGAAGGTTAAAAAAAATTCTTTTTACAACATCAATGTAAACTTCGAGATAACCCTATCGAACATTGGAATTAGTTCTGATGGATAAGAGATGATGTAAAAGTTGCGATGGTCATGATCTCGTAAAGGCGCGGTCCTTTCACTTTCTGACCGCGAATCTTCAGACAGATACAGGGTACGCACACTAAAAATATACGAGCGTATAATTACACGTTTCGATCTAGTTTTGTGGCACAGCATACTAATCCGTTTTTCGATTCGCGAGGTTGCCGGTATATACTGCATGCAAAAAATTTGGTCAGTGATATCGGATGTTTCGATTCTTCTCAGTACATCACAAAGAAAATGCTAGATTTTTATTATGACATTTTTTTAGACACTTCACCATAAGGTGAACATTGGTAATAGCTGAATGCACTCAGCAATCAGCATCAAGCGGCTTTTTACTGTAAACAATTATACCTTCTGTACCACTGGCAAATTTATAATTGAAATGAAGGCAATCCTACAATAAATGTTGGCACTTCTCTGTATTTTCATACTGACCTGAACGGAATATATTAACAGAAAAAAGAGATAATGCTGAGAAACAGTTTTTATCATGATTATTTAACAAGAAATGTGGTGGACTTATGATTCCGTTTCACAGAACTGCTCACAAATAGGCATCAACTATATTGCCATAAAAATTTATAATAAAATCTTGCAGTCATATCAAGAACTTCAAGTAAAGAAATTCAAGAGAGATTTGAAGAAACACTTACTGAAGAGTGCGTTCTATAGTGTATCTTGTATCAGGAATTATAGTGTATACTGTATATATCTAAATGTTCTGTTTTGTACTATTTTGTGTATATGTGTTTGTAGTTTGTTTTTATTCAATGGAAATTTCTTTTCTGAAATGTTTATTTTACATGGTATACTATTGTATTTGATAATATCACGTAAATTTCGATATAGACTCTCCATTTAACTTTAGATGGGTCATAATTAATAAAAATCATTTGTATTTTACGGAAATGTACAAATAAATGAATTTTGTTGAAAGTGAATTAGAGAATTATATAACCGAAAAAGAGATGTGGAATGAAAATAAAATTCGTTGAAATATTTTTTCTGATTTGGACTTCCTACGTGGCTTTTACATTTCTTGATAGATGTATCACCAATTCATATTCTTTTGGTATAACCATAGTATAAGGAATAAGTTATACTATGGTATAACTTATAATTTTGGAGTATTGAATGTCCACATTATTAGAAAACGAATCTAATGGAATTTTTCAATGGTGCATATGTCTCTAAAAAAATAAAAACCGATTTCAACACACTCGAACTATACACTATGTCTGTAAAGTATGGAACAAATTCATTTTCAGCTAAACAGACCATTTAAAAAATAATCCTGAAACACGTAGATTTTTTATTTTAATTTACTGTAATTTGAAATAATAATCTAATATACAGGGTAAATTACTTTCGAGTAATGACGTCACCGTCATTTTTTTTTAAGGAACACTCCCATTTTGTCTCAATTTTCCGATTACTCTAGCTGAGCTGATTCCAAAAATGTATCACATGTTGATTCCAATTGGTACAGGGTGGACAAAAATAACAAATTAAATCTAAGCAATAATTAAAACATTCACGAATACCAAAAATATTGTAGTACTAAACTGTCATTGAACACCAATAAATTACTAAACAAATAATGACATTTCACAAAAAACTAGACTATGTTTTTTTTTAAATAGATAAGAAATAATTTTTTTCATTTTCTGTCTGCTAGACCACAAGTACCAGACATGTTTGGAAACAGCTCATTTATATTAATCTAAAAATGTACCAAAGTACAGAGTGTTACATTCAAACCAATTGCCGCTAGACAATAAGTATTTTTGATTATATTGTTGATTTAACTTATTAGTTAAATCAAGAATGTTACGCGTTACTTTACACTGTATCAATTGGAATCAACATGTGATACATTTTCGGAATCAGCTCAGCTAGAGTAATCGGAAAATTAAGACAAAATGGGGGTGGTCCATTTAAAAAAAATGACGGTGACGTCATTACTCGAAAGTAATTCACCCTGTATATTAGATCATTATTTTAAAATACAGTAAATTAAAATAAAAAATCGATGTGTTTCAGGATTATTTTTAAAATAGTCTGTTTAGCTAAAAATGAATTTGTTTTATAATTTATGAACACAGTGTATAAATACTTCACTTTATCGGATTGAAGCTTAATCAAAGGAATTTCTTTCAAATCTGACAACATTGTATGGAACCGTTGTCAAGAAAAACCTGTGGGTATTATCCAAGGACATATACACACAAAATACTTTCGATTTTTACATATCGAAGAACAAAGGCCCAACCATTAGCGGATGGAACCAGTTCACATTGAGACTGAAAGCTGGTACCTACTCGTTACACGATATTCACGATTCAAATTACGAAAAGAATTTTAAATTACATTTCTTTCATATAATTGTTCATTCACCTGGACAATGATAAATTCCTAAAAATTACCCATTAAATACTTACTAAATACTAAATTTTTCAATGAAGCCCAGCCAACCTAACCTAAGTAGATGTTTAAAGAGTTATTTTTCAGTTCTTCCTTTTTAATCCAGTACTCAAAAAACTAATAAACTTCAATTACTAATGCCACAAATTGGGGAAGCAAATTCATTTTTTGATATATTTCTTTCAGATCTTTGAGAATAATTTCATAATAAGGAGATCTAGGATTTACATTTTGGTAGAATCTGAGTTAATCTCATTTTCAGTGATTTTTTATATACTGGTCCAATGAGAAGATTGGAATCGAATATTCAACTATAATGAAGGCTTTTCATAGAATACTGAAATAACCACAAACTCATTAAGGGAACTTTGAAATTTTCATCTAAAAGCATTTATTTCATGTTTAGTATGGATTAGGAGTAATTTAATTTTAAACAATTTTAAAATTTTCCGAGAATTTTTTTTTATCGAAGAATACTCGATATAAAATTTTATACAAAGTGATCGTTGAAGTTTGATTTTACTATTCAAATTGACCAGAGTAATGAGCTTGAAATATGCGTTTTTCCAAGATGATCTATTTTTTTTTAATTTTAAGGGTTTTTATTAGATATTATTCTCATATATACTAATTGGTATGTGCCTAGGCCTTTCTCATTTGAGTCAATATGCTCCATTGTAGATTGTGGGTCACATAAATATTCTTCCTTTAAAATTCGAAATTCTTCATTCTTTTTGTAATGCCTAAGATCCAAAATTCAATCGTTTCAATTTTGAGTCGATGCCTCCAACAAAAAAGTCATAAGAATGGAACACACCAGAATATGCTATTTAATGATGGCCTTTAAATTTTCATCAGTTTGACTTAGAAGGTCAAACTAGATAATTAGCATTTCCAGAAATGAAACGGACCTGAACTAGATCCCATGAATAAATTTCAACCGACAACATTTTATTTCATTTCGCTTTTTAGATCGATATAGATTTTCGAAGAGCAGAAATAGCTGTCAAGAAACTCATGAATATTCCACATCCTATTAAAAAAACAAGTCTGGCTTGGAATCCATGATATTAATTTTTTTGGGTTCCACATTCAACTCGTAAATATATTTTATACTTTTACTCAGAAACAAAAATTAAAGGAGTCACCTATATTACTGATAAATAAAACAAATTCAAGTAAACATGATCGTGTAATAGATAAAAAAATTTTGTTTAGTATGTAAGTAGAAAATGAGAGAGGCACTGACGTAAAATCATGAGCTAAAGAGCGCTCGTTATTCATGCACCAATTACGCTCTTGAAGACCACAAAACTGTATGAAGAGTATATATGAGACATGATTTATTAATTTAATTTCTCTTGGTGTGGTCATTCTGTTGGGACCGAGAACGATCCCATAAAAATTTCAGCTTTAACAGATAAAGGGTAGGCATATTGAATATAGTGAACCGAGAAATACCTAGAAGAAGAACTTGTGTTCTTCTTGTGTAATTTTGATGAAATTTGCTTATTAATATATACGAATTGGCTATAAGTGAACTTATCACGAGTTAAAAGTGTTACAAAACAAAAATAATGTGGACATAGCGAAGCCCTAATTTTTTAGGTGTGGAGGACAAAGAATAATAATGCCGCACTCATTGCCAGAGTATTTATATTCATTTCATCTGTTAAAGTTCAGTATAATATTTCAGTATAAGAAGGATTTTTGACTGATAGAATTCCATGCTTAAGTATCGATATAAAGAAAACCGTAAAAACTCAAAACCGTTTGAAAAAAAAGGACTTGGAGAGAAATTCTGGCTGATTGAATCAAATCAAAATATTGCATCAGAATGCCAACAATGAGAGATCAAAGACCTACCTTGATCCTTGCAATAAACTTCTCTATTTCCTCACTGAAAAATGTCGTCTCGGAAAGCATTGAATTCAGAGAAATTCTTTAACGAATAAAGAACCGTAATATATCGGTAATTTATATCTGGCAACAAATTTAAGAACAAATAAACGAAGAATCCAATTATCATTCAAATTGACCATAATATTTCTTCTTTAGAAGTATTTCATTTTAAATTACAGAAATATATGAACCCCTCTATTCGTTACAATATTAAAAACATAAAAATCTTTAAAAATTTGTTATTTTTTTATTGATTATTCTTGTTTGAAAACAGAAGCATTTGAAAATCGTTTGATATTCTTCCGACTCTAAGTATGTTCCATCTCTTTATTATGAAAACTAATGATGTGTAGTAAATAAATCACGGATGAATTCAACAAAATAAAATTCAATGAATCGTTGCAGAATTGTTCAGCTTGAAATGTTCTGGATTTCTTGCATTTATATCGCAGAATTCAATATATGAAAAATTCATGAAGGGTTGTCAATGTTGTCAAAATAGGATACTCCTGAAATTCGGTATTAACATTCTAATGATTATTTTACATAGACAAACAAAATTTCAATCTATACAGAGTCAATACTGAAAAAAATTTTCATGCAGAACTTCGATTCAATTTTCATTCCGATAATATTCTCGAATTTTATATGGTTCTGGGTTGAACCGTATCGTTTGAGACTATTTCAAGCTCAAAATTCGAAATGACGAAATTATTGAGCTCTGTTCGGCGACAAGCGCTTGAAGAAGTGTGTCTACTGTAAATCCTTGTTACGAATTCAAATGGCCACTGAAATGAGGAAATTCTTGGAATAAGGGCAGACCATGTATCCATCTTACCAGTTTTCATATCGTTCCAGATAAAACAAGAAACGTACCTATCTGAGATTGTATTATATAACAAATAATCGTACACATACTGAACCAATAAAGACTTGTTACATTTATATATCGTGACAATTAGTGAGATTATCGAGGAGTGTTCGATAATAGCAATATTTGCATTTTTCTATAATAAAAACGAGTGTGGTACAGTTAAAGTATATTATGAAATATATAGTATTGGATTCCATGAATTTAGTGAATAAACTCTAATCATTTTGCTGGCAAAGCATCACAATGAAAATGAATGATATATCTTTAATTAAAAAATCCCCGACTTCCCGTTCCCCGACTTCGTTATGATGTTTTTTCACGAGATGAGTTCCGAGAAACTACTCATATCAATTTTCAGAAGAATTTAATGGGTTTGAGTTTACATTCTTTTCGATTTTCTTTTATTGATTAAGATCATTTCAAATGATTAAAGATTAATTTAATTCTTGAAATATCTATGAATGTGGACTATGAAAGAAGAAAAGATTTTTTGAAGAATTGAAAATGAACTTATTAATCAATTTCCAGATAATTGATGACTCATTCAACTTATTCAACCTTCAATTGCAAAAATAATTTTTTAATATTTCGTTTGGAAAAAGTCTTTGAGCGTGTTTTGTAACTCAAAGGAACTGAGTTATAAACAGTGACTGCGTTGTAAGTGAAACTTCGACTCGAAACGGAAAGACGGAATATTGGGCCAGTGGACTGGCCTGCACGATCGCCGGATCTAACATCGCTTGATTTTCTTGCAGATTCAGACTACCTTAGAGCATGAATTGTGGCAGAATGTCGTAACATCACTCCAGAAACGCTACAGCATGTATGAAATAATTTTGAAGAACGATTGTATCGCTGCATGCAATCTAATGGCGAGCACATTGAGCATTTGCGGTAAATTTTTACTAAATGAAACATAGATGTTCTATTCTGTTTCATTTAGTTTTATCGATGCCATAATTCCATAAAAAACACCCAGTAACTTTGTGAATATTCACTTTATAGAACACAAACTGCAGGTTCATACAAATTTGAATCCATGCATACATTTGTGCTACAAAACTACCCACCTTCCCTATTCAAATTCCTGATGGGGTTGGAACCCTCTCTAGGAGGTTGCTAATAGAAACAAGCTTTGTTTCCCGAATCATGTATCGCTGTCATAAAAAATTTACCTGTCTAAGTGTTTTCACAAATTCTGATTCGTTATTGAGGGTGGACACTTTTAAATGAGACACCCTGTATTTTATGGAGTACAATGTTAACCTATATTTGAAGAATTTGACTTTCTTGAGAAAATCCCAATCATGATGTGATCTGATTAATTCTCATTGAAAATACAGTTCCATTACTACATCCGTTATAAAATGAAACGACCTTTCGCAAGGTCGCTACTCGAAGTTATCGGTGCTTATTATCTAATTGATTGAAATCGAAACTTTGGCATTCGACCATTACTGCAGCAACATAAAACTATTCTAAAGGAATCATGCACTATCGGCGTAAATGTTGGATAAATCACTTTGTATGGATTTCATTAACGGGGTTATATTTGTATCCAAATTCAGTTTTTCAAATGGAATGATATCTGTAGTAAGTGATCCTATTCAATATTGATACACAGGACAACAACAAAAATTTTTTTGGTACCTGGGATTTTAGAGCTGATTGTAACTATATTCGGACGCTAGATCTGTAAATGCAATCCGTTTTCCTCTATCAGCTCTACTTTTTTAGATACATCAACTTATCTACAAATGTGTGTTTCATTCGGTATATTCATTTATGAGAGTTCCATATTCATTAATGTAGGTAGGTACAATGGTTTTATTGAGTGATGTTGGTAACGAAATTCAATTACCAGACTAGTTCTCTACCAGCATCATAGAAGTAGCTACTCTTCTGAAGATCCTCAAACTTATTTTGCTATATCGGTGCAGCTATCCCGATCCTAGACCATCTTATAGATCAGCTGCAGCTTAGATGCAAATCTCCAAATGCACTAACAAAGAGATTCTGCGAACGCTTAGATTCTTTATTGCCAGTGATCACTGCAACTACTGAGAGGACTTTTTCCACTATTAGATGATTGAAGAGGTATCTGAAGAACCCGCGTGGACAAGACAGACTAGTGGACTGAATCTCTCAAGTCTGTTTACAGAAATCATCCAATTTCGATAGAAATGACCAAGAATTTAACTAGAAAAAAAAATGGATTTTAAGATTATTGGATTTCGTAACATTATTCTACTCTTTTCTAAAGATACAAATAATCATTGTATTGAATTATTCGAGTTTATTCTATCATGTCGATGTTTTCACAGTCTTCCCATTCACAAGGGAAAGTACTTGAAATTGCAAGATAATAAGCTTTCACCTTTAGAATTTTCTTATTATCAAATAATATGCACAATTCCTAAAAAAAAAGATGATCAGTGAAATGTATCCTTCCAATTCTAGAGAATTAATCTATCTATTCTTTTTATGTCTACGTTTTTACAGTACGAAAGCCAAAAATTTAGTCTAAGGATTTTCGATTTAAACATCATGCGCCACGTTATTGCTTAAAATAATGATGATAGTTCATTTCTTAAATGGAATCCTTCTAATTATAGCACCGATCCATTTTCACATAAATTGCATGTACGTGTATTTTCACCTTTAGCTAGACATTATTAATCTAATATAATTGAATGTCGGTATGATATCATATGAACTTTCTTATTGTTCTCATTCCTCCAATCTTTTTCTTTCATTTAATTTCGGTAGAGTTACTATATAAATGACGTCAAGGCAGCCTTGCAAACTATAATGTGAAGGATATAGGATGTGAGGTGATTTATTTTTCAGAGATCCTGGTCATTCACAATGATCTAATTAATATCTTGGATGTTGAAGTCCTACAAATTAAACATGAGTCCGCATACGGTTTGTTCTCGAGATACAGGGTGTTTCTTGTATAGTCGTACTTTTTAGTGATGCTTATATCAATTCATCGAATCTTTATTGATCTTCGCTACAGAATGGGTAAATGTATAGTATATCCAAAGTCACTTGGAGGAAGGCAGAATATTTCAATAATACAAGGGTTGGCCAAGTTTTCTGAAATTTTTTTGGGGTCAGTGAATTTATTGCCTTACAATACTTTCAAATAAATCCCGGATCGTGGTATCCACTTCAAAGGGACATCTATGGCCGAGCGTTTTTATGGACTAGTTCAAGTGACTTTGGATATACTATACCAAAACTTATAATTCATTCATTCACAGTTTACTAACTGGATGTTTATATTAATATGGATTTTCCTGAGAATGACTACAGAGCTATTTGAATTTTTTTCACGAAATCGATAGCAGATACGACAAAACTTCAACAAACCAAAAAGTGTATTACTAGACCCGTAGTGTTTCCTTTCACATTTTTCTAAAGAACCAGTGCTTCACCAAAAAATAGTTCTGGAGGAAATAAGCGGGTACCCTTCCAGAAAAAATATCACCTTGTAGATTGCATACAAAATAAGTATATCACAAGATGAAAACTTTAAACTGGAATATATATGTCAATTCAAGTTCAATATCTTGTGAAGGAAAGGTGCTATGAGAAAAAAGTTTGAACTTCAACACCGGTATTACAAGAACAAAGAATTTGTGGACTCATATTATAGGATTTTTTTCTTAAAATGATCCGAAAAATATGTCATTTTCATTTGTACCTCCAATTTACGAAAACCGTTAAGATATATTTAATTCAAAACTGATATCTGCACAAATAAATTGCAATTTGAATGAAACACAATGAATTGTATAATACCAGCCCAGACAATTTTTCGATGCGAATTACAATTTTTTGATAACTACAGTATTGAAATTTTGTGACGAGAATGATCTTGAAAGCGATTTTAAACTCATAAACCTTAAAAGGGTCCGTTTTTCACTTCCTTGTAGATTTCAAAGGAAAGTAAAATGATTATTGGTTCATTTTATGGAAAATATTTCGTTTTTCGTCTTTGCGAAAATTCTGAATTTTAATATTTTGGAAATCTTGGGGAGTAATTGCTCCCAGTTCCCCCGAAGTTTCTACGCCCTTGAGCCTAATGGAGTTCAGTTATGTTTCACAAAAATCTAAAGGGTCAAGATGAGCCATATACTCTCCTTGGGTCTGTTACCCGCCCTTCATTATAATATGCAATTTTTGTCTTGGAATGCAATTAATGTAGATAATGAATCAACCATTTCATTACCCAACCACACCTTTAAAACGAACTGCTGTATGACCAAATTTCATTGCACCTTGTGGGAACGCAGCTGACATTACATAACATTTAATCCTTTGTCCAAAAGTTCAGAGCTCGTTTGACCTTGAAGCGTCGAACAGATGAAATATTGGAATTTAATATTCGTTCTCACTCACGACTAATTTGGAGAGAATCTGCAACCGGAATATTCAAATCTAAAAGATCTAATTAATTTCAAAAGTACTGAATATGTTTCACTTCCATTCCATAGAACTTTATTTCTGTGAATATATTTTCTTCAGATATTAGTGCAATAAAATTCGGTGCTAAAAAAATTTTTGTGCGTTGGTTTACTGAACAGATCCGCCTATCATTTCGTCACAATGTCTGTCATTTCCGAATTTCGAACCGGGAGTGGTCACAAAAGATGAGGTTCTACTCACTGATGTCTAATCAGTCCTCAAGTTCGATTATGTTTGTCCGACGATAAATAACTCTTGGACGGAAAGACCTAAAAGCTTGAAAGTTTCAGGGTTGGTTCGGATCTAGAATGCCATGCTCTGAAGTTCTTTGATGGGGAAAATATAACTAGGCGTTCCGTAAAATATGGCCATTCTCAATTTTGTTTTCCTCTGAATTGAACAACTGTACATTCAATCGAGAAGAAAATAAGAATTTGGTTGACCATTTCGAGTTTTGTCTGAATGTTATGTGGATCTCATTACCATATCTAATATAATATCGAAAGTTATTACCCGATATTTCCGTGACCACAAAGGTACTTTGTGCTAGCTCGTTACAAAATTTCAAGCTAAGATATTATAAGAACTAAAGAAAATCGATGAAGATCATAAGAAAAAATACTCAATATTTGCTGGTGCAGAAATCTGATGGACTGGAGATTTTGACTATACAGGGTGGCCACTTTTTCAATGGGATTGTATTGGTGACTTCTAAACCATAAGAGTTAGAAGGTCGGTCAAATGGAGAAAAAGTTGCATGCATAGAAGCATTAACAAGCAGTTCAAACAAATCGAGATTATCAGGGCCGGTTATTGAGATATCATAAGAAAAGTAAATTCTGTCATTTTGATTTTTTTTTTTCCCACTTTATTTCAAATATTATCAAAAAATGTTACAAGAATTTTTTATCCGACAGTAAATTGTTCTCAATTTGAAGTAATCAGATTTCGTATCCAACGTTTCGTGCTCTCTGGGCCACCCTCAACCTCATTATTTTCAATAGGGACCTGCATATTTTATGACACTTTTCGAAATAACTTTTAATGCTGAATTCAACGATATATCATACAATGTCATTCAAAGTTGATTTTCAGGTGATTTTGACCCTTATCCAATTTTCTTTGGGTCGGATCTGTATTACATTTAGGTACCTTTAGTTTAATTAACAACATGCAATACATTTCGATGAGAAAATCAACTTACTCATCATGAACTAAATGGAATATAACAGAATCAAATCAAGAAACAAGTAATAATTATTTACATATTTCAATTCATAATAATTAAACGAATTATCATTTAATGAAAGAAAAATCGAATGATTATTCGAAAGTGAATGAAAATGAATGAAGTAAGTGTTCGAAATGTCCACCATTTTGTAAAATGCACTTAACGGTTCTGGAACCCATACTTCTTATACATTCGCTTATTTCGTCTTCTTGAATACCTTCCAATACATTCTCAATCTTTTCGCGAAAAATCACTATTGTTGGATTTGTCAATTGTTCCGTTGAAACAAATTACAGAATCGAACTTTATTTTGATATCATTACGATATAAGTTTTGCAAGGCTTGGTATTCAAATTTAAAATCATTGTCTCTTAATTATTTTATTAACAGAAGTTTTTGATAAATTGCATTCACTATACAGATCCGACCAAAGTAAATTGGATAAGGGTCAAAATCACCTGAAAATCAACTTTGAATGACATTGTATGATATATCGTTGAATTCAGCGTTAAAAGTTATTTCGAAAAGTGTCATAAAATATACTGGTCCGTATTGAAAAAAATGAGGTTGAGGGTGGCCCAGAGAGCACAAAACGTTGGATACGAAATCTTATTACGTCAAATTGAGAACAATTTACTGTCGAATAAAAAATTCCTGTAACATTTTTTGATAATAATTGAAATAAAGTGGGAAAAAAAGAAAAATCAGAATGACAGAATTTACTTTTCTTATGATATCTCAATAACCGGCCCTGATAATCTCGATTTGTTTGAACTGCTTGTTAATGCTTCTATGCATGCAACTTTTTCTCCATTTCACCGACCTTCTAACTCTTATGGTTTAAAAGTTACCAATACAATCCCATTGAAAAAGTGGCCACCCTGTATATGGAGACTAACATTTTCAAGCTAAGTAAAAAATTTCGTGTCAAAAATGGCGCCAGAACCATTACATAAAAAATATCGAAAAAAATTAGGAAAGCAGTAATGAAATCTGGAGCTTCTCATTTGTTCACTCGCTTACTGCGCCCTTATAGATCACATATACATATATACGAAATTAGCGCATGAATGAGTTAGCGTTCAATTTCAATGAGAGATATCCCTTCAAACCGAAACCATTTCTCGAAAATTGGCGACATACAATCGATGGAAAATCGGGAGGCAAATTTTTCGTTGGTCCACACGGTATGATTATGTCATTGTAAATATATATTGTTATAATTTCATTAAAAATTCAACATTTTTTATCCCTTACTCCTGTTCCTTGGAGCTTCGGAGTTATGAATTCAATTAAGTCAAACGAAACAATATATTTTAGGATATAGATATATTTTTTATTTTAGTACACCTACCCTGGATAATATTGATAAATTGAAGGAGTTATGAATACTATCTAATAATTTTCGAATATTATTCAAACATAAAAAATTTATATCAACTCTTAAGATTTGTTTGTAGCTTATGAATAGAGAGCTGAAGTTTGTCGCAGAAGACCTAGGTTACAATAACAATAACAATAACAATATTTTATTGATTTCCCATATATACAAAGTAGAAAGGAAAACAGGTCATCCAAAAAAGAAAAACAAAAAAATATTTCAAATATTGACTACATTATCCCTACTTGAACAATAAAATTCTTCAATGTTGTATGGCTCAATATTTAAAAGAAAACAATAAAGAGACTTCCCGAAAGACCCATGACCATATAACCTTTGAATGTTCACTGGTAAACTGTTAAACAGTTTAATACCCATATATGCCGGTCCCTTTTCAGTTAAAGATAAAGAATGAACCGGAAAATTAAATGGATGTATTCTTCTAGTGTTATTAACATTCAAATGACTACAGAAATAATGCTGGTGTTTATGCATGAACATCAATATCTTATAAATGTACAATCCATAGATAGTCAAAATGTTATTTTGCTTGAAATTACCACGACATGATTCCCTGAAACCTAGACGAAATATTACTCTCAATATACGAGCAGGTATGATATTGTCTCAGTTTTGAGAAGTGTTTTTTTTTGATGATTTCAGACTCTTTAATGTGGAAATTGAAGAATTTGCAATGTTTTTCGGTATTTAATTAACCGCTTTTCATTTTTCACATAGAAAAGACACTATTCCTGTGAGATGGTTCTTCAAGTATGAGTTGCAAGAACCTAGGTAATGGCAAATCAAAATTACAGATAATATTATCCATATATACATTTTGCTCTTGAATAGAAAAATTATCGATATAGATTCACTATTTTATATTCAATACTATGGCAACTGAAATCACACAACTAAAATTTCTATTTATTTTCTGTCTACATCGAAATTACCGAATATGGCAAATATGATCCATTTATATTCGATATATTCATAAGCAATAATAATTTATAGAAAATAAAAAAGTTCCTTCTGCTTGGCAGAATGATTTCTTTTTTGAGTTGATTTATTTGGTTCATTACCTTATGTAGTGGTGTATCAACTGAATTGAAAGCCAGTAGTAGGTATATGTACAAGGTGGGCAAATTTCGATGTTTTAGTACTACAACTTTTGAACCAGAGGAGATAGACAAAATCTGATACCCACTTCTCGGTCTCTTTTCCTGAGAAACTAACAAGGGTAGTATTAATTTTTTGCCACCTTCTTTCGTTTTCGAGTTATAAGCGAAATTTGGAAAAATGGCGATATCAAAAAACATTTATATCTTCACTAATACTGATACATTATACAGGCACTTTTTACGTAGAATCCAGTGGCGTGCTCGTCAGTCCAAAATGATTTTTAATCACGAAGCTATGACCCAAAGTTATGTTTCTGTGTCATTTTTTGAAAGCTTCATTTTTCCTGATTTCAAAAATATATGACATTGTATGGTTTGTATGAATATAAATAATAGAAAATGATCGAAAACCTTTTTTTACCTAAGAGTCTCAATATTTCTATTATTATATCAATATTGATGAACACAAAAAAATTGAGCTTCCTATAACAAAAGTAGTGTCCTTCCATCAATCTGATTATTCCTATGCTTTTTACTAATTACTACAAAATTCGAATCTAGGTATATTTCATAAATTTTCTATCTGAAAATAGATTCGGAAATAACGAAAAGATCCACAGGATCGATTGTTTCAATTATAATAATAATAATAATAATATATAATAATAATATAATATAATAATAATATAATAATAATAATAAAAATAAATAATAATATATAATAATAATATAATATAATAATAATATAATAATAATAATAAAAATAATAAATAGAAAGAGTTGTAATGAGATGGATGCATCAGAAGATTATTTTCATAGGTCTCCAGAATGAATACGCACAAGTACCAATCCATTTCAAATAGTACATGAAACAATGCATATATGATTGAACAATTTAATTACGAAGTGAATCAGTAAAAATCATAGAAATAATCAGATTAAAGAAAGGACACTTCTCTTGTTATAGGAAGCTCAATTTATTTATGCTCGTCAACAGTTGAAACCATAGAAATATTGAGACTCTTAGGTAAAAAAAGGTTCTTGACCATTTTCTATTATTTATATTGATCAGGAAAAATTAATCTTTCAAAAAATAGCACAGAAATCTTGTGTTCCCATTTGAAAAAACATAACTTTGGGCCATAGCTACGTAATTGAAAACCCTTTCGAAAAGATGAGCACGCCACTGAATGCTACGTAAAAACGTGCCTGTATGATGTTTTAATTTCAGAGTTCTATCATCAGTATTAACGGAGATATAAATGTTTTTCGATATCGCCATTTTTCCAATTTTCGCTCATAACTCGAAAACAGAAAAAGGTGGCCAAAAATGAATGCTACTCTTGTTAGTTTCTCAGAAAAAGGGAACGAGAATGGGGTATCAGATTTTGTCTATCACCTCTGGTTTAACAGTTGTAGTGCTAAAACATCGAAATTTGCCCACCCTGTACAGGGAGTTTTACGTAAGCGGGTCACTAGATTTTGTGGCTTATCCTTTGAGCAATATTGAAAAGTGACCCATCACAATATTAGTATTTTTCACGGCTATCTAAATATGTCACTAACTAACTAGCGAACCAAGGCATGGAAAGTTATTGAATTTTGAAGATTTCTTTCTCGATTATAATAAGAGCTAAAATATAGAATTTCGATTATAATCTCTCTCTCTCTCCTTCTCCTTCAACTTCTTGCGATAGTGGTTTCTATTATAAAATTTTCCGAATATGGAATCTGAATTTATTAAGGTTAATTTTGAATGATGAAATAGCTTGAAATAAATATAAACTACCACTATATTCACATATTCGGATTCAGAAACGATTGAGCATTCAGAAAATATGAAAATTATTTCGAAGAAATAAATTTTCATTGAAAAATTGATGGGAAATTGTCTTTAGACTTTCTTATTTTCAAAACCAGTCAAATTTGCAAAACAAAGTTTTTTTTCAGAAAAACGGTTTTTCCTCAATAAATTTTCATGCCTATCTTCGATAGTTTTTCCAATAACATATTTGGATATCCCGTGAGAAATACTATCGTACTGATGGGTCACTTTTCAATATTGCTTGGTGACCCGCTTACGTGAAACACCCTGAACATATATCATAATACTCGTATCACCATTTTATTTGGTTATGCAAAAACGATCAGCTATACTATAATTATTAACTATACCTGATGATATAAGGGAATATTATATTTTTCAGCGATTGACAGCAAACACTAATTTTGGAGGCACATATCAATCAGCAAAATAATACTTTTCCTGCCTAGGCAGCAAAGTGGGGACTTTTCTGTTTTGGTAGCAAAATGATTATTTTCAATGGAAACAAAATATTTGAAATTTTTTTACAAATCAATATTTTTTGCCACATCCCTTATCTCTGGAAGAGTAAGTTGCCATCACTGTCCATACTATAAACATACCGATATTTTTCCACAAAACTGTTAGAAATTTAATAAGTTGTCAAACTATGTATAACAATTATGTATCTACATATACATTACTATAGAAACCAACCACTCCAATAATTGCAATTTCTATCAAATTTTGTGTTGATAGATAAATAGATGTTTATTTTAGATTCAAATAAACATAAACAAGCAATAGAGATAATTACATATAATAATTTGCTGTACGTGACTAAAAATAAAATTCATTCTACAAAATTTAAATTCATCAATTTCACAACCAATTACATACAAAAACATTACGCAACAAACATTTTTCATCTACATTTATCACTACAGGAAAAAAAAATTAGTCTAACATAATAATTCGTAAATACAATATTCTAAATATATCATTCAAAACAATCGGAGAAAAAATTATATCTTCAACTCGGCAGCAAAGTAGATTGACTTCCTTGGCTGAATTTTTAGCCTTGCTAGCTACACTCGGCTATGAACTATTAGCCGACGCAGTCAATCTACTACTTTGCTGCCTAGTAAAATAAATAACTCTTTTTTATCGCTCATTTTCTCAATGCCAAGTTGTATGAATGAAACAATTTATTCAATCGATTCAACTTATTTCTCAGACGTTGGACTTAGAACTACAGTATTTCATTTTGCTTGTGCAGTGAATGAGCACAAAAGGTCAAAAAAATTGCGGACATAGCGAAGAATGTATTACACAAAGAATTAAGAGCAGCAAATCAACATTTTATCCGAGTAACTATAGAAGTATTAGACGCGTGCAGAATTAGTTCGTACAATTCCCCAGGTCCAATCATTCTGACCATAATTAAAATTCTTCTAAGAACGGTTTGGTCACCCAGGAAAGACATAAATGGTTTTATTTATAATTCAAAGTTTCAAAATGACCAAATGGAGTTACTGCATTCGTACTAAGACAAAGGTGAAATTCCTTCATTGCGGCAGGAATGAGTATGTTCTTCAGAATTCGAGATAGGTGAGGTGATTTATTTCGTTAATAATTATATCTCGATTTTAGCAGCGGGCATATTCGATTGTGGTACATATAAGCAATTGGTGGAGTATTGTGACAAATTGCGAAACAAAATTATTGGAACTGAGACACTCCCCTGTCGATCCCTCTGAATCACCGTTTATGCTAATGCAAATGATTTGCAAATGTTGTTGAATTGATCGATGTAGGTGACTTGTCTGTTGAATGAATGAACATCGATTATATGGTTTAACACTGCATAAAAATTTATGATCAGAAAATAGTAATTTTCGAGATAGATAGATCCTTTTCATGGGATTGTTCCAGAAATGGAAATCCCTGAAGAAATATTCAATGAATTAACTTTCTTTATGTTTTTTATGAACAGTCACTCATAATTAAAGAGCTACATTTCAAGTTATCATCGTTGTTTCATCAGTTTCTGAACGTTCGTTGAAAAGGCTAATGATAATAAGGTTCCGTCCTCAAATTCGAGGGGCCAAAGTAAAGCGAAATTATTGTTCTGCTGATCATTTAGCCTTACTATGTCAAATTTTAGGGGGGCTCGCCCCACCCCCATAGCGTCGCCACTGCAAATCAACCAAAGTGTCTATCTATTATAATCTGTGAACGACGACCGTGGTGTCCACCGAATATTTTAATTTTCTGAAGTAAACAGATAAGCATAGATAAGCGCTTAGTTGATTTGCCGTGAGAAACTGAAATTTTGGATGATTTTTTTGGTTTGATAAGAAATTTATGTATGTTAGCAATTCATAATTTAATACGTAGCTGATGTAATACTGAGACCATAAAATACTAAGCACATCATGCTGAGGTCATAATTGTCAGAATCAATCATGCGCATGAGTCTCTATGATCGAACCCAATCTACAGGGCAAGGACCAAGGTACCGTCGCGTCGTTTTAAGTAGGTCACTTTTCGATTCGGCCTTTCTTCAACTTAGATCCTGTATAGTAAGTAGTTCAACTGTGTTTGTTATAATAAACCTCGTAATAAACTCTGCATCCTGGGTGATATAATTATTTCTTGCATTAGAAACTTTAGATAATTTAACATATTTAATGTTATAAGCTTTTGAAGAGGGGAAAAAAGCGCTTTTCTTTGTGCCAGAAATTTTTATGGTTAACGATTAAAACAAACAAAAGTTTGTATTATAACTCAGTTCCAATGATAAACAAATTATCACACCATTGGAGATTCTACTCGAATAAGTGGGTAGCTATGTTTCTGTTTCAAGTTTATAGCACCAACAAGAAATAAGATATAACAACATTTCATGTAATGTTCTCTTATAGCTTTTTGGTTTCTCATATCTCATATATGATAAGTGGTGAAACAAAATGCAAACTTTTGAAATGTCTGAACTTCCTTAAATTTTGTGGAGCAGTATATTCACTTGGAATAAAAAATATGAATGAAAAGTAACAAAAAACAAAACATGAATTTTTTATTCGTTACTATAGGTATATAGTAACCTATAAAAAAGCTGCACGGATTCTGTAATAGTTTCTGCCGAGCTTATTCTGGAAAATGTAATGAAAGCATAAAGATTTTAGTGACCACACTCTAATCGACAGAATATTTACAAGAGTTTAAAGAACGATTCGACATTGTTGTCACTTTCAGATTTTGTAATGTACTTACGCTTGTGACGATAGAAAAGAATAATTCTGCCTTTTCAGGTCTCTTAGAAGAACAGAATTGGGCAAGTTTCTGGAAGAATGTGTACGCAGTAACTGCCGACATCACATGTTCCTAACGTAATATTTGAGAGTTTCTTTAATCAACTCTTGCAAGAATCGAGGAAAACATGATAATAATAATAAAGTTTATTCAAAACGAACATAACATGAAAATTAGATAAAGAAAGAAAAAAGTAGATCTAGGTAAATTCAAAAGGAGTTAACAGATATATCATGAATACATGATTATATTATATGTTTATATAGCTAATCCATCTTCAATTTCTACAGACACAAACTGCTTTGTCGTTACAATACCCTCCCTTGTAGTCAAGGGCGACACAATGTAATGCACATGCAGCATGGCTAATCTTGATGGTTCCTGCTTCGATACTCAAGACATCACAAGTGAATCTACGAAATCTATGAAGAATTTCACCTGAAAAAATATTTGCGGTTTAAAAGCAGTCAACTGAGACAAGCTGAACACTTGACAATAAAGATTTTTGAACGCTCAATCTTCGAACAGATTGCTCTATCATTTCCGTAAATATAAAGGGAGTTTTTTTTCGAGGTATATAACTTGAAGTTGGCATTACTGTTGAAGATGGCAACCGATTTAACAGCTGTCAAGTGATTTATTCTCAGTTTCGGTTTGGCAATTCATCATGAATAGACTCAGGCCTGAACAACGCTTGCAAATAGTGCAATTTCATTTCGAAAATAATGGTTCTGTGCAGAATACGTATCGCGCACTATGTTTACTCTTATTGATAACTCGCATCCCCAGAGACGGCGTACAGAAGAAGCTATTGCTGCTGTAGAGCGTAGCATTGAGGAAGCCCCGAATGAGTCTATCCGCCATCGAGCACAGGAATTGGATCTGTGTCCATCCACTTTATGGAAGATTTTGCGGAAGGATCTTGGTTTGCATGCTTACAAAATCCAACTCGTGCAATAATTGAAGCCAAACGATCATCAAGTAAGGCGTAGATTCGTCGAATGGGCCCAAAATGAGATTGCCGTTGTTCCCGATTTTCATAAGCGAATTTTGTTTAGCGATGAAGCGCATTTCTGGTTGAATGGCTACGTCAACAAACAAAACTGCCGCATTCGGAGTGAAGCTAATCCTCAAGTGTATGTCGAAACACCGTTACATCCAGAAAAACTGACTGTTTGGTGCGCTTTATGGGCTGATGGAATCATTGGTCCGTACTTCTTCAAAAACGATGATGGCCAGAACGTTACAGCCAATGGTGATCGGTATAGAGCCATGATTACTAACTTTTTCATTCCTGAATTGGACAACCATGATGTCCAGGAGCTGTGGTTCCAACAAGACGACGCAACATGTCACACAGCTCGTGCCACAATCGATTTATTGAAAGACACGTTTGCTGACCGCCTAATTTCACGTTTTGGATCTGTGAATTGGCCTCCAAGATCTTGTGATTTAACACCGCTAGACTACTTTCTGTGGGGCTATGTAAAGTCATTGGTGTATGCGGATAAGCCACAAACCCTTGACCATCTGGAAGACAATATTCGCCGTGTTATTGCCGATTTACGGCCACAAATGATGGAAAAAGTCATCGAAAATTGGACGTCCAGATTGGACTACATCCGAGCCAGCCGTGGCGGTCATATGCCAGAAATCATATTTAAAATGTAATTCCGCAAGATTATCTTGTGTATGAATAAAATTCATGTCAATCGAATAATCCATCGTTGTTTTATTGCAATTTAAAGTTCTATAGCTCTAAAAAAAACACCCTTTAGAATTTGAAGCCGGAAATATTCTCAAACAATCAGATTCGACTCAAAGATAACAAATGCATCCTCAAATTCGATTCTATTGGTCTGGTTGTAAACCTAATAACTATTCACCGCAATTTGTATAATCACGGTAGGTTCAGATCTCGGTTGATTTCGTTGATGGACAAAATTCGACAAACGTTTCAGTAAATTTGACCGTTTGAAATTCATTAAGATGTGAAACAACAATATTGAGCCACATGCAAAATTTCATATTGATCGAACACCCATCGAAAAAAAAATACCCAATATTTTCATGACCACAAAACTGACGAAGTTGAGATTTTCGGAGTAGATATGAAAAAAAAATTCATGCTACGTTCTAAACTTCGATTTGATAATATCATTAAAATCATATAGAAATCTGAAAAAGAATACTGCAAAATAAATAATCGATATTTCTGTGGCAACAGACATGATTCGGTGGAGATTTTGAATTGAGATGTAAAATTACAAATTAGAATTTTATTTGATCGTGTTACTAAAACCAGTGAAAATTTCAAAAAATATTTGACAGTGCTTTCCTCGTTTTTTTTTTGATATTTTGTTCTAACGACACTTTCAACAGGTAATTTTGCAAAAAGTTTGAAATTGTTATTCGATATGAACAAGCAGAATCTCAACTGGATAATATCTCATGTCAGTGAATATTAGGTTTTTTCGATATTCTCCTTGTATTTCCTATAGTTATTATGATACATTGCTATCGAATCAAAATTTCGCAAATTACTTGATAAGGTTATTCACTATATACACACAAAATCTTAATCACATCAAATGGGTAATCACGGAAATATTTACCTACTACAGTAAAACCTCGATTATCCGTTCTCCTATTATCCGTTTTACTCTGTAATCCGTGCTCGTCGACATTTTCACTCATCCGTTCCCACGAGCAGACATCCACTCGATTATCCGGGATTCAATTCATTACGCATGCGCCATAGTAATAATTTGGTATAATTTGAAAATGTTTTAGTCGATGATGTTGAGGAATGGCTAAATTCGGATTTAAATGAACCCGGTTATCAGATACTGGATGATTCAGAAATCGCATCAAAATTTTCCCAACCTAACCACTGTATGGATACAGACGATTGTCGATTAAAGTGTTGAAGAATTTTCCACGCAGGAAATAGTTATTCATAATACAAGTGCAGAAGGCATTGATATTCTTTCACGAGTTCAAAATTCACGCCACGAAGTGGCGAGTTTTTGAATGGACGAGTGGTAGAATGAGCCTTCTGTACGAGTATTATACATTATTTTCTCTAATTCATTGCATTTTTATTGAAATTAATGAAATATTTCCATAAATATCTTTTAGTGATTTTTGCATTGAAAAATGTTGGTTGGGTGAACTGATTTCTTCAAGGCAAATTGATGAATCGATAGATAAAGCCGTGGCGGAAAGTTCGGAGTACCAACATATAATAATAAAATATAACCATGAAAACTGTGCGTTTCTGATATATTCTCGCACCACGATTTTCTTCTACAAGATGTGGAAGAATGAACGTAATAACCACAGAATTAGAGAAACACTGTTTCTGCCGAAGACGCGTTGAGATTTGCAAATGGTCTGATGCACTATTTAGAGCAGGAAAATGATACGGATTAAATTAATGTCCTCCACTTGAGGAAAATTCGGGCTCACATTTGCTCCAAGATGAATAATAAAAAAAGACAGACAAAAATTACATACTTTTTCAACCAAAATATATACATTCGATGTATTATAGGTACCAATGCCAAATTTGTTTTTCATTTGTATATTTTTATATGATATTATGATTCTATTGATTTTGTTGCTTAATAAATAATTGTACCCCATACATTTCTCTAATTTTCATGGTTGTTGTGCGTATTTTGAGGAATTTCGATTGTCCGTGTTTTTCGATTATCCGGGAACCGTTTCCCCTCCATTAGGCCGGATGATCGAGGTTCTACTGTATATTACTTCTCCGATATTATTCTCGAGTTTTCTATGGTTCTGATAGTGTGAGCACATGTTCCCAGGAACAAGCGAACAAAAAACATACATTCAAAGAAAATCTTACCTTTCGGTTCTATAGGAGAGGAAAATGCTTCAAAAAGAAACATCACGAAAAATATAGCAATGACGGTGTTCTTCATATCGATCAAAATATTATATTTCAGCTAGATATCGCTCTGATGATGTAAAACTGTCTCATGTTCAGGATTGCTGAGATATTTATAATACGGACCAATAAAATGTATAAGCACATTACGGTACTTACCCTTTTCCAAGTGATAAAGATGTGAAAAATTCCAGAATCCCAAGTATGAGTTCAGATAAGTTCAACGATTTTTAATTGCATATTCAGATCACGTTTTCCGTGCGATGGCGTAATTAGTAACTTCTCAATAAAATGTTACTCCGATATAAAGCTTGTTTGTTTATTAATTCGGTATAGCAAATGATATTTTCATACAATAAACTGAGGAGATTGAACCATAATAAATTGAATATGCTCTATAGAAGTGTCAGGAAGGGTTTAGAAAAAAAATATATTGTTCGGATCAGGTTCTTAGTAGGTATTACTAATTTCATTGCATCAGGTTTCAATAATAAGTTGAAAATATAAGAGCTGCCTTCGTGGATTAACCTGCAGCTGATGATGCAGTGTGGAGAGATGGCTCGATTCATAAACTCCATAATCATTCGAAAAATGGGAAAATGATTCGATTCTTAGAAAATATACTAACTGACAAAGAAACTGCAACACCCAGAAGGAGATGTTTAAATTTAAAATTTTTTTTTGGTAAAACATAGATAGTGAAGCAAGGAGTAAATGATTGAAATTTGGCAAAAAAAAGGAAGAGTTTACATTCTTTTTTGATGCATTTATTAATAATGTGTTGGTTCACCGCGATTATCTATACACTCCCCAACACGTCTCGTCATGGATGCAATAAAATGGTCTATTTCTTCTTGATCGATAGTATCCCAAGCTACTTGTACTTCATGGCTCGCAGCCGCCAAAGTCTTGTGGGGGCTGGGGTAAATTTCCATGCCTTCTATCCATGATGTCCCAAACATGCTCTATGGGCGAAAGATCGGGAGATCTGGGCGACCATGGCAAAAGATTCACATGGATTGCTTCGAAAAAGTTTAAACTAACTCTGGCAACATGAGGTCAGGGATTACCTTGCTGAAATATTGGATTCTCGAGCCGGTTAAGGTGAGGAAGAACATATGGCTCCACTATTTCTTAAAGGTAACGCAGCGCTGTGATGTGATCGAACAAAGACTAATGGTGGGTTTATGCACCATTCCTAAGAACTAAGACTAAACCTAAGAACTAAGAATTGAAAGCTAACAAATCAATGAGGGCGTTTATGCACTTTACCTAAGAACTAACACTAGCACTAGAAAGTTGACCAACTTTTAATGGTGGATTTATGCACCGTTCCCAAGAACTAAGGACTAAGAACTATACTTTGATGTTTGACATTGATATTTATTGTGAAAAAATCAAATTCAATTTTTTCAAATACACCTAATACTTTTCATCGATAAACACGAATAAAGAACATAAAATGATAGAAACTGGTACTCGTTAATATTGAAATTCTATGCGGCGTACGCGCACTTCTATATTTTACCTGAGCCCTCAGTTCTTAGTTGACAGTTGGCCTGCTAGTGTTAGTTCTTAGTTCTTAGGAAACGTGCATAAACGCCCTCATTGATTTGTTAGCGTTCAATTCATAGTTCTTAGGTTCAGTCTTAGTTCTTAGGACTGGTGTATAAATCCACCATAACTAAGGACTAAGGTAAAATATAGGAGTGCGCGTGCGCCGCATAGAATTTCAATATTAACGATTACCAGTTTATATCATTTTATGTTCCGTTATTCGTGTTTATCGATGAAAAGTATTAAGTGTATCTGAAAAAATTAAATTTAATTTTTTCACAATCAATATCGATGTCAAACATCAAAGTAGAGAACAAATAGAAAGTAGTTCGAGCACGTGCGCATGCCTTAACTAAGAACTAACAAGAGAGTGCATGAACGCCACTCAATTCTTAGCTTTAGTTCTTAGTTTTCCCGTGAGGGGTTGCTAGTCCCCCATCGGGCGCCTCCCCAGGTGACGGATAGGGGAATGCCTCCCATGTAATGGGTGGTATCGAGGAAATCAAATACTCGGGGCGGACCAAAACTAGCACTGCAGTGTGTGTTCCCAGATTGGGCGGCTGCAAACGGCGTCTGATCCAGAATGGGCGGCCGATTTACAAGCTATCATTTGACATAAAGGACGGCAACGGGAAACCACCTTTATTATTATTTTTCCCAAGACAATAACATGAGTACATTTAATTCAAAATTTTCCGGAGGTATAAATAGTTCCCCAATCGGATCTCCGGGGAGAACGGTTTTAAATGTAATCAGCACGAGAGCAAACTTGAGGAAGCCACTAAAGATTGGAACTTGGAATGTGAGAAGCCTATTTGAAGCTGGAAAATTGACAAACCTCACACGTGAAATGAACATACTTAAACTTGATGTCCTGGGCGTTGCTGAAACCTGGTGGCCTGGTGTGGGGAGGTGCAACGTGGAAAATGGAGTGTTCTTCTACTCTGGAACTGAAAATCCAAAACACAGGAGGGGGGTGGGAATCGTTATAACTAAGGAACTACTGAGATCTTTCGTGGATTTTGTACCATACTCGGACCGCACTGCATTATTGAAACTTAGAGCTAAGCCAAATGATGTAATGACATAATACAGGTATACGCACCAACGTCGGAAGCGCCAGACCATGATGTGGAAGATTTCTATAATGAAATCAAATAACTGTTGAAACTGACTAAAAAACATGACGTTAACTTGATTATGGGCGACTTCAATGCCAAAATAGGAAGAGGAAAATTTGAAGAAATAGTTGGATCCTACGGACTGGGAGAAAGAAATGAGGGAGGTGATCGACTTCTACAATTTTGCCAAGAAGAAACCATGAAAATAACAAATACATGGTTTGATCTACACCCTCGCCGCCTATATACCTGGAAATCTCCAGCGGACCGAACAGGCAATATAGTTCGTAACCAAATAGATTTCATCCTCGTTAACCAAAGATTCAGTTCAACCATCAAGAGAACTTGTACATATCCTGGGGCGGATGTTCCTTCTGATCATGTGCTATTGACGACCGTCATGAAAATTGCTTTGTCAAGTCAGAGAAAGTCGACCACACAGCGACAGATCGCGTTAGAAAAAATGAAGGACCCAATAATAAGATCTGAAGAGGCTAATGAGATAAACTCACAAATTCAAGTAATAACATCGAGTATTGGAGACAGGCTAACGGAATCTTGGAAGAACGTAATGGACGTTATAACAAACTCAATGCAAAGCAGATTAGGATATGAAGTAAAGAACAAAAAGCAAAAATGGATGACAGATGAGATCTTGTATTCAATGGATGAAAGGCGGAAGCACAAGAACAAAAATGATAACAACATGTACAGGGATATACAAAGGCTCATTAGATCGAAAATAAGAATAGCAAAAAACGAATGGCTCAAAAGTGAATGCAAGGAAATTGAACGAATAAGAAATCAACACGACAATTTCAATCTGCATAAAAAACTTGAAGAGACTGCTGGCATATATAGAAAAGCTAGAACTACTGTAACAGACAATAAAAACAACCAGATAGTCCTCGAGAGCAAAGAGAAAACCAATGTTTGGGAAGAGTATATAAAAGAATTGTTTGAGGATGACAGACCCCCAGTTGGCTCCAACATCTCACTAACCGGCCCATCAATAACTAAAGACGAGATCGAAAAAGCAATACGTAGCTCAAAAAATAACAGAGCGGTTGGCCCAGATAAAATTCCTTCAGGAATACTTAAGCTCCTGGACGGAAGAGGCATCACAGCACTTCACACAGTATTTAACACTATATATGAGACAGGTCATTATTCCAAACAGTGGTTGTGTTCGACTTTTATTCCCCTGCCTAAGAAGACCAATGCAAGAAAATGTGAAGACCACATACTAGCCTGATGAGCCATACCTTAAAAATATTCCTCAAAATCATACAGCAGAGAATTTACAAGAAATGTGAAAGGGATATAAGTGACTCG